>NC_058082.1:159467706-160119196 GCF_014858855.1 Bufo gargarizans | reverse complement strand
ACAGTATGTTATTAATCATTTTCGTTCTGTAGATAAGGCAAAAAACGTACTTTTATAACATGCTAATTACCTGTCTACCAGCAAGTAGAGCGTCTACTTGCTGGTAGCAGCCGCAAAAAAACGCCCCCTCCTCCTGTTGATTGGCAGGGCCAGCAGCGATCTCCTCCTCCGGCTGGCCCTGTCAGCATTTCAAAAATCGCGCGCCAACAGAGAGGGCATGAGACGAGGAGGTGGTGCGGGAGTGGGAGACGCTAAACGTCCGGTCTGTGAGGTATGATGTGATCCAGGAGAGAGCCAGGTCAGTGATGCCAAGAGATGAGAGAGTTTGCAACAGAAGGGTGTGGTCAACAGTGTCGAAGGCAGAGGACAGGTCAAGGAGAAGGAGGACAGAGTATTGTTTCTTGGTTTTGGCTGTCAGTAGGTCATTGGTGACTTTGGTAAGGGCAGTCTCGGTCGAGTGGTGGGTTCGGAAGCCGGATTGTAGGCGGTCAAAGAGGGAGCAAGAGGAGAGGTGGGAGGACAGTTCAGAATGGACATGTTGTTCAAGTAGCTTTGAGGCATATGGAAGAAGTGATATGGGGCGATAACTGGACAAGGAAGATGGGTCAAGTGAAGGCTTTTTGAGGATGGGTGTAATGGTAGCATGTTTAAAAGCAGAGGGGAAGACACCAGAGTTTAGTGATAGATTGAAGAGATGAGTTAGGGCTGGGATAAACACTGGGGTGAGGTTAGGGATGAGGTGGGATGTGATCGGGTCAAGTGCACAGGTGGTGAGATGTGATCTGGAGAGTAGAGTGGAGAGTTTTTCTTCTGTAATGGTGGAGAAGCGGGTTTTAGGGGGAGAGGACCGAGCAGGTGTGTAGAGGGTCTGTGGGGACTGTGTAGTAAAGCTTTCTCTGATGTGGACTATCTTTTGTTTGAAATATTTGGCAAAGTCCTCAGCTGAGAAGAGAGGAGAGGGTGGGGGCGCTGGGGGGCGGAGAAGGGAGTTAAAAGTGCTAAAAGTTGTTTAGGGCTGTGTGACAGGGAAGATATGAGAGATGAGAAGTAGGCCTGTTTTGCATCAGCGAGTGAGGATTTGAATATGAGAAGGGATTGCTTGTATGCAGTGAGATGATCTATAGAAGGGGATTTTTTCCATCGTCGCTCAGCAGCCCTGGAAGCTTGTCTGAGTTTCTTGGTCAGGTTGGTGTGCCAGGGTTGTCTGTTGATTTTCCGGATTTTGTTATGTGTGAGGGGGGCAACAGTGTCCAGAGCTGTACTTATTGTGGTGTTGTATAGGGTGGTAGCAGCTTCTGGGTCTTGGAGGCAACAGATGGTAGAGAGTGGGAGAAGAGAGTCAGAAAGCAAGCGAAGGTCGAGATGTTTAAGGTTCCTGCAGGGGTGTGCTGGTGTGTAGACCGGGGGGGCTACAGAAGAGACCAGTGAAGAGAAGGTAAGTAGGTTGTGGTCGGATAGGGGGAGAGGCGAGTTAGAAAGGTTAGATAGGGAGCAAAAGCGGGTAAAGATCAGATCCAGAGTGTGACCATCTCTGTGGGTGGGAGCTGAGGACCACTGTGATAGGCCGAAGGAGGAAGAGAGCGACAGGAGTTTAGAGGCGGCCGAGTGGCAGGTGTCAATAGGGATGTTGAAGTCACCCATGATGATAGTGGGGATGTCGGCAGAAAGAAAGTGTAGTAGCCAGGTGTTGAAGTGGTCAAGAAAGATGGTTGCTGGGCCTGGAGGGCGGTAAATGACAGCTACTTGAAGGTTGGAGGGAGAGTAGATGCGAACAGAGTGTACTTCAAATGAGGTGAGCGTAATGGAGGGTGGCAGTGGAGTTGGGCTGTAGGAGCAGGTGTCTGATAGGAGAATACCAACTCCTCCACCATGTTTGCAGCCGGGGCGGGGGGTGTGAGTGAATTGAAATCCACTATAAGAGAGTGCAGCAGGGGAGGAGGTGTCTGAGGGTGTCAGCCATGTTTCTGTGAGACCCAGAAAGGAAAGGTTTTGAGAGATAAACAGTTCGTGAATGTACGACAGTTTGTTACGGACAGAGCGCGCGTTCCATAATGCTCCTGCAAGAGGAGCCAAAGGGGCAGGGGTCAGAGGAATGGTAATTAGGTTTAAGGGGTTGCAGGAATTTGTAGAAAGAGATTTGTAGTGGTACATGGGGGTGATGGTGGGGATTTGCTGAGGGGGTCCTGGATTTGGAGAGATATCACCAGCAGTAAGGAGAAGCAGAGAAAGTGTTAATAGGTGAGAATAAGAGAGGGCATGAGGTGTCTGTGTGTGTTTGGGAAGGAAGTGTTTTATGTTGGCAAACAGGTTTGTGCAAGCTATCAGATGAGAAGGTAAGATGGAAGAAGAAATGAATAGTTCCTTGCTGGGTGAATGGATGTGGGGGTATTTCAGGAGGTTGTGGAAAAGTAGGAGGAGTAAGAGGAAAAATTTAAACATTGTTTGCATTGACTATGTCTAATTACCTGTGGTCCCCTTCTGGTCCAATTCTGGTATAATTCAGTCTGTGCACTTAAGGAGTTGCACTTGAGAGAGGTTGCATGTGGAAAGACCAAGGTCTGGAAGAGTTCAGAGAAGACCTACTAAACTGGTACATGGATTGCAGGATAAAACTTACCAGGAAAGATTAAAGGACCTTAACATGTATAGCTTGGAAGAAATACGAGACAGAGGGGATATGATAGAAACTTTTAAATACATAAAGGGAATCAACAAGGTAAAAGAGGAGAGAATATTTAAAAGAAGAAAAACTGCTACAAGAGGACATAGTTTTAAATTAGAGGGGCAAAGGTTTAAAAGTAATATCAGGAAGTATTACTTTACTGAGAGAGTAGTGGATACATGGAATAGCCTTCCTGCAGAAGTGGTAGCTGCAAATACAGTGGAGGAGTTTAAGCATGCATGGGATAGGCATAAGGCCATCCTTCATATAAGATAGGGCCAGGGGCCCATAGTATTCAGTATATTGGGCAGACTAGATGGGCCAAATGGTTCTTATCTGCCGACAAATTCTATGTTTCTATGTATGCAATACAGTGTGTACAAAATTGACCAAACATAATACATATAAAGTGATGTAACACCTAATTATTTAATTATAGTCGGTAGAGATGAGTGAATTTCATATTTTGAAATTTGTTCACACTTCGTTTGGTGGTAAAACCAGAATTGCGTTTTGAATTCCGTTACCACGGACCATAACGCAATTCTATGACGGAATGCATAATGGAATGCCTTTAGAGGCATTCCGTTATTCATTCCGTCATAATAAAAGTCTATGGCCTGCATAACGGATCAGTCCTGTTTCTTTTATGCAGGAGAGGACTCCCCTGCATAACGGAAACGGGACGGATCTGTTTTGCAGCCCCTAGACTTCTATTATGATGGAATGAATAACGGAATGCCTCTAAAGGCATTCTGTTATGCATTTCGTCATACAGTAGAATTGCGTTATGGTCCGTGGTAACGGAAACCCTAACGCAATTCTGCTTTTACCACCAAACGAAGCGTAAACAAATTTTCCTTTGGAGCCATAGCGTCTTGCTATCCAAACTGTTATTGTCTGATATTCCACCCTCACTCTGAAGACGAGTAGAACTCAGAGCACCGCCCTACTCTCAACAGCAAACACGTCTTGTGACCATTCCCACTGCAAGAACGGGAACATGGCACGCATGCGCACTGTGGAGAGATGCGGTTGCGGCCATGTTGGATTGGGGCATAACACAAAATATTCAATAACATATCAAAAGGCTTACTATATTCTACATTCTGGGTGCCATACTGCATTTATTCCCAAACATTCCACTGATCCCAACCATGTTAATGATATGAAACACTTTACAGTTATGTAACACATTGTATTATTCCAACACTACTGTACGTGTCACATTAGGACAGACATGTTACCTGTTTTTTTGTGGTGCATCAAAGCGTATCACATCTGGATGGCCCAGATGCCCCCAGACTCCACCAGAGATATAATGTCATGGTGGGGACTGGGAAAAAAAAAACACCGTACAATGTCGGATATAAAGGGAAAGCAGCTAGGCCAGGACGCCAGGACCAGGGAGCAGGTCACCTCCTAAAGCGTCCCTAATCCTCGCCCTAACTCCTCACCGTATGAGTGGACCTGGATGGTAGGACGGCTCATACCCAGTATACCGTTGGCCCAGAGTCGCCCTGATAATCCCTCTCATAGGAGCAGGGGAGAGACGACCTGTTCTTCCAAGACACGGAAGAACAGGAGTCTCAAATGGCCTAGTTGCAAGGAAAAGTAGGAGACTGTATGCAATAACTAAATCAGCAGGTAAGTACACAGAAATACACCTTTCGCAGCCACCATAACTGGAACCAATGCATAAGTACAGGAGCCCACACACCAAACAGGACACCGTACCAACAACACCCACACACAGGTATCAAGCACACCAGCTACTGCCTGGACCCCATGCTGCAAGGTGCACGGCAGCCGCAGGCAGCGCTGCATATAGGCTTATGGTTCACCCCTCCAGGAAACCAGCCCCCTTCCGGAGGTACACAACACAGGAACAAGTCTAGCAAACACCAAGGGACCAGAAATGTAACAACCACTAGACAAGACAACAACCACCCATACATAAACATCACCAAACATATGCAAGGGTAGTGAAGGGAGGACAGAGGGATGACAATGGAGAGACATTCCAGGAGACAGTGATGTCCCACTAGGTGGCCCTCAAGAACTGGGCAGACAGAACACCCTGGACTGGAGCAGAGCTCCAGCACCAACGACAGCTGGAGTACAAATTACTCCAGCCAGGGAGCCACAGGTAATAAAACCCAAGTGACCAGCCAGGGAGTTAACCCTTACAGCATCAGCCAGAGGAGGAACCAGTAGAAGGGGAGCAAAGAACACACATGCAGACAACCATGCGTTGCCCCTGGCAACTGGCATGTACGGAAAAGGTGTCACAGCGTACAACACAGAGGCCGTGACAGATAAAGAAAAGATGTTGCCTTTTGTTATATGTTGTATAAGCATGGACAAGGAAGAAAAAGGGGAGGGGGATCTCTCAGTGCATTCAAAACACATTTCTTAATAAAGCCCTGCACTGGCGGTGGATCCGCCAAAGTTATGTAGAGGCGCCGGCCTATATCGGCGTATCCACTGCCACTTCTAAATGTAAGACAGCTTCCTAAGTCTCTTACATTTAGACAATTTTCTACGCCTAAAACAGGCATAGAAATGGTAAATGTGATGGGCCTGCCAACCCGTCCCCTTCCCCGCCCACATCACGCCCACTTTTTTAGACCTGGCGTGAGTGGGGAAATGTTGCGGATTGCGACACAAAGGACCTTTGCGCCTCAATCTGCTCCAGAAATACACCTAATATAGGCGTATTTCTGTTTACTAAAAAACCCCCATAGCCTTTACATTTAGGCTGAAACCACAAATCAACCACCGCTCGGCTGAACACTAACTAAACATATAAGTTTCCCTTACTATACAAGTGGCTTACTTTCAACCACTCTAACAAAATAATGTTAATGTGTTTTACCTAATGTTCACTTTAAGCCTAGCAATCACAGTAACCGTCTCCCCAGACAGGTTCTGTCTGCTCAGATGGCTCCCTCTCTCTAGTGCACACCTTGCACCTTAATAGCTTAATAACTTGTACTGGCCATGAAGGGAATGAAAGGCCCCACTACCAACCTGCCCATCAATCCAGAAAATTCCAGACCTAAAAAAGAATTTACTAAAGCCCTTAGCAAACTACTTTTTGCTAGAGATTCTTTATACACATTATTTTGAGCCATTTGCGGGATGGATCTTTATGTATTAATGTACAAACCGGATTCCAAAAAAGTTGGGACACTAAACAAATTGTGAATAAAAACTGAATGCAATGATGTGGAGATGGCAAATGTCAATATTTTATTTGTAATAGAACGTAGATGACAGATCAAACGTTTAATCTGAGTAAATGTATCATTTTAAAGGAAAAATACATTGATTCATATTTTCACGGTGTCAACAAATCCCCCAAAATTTGGGACAAGTAGCAATAAGTGGCTGGAAAAAGTAAATTTGAGCATAACGAAGAGGTGGAAGACCAATTAACACTAATTAGGTCAATTGGCAACATGATTGGGTATAAAAAGAGCTTCTCAGAGTGGCAGTGTCTCTCAGAAGCCAAGATGGGTAGAGGATCACCAATTCCCACAATGTTGCGCAGAAAGATAGTGGAGCAATATCAGAAAGGTGTTACCCAGCGAAAAATTGCAAAGACTTTGCATCTATCATCATCAACTGTGCATAACATCATCCGAAGATTCAGAGAATCTGGAACAATCTCTGTGCGTAAGGGTCAAGGCTGCCAAACCATACTGGATGCCCATGATCTCCGGGCCCTTAAACGACACTGCACCACAAACAGGAATGCTACTGTAAAGGAAATCACAGAATGGGCTCAGGAATACTTCCAGAAACCATTGTCAGTGAACACAATCTACCGTGCCATCCGCCGTTGCCAACTGAAACTCTACAGTGCAAAGAAGTAGCCATTTCTAAGCAAGATCCACAAGCTCAGGCGTTTTTACTGGGCCAGGGATCATTTAAAATGGAGTGTGGCAAAATAGAAAAACTGTTCTGTGGTCAGATGAGTCACGATTCGAATTTCTTTTTGGAAATCTGGGACGCCATGTCATCCGGACCAAAGAGGACAAGGACAACCCAAGTTGTTATCAACGCTCAGTTCAGAAGCCTGCATCTCTGATGGTATGGGGTTGCATGAGTGCGTGTGGCATGGGCAGCTTGCATGTCTGGAAAGGCACCATCAATGCAGAAAAATATATTCAGGTTCTAGAACAACATATGCTCCCATCCAGACGTCATCTCTTTCAGGGAAGACCCTGCATTTTTCAACAAGATAATGCCAGACCACATTCTGCATCAATCACAACATCATGGCTGCGTAGGAGAAGGATCCGGGTACTGAAATGGCCAGTCTGCAGTCCAGTTCTTTCACCTATAGAGAACATTTGGCGCATCATAAAGAGGAAGGTGCAACAAAGAAGGCCCAAGACGATTGAACAGTTAGAGGCCTGTATTAGACAAGAATGGGAGAGCATTCCTATTTCTAAACTTGAGAAACTGGTCTCCTCGATCCCCAGATGTCTGTTGAGTGTTGTAAGAAGAAGGGGAGATGCCACACAGTGGTGAAAATGGCCTTGTCCCAACTTTTTGGGGATTTGTTGACACCGTGAAATTCTGATTCAACATATTTTTCCCTTAAAATGGTACATTTTCTCAGTTTAAACTTTTGTTCCGTGATTTATGTTCTATTCTGAATAAAATATTAGAAGTTGGCACCTCTACATCATTGCATTCAGTTTTTATTCACGATTTGTATAGTGTCCCAACTTTTTTGGAATCCGGTTTGTACTCACTACATTATGTCGTATATTATGTACAGTACTATCTAAATTTTTATGTCCTAGTAATAACCCTTACTAATTTATGTATTTCATAGACTCATATTGCCAAGGAAGGTCCGACAGGACTAAAAAGTTAATTTTATATATGATTATTTCTACCTTTGATGTTTTAGATCACATTGAGATGTTTATATCAGGACACAATAAAAACATCTGGTTCTTAGAAAGTCAAAAAATTTGGTAAATCTCACCTGAATGAATAACACACAACAGATTCCACCATTTTGTTATTTATTTAACAAAAACTGAGCCAAAATGGAAAAGCCATGTATGACAACCTACACCCTATGAATCAGTAGCTTGTAGACCCAGCTTTAGCAGCAACAAACTTTAAGTAATTGTTTTCTGTATAACTTTATCAGTCTGTCCCATTATGATGGAGGAATTTGGGTGTAGTCTTCTTTACAACATTGCTTCAGTTGATTGAGATTTGTCATTTATGCAGAGCTCTCTTAAAGGGCTTGGGCCAAGTTTATCCCCTATCCACAAAATAGTATATAAGTAGCTGATCACTAGGGGTCCAACTGCTGGGACCCCCATTACAGCTGAGAACAGGGGTCCCATTCCACCATTCTGATGGATTCTCTTTCTATGGGGTCGCCAGACAAATAAAACATGAGTACAAGATCATATAAAAAAAAACGCAGGCTAAGTTTTTTTGTAGGCTTTGAATTTATATTGTGTTGAAAAAAAGGGTTGTATTGGAAATATTTAGATAAGTTTGATTGATATAGTTAACAAGCTGCATTTTTTCTATGACCTTGAACTCAGATTTTATTTGGCAAATAAAGGGTTGATTATTTTGACTTAAAGGGCTTCTGTCACCCCACTAAACTCTTTTTTTTGGGTACTTATAATCCCTATCCTGCGATATATCTATACAGTATGTTATTAATCATTTTCGTTCTGTAGATAAGGCAAAAAACGTACTTTTATAACATGCTAATTACCTGTCTACCAGCAAGTAGAGCGTCTACTTGCTGGTAGCAGCCGCAAAAAAACGCCCCCTCCTCCTGTTGATTGGCAGGGCCAGCAGCGATCTCCTCCTCCGGCTGGCCCTGTCAGCATTTCAAAAATCGCGCGCTTGTCTTGATTCGGCGCAGGCGCTCTGAGGGAAGGAGGCTCGCCTCCTCAGCACTCCCTCAGTGCGCCTGCGCCGATGACGTCACCGAAAGAGAAGACGTCATCGGCGCAGGCGCACTGAGGGAGTGCTGAGGAGGCGAGCCTCCTTCTCTCAGAGCGCCTGCGCCGAATCAAGACAGGCGCCCGATTTTTTAAATGCTGATAGGGCCAGCCGGAGGAGGAGATCGTGGCTGGCCCTGTCAATCAACAAGAGGAGGGGGTGGTTTTTTGCGGCTGCTACCAGCAAGTAGCCGCCCTACTTGCTGGTAGACAGGTAATTAGCATATTATAAAAGTACGTTTTTTGCCTTATCTACAGAACGAAAATGATTAATAACATAATGTATAGATATATCGCAGGATAGGGATTATAAGTAGAGTTGAGCGAACACCTGGATGTTCGGGTTCGAGAAGTTCGGCCGAACTTCCCGGAAATGTTCGGGTTCGAGATCCGAACCCGATCCGAACTTCGTCCCGAACCCGAACCCCATTGAAGTCAATGGGGACCCAAACTTTTCGGCACTAAAAAGGCTGTAAAAAAGCCCAGGAAAGAGCTAGAGAGCTGCAAAAGGCAGCAACATGTAGGTAAATCCCCTGCAAACAAATGTGGATAGGGAAATGAATAAAAATAAAAATAAAATAAATAAAAATTAACCAATATCAATTGGAGAGAGGTCCCATAGCAGAGAATCTGGCTTCACGTCATCCACCACTGTAACAGTCCATTCTCAGATATTTAGTCCCAGGCACCCAGGCAGAGGAGAGAGGTCCCGTAAAAGAGAATCTGTCTTCATTTCAGCAGAGAATTAGTCTGCATGTCATAGCAGAGAATCAGGCTTCACGTCAGCCACCACTGCAACAGTCCATTGTCAGATATTTAGGCCCAGCACCCAGGCAGAGGAGAGAGGTCCCGTAACAGAGAATCTGGCTTCGTGTCAGCAGAGAATTAGTCTGCATGTCATAGCAGAAAATCAGGCTTCACGTCAGCCACCACTGCAACAGTCCATTGTCAGATATTTAGGCCCAGCACCCAGGCAGAGGAGAGAGGTCCCATAACAGAGAATCTGGCTTCATGTCAGCAGAGAATCAGTCTGCATGTCATAGCAGAGAATCAGGCTTCACGTCAGCCACCACTGCAACAGTCCATTGGCATATATTTAGGCCCAGCACCCAGGCAGAGGAGAGAGGTCCCGTAACAGAGGATCTGGCTTCATGTCAGCAGAGAATCAGTCTGCATGTCATAGCAGAGAATCAGGCTTCACGTCAGCCACAACTGCAACAGTCCATTGTCAGATATTTAGGCCCAGCACACAGGCAGAGGAGAGAGGTCCCGTAACAGAGACTCTGGCTTCATGTCAGCAGAGAATCAGTCTGCATGTCATAGCAGAGAATCAGGCTTCACGTCAGCCACCGCTGCAACAGTCCATTGTCATATATTTAGGCCCAGCACACAGGCAGAGGAGAGAGGTCCCGTAACAGAGAATCTGGCTTCATGTCAGCAGAGAATCAGTCTGCATGTCATAGCAGAGAATCAGGCTTCACGTCAGCCACCACTGCAACAGTCCATTGGCATATATTTAGGCCCAGCACCCAGGCAGAGGAGAGAGGTCCCGTAACAGAGGATCTGGCTTCATGTCAGCAGAGAATCAGTCTGCATGTCATAGCAGAGAATCAGGCTTCACGTCAGCCACAACTGCAACAGTCCATTGTCAGATATTTAGGCCCAGCACCCAGGCAGAGGAGAGAGGTCCCGTAACAGAGAATCTGGCTTCATGTCAGCAGAGAATCAGTCTGCATGTCATAGCAGAGAATCAGGCTTCACGTCAGCCACCACTGCAACAGTCCATTGGCATATATTTAGGCCCAGCACCCAGGCAGAGGAGAGAGGTCCCGTAACAGAGGATCTGGCTTCATGTCAGCAGAGAATCAGTCTGCATGTCATAGCAGAGAATCAGGCTTCACGTCAGCCACAACTGCAACAGTCCATTGTCAGATATTTAGGCCCAGCACACAGGCAGAGGAGAGAGGTCCCGTAACAGAGACTCTGGCTTCATGTCAGCAGAGAATCAGTCTGCATGTCATAGCAGAGAATCAGGCTTCACGTCAGCCACCGCTGCAACAGTCCATTGTCATATATTTAGGCCCAGCACACAGGCAGAGGAGAGAGGTCCCGTAACAGAGAATCTGGCTTCATGTCAGCAGAGAATCAGTCTGCATGTCATAGCAGAGAATCAGGCTTCACGTCAGCCACCACTGCAACAGTCCATTGGCATATATTTAGGCCCAGCACCCAGGCAGAGGAGAGAGGTCCCGTAACAGAGGATCTGGCTTCATGTCAGCAGAGAATCAGTCTGCATGTCATAGCAGAGAATCAGGCTTCACGTCAGCCACCACTGCAACAGTCCATTGGCATATATTTAGGCCCAGCACCCAGGCAGAGGAGAGAGGTCCCGTAACAGAGACTCTGGCTTCATGTCAGCAGAGAATCAGTCTGCATGTCATAGCAGAAAATCAGGCTTCACGTCAGCCACTACTGCAACAGTCCATTGTCATATATTTAGGCCCAGCACACAGGCAGAGGAGAGAGGTCCCGTAACAGAGAATCTGTCTTCATGTCAGCAGAGAATTAGTCTGCATGTCATAGCAGAAAATCAGGCTTCACGTCAGCCACCACTGCAACAGTCCATTGGCATATATTTAGGCCCAGCACACAGGCAGAGGAGAGAGGTCCCGTAACAGAGTATCTGGCTTCATGTCAGCAGAGAATCAGTCTGCATGTCATAGCAGAGAATCAGGCTTCACGTCAGCCACCACTGCAACAGTGCATTGGCATATATTTAGGCCCAGCACCCAGGCAGAGGAGAGAGGTCCCGTAACAGAGGATCTGGCTTCATGTCAGCAGAGAATCAGTCTGCATGTCATAGCAGAGAAACAGGCTTCACGTCAGCCACCACTGCAACAGTCCATTGTCATATATTTAGGCCCAGCACCCAGGCAGAGGAGAGAGGTCCCGTAACAGAGACTCTGGCTTCATGTCAGCAGAGAATCAGTCTGCATGTCATAGCAGAGAATCAGGCTTCACGTCAGCCACCACTGCAACAGTCCATTGTCATATATTTAGGCCCAGCATACAGGCAGAGGAGAGAGGTCCCGTAACAGAGAATCTGGCTTCATGTCAGCAGAGAATCAGTCTGCATGTCATAGCAGAGAATCAGGCTTCACGTCAGCCACCACTGCAACAGTCCATTGGCATATATTTAGGCCCAGCACCCAGGCAGAGGAGAGAGGTCCCGTAACAGAGGATCTGGCTTCATGTCAGCAGAGAATCAGTCTGCATGTCATAGCAGAGAATCAGGCTTCAGTCAGCCACCACTGCAACAGTCCATTGTCATATATCTAGGCCCAGCACACAGGCAGAGGAGAGAGGTCCCGTAACAGAGAATCTGTCTTCATGTCAGCAGAGAATTAGTCTGCATGTCATAGCAGAAAATCAGGCTTCACGTCAGCCACCACTGCAACAGTCCATTGTCAGATATTTAGGCCCAGCACCCAGGCAGAGGAGAGAGGTCCCGTAACAGAGAATCTGGCTTCATGTCAGCAGAGAATTAGTCTGCATGTCATAGCAGAAAATCAGGCTTCATGTCAGCCACCACTGCAACAGTCCATTGTCAGATATTTAGGCCCAGCACCCAGGCAGAGGAGAGAGGTCCCGTAACAGAGAATCTGGCTTCATGTCAGCAGAGAATTAGTCTGCATGTCATAGCAAAGAATCAGGCTTCACATCACCCAACATTGGAACAGTCCATTGGCATATATTTAGGCCCCGGCACCCAGACAGAGGAGAGGTTCATTCAACTTTGGGTAGCCTCGCAATATAATGGTAAAATGAAAATAAAAATAGGATTGAATGAGGAAGTGCCCTGGAGTACAATAATATATGGTTAAGGGGAGGTAGTTAATGTCTAATCTGCACAAGGGATGGACAGGTCCTGTGGGATCCATGCCTGGTTCATTTTTATGAATGTCAGCTTGTCCACATTGGCTGTAGACAGGCGGCTGCGTTTGTCTGTAATGACGCCCCCTGCCGTGCTGAATACACGTTCAGACAAAACGCTGGCCGCCGGGCAGGCCAGCACCTCCAAGGCATAAAAGGCTAGCTCTGGCCATGTGGACAATTTAGAGACCCAGAAGTTGAATGGGGCCGAACCATCAGTCAGTACGTGGAGGGGTGTGCACACGTACTGTTCCACCATGTTAGTGAAATGTTGCCTCCTGCTAACACGTTGCGTATCAGGTGGTGGTGCAGTTAGCTGTGGCGTGTTGACAAAAGTTTTCCACATCTCTGCCATGCTAACCCTGCCCTCAGAGGAGCTGGCCGTGACACAGCTGCCTTGGCGACCTCTTGCTCCTCCTCTGCCTTGGCCTTGGGCTTCCACTTGTTCCCCTGTGACATTTGGGAATGCTCTCAGTAGCGCGTCTACCAACGTGCGCTTGTACTCGCGCATCTTCCTATCACGCTCCAGTGCAGGAAGTAAGGTGGGCACATTGTCTTTGTACCGTGGATCCAGCAGGGTGGCAACCCAGTAGTCCGCACACGTTAAAATGTGGGCAACTCTGCTGTCGTTGCGCAGGCACTGCAGCATGTAGTCGCTCATGTGTGCCAGGCTGCCCAGGGGTAAGGACAAGCTGTCCTCTGTGGGAGGCGTATCGTCATCGTCCTGCCTTTCCCCCCAGCCACGCACCAGTGATGGGCCCGAGCTGCGTTGGGTGCCACCCCGCTGTGACCATGCTTCATCCTCATCCTCCTCCACCTCCTCCTCATCCTCATCCTCCAGTAGTGGGCCCTGGCTGGCCACATTTGTACCTGGCCTCTGCTGTTGCAAAAAACCTCCTTCTGAGTCACTTCGAAGAGACTGGCCTGAAAGTGCTAAAAATGACCCCTCTTCCTCCTCCTCCTCCTCCTCCTGGGCCACCTCCTCTTCCATCATCGCCCTAAGTGTTTTCTCAAGGAGACATAGAAGTGGTATTGTAACGCTGATAACGGCGTCATCGCCACTGGCCATGTTGGTGGAGTACTCGAAACAGCGCAACAGGGCACACAGGTCTCGCATGGAGGCCCAGTCATTGGTGGTGAAGTGGTGCTGTTCCGTAGTGCGACTGACCCGTGCGTGCTGCAGCTGAAACTCCACTATGGCCTGCTGCTGCTCGCACAGTCTGTCCAGCATGTGCAAGGTGGTGTTCCACCTGGTGGGCACGTCGCATATGAGGCGGTGAGCGGGAAGGCCGAAGTTACGCTGTAGCGCAGACAGGCGAGCAGCGGCAGGATGTGAACGCCGGAAGCGCGAACAGACGGCCCGCACTTTATGCAGCAGCTCTGACATGTCAGGGTAGTTGTGAATGAACTTCTGCACCACCAAATTCAGCACATGCGCCAAGCAAGGGATGTGCGTCAAACCGGCTAGTCCCAGAGCTGCAACGAGATTTCGCCCATTATCGCACACCACCAGGCCGGGCTTGAGGCTCACCGGCAGCAACCACTCGTCGGTCTGTTGTTCTATACCCCGCCACAACTCCTGTGCGGTGTGGGGCCTGTCCCCCAAACATATGAGTTTCAGAATGGCCTGCTGACGTTTACCCCGGGCTGTGCTGAAGTTGGTGGTGAAGGTGTGTGGCTGACTGGATGAGCAGGTGGAAGAACAGGAGGAGGAAGCCGAGAAGGAGGAGGTGGCAACAGGAGGCAAAGAATGTTGCCCTGCGATCCTTGGCAGCGGAAGGACGTGCGCCAAACAGCTCTCCGCCTGGGGCCCAGTCGCCACTACATTTACCCAGTGTGCAGTTAGGGAGATATAGCGTCCCTGGCCGTGCTTACTGGTCCACGTATCTGTGGTTAGGTGGACCTTGCCACAGATGGCGTTGCGCAGTGCACACTTGATTTTGTCGGATACTTGGTTGTGCAGGGAAGGCACGGCTCTCTTGGAGAAGTAGTGCCGGCTAGGAACAACATACTGTGGGACAGCAAGCGACATGAGCTGTTTGAAGCTGTCTGTGTCCACCAGCCTAAATGACAGCATTTCATAGGCCAGAAGTTTAGAAATGCTGGCATTCAGGGCCAGGGATCGAGGGTGGCTAGGTGGGAATTTACGCTTTCTCTCAAATGTTTGTGAGATGGAGAGCTGAACGCTGCCGTGTGACATGGTTGAGATGCTTGGTGACGGAGGTGGTGGTGGTGTTGGTGGTACATCCCCTGTTTGCTGGGCGGCAGGTGCCAACGTTCCTCCAGAGGCGGAGGAAGAGGCGGAGGCGGCAGCAGCAGAAGAGGCCGAGGCGGCAGCAGCAGAAGAGGCCGAGGCGGCAGCAGCAGAAGAGGTAGCAGGGGGAGCCTGAGTGACTTCCTTGTTTTTAAGGTGTTTACTCCACTGCAGTTCATGCTTTGCATGCAGGTGCCTGGTCATGCAGGTTGTGCTCAGGTTCAGAACGTTAATGCCTCGCTTCAGGCTCTGATGGCACAGCGTGCAAACCACTCGGGTCTTGTCGTCAGCACATTGTTTGAAGAAGTGCCATGCCAGGGAACTCCTTGAAGCTGCCTTTGGGGTGCTCGGTCCCAGATGGCGGCGGTCAGTAGCAGGCGGAGTCTCTTGGCGGCGGGTGTTCTGCTTTTGCCCACTGCTCCCTCTTTTGCTACGCTGTTGGCTCGGTCTCACCACTGCCTTATCCTCCAAACTGTGAAAGTCAGTGGCACGACCTTCATTCCATGTGGGGGCTAGGACCTCATCGTCCCCTGCATCGTCTTCCACCCAGTCTTGATCCCTGACCTCCTGTTCAGTCTGCACACTGCAGAAAGACGCAGCAGTTGGCACCTGTGTTTCGTCATCATCAGAGACATGCTGAGGTGGTATTCCCATGTTCTCATAATCAGGAAACATAAGTGGTTGTGCGTCAGTGCATTCTATGTCTTCCACCGCTGGGGAAGGGCTGGGTGGATGCCCTTGGGAAACCCTGCCAGCGGAGTCTTCAAACAGCATAAGAGACTGCTGCATAACTTGAGGCTCAGACAGTTTCCCTGGTATGCATGGGGGTGATGTGACAGACTGATGGGCTTGGTTTTCAGGCGCCATCTGTGCGCTTTCTGCAGAAGACTGGGTGGGAGATAATGTGAACGTGCTGGATCCACTGTCGGCCACCCAATTGACTAATGCCTGTACCTGCTCAGGCCTTACCATCCTTAGAACGGCATTGGGCCCCACCAAATATCGCTGTAAATTATGGCGGCTACTGGGACCTGAGGTAGTTGGTACACTAGGACGTGTGGCTGTGGCAGAACGGCCACGTCCTCTCCCAGCACCAGAGGGTCCACTAACACCACCACGACCATGTCCGCGTCCTTTACTAGATGTTTTCCTCATTGTTATCGTTCACCACAACAACAAAAATATTATTTGACCCAATGTATTGAATTCAAATTCAGGCCTTTTTTTTAAAGACAACTAACACTATCTGGCTATCTATTTAGGTACCGTATTACACTAATACAGGCACAGCAGTAACCACAGATTTAGCTGACTATAAATTTGAGGCCTATTATTTAGGCGCTGAGTGACAGGTTTAGGTTTACTGACAGAATTAGACTTGGAAATGCACAGTAGCGTGTGTGTGAAGTTATTCAGAATGACCCTATGTGCACCTTGAATATTATATATCCTTTTAGGGATAGATTTCAAATAGCTCTGATACAGCAGAAACCACTAAATGAGGAAATTGCTAAATTGGGAATTGTATTTCAACCCAGAACAAAAAATGTGCTTTGACGGACACTAAATAACTTGACCAGCCACAACAGTACAGCAGTAACGACAGATTTAGCTGGATATAAATTTGAGGCCTAGTATTTAGGCGCTGGGTGACAGGTATAGATTTACTGACAGAATTAGACTTGGAAATGCACAGTAGCGTGTGTGTGAAGTTATTCAGAATGACCCTATGTGCACCTTGAATATTATATACCCTTTTAGGGATAGATTTCAAATAGCTCTGATACAGCAGAAACCACTAAATTAGGAAATTGCTAAATTGGGAATTGTATTTCAACCCAGAACAAAAACTGTGCTTTGACGGACATTAAATAACTAGCCCAGCCACAACAGTACAGCAGTAACGACATATTTAGCAGGATATAAATTTGAGGCCTAGTATTTAGGCGCTGGGTGACAGGTATATGTTTACTGACAGAATTAGACTTGGAAATGCACTGTAGCGTGTGTGTAAAGTTATTCAGAATGACCCTATGTGCACCTTGAATATTATATACCCTTTTAGGGATAGATTTCAAATAGCTCTGATACAGCAGAAACCACTAAATTAGGAAATTGCTAAATTGGGAATTGTATTTCAACCCAGAACAAAAAATGTGCTTTGACGGACACTAAATAACTTGACCAGCCACAACAGTACAGCAGTAACGACAGATTTAGCAGGATATAAATTTGAGGCCTAGTATTTAGGCGCTGGGTGACAGGTATACGTTTACTGACAGAATTAGACTTGGAAATGCACAGTAGTGTGTGTGTGAAGTTATTCAGAATGACCCTATGTGCACCTTGAATATTATATACCCTTTTAGGGATAGATTTCAAATAGCTCTGATACAGCAGAAACCACTAAATGAGGAAATTGCTAAATTGGGAATTGTATTTCGACCCAGAACAAAAAATTCGCTTTGACGGACACTAAATAACTTGACCAGCCACAACAGTACAGCAGTAACGACAGATTTAGCTGGATATAAATTTGAGGCCTAGTATTTAGGCGCTGGGTGACAGGTATAGATTTACTGACAGAATTAGACTTGGAAATGCACAGTAGCGTGTGTGTGAAGTTATTCAGAATGACCCTATCAGCACCTTGATTCTGATATACCCTTTTAGGGATGTATTTAAAGTAGGCCTGATACAGCAGAAACCACTAAATTAGGAAATTGCTAAATTGGGAATTGTATTTCAACCCAGAACAAAAACTGTGCTTTGACGGACACTAAATAACTAGCCCAGCCACAACAGTACAGCAGTAACGACAGATTTAGCAGGATATAAATTTGTGGCCTAGTATTTAGGCGCTGGGTGACAGGTATAGGTTTACTGACAGAATTAGACTGGGATATGCACAGTAGCGTGTGTGTGAAGTTATTCAGAATGACCCTATCAGCACCTTGATTCTGATATACCCTTTTAGGGATGTATTTAAAGTAGGCCTGATACAGCAGAAACCACTAAATTAGGAAATTGCTAAATTGGGAATTGTATTTCAACCCAGAACAAAAACTGTGCTTTGACGGACACTAAATAACTTGCCCAGCCACAACAGTACAGCAGTAACGACAGATTTAGCAGGATATAAATTTGAGGCCTAGTATTTAGGCGCTGGGTGACAGGTATAGGTTTACTGACAGAATTAGACTTGGAAATGCACAGTAGCGGGTGTGTGAAGTTATTCTGAATGACCCTATGTGCACCTTGAATATGATATACCCTTTTAGGGATAGATTTCAAATAGCTCTGATACAGCAGAAACCACTAAATTATGAAATTGCTAAATTGGGAATTGTATATCAACCCAGAACAAAAAATGTCCTTTGACGGACACTAAATAACTTGACCAGCCACACCAGTAACAACAGATTTAGCTGGATATAAACTTGAGGCCTAGTATTTAGGCGCTGGGTGACAGGTATACGTTTACTGACAGAATTAGACTGGGATATGGCCAAAAAATAACCACACTATTGATGGTTAAATGCACTTGGTGTGACAGCTTGACCAACCACACTACTGAGGGTTAAATGCACTTGGTGACAGGCGCAGCTTGCCCCTGATGTAGTATATGGCCAAAAAATAAACAGACTATTGCTGGTTAAATGCACTTGGTGTGACAGCTTGACCAACCACACTACTGAGGGTTAAATGCACCTGGTGACGGGCGCAGCTTGCCCCTGATGTAGTATATGGCCAAAAAATAAACAGACTATTGCTGGTTAAATGCACTTGGTGTGACAGCTTCACCCTGATGTAGGCTTTAGCCAAAAAACAACCACACCATTGAGGGTTAAATGCACTTGGTGACAGGCGCAGCTTGCCCCTGATGTAGTATATGGCCAAAAAATAAACAGACTATTGCTGGTTAAATGCACTTGGTGTGACAGCTTCACCCTGATGTAGGCTTTAGCCAAAAAACAACCACACCATTGAGGGTTAAATGCACTTGGTGACAGGCGCAGCTTGCCCCTGATGTAGTATATGGCCAAAAAATAAACAGACTATTGCTGGTTAAATGCACTTGGTGTGACAGCTTCACCCTGATGTAGGCTTTAGCCAAAAAACAACCACACCATTGAGGGTTAAATGCACTTGGTCGCAGCTTGTGCTGGCGCACCACAAGACACAAAATGGCCACCGATCACCCCAGAAAAAAGTGACTGACAAACGGTCTGGGCAGCCTAAAAACAGTGAGCAATTGAGTATCAGCAGCTCAGTGATCCACAGCTGCAGATCGATCAATTAATCAAGTCTTTTTGGAGGAGTTAATCAGCCTAATCTCGCCCTACTGTCGCAGCCGCAACCTCTCCCTACGCTAATCAGAGCAGAGTGACGGGCGGCGCTATGTGACTCCAGCTTAAATAGAGGCTGGGTCACATGGTGCTCTGGCCAATCACAGCCATGCCAATAGTAGGCATGGCTGTGATGGCCTCTTGGGGCAAGTAGTATGACGCTTGTTGATTGGCTGCTTTGCAGCCTTTCAAAAAGCGCCAAGAAAGCGACGAACACCGAACCCGAACCCGGACTTTTACGAAAATGTCCGGGTTCGGGTCCGTGTCACGGACACCCCAAAATTCGGTACGAACCCGAACTATACAGTTCGAGTTCGCTCATCCCTAATTATAAGTACCCCCCCAAAAAAAAAAAGAGTTTAGTGGGGTGACAGAAGCCCTTTAAGGGAGGGTGGTTGGGGAAGCATTATAAGTGTCTGCTAATGAAAGATTTGTACACCCCTGATTAAGCCAGTCACAGTATAACCGGTTGGGTACTAATGTTTATAGTGGATTGTCATGCTATTTGTCAAGCCTGTTAGCTTGTAAGTATAATAAAGTGAACAGATCAACCACAGATTTTAGTTGATTCCACCCAGTCTTTGTGTTTTTTCCCTTCTCTCGTGGCAAATTCCTTACCTCTTAGCAAAGTGTGCTGTTGAAGGTATTGCCAATTAGGCCAACAGAGGAAAGGCTGATTGACCTTATGTGCTAAATTGTACTGGAAGCGGGCGTTGTCCCTGGACACCGACACCGTGGTGAGAAGAGGATAATACAACATTCGGTGGGACAGCACCATAAGTGTGGATGGTGTACTCATACCGCAGCAGGGAATCTACAAGGAGAGCCTGCTACTCTCAGGTCAAAGTGGTGAGCTGACGATCCATGAGATGACTGTTTTTATAAAACTATTGATTGCATTAGTAGGGTTATAGACCTTATAGGCCTTCTATTTTTTAATTGGACTAAGGATGTTTTAGTTTTGTTTTTGGCTGAGTTCCGAGGAATTTATATAACGCTAGCCATAGTTCAAAACAAACATAATTAGATGAATTTGGGACTTGGGTATCATATTTGTGCAAGCCGACATCAATATAAACTGTGAGATATCCCTCTCTATTCAGGGAGACATAAAAATGTACCCAAGCCCTACATTGTGTTTTACAGCGTAAAGGTGTCAAACCCGTTGCGTGTTATAGCCGTAATCCTTGATTTTCTTTTTATAGCTAAGCAGCTTACACTGAAAGCTGAACATCTTATTGCATTGACAGTTCATAACAGTGATTGATTACAAGAGCAGGGTGGATACACATCAGCCCATGTGATGTCTGGCTTGGCAGCTAGGGTGAAATATTTGTCTAACCATTTTTTAAATCGTAATTCATAGCTGTGCAAACATTTTTTCCCAATTTCAAGACACTATTCACAAGGGTAAAGGGACTATGTAAGATTTTTTTCCCCATGCAAATTAACTACTCAAAAAGATGCAAAATTTAAATTTTCTCGCTTGCAAAATATTCACATGTAGGTACCTCCTACAAGGTGCTTGGCATAAAACCGAATCAGCATATAAACGGTTGGGTTACTCAGTTTTCTGCAAATTAAAGCATGGATTTTTTTGAGTTATTAGAGGCAATGGCGTTGAATACCGTTAGGCTGGCAGCCCGTATCCGCTGCTGTCCTGCTGTCTCGCGCAGCACTGTGTCAATTGGGACTAGTGCTCAGTGAACTTCCTTTTAGCATTGCGAGAGTTAATCCTTCCATTTTGCTCCCTGTCCAGCTGATGACTAGGTGCTAAAGCGCTGATCTTAATAAACGACCCCAAAAGTGATTAATTTGGATAAGTTCAATTAAAACATGATGGGGCACATTTATTAAGACTGGTGTTTTAGATGCTGATCTTAATAAGCCCTATACTGGCCAGTAGATCTGCCGGAGTTATGAAAAGGCTCCAGCCTCTACATAACTTCAGCCGATCCACTGCCGCTTCTAAATGTAAGAAGCTTCCAAGCTATCTTACATTTAGACCTTTTTCTATGCCTTAAACAGGTGTAGAAAATGGTAAATGAGAAGGGCCTGTCAGCCTGTTCCCTTCCCCGCTCACGCAATGTCTAACAAAGTAGGAGAAGTCGCAGATTGCACCCGTGACGTATATCTAAAATACAAATTGTGAGATTTTGGGTTACGGAGCATAAGGGGTCTGATTTCCAAAATTTAAAAGAGGTTACATAAAGAAGATAACACAGACTTGGTGAGTGAATGTCATGGGAAGTTGGCACTAGATTTAGGAAAGGAGTGCAATTGGGAACAAACCTGTTTATGGATAAAGTTTTAAATAATTTTGAGGATAAGGCTAGATATGAGAAACGCTAGTGTGAGACTAGCCTAAATCTACTCAGTTTATGCTGTTGCAGGTTCTATTATACTCTTGAGCAGATTTGACTTGAGGCTACTGCTAAGTGCTTTATCTAAGTGCCCCCTCTGTTCTTCACCCTTTAACCCCTAAACAGGCATCTGGATTCCACTGCAAGGCAGCCACCAGTCTGCTACCTCTTACAGTAGTCTGTGTTCAAGTGACTGCTGACCCAGGGGAGTCAAGAGACACCAGTGCAGGGCACCAAGAAATCTGGAAAAAACTTATTCAGGGTCAAGCCAATTTCAGGGCAGGCAGAGTGCATGCAATCTGATAAACAGTCCAAGGTCAGGGCAGGCAGCACAGGGTGAGCAGAGAAAAAAGGAAAAAGTCAGGTCAGGCAGTCAAATCTTCAAGTGAGGCAGAGGTTGATACATAGAACAGGCAAACAATCAGCCGATCAGCTATTGATTTCCTATTCTGAGAATAGGCCATCACTTAATAAAAGCTACACAGCCCCTTTAATAAATGTCCGACTGGTACAGAATGAGACAGTACCCTGCAAGGGCTTACACTCTACAAGTTAAGGGGGGAGGGGACAATAGTTGAGGGGACAAGCTGTTTATATGTATAGTGGTAGCAGAATTAATGTAGGTTGTAGAATTTTTTGGGGGAGACTGATGAGATGGAATAGCAAGTTCCAGTTTAGGTGGAATACATTGGAAAAATCTTGTAGATGATGGTGTGAGGAGCAGACACAATCGAGAATCAGGAAATTACAGTAGGTCAGAAATGAATAGAGGGGGCATGTTGCTATGAGGCATTCACAACATTATCAAAAGCCAAAATTAAACCTGCACTACAATCACCTTAGGCTACTTTCACACTAGCGTTGTTTGAATCCGGCGTTCAATTCCGACACCGGAACTGCCCCCCGGATCCAGAAAAACGTGTGAAAACTGATTACATTTGAATCCTGATCAGGATTTTGATCACAATGAAAAAATGCATTGGCAAAAACGGATCCGCCATTTCTGGACTTTAACTTTTTTTCACATTTTTGGGGTTTAACATGCAAAAGCCGGATCCGGTTTGACTGAACACGCGGCGCCGGATCCGGCGTTAATGCAAGTCAATGGGAAAAAGGCCGGATCCGGCGTTCAGTCGAAGTGTTCAGGATTTTTGGCCGGAGGTAAAAATACAACATGCTACGGTTTTCTGAAAAGCCTGATCAGTCAAAAAGACTGAACAGAAGACATCCTGATGCATCCTGAGGGACGGACTCTCCATTCAGAATGCATTAGGATAAAACTGATCAGTTCTTTTCCGGATTTGAGCCCCTAGGACGGAACTCAGCGCCGGAAAAGAAAAACGCTAGTGTGAAAGTGCCCTTAGTGTGTATGATGTAGTATGCCACCCTTGACACTTTCCCAAAAAGTAACGTGGTGAGGGTAGGGAAAGGAGAGGCCTGTGTGAACAGCACATTTATGTTTATTTACTCCAGTTTTTTGCCATAAAACAGCAGAAATCTACGGCAGCTGGATAGAGGATGCGCTAAATTTGTGACGAGGTCTGTGCTTCATCGTCACAAATTAATGTAGGTACAAATTCCAAAAGCGCAAGGGACATCATAGACTGGGGTAAAATGCTGGTTTATGATAAATCTTCCCCTATATGTTAGGCTAATTTCAATCTGCATTTTGCAGTGTCTGTCAGGAAGTTTTCGGAACATATATCTTTGATCTATATACCTTCAACAGATGCAGCTCTATAGGTTCATTGGCTTCCATTATAGAAATACATACTGTATATAGTACAGAATATTTCTTTGTTTTGGTGGATGCCACTGTATAAAATCACGCTGTCTGCTGCACTATTCCAGACATCAAAGACGGACTGGCATGTCAGCCTGAAAGAACCAAAAAGGATACTCTTATATTTTCCATTGGACCTGGGGATATATGGATATTATTTCAAAGATGTTCCATTCTTCCACTGCAGTAACATTGCTATAATAATGTTATCAGGATCCATGATATTGTTCAACTTAGGACTGTTTGGCTTTCAATAAGAAATGCTGTGGCTGGTCTCTTCTGCTATAAAGACATTGACACATCTAAACAAGAAAGGAAGAAGCCGTTTAGTGATTTATCCTAAGGTAAATGGAGACCACTTTGAGAATCATTTTTACTTCAGTTATTTTGATTTCAAAAGGCTGAACTTAAAGGGTATTTTCTTAAATTCACTAATGGAAAGTAATTGGGGAGATCTTGCTTCCTGAGAATGGTTAAGCATCTTTTAGTCTTGACGTTGAGCGGTATCTGAAGCATTGGTTCAGTTAAAGAATATAGTAACACAGTCCAAGATAATGACATGTCTTCAAAGTATTTAGCAAAACCGTTCTGTCATGCCCCACTCTGACGATGTGCGGAGGTCGGCCAGGATAGCAGCACGAGATTAGTGTTTGTTTTGGAGCTGTGCTTGATCCGCCTCTCATCAGGTGCACTGGGTGGGGCCATTAGTGTAAATAGCACACCAGCCCAGTGCTCTGAGCGGATTATACAAATCATTGTGGTCTTGGAAGCTAGGAAGGAAGGTTGTCTGTCTGTTCCAGCTCAGAAAGATAAGTGTGATTTCAAGTTTGGTTGTTTTGTGTCATCTCTCCCATCCAGGTTCTGTGCGAGCAGGCTACTCCTATTTCCCCTCTTCACCATCTCAGGGAATTTAGGGTTTTGTCAGCCCAGACACATCATACCTACCTTTCTGATGCTTTCTGATTCCGGTTTTCGTATGGACCCCGAAAAGGTCCGGGCGGTTCTGGAGTGGGACCGACCAGAGAATCAGAAAGCTTTGATGCGGTTCTTGGGGTTTACGAATTATTATAGAAAATGTATTTTCAAATTATTCTACCATAGTAAAACCTGTTACTGATATGACCAAGAAGGGCGCCGATGTCTCTGTCTGGTCGGATGAGGCATTGCAGGCCTTTTCGGCTATTAAGGAGCGTTTTGCGTCTGCTCCAATTCTGGTGCAGCCGGATTTGTCAGCCATTCGTAGTGGAGGTTGATGCATCAGAGGTGGGGGTTGGGGCGGTGCTGTCACAGGGTTCATCTCCTGGCAAGTGGGTCCCGTGTGCCTTCTTCTCCAAGAAGCTCTCGGTCGCTGAGAGGAATTATGATGTTGGAGATAGAGAGTTGTTGGCTATCAAGTTGGCCTTTGAGGAATGGTGTCACTGGTTAGAGGGGGCGTCTCACCCCGTTACGGTGTATACTGACCATAAGAATTTGGCTTACCTGCAATCTGCCAAGCGTCTGAACCATAGGCAGGCCAGATGGTCACTGTTTTTTACCAGGTTAAATTTTGTGGTTACCTTTCGCCCAGGGGTCAAGAACGTCAAGGCAAATGCCTTGTCTCGCAGCTTTCCTGGGGGAGGTGATTCAGAAGATCCTGCGCCGATTTTGGCGGATGGGGTGGTGGTCTCCGCCCTGTACCCTGAATTGGAGATGGAGGTGTTGGGAGCCCAGGAGGGGGCTCCTGGTTCTTGTCCCCCAGAGAGGTTGTTTGTTCCTGAGGGCCTACGATACAAGGTGTTCAAGGAACATCACGATACTGTTCTCGCTGGACATCCTGGTGGTAAGTCCACCTGTGATCTAGTATCCCGGAGGTTCTGGTGGCCAGGGTTACGTAAGAGCATTGAGAATTACGTGACAGCTTGTGAAACCTGCGCTTGGTCAAAGGTTGCTCATACTCGACCGCCTGGTTCACTTCTTCCATTGTCTAGTCCGTCTCGTCCTTGGACGCATTTGTCTATGGACTTTATTACGGATCTGCCGAGTTCCTCCGGGAGAACAGTGATTTTGGTGGTAGTTGACCGTTTCAGTAAAATGGCTCACTTTATACCACTAACGAGTCTGCCCAACGCTAAGACTCTTGCGCAGATTTTTGTGGATAATATTGTGAAATTGCATGGTATTCCTTTGGATGTGGTCTCTGATAGGGGCACGCAGTTTGTCTCCAGGTTTTGGAGGGTGTTCTGCTCTCGGCTTGGCATTCAACTTTCATTCTCTTCGGCCTTTTATCCGCAGTCGACTCGAGAGTTCTTCGGGGTTCCCTTCAGTACCTGGTGCACTGGAGGGGATACAGTCCTGAGGAGAGGATATGGGTTCCGGCGTTAGATGTCAACGCCAGCTGACTGGTGAGGGCTTTTGATAGGTCCCATCCAGATAAGATTGATCCGGGTGTCCGGAGGTCACCCGTAGAAGGGGGGGTACTGTCATGCCCCACTCTGACGATGTGCGGAGGTCGGTCAGGATAGCAGCATGAGTTTAGTGTTTGTTTTGGAGCCGTGCTGGATCCGCCTCTCATCGGGTGCACTGGGTGGGGTCATTAGTGTAAATAGCACACCAGCCCAGTGCTCTGAGCGGATTATACAAATCATTGTGGTCTTGGAAGCTAGGAAGGAAGGTTGTCTGTCTGTTCCAGCTCAGAAAGATAAGTGTGATTTCAAGTTTGGTTGTTTTGTGTCATCTCTCCCATCCAGGTTCTGTGCGAGCAGACTGCTCCTATTTCCCCTCTTCACCATCTCAGGGAATTTATGGTTTTGTCAGCCCAGGCACGAGGACACATCCTACCTACCTTTAAGGTCTGCATTTGGGCTGAGCAGTGCAGGGAAAGAGGTCAGGGATTAGCTAGGAGGTGACCCTTCCCCTGTCTCTCGCCCAGAGCCTGGTTGGTGGGTTATCTGTGAGTCTGAGTGCACGCCCGCCGTGACACATTCACTGTGAATTGAGCCAAATGACAATACTTAGCTATTTCTTACACCGCAGTTAAAGTTCATGGAGAGGAACAGCACATGCTCAGCCTGTTATCCAACTAAGAATGACAGCTAAGGGCTAGGGTTCTCAAGAGGGCAGACCCACACTGAACCTATTTTTGTAACCTAATCGGTTGGTGAAAGTTTTGAAACGTAAAAACTGGATTGTGGTGGGACAACCACTTTAATTGTTCATTTTATAGATGTACGCCCTCATGCACAAAGATGAATGATGGCTCTCTTTTGTACAGAGCTGTAAAAGGCCCCCACGGAAGAGGCTCCAATTTCATACAGGAAAAAAACTGTGCCATGCTCAGTTGCATAAGGCATATACACTACGTGCAGAATTATTAGGCAAATGAGTATTTTGACCACATCATCCTCTTTATGCATGTTGTCTTACTCCAAGCTGTATAGGCTCGAAAGCCTACTACCAATTAAGCATATTAGGTGATGTGCATCTCTGTAATGAGAAGGGGTGTGGTCTAATGACATCAACACCCTATATCAGGTGTGCATAATTATTAGGCAACTTCCTTTCCTTTGGCAAAATGGGTCAAAAGAAGGACTTGACAGCTTCAGAAAAGGCAAAAATAGTGAGATATCTTGCAGAGGGATGCAGCACTCTTAAAATTGCAAAGCTTCTGAAGCGTGATCATCGAACAATCAAGCGTTTCAATCAAAATAGTCAACAGGGTCGCAAGAAGCGTGTGGAAAAACCAAGGCGCAAAATAACTGCCCATGAACTGAGAAAAGTCAAGCGTGCAGCTGCCAAGATGCCACTTGCCACCAGTTTGGCCATATTTCAGAGCTGCAACATCACTGGAGTGCCCAAAAGCACAAGGTGTGCAATACTCAGAGACATGGCCAAGGTAAGAAAGGCTGAAAGACGACCACCACTGAACAAGACACACAAGCTGAAACGCCAAGAAATATCTCAAGACTGATTTTTCTAAGGTTTTATGGACTGATGAAATGAGAGTGAGTCTTGATGGGCCAGATGGCTGGATTGGTAAAGGGCAGAGAGCTCCAGTCCGACTCAGACGCCAGCAAGGTGGAGGTGGAGTACTGGTTTGGGCTGGTATCATCAAAGATGAGCTTGTGGGGCCTTTTTGGGTTGAGGATGGAGTCAAGCTCAACTCCCAGTCCTACTGCCAGTTTCTGGAAGACACCTTCTTCAAGCAGTGGTACAGGAAGAAGTCTGCAAGGTAAGAAAAACATGATTTTCATGCAGGACAATGCTCCATCACACGCGTCCAAGTACTCCACAACGTGGCTGGCAAGAAAGGGTATAAAAGAAGAAAATCTAATGACATGGCCTCCTTGTTCATCTGATCTGAACCCCATTGAGAACCTGTGGTCCATCATCAAATGTGAGATTTACAAGGAGGGAAAACAGTACACCTCTCTGAACAGTGTCTGGGAGGCTGTGGTTGCTGCTGCACGCAATGTTGATGGTGAACAGATCAAAACACTGACAGAATCCATGGATGGCAGGCTTTTGAGTGTCCTTGCAAAGAAAGGTGGCTATATTGGTCACTGATTTGTTTTTGTTTTGTTTTTGAATGTCAGAAATGTATATTTGTGAATGTTGAGATGTTATATTGGTTTCACTGGTAAAAATAAAAAAATTAAATGGGTATATATTTGTTTTTTGTTAAGTTGCCTAATAATTATGTACAGTAATAGTCACCTGCACACACAGATATCCCCCTAAAATAGCTAAAACTAAAAACAAACTAAAAACTACTTCCAAAAATATTCAGCTTTGATATTAATGAGTTTTTGGGGTTCATTGAGAACATGGTTGTTGTTCAATAATAAAATTAATCCTCAAAAATACAACTTGCCTAATAATTCTGCACTCCCTGTACTGAGCTTTCCTCCTCTAATAGTATTGCTCCGTGTCCTGCCATGCAAGTCCGAACTGTACGCAACTCAGACACCTGTTGTTCTACTAAACCAAATTTAGAAAATAGACCCTAAGGTGAACTAAAGGTGCTCTCCACCATTGAGGCTGGACTAGCCAACAATTTAACATGTTTGGGGATCTCTAGACTCTTGGTCGACAGCAGATTTCAAGGGAAAGAAGATTTTCAACATGACTGAACCTTTGTTCCCATGGGAGATAGACTTGGTAGCGGCTTACTCCACTCTCCCCACTGAAAAAAAAGTATATGCATATGGAGAAGTCAAGAAGAATAGTTCAGTCAAATGAACAGCTATCTTAGTAGGTATGGGCATTTTAAGTTCAGATAATGCATTCTTTATACAGTATATCCATGTTTTAGTGCTTGATTGATAAGCAATCAGAAAAGGCAATACTGTATGTAACAGTTTCTAAGGAAAGATCAAGTTCATTCAGGTGGAATAAATTTAGAAATATGAGTCAGGCCAAGGCTGGAGTTACGTCATATACCAAGGAGACATCTAGAAATGTCAAAAGTACACAATAAGCTGAGGAGCTGAGACAACAAACAAAACAACATGAAAATATGCTGTTCATGCTGTATGCAAGAAAAAAAGCCAGATGTGAATTTTTAGCAATCATTTCTGGCTGTCCTTGAAATTATAACATATTGCTTCTTTTATCTATAATTAGGCTGCTATCGTATGAATTGGATCATGTACACAGTACATCTCATTGCTGAAACAATCAATATGTTCAGTGTACAATGAAAATCATAAGGACCTGAAG
Source organism: Bufo gargarizans (assembly GCF_014858855.1). Classification (NCBI taxonomy): domain Eukaryota; kingdom Metazoa; phylum Chordata; class Amphibia; order Anura; family Bufonidae; genus Bufo; species Bufo gargarizans. The sequence goes on along the minus strand of NC_058082.1, from coordinate 160,090,156 downwards.
GAGGGTCTAAGATGCCTTTGGGTCCAAGGGTATTTAGATAGTGACCTGATACCTCATTATTTCATGATAAATTAAGCAAACTGACGCTAGGTTTCCATGTTCATGTTTTTGTTAATTGTTTTTTGAAGCAAAAGACAAGAGTAAATTCGAACACAGGAGAAGACTCAGTTTTTCATTTATGCGTGTCCTCCATTTATGATCCTTTCCTGTCTTTGGCTTCAAAACTTCAAAAACCTGGACATGGAAACTTGGCCAAAAGGTTTGGAGTTGGTTCCAAGGGCTGAATTTGCATTTGGAAGCTGTTCAATATGTGTTCCAAAGTGGTGTCAATGCCAGTAAAGGAGAAAGCAGAAATTTTAATAGTGGCCCAAACGACAATTTGTCGCATTCTTAAATTGAAGGAATTCACTACCAAGTTAAAGGGGTTATCCAGTGATGGATAATGATGACCTATCATCAGGATAAGTCATAATTATCAGATTGGCGGGGATCCAAGTCCCAGCACCCCCGATCAGCTGTTTTATGGAACCACCACACACCCCTGAGCTCTGGGGAGAACAGCCAGATCCCGGCAGCTTTCCAAGCACAGGGCTGTACATAGTACAGCTGCTGTGCTTAGTATTTTAAGTCTTCCATGTTCACTTCAATGGGGCTGAGCTGCAACTAGGCCATGTGACTGATGTACGGTGACATCACATGTCCTAGGAAGAGACCTCAGTACTCACAGAGCACCCGGCCTCTTCTAACAGGTGATCTGCGGGGGTCCTGGGTGTCAGAAACCTGCTGATCTGATATTGATAACCTATCCTAAGGATAGGTCATTAATGCTATAATATCTCACCATTCACTATAGCTTCAAATGTGAGACTACCATAATGTTATAGACAATCATCTTGGATATCTCATACATAAATTGGACTTGCAACTATTTAGCATAAGATTAGTTATGACTACATTGCTACTGCTAGTGACATACCTAGTGACTATATTGTTACTGTTTTGCAGGCCTAAGATGTCTTGCTACTATCACCACTCTTTGTATCATATGGGCTTCAACCAATAGTCATGTTGTCACGGATGTCTGGAGATATACGGACTTTCCCGCGACAGTTGGGAGGAGACCTGTAAGACTGGCAACAAGTGGTTTGATCTGACATGTTTTCCTTTTGGATCGAATGATGTCTGTGTTGTTTCCGGTGCTTGCCACACCTTCTTTCCTCAGGGTTGGAAATTTTGGTCATTTAACCTTCTCTATTTATTGCTGTTTCTCCCACTATGCTATGCAGTTTACAGCTTCTGTTGGACTTGTGGTTAGCTTGTGTTTGGTTCTCAGCTGAGTTCCTGGTGCTATCAAAGCTTCATTGAAGATAAGTGTTTCATTTCCATTTTGTTTATATGTGTGTGTGCTTTTCCTTTCCCTGTTTGTCATTATGCCTGAGGGAGACTCCTGTTCGTCCTTCCCTTTGGAGGAACAGGTAGACTCAGTCCTGACATTAGTTCCAGGGTCCTATAGGGTGATATAGGATTCTAGGCATCCGGTGTATGAACTTGCCAGGACTGGAATTAGGGTTTTCTCTAGGAGGTGTCCATCTTCCTTCCCTAGTTTCCAAGCCTTCTTCTGGCATCCCCTTTTCCTCCTATGCTCAGTGTGGTGTTTACCTCCCACACATGAGTGTGACACATGTTGGGCACTGGTCGATGGACCTTGCCTATTTGTTGACGACTTTCGGTGACTTACTTTCCTTTATCTTTGTATACAGTTGTGTTCAAAATTATTCAACCCCCACTGAAATTGAGTGTTTTGGCCAGTTTGACATTGATTTTAATCATTTCAGTCATCTTGTTTACAATTAAATCAAAGAGGCACTTGTAAGTTAGACAAATATAACATAACATTTATAATGAAATAACTCACATCATTATCAGTTTTATTCAACCCCCAAGTGACATTCAATGTTAGTACTTAGTACAACATCCTTTTCCAGTTATAACAGCTTATAAACGTGAAGCATAGCTTGACACAAGTGTCTTGCAGCGATCTACGGGTATCTTCGCCCATTCTTCATAGGCAAAAGCCTCCAGTTCAGTCACACCAGTAAATGTCTAGAAGGAGGTGAGTATCACAGTCCTTTTAAATCTGCCTAACTGGTGCTTATTATGCTCGATTGCTGCTCCTTGACATCCACAGGTGTTTTCAATACCTGATCGAAAACACTTGAATGAACCTCTGTTCTTTAGAGTGGTAGTCTTTAAGGGGTTGAATAAATGTGTCAATGAAGAAATCACAAAAAAAACATTTAATACTGTATTACAAAAACAATTGATGTCATTTTAGTTGCATTTGGTTCTTTAAAAAGTCCTTGTAAGATTTCATTCTGAACACAATTACAAATGTACACTAAATTCCCTAAAACCCTTTACAGCATTGGGGGTTGGATAATTGTGAACACAACTGTATCTTTGTATACACTGATGAGCAAAAGGGTAACAATGTTTTGAACTTTTGATTTCAGGCTCCATATCTCACCATCAACTATAGCTTCCAATGTGAGACTACCATCATTTTAAAGACAATAATCTTGGCTATCTCATACACAAATTGGACTTGCAAGTATTTAACATATGATTAGTTATGCAGATTCTTGTCATGTAACTGCATTGTTACTGTTTTGCTCCTGGTGGTGAAACAATCATTTTCTTCTTGTATACTACAAATTACAAAAATAAAGTAGCCTAAATTGGAGGAAATGCTCAAAAACCCCAAACACTGTAGCATGTTTATAACCGGGGGAGCAATTCCTCCGCATATGGTCCATCGCTAGCGGCAATCCCCAGCATAAAGTGCATACAATGGAGGATGTCGGCAGCGGACCACATGCACCACAAAGGCATCCTACACAAGATGGAATAGTGTGTGGATGAAAATATACAAATACATAAATCACTGCAACAGGTGCACCACAATGATATGCAACTGACAATACTGGATAATCCCTCAGGCTGATGTTAAAAACTGAGACTTTAGCCAATGTATTCCAGCCAGGAACACAGCTGAGCCATTTTTTACCACTGTTAAGGTATCTCAGTGTGGCATGGGTCCTACCACTAGACTACCTATGGTGTGTGAACACGGTCTGAATGGTGCTAAGACCTAACTCCCAGCCAAGCTCCTACATACCACCATAGTGAGATCACTCATGCAGTGGGAGAAGGAATAGGGCTGCAAACCCCACCTCTAACAGGCCATGTGACTCAGGCAGTGTTGGAAGCCAAAGGTGGATTTACAAAATACTAAGAAACTAATAAAAATAAAAATTTTGAACTTTAGGAACAAAACAGTAATAATGTAGTTACACGACAAGAATCTGCATAACTAATCATATGCTAAATAGTTGCAAGTCCAATTTATGTATGAGATAGCCAAGATGATTGTCTATGAAATGAATGTAGTCTCACATTCGAATCTGTTGTGGATGGTGAGATATGGAGCTTGAAAAGTCAAAAGTTCAAAACATTGTCACCATTTTGCTTGTCAGTGTATATATTACCAGATAACCCCCTTTAAGCAATACTAAAAGTCATGTAGGAGTACGGGAGACAACTAAAGTGAAGGATCACAGAATTATTTCCTAGGTAAAAAAAACCTTTTCACAACATCTAGCCAAGTCAAGAATAGCCTTGGGGAGGTACACATCATTACATGCCTTCAAGAATGTGCTGTATATCGAGAGCATTTATCTCAAAATAGAAACACTGGTAACACTCAAAAACAGAGTCCAGATTACAATTTGGGAGTAAATATAGAATAGTACAGGCACTCTCACATCCAAGAATGTATCAGGGCAATTATAAAAAAAATAGAGAACTTTATTCACAAATTGATCAAATCATACATAGTTCATCAATAAAAACCATTCAAATTGGGGGTCATGCACATGGAGGTGCAATTCTCCACCCAGTCTGGAGACACAATAGTGGCATCCAGGGCAGGTGAAGGCAAACACCACCGTATGCAAGCCAATCAAAGAGTCCTAGCTGAGTACATATAACATAAACCCCACCCTAAAAATATGAAGCCCACCCTAAAATAAATAGGTAATTATAAATAACTGCAAGACGTGTGTATTAGTAGATTGTGCAAATATCATGATTGAGTAGTCAATTTCGATCCCTAATTGTTGTTAATTCCTGAATTCATAAATTGTCCACAGTGTTACTCAATGTATCAGTTCAGATATTGCTTTTAGAGGCTGCTTATAGTACCAAACGCGTTTTGGAGCAACAAGCTCCTTCCTCAGTGGCTACTTCCTGCTTTTTATACCCAAAATATGGGTGGGCCAACATAGTCCAAAGGTCTCATGAAACAATGAGATGGATTCATGAATGGATATATATACTTAACATAATAAATAGCATAAATTCATATATTTACTACTAATATTACTAGAGAAAAGATTGACTTTCTAGATATCACTAAACAAGGTAAACACTTGATATGTAAAACGTATCAAAAACCAACTAGTAAAAATAGTTATATTCTCTTTACCAGCTGACATTTGCCAAGATGGTTAATAAACATACCCACTAGCCAATTCAGGAGATTAAAAAGAAATTGTACTACAGAAGAACAATTTGAGATGGAGGCACAACAATTGAGTGAACAATTTTTAATAAAGGATTATCCTTTTTAAAGTTATCAACACATCTCTAAATAAGTTGAGGTCTACGGAAAGGGAATCTTTTTTTAAGGGGGGAGTAAAAGAGAATAATGAGGAGGATCATCTAAGAATAATTTTACCTTTTAATAGCCAATATAAAGGGATTGAGAAAATAATAAATAAATATTGGCATCATGTCCTAGAAGATAAAATCATAGGACCACTTTTAACTCCTACACCCAAGATAGCTTATACACGAGCAACCAATTTGGGATTGAAAATAGCGCCAACATATAAGAATATTAAGACAAGAAGTACACAGAATTGGCTTGAATTGAAGGGCTTTTTAGATGTGGGATATGTATTAATTGTAAGGTGACTAAATTCTCAAAGAGAACTGTGGAAGTTTGTTCCACTAGACTAGGAATTCCTTCTGTTTACAAATTCAGGACAATTTAACATGCAATTTAACAGATGTAATATACATGGTTAAGTGTCCTTGTAGGAAACAATATATTGGTAAAACTAAGCGCACATTTAAGAGGATAATTGCAGAACACATCAATAACATCAGAAAAGTTTTAGTACAACCCTCTCTGTCAAAGCACTATAAAGAGGTCCATAATAAAGATCCATCATCACTTACCTTTGTAGCGTTTGAGAAAATAAGAAAACAGTGGAGGGGAGGAGATCATTTGGCATCTATGTCAAGAAGGTAATCTAGGAGAATCTTTGAGTTGGACACCTTAATTCCCAATGGGTTGAATGCAGAAACTGAACTCTTTGGATTCTTGTAGAAATAGGACAGGTGCCTTTTACGGATGCACCGTCGTAGTTTAGCTGTTTATTAGCCCCCCGATTTTGTCTCCGTGATGGGCCCCTGCCCCACACCTTCTTTGCAACATAGTTATTTATTTTCTCCAGAACATCTATTTTTCCAGAATAGCAACCTACTGTATGTAATATTCCCAATAGTAATAGTACAGAATTGACATGATATCCATGGAGTAATAATATACTGTATATATCCCCTTTGAAAGACATACAGTGATAGATATATGACTATTATGGATAATACATTGAAATCGCACCTAAATCGCATCAGAAACGCATATGCGCTTATTTATGATCAGATTCGTTTTCTTGTTTGTATATTTATGATCTTAAATGGATATTGCTCAATATGATTATATCTAAGAGGGTATTAAGGAAATCTATATACTATATGATTTTATGCTATTTATTATGTTAAGCATATATATCCATCCAGGAATCCATCTCATTGTTTCGTGAGACCTTTGGAATATGTTGGCCCACCCATATTTTGGGTATAAAAAGCAGGAAGCGGGGACTGTGAATAGGAGCCACTGAGGAAGGAGCTTATTGCTCCGAAACGCGTTTGGTACTATAAGCAGCCCCAAAAGACCCCCCGACTGAGCTGCACTGGATGACCGAATACTGAAATAATTCTGTTGAACAAACCTTGACTATTCAAAGCGATACAAGCGCTCCGCCACCAACCTTCAAGGGAGAGTCCGATTATGTGGGACGCCACGTGGGATGCCAAGGAGCAGTGCACGCCGGCGGCAGCAGCAGGAAGTGTCGGGAGGCAGTCCTGGAGACTGAGACCATCGTGGTACATACAGTAACATACGCTGTGCTACTGAACGACCTACTGTATGAGCATCAGCTCTGATCATTTTCTGACCTCATCTGCAACCTTTATATTTGGAATATATAATGCAATACTAACATTTAATAGAAATATCTGAACTGATACATTGAGTAACACGGTGGACAATTTATGAATTCAGGAATTAACAACAATTATGGATCCAAATTGACTACTCAATCATGATATTTGCACAATTTACTAATACACACTTCTTGCAGTTATTTATAATTATCTATTTATTTTAGGATGGGCTTCATATTTGTAGGGTGGGATTTATGTTATATGTACTCAGCTAGAACCCTTTGGGTGGCTTGCATACGGTGGTGTTCGCCTTCACCTGCCCCGGACTACACTATTGTGTCTCCGAGCCGGGTGGAGAATTAAACCCCCGTGTGCATGACCCCCAATTTTTATGTTTTTTATTGATGAATTATGTATGATTTGATCAATTTGTGAATAAAGTCCTATATTTTTTTACAATTGCCCTGATACATTCTTGGATGTGAGAGTGGCTGTATTATTCTATATTTCCTTCTGTTTTGAGTACAGACTGGGAGGCAGTCTGCATACAGTGCACCTATTTCTATAGCCCAATAAGGGTGAGCCGCCATACATAGAGAAAGTATTGCAGATTACAATTTACTGGAAAACATCTAAAAAAAAAAAAAAAAAAAAAAAAAAAAGCTGCAAGGTTGAGAAGAAAATTCAACTCGGTCAAATCGTCCATCGGATTCGATTTAGTTCAAATCAATTTGGTATAAATCAAATTGCCATGAAAAGTCATGTAAAACAATCTGTCAAAGACTGTATCCAACCCCAGTATTTAATGTCAAGACAGTATTAGTCTCATCGAAGTGGCAGCAACTTATATAGCTATGGGTAACATGGCAGGTATGGGTAAAATTGTCCAATGACCTGATTAAGAACCATCTGGTTCGAAACATGTAGACCGTACTGGGGCTTATTTTTGGAGGTTTCTATCACCGCTGTACATTTGGTTTGTGGAATAAACGTCAAGCAAGAAAAACAAGGTGCTGGATCTTTCTTCCATTCCGTTCAAGTTTACATGCATACTAACCTTTAAGTGGGGCTAGGAGAAGCCAAGCCAGTAGAAAACAATTTGTTTTGGAACAGAGAGCTCAGCTCCATTGAAGACATAATCAGGGTAAGATGTCTTGCTACCACCATCACTCTTTGTATCATATGGGCTTTAACCAAGTGTTCTGTAGCACACAGGACGATGGAGCTTAATGTACCGGTATACTGTCATATACCTATTTAATTTTAGCACACCCCTAAGTACCAACCAATTATTTACTGAATATTGTTCATTATATTTATCTTCTTCTCTCTTTCCAAATATGCCCACACAATCCTTGACACTTTGATGTCTTCATTCCCCAGTCCCTATCTCACGTGCCCGACCGCCCAAAACACCCCCCCTAGATTCGTCACCATCACCGATGCGCTCCACTGTGAGGCGCGCCAGTCACCTGATGCTGCCGATCTGGTCCGTTGCACAGTGGACCGCACCATCCATCTGAGACTAGGGTGCAGGCAGCCCCCAGAGATGCCCCCAAAGCACCCCCCAAAAAAACAATAAAAGCAATAAGAGACTCCACACTAACTCCCCTCAGAGCATTTTTATGGATCAATCAATTCAATGTGTAATCAGTCCCTCTTTCCCATGTGTACCACTGTGGAACGCAAGGAAACCCCGCCTCCACTTCCGGTCATCTGTATCTTCTTTAAAATCAACAAATAATAAATAAAGACAAACTACACAAAAGACTTCTCTCTATACAAAAATCTATTATGCATGTTCCTCACCATATCTATTTTTTACTATAGAAGCCTATTCACTCTCCGTGCAATACCAGGAAATGAGGTCAGATAGGGCCGGCCCCTCTCCAATCACGTGACTGCTAACCATGTGCAATATGTTCCCTTATATAAATGCTAAACCAAAACTGGACTCAGAACAGCATAGTTTAAACAAGTACAAAAACTTTTATTGGACTTACATTAATTAAAACATACATATCCATATATATAAATAAGCAGCACGAAGCCACACAGGATAACGTTTGCAGGTCTGTTGTAAGACAAATAACAATAAGTAATCCCAGACTGTGCAGAGTTGTTCATACACAGCTAGCAGTCAATACAATATAAAGTGCATAGTGCCAATTGTAAACAATGACCAGGGGAAAATACATAAGTGAATACAGACCAAGTCCTCCTGGATCCCTACACGTGTTTCGCGTTTTGCTTCCTCAGGAGATCCCCTGAGGAAGCAAAACACGAAACACGTGTAGGGATCCAGGAGGACTTGGTCTGTATTCACTTATGTATTTTCCCCTGGTCATTGTTTACAATTGGCACTATGCACTTTATATTGTATTGACTGCTAGCTGTGTATGAACAACTCTGCACAGTCTGGGATTACTTATTGTTATTTGTCTTACAACAGACCTGCAAACGTTATCCTGTGTGGCTTCGTGCTGCTTATTTATATATATGGATATGTATGTTTTAATTAATGTAAGTCCAATAAAAGTTTTTGTACTTGTTTAAACTATGCTGTTCTGAGTCCAGTTTTGGTTTAATATACGTAATTGCTCTAGGACAGCGATTATACCGGGCGTTTGTTTCGCTCTGCGTCTATTTTGAATCTTATATAAATGCTGTCACACCATCCTGTATTTATGCTCTTGATAAAAGGGAGCCTTATGCCAAAACGCGTTGAGCTTTTTATTGAAAATAAAGACTTCTACTTCATCCATGAGCCCTCGATGTCATCCTTTGGGGACCAGAGAAGCTACACTTACTACCTACAGGCGACCTTGGTGGGGGAGGTTCAAGTATTGGTCTATTGAGTTTATCTTTACTTCCCTCCCTGGTAAAGTAAGTCCTTTACCACTGCTTTTTTATCAATCAATAGCCACGAATTGGACCCATGTGTGGTACTAAGATTGATGTGTATGCACTTCTATACAAATTTTATTATTATTATTGTTTTTAATTACTGTCTCTATTGAACACATTATATGAATCACTAAAATATACCAAACTCTCACTTCATGAGACTTAAAATATACTTCCAACCCTGTTATCTCTTTTGCTTTGTGGCGCCCCCTTGTTGCGTTCAGGTTCTCTCCTGGATTAGAACCAACAACCGTAACTTTTTTCTCTCCTACTCTTTTGCATTCCCTAATAGCTCAGTGTGTTATTGGGTTGATTCCCAAGCGAAGGGTCCCTGATTCGAATCCAGGAGCCATGAAGAAGATTTCCCTAGAAAAGAGAAACAGCATAATCCAGCTCATCGATAGCGGTATCATGGCCAAGAAAATTGGCATCATGTGAGTGCCATGACAGTTGGAAGAATGTGAAATTAAGTCCTCCCATCCATTCCAAAGTCAAGAGTTGGACGTCCAGGCAAAATATCGGAATCAACAAGTCGACTGATCACAAGGTGTTGCGCGACAAACACGGTAGTGGAGGTGGCTTCTATGCTTCATATTAGTAAGATCACAAGATGTCCATGCAAGCACCATGCGATGTGCATTACACAAGTTTGGAATGAGGGCCAGCAAAAAGGTGAAGAAACCTCGACCCATTTGATGGGTTCAAATATGTCTGGAAGAAACAAAAGAAAAGGGGGCTAACGGATCGAGAAATAGTAAGGAACTGTTAAGTTCGGTGGAGGTAGCCTGACGATATGGGGGTGTTTCACAGCCAAAGGCATTGGATACTTGACCAGGATCGATCGTAGTCTCAATGCTGAGCTATATGTGAGTATCCTACAAGATGAGTTACTTTGTACATTCAAGTGCTTATGGGTATAAAAAGGACAACATAGTGTTCCAGCAGGACAATGACCAGAAACATACGTAGAGAAGAAATGGTTAAATGACAATGAAGTAGAGGTGCTGGATTGGCCCTCACAGTCCCCAGACCTAAACCCAATCGAACACTTTTGGGTAGTTGAAAAAAAAAGCTGTATTCATACCCAAGTAGTCGACCAGTATGCACCAACATTGGGAATTTGTAGAAGAGACCTGGGAACATATTTCGGTCAAGACATTCTTGAGTCTGATCGAGAGCATGCCCAGAAGGATTTAGGCAATTTTGAAAGCCAAAAGGTGGATTTACAAATAAAATTAAAAAAAAAGATTTTTAGGAGCAAAACAGTAACAATGCAGTTATATGCCAAGACTCTACATAACTAATCATATGCTAAATTGTTGCAAGCCCAATTTATGTATGAGATAGCCAAGATGATTGTCTATAATATGATGTTAGTCTCACGTTTAAAGCAGTAGTGGATGGTGAGATATGGAGCCACAATGTCAAGTTCAAAACAATGTAAGGGGACTTTCACACTTGCGTTGTTGGATTCCGGCAGGCAGTTCCGTTTCTGGATACCATTTGTAGACAGATCCGGATGCAGATCTGTCTCACAAATGCATTGCAATACCGGATCCGTCTCTCTGGTTGTCATCTGTAAAAACGGATGCAGTATTTATGTTTTTCACATTTTTAAAGGTCTGCGCATGTGCAGACCACAAAACCGGTTCAGTTTTTCTGGGACACTTGGGGCAGGATCCAGCATTAATGCATTTCAATGGAAAATAATGCCGGCAAGTGTTCCAGAGTTTTGGACGGAGAAAATACTGCAGCATGCTGCGTTTTTTTTTTCCGTCCAAAAACCATACAGTGACTGAACTGAAGACACCCTGATGCATACTGAATGGATTGATCTCCATTCAGAATACATTAGGATAAAACTGATCAGTTTTTTTCAGGTATTGAACCCCTAGGACGGAACTCAATACCGGAAAAGTTTAACGCAAGAGTGAACCTACCCTTATCCTTTCACTCAATTTTTTCCCGAACCTCTAATCTCATGATAATAGTGTCTAAATCCTTTAACGTATGAGGCAAAGTCAACACCTTGAACTTTTTGTGATGTTCCTCAAACTATTCCTGAACATTTTTTGTAGTGTGGAAGAGTGCATTAGCTTGCTGAAAGAGGCCGCTGCTATTAGGGAACACAATTGCCATGAAGGGGTGTAACTTAGGTTTCAACATGTAGAAGTAAGTGAACAGTTAATTCTCGAAGTTCATGTATTCGAAGCAGGAAAATGGAAAGGATAAATATCTCAATGACTTTAACAATGACCAAATTGTGGGGGCCAGACAAATGGCCAGAGCATCCCAAAATGGCAGACAAAAGTTAATTCTGCCTATGATAGAAAGATAGAAAGATATCAGAATACACATTGCATACCAGCTTGTTGTGTAAGGGGCTCATGCAGACCCCTGTGCACCACCAAAAGCCCCACACTGGGCACATGAGTGTCACAAATGAACTGTAGTGCAATAGAAGATGGAGACCTGGTCTTATGAATCATATATACTTTTATTTTATTTTATGTGAACTGTTGGTATACACTCACCTAAAGAATTATTAGGAACACCTGTTCTATTTCTCATTAATGCAATTATCTAGTCAACCAATCACATGGCAGTTGCTTCAATGCATGTAGGGTTGTGGTCCTGGTCAAGACAATCTCCTGAACTCCAAACTGAATGTCAGAATGGGAAAGAAAGGTGGGCTACAACAGCAGAAGACCCCACCGGGTACTACTCATCTCCACTACAAATAGGAAAAAGAGCTCAATTTGCACGAGCTCACCAAAATTGGACTGTTGAAGACTGGAAAAATGTTGCCTGGTCTGATGAGTCTCGATTTCTGTTGAGACATTCAAATGAGTCTGAATTTGGCGTAAACAGAATGAGAACATGTATCCATCATGCCTTGTTACCACTGTGCAGGCTGGTGGTGGTGTAATGGTGTGAAGGATGTTTTCTGGGCACACTTTAGGCCCCTTAGTGCCAATTGGCCATCGTTTAAATGCCACGGGCTACCTGAGCATTGTTTCTGACCATGTCCATCCCTTCATGACCACCATGTACCCATCCTCTGATGGCTACTTCTAGCAGGATAATGCGCCATGTCACAAAGCTCGAATCATTTCAAATTGGTTTCTTGAACATGACAATGAGTTCACTGTACTAAAATGGCCCCCACAGTCACCAGATCTCAACCCAATAGAGCATCTTTGGGATGTGGTGGAACGGGAGCTTCGTGCCCTGGATGTGCATCCCTCAAATCTCCATCAACTGCAAGATGCTATCCTATCAATATGGGCCAACATTTCAAAAGAATGCTATCAGCACCTTGTTGAATCAATGCCACGTAGAATTAAGGCAGTTCTGAAGGCAAAAGGGAGTCCAACACCGTATTAGTATGGTGTTCCTAATAATTATTTAGGTGAGTGTATGTGTGTTGCTTACCTAGGGAAGAGATGGCACCACAATTCACTATGGGAAGAAGGCAAACAGGTGGAGGCACTATGATGCTCTGGGCAATATTCTGCTTTGGGTCCTAGTATTCTCTTGGATGTTACTTTGACTCCTAATACCTGTATACCACAGGACACCTTCCAAAGTCTTCTGGAGTCCATACTTCAAAAGATAAATACACTGCCCGTCCCCCAAAAAAGTCCCAACCAAAAATTATTTTGTTGCTTTGATTACGGCACACATTCGGTTTGGCATTGTTTCCATAAGTTTCTGCAATGTCACAAGATTTATTTCCATCCAGTGTTGCATACATTTTTCAACAAGATCTTGCATTGATGATGGTAGAGTCTGACTGCTGTGCAAAGCCTTCTCCAGCACATCCCAAAGATTCTCAATAGGGTTAAGGTCTGGACACTGTGGTGGCCAATCCATGTGTGAAAATAATGTCTCGTGCTCCCTGAACCACTCTTTCACAATTTGAGCCTGATGAATCCTGGCATTTTCCTCTTCGAATATGCCCGTGCCATCAGGGAAGAAAAAATCCTTTGATGGAATAACCTGGTATGTTCAGGCAGTCAGCAGAACCTTATTCTTGTAGCACATATTGTTGCTGAACCTAGACCTGACCAACTGCAGCAACCCCAGATCATAGCACTGCCCCCACAGGCTTGTACAGTAGGCACTAGGCATGATGGGTGCAGGGTAAATCTTGACTCATCAGACCACATGACATTCTTCCATTGCTCCAGAGTCCAATTTTATGCTCCCTAGCCATTTTTTCTGGTTTGCCTCACTGATTAGTGGTTTTCTTACGGCTACACAGCTGTTCAGTCCCAATCCCTTGAGTTTCCTTCGCATTGTGAGTGTGGAAATGCTCTTACTTTCACTATTAAACATAGCCCTGAGTTCTACTGTTGTTTTTCTTCGATTTGATTTTACCAAACGTTTAAGTGATCGCCGATCACGATCATTCAGGATTTTTTTCCCACCACATTTCTTCCTCAAATACGATGGGTCCCCACTATCCCACTAGTTTTTAATAATGCATTGGACAGTTCTTAACCCAATTTTAGTAGTTTCTGCGATCTCCCTAGATGTTTGATGCATGCCAATGATTTGACCATTCTCAAACAGACAAACATTTTCCACGACCACGAGATGTGTCTTTCGACATGGTTGTTTAAGAAATGGGAAGAAACTCATTGCACCAGTTGGGGTTAAAAAACGTATTGCCAGCTGAAAGATAATCGCCCATGCAGTAATTATCCAATAGGAGCCTCATAACTATTTGCTTAGTTAAATCCAGGTGGCGACAGGCAGTGTATTTTGGTGGTACGAGGGGGAACTACACAGTTAGGGGTTTTTAATGTTAAGGGTGTTTAGAGTATATTGGATCAATTGAACATTTAGGCAATTATTTGGGGAATACACCATAACACACAGGAAATCAAAAACATTCTCAGCCATATTCTTCAGCTGGAATTATATTAACCTGCAGTGACCAGGATCAATGATTCCCAGGAATGTATTACTTCCAGAACAGATTGCTCTTGGAACACACAATGAGCAAATTCTGCCATGACACTTGTCTGAACAAGTCCTAAATAAAGCTCTATTTTCAAAGTAGCTGATTGTTATTTAGCTACAGTAAAGCGGAGCAGCACAACATTTCTCACAACTACCAATTCACCCTAATGGGATCTCAGCCTGAGATGTCACTTTTTGTTTAGTGCTTGCAGTGTTGATGAGACAAAGATCCTGTTCTGAGCTTTCAGAATGAGGACACTTATCCCACCAACCCTACCGCTCATCCCGTATGCAGACGGTGCGTTCTTCGCTTAAAATGTACCAACCTTTTTCCTCTGGTGTAGAAAACCTTTGTTGTGACCTACTAAATCAGCATGTTCATCACCATTATTTGGTCTCTGCTTGAGTATTCCTGGCTGTGATTATAATTCTTTGCGTGTGTGTCTGTGTGCCATTGTTATTCAGCATGTGTGTGTGTATGTCTGTGTATTTTGTGTGGGATTGCTATTCAGAGCGGCTATTAAACTTAATAAATTATTAATTGCTGAGGTATAGAGAAAGGCAAAGCGCCTTTTAATATTAATTTGTCCTTTAAATTTTGAATGGCCCTTTTTCCTGCCACTTACAGTCCATCAGACTTAAGGGCCAAGGAAGCGATCTCTCCCTTTGTAATGTGCAGTGTCCCTGCCTTGTGCTCCTGACCTCTTCCCACACGGAGGTCAGACTGGCTCATGAAAGGGTAAGCGGAGAATGACTCTGTTCTAGTAAGACGGGTGAACGCTGCTTGCCGTCACCCTGAGTAGCGGTTAGTGGGAGACACCGAGAGGGTGGAAAGGCAGAGAAGGATAGACTAATTAGGCATCCTTTTACTTTGCTTCGTTTGGCTGCGCATATATAACAGGGAGAAGGGAGGAGGAAGCTGATCTTCACTTACCCTCACATCAGAGGCAGAAAAGAGAAGTAAAATGCAAGGAGACTATAGAAAGAAATTATACAAAGAAATAAAAGACCAGCAATTGTACTATAGAATAAAAACAGCAGATAAATAATGTAATCTTTCCCAATAAAATTAGCATTTTTGCAAAGTGGATGGTGCTATGAGAAGATTAAAGCACAGAGTGAAGATTAGGTGTCCTCTAAAGAATTCATGATGTGCGTCTATCCAGGTTTCTTTCATAAATGCTGAAAACATGAAATTTAAAATGTATCTGTCACCAGGAAATTCACCTTTAAACCGGGCACAATGGGTATCATTTATCATTGCTCTTAAGCTAGAAAACTGGCATAAAGGAGTCACAAACCAGGCCCTTAAAATGCCACCTGAACAAAAATGTTTGCACAGGTGACTTTTTTTTTTTTTTTTCACAACCCTTGCCACTCAAGACTGGTGTAGAAAATGTCAGTTTTGAAAAATAACTCCCAATTCCTTGTAGGGCTATCTCAGCTGGATTTAATACCTTTCACTTAGCGATCCGTTGAGAAGTACTGTAATCTATATGCAAATTAGCAGGTAAGTGCACCAAGGGCAGACACAATCCACTTGGTGCATCCTTGTTCCTCCAATTTCCTCTTCCAAACCTTCAATCTCCTTGATTGCCGGGTCCAGGTTTCAGTGTAATCATCTTGCCTTGCCCAGTCAATCAAGAAGGAGATGGAGGGGCTGGGATGTTATTTGGCAAAACGCCTCCAAAGGGTCGGTTCTTACAAAAAGGATTATTTTGCCCACGAGGGGTATGCATGGCTCCCCATTCTATTGGCAGAAGGAAACACTCCATAAAGATGCAACTGGAAAAACAGCTTTTACTGCTCACACTGCAGGACACCTGTGGTGTCATTAGCTCCTTCAGGATCGAGACATTTTTCAACTTAAGGGCCAGACCAAATTTTGGAAATCTGGAAATCACTTTATGTGGTAATAACTTTGGACTGCTTTTACCTATCCAATCTATTCTGAGACAGTTTTCTCGTGACACATTGTACTTCATAAAGATAAACTCAATGACCGGCCCTTTGTAAAATTTCACAATTTATTATACATGTATACATTTCGCACAATGAGGAAGAAACCGCTCCGGTTTCTAAACGAGTCTGGTAACTACTATACCATAGCGAGGTCTATATTTCTGTGCCAAAGAAACCCAGGAGAAAACAATTGTACTATTCCAAAATTGCCATCTGCAGCTACAGTTTATATCCGGCATCTCCTTGTTCACAGTCCACAAGCGCTGAAACAACTAAAGTGACGGCACTAGCGCGGGTCTGACTACAGACACCTGGGGACCCCAGACACCTGCAGGTGTGAATACCGGAATCCAAAAGCCACATATAAAGTATGTATGTTATGAACAACTGACACATCAAGTTTGCAGTAAGACTGACATTTTTTTTACATTCAAGCTGGATACTTAATGTTTGCATCTTGATATAAATCTAAAAAGCTGTCTGGAAAAACTTTGGGGAACCTCAGATACCAGAATTACCACACAATTAAAAACAGCAGGCTCCATATCTGAGCACAGAATAACGCTATGGAACATTGATCGTATTGAACAGTGAGAGAGCTCCGCACTGTTACAGAATAGAGGGAACGTGATTTTATGTGAAATGTTATCTTAATTTTTAATTCATTTTTATCTATATGTATTGGGTGTCTTTTTTCTTATAGGGCTATATGGTTTTATATAGTTTTATAAGTGGCATATGTATATAATAAATTGTGAAATTTTACAAAGGGACGGTCATTGAGTTTTTCTTTCTGATTTTATATGCTAGGTGGTATAACAGACCAGGTCGTACGTCGGTGAGCACTCCACCACTTTGCATTTTTTCATTACATTGTACTTCATGACAGTGGTAAATTTGAATTGATATATATCACCTTTATTTATTAAAAAAAAATCCAAATTCACAGAAATTTGGAAAAATTCATTCTCTGCTTTTAAGACAGATAGTGATACCTCATAAAATAGTTATTACTTTACATTTCTCATATGTCTGCTTTATGTTGCCATTATTTTGTAAACGTCATTTTATTATTTATTTATTTTTGATGATTTTATAGATGCAATTTCTAAACTTTTTAAGAAAATTTCCAAAACCCGCTTTTTAAAGGACCAAATTAGTTATGACATCACTTTGTGGGGGCTTACATAATAGAAACCACCCAAAAATGACCCCATTTTTGAAATTACACCCCTCAAGTTATTCAAATATGATTTTACAAACTTTATCAGCCCTTTAGGTGTTCCACAAGAATTAAAAGAAAATAGAGGAGAAATTTCTAAATGTCACTTCTTGCAGATTTTTTATTTTAATCCATTTTTCCTGTAAGGCTGCAAGGGTTAACAGCAAAACAAAACTCAATATATTTTTTACACTGATTCTGCAGTTTACAGAAACACCCCATATGTGGTCATAAACTGATGCATAGGCACATGGCATGGCGTTAAAGGGAAGGGGCAACGCATGATTTTGGAGGGCAGATTTCACTGGGATAATTTTAGGTTGCCATGTCACATTTGAAGCCCGATGCACCCACTACGGTAGTGTAATGACCGACATCACGCACAGGGAGGAAAACAGGGAAAGCCCTGCCCAAGGGAGAGGGAAAGGTGGTGACCCCTAACTCACCTTGCGGCTGGCACCTGACTGCCCTGACGTCCCTAGACGGGTTCCTCACCCGTGCGGCGATCACGTGCCTAAACCCTGGCTTTCCCTGAAATGAGCCCTAGATAGTGAACGGGCCGGTGGGATCGCTAGTCCGCACCACTGCACTAAGAGGGAAACACCAGGGAGAGGACAGACAAATACAGACAAACACATACACCCAGGTGGGCAACCACAGCAGTCCACAAAGGTCCAACAGGGATCCGGAGGGTAGCGTTCTGAATCAACAATCAGAGAACGCAGCAACACAGCTCCAGTGGGTCAGAATAGATGTCCAGGCAGGAAGCTCTATCTTTGGCAACCAGAGAAGTGCGAGAGAGGAATATAAGGAGGTTTGGGAGTGCTGGACAAGGAACAGCTGAGGAGAAGGAGCTACGGATCCCTGAGTGAGCCAAAAGGGTTTGCAAAGCAAACCCAGAAAGCTACCATAAGGAAAATAGCCCTATCTTAAATAGAGCGTGCAGCCAACCGCTGCGACTTCCTGACCCCGGGTATAACGGAGTCAGGCATGGTTCTTGATACCCTCGTGACAGTACCCCCCTCTCTACGAGGGGCCTCCGGACACTCAGGACCAGGTCTCTCAGGATGAGAGGCATGAAAAACCCGAACTAACCTGTCGGCGTTTACCTCAGACGCAGGAACCCGCATTCTTTCCTCGGGACCATAACCTCTCCAATGCACGAGATATTGAAGAGAGCAGTGGACCCGACGAGAATTAACAATTTTGGATATCTGAAATTCTAGATTACCATCCACGACAACAGGAGGGGGTGGCAGCGGTGATGGTTCTAGAGGTGGAACATATTTTTTGAGTAACGACTTATGAAAAACATTATGAATTTTAAAAGTCTGAGGTAACTCCAGGCAAAAAGCCACGGGGTTGATGATGGCTACAATTTTGTAAGGGCCAATAAACCTAGGACCCAGTTTCCAAGAGGGAGCCTTCAATTTAATATTCCTAGTAGACAACCACACAGTCGTTCACTCCTAGGTCCGGACCTGGCGACCGTCTCTTATCAGCCATGCATTTGTATTTACCTCCCATATTTTTCAAGTTAGCTTGCACCTTCTGCCATACCGATGAAAGAGATGACGAAAAACGTTCCTCTTCAGGAACCCCAGAAGACCCCCCCCCCCCCTCTTTGAAAGTACAGAATTGGGGATGAAAACCATATGCACCAAGAAATGGATGACTTGCCAGTGGATTCCTGACGACGATTATTTATGGCAAACTCAGCTAACGGTAAATATGATGACCACAACTCTTGGTTTTCAGACACAAAACATCTTAGATATGTCTCAAGGTTTTGGTTGGTACGCTCAGTCTGTCCATTCGACTGAGGATGGAAAGCTGAGGAAAAGGACAAGTGTACCCCCAAACGGGAACAAAAAGCTTTCCAAAATTTAGAAATAAACTGGGTACCCCGATCCGAAACAACATCGGAGGGGACCCCGTGAAGCTTCACGATTTCACTGATGAATACCTGAGCAAGAGTCTTAGCATTAGGTAGTGCGGGTAACGCAATGAAGTGTACCATTTTGCTAAACCTGTCCACTACTACCAAAATAACATGTTTTACCCGCAGACAAAGGTAAGTCAGTGATAAAATCCATTGACAGATGTGTCCACGGTCTATTGGGAATGACGAGTGGTAATAGAGACCCTGCAGGACGTGTATGTGAAACTTTTGCGCGCGCACAGGTAGAACAAGAAGACACAAAATCCAATACATCCTGACGCAACCTTGGCCACCAAAAACGACGAGACAATAGCTCCAAGGTTGCTTTACTACCCGGGTGCCCAGCAAGTGCCGAATTATGATGTTCCTTTAATAATTCGAAACGTAGGTTCAACGGTACAAACAATTTCTCTGAGGGGCAAGAGACCGGGGCGTCCCCCTGGGCCTCTAACACCTTCCCCTCCAAAACAGAGTGTACCGCAGAGACAACCACTCCTCTTTGTAGAATGGGCACCGGATCACTCACATTACCCCCTCCAGGGAAACAACGAGATAGTGCATCAGCCTTGGTGTTCTTTGCCCCAGGACGATAGGTAATCACAAAGTTAAACCTGGTAAAAAATAGCGACCACCTAGCCTGTCTAGGGGTGAGACGCTTAGCTGATTCGAGGTACAGGAGATTTTTGTGGTCCGTAATCACAGTGACAGGGGTGGACTGCCCCCTCTAAGAAGTGACGCCACTCCTCAAACGCAAGTTTAATAGCTAATAGTTCCCTATTGCCAATATCGTAGTTCTTTTCTGCTGCAGATAGTTTTTTAGAAAAGAAAGCACAAGGACGCCATTTGCCAGGAGACGGACCCCGAGACAGTACAGCCCCCACTCCCACCTCTGACGCATCGACTTCAACAATAAAAGGCTGAGAGACATCAGGTTGGACAAGTACAGGTGCTGAGGTAAACCTCTCTTTTAGAGAGGAAAAAGCAACTTTAGCGGCGTCAGACCATTTAGAAAAATCAGTCCCCTTCCTAGTCATGTCAGTAAGCGGTTTTACAATAAGTGAATAATTTTTTATGAATTTCCTATAGAAATTCGCGAAGCCCAAGAACCGTTGTAGTGCTTTGAGGTTCTCAGGAAGATCCCAATCTAAAATTGCCTGGACCTTCCTAGGATCCATACGGAAACCTGAAGCAGATAAAAAATAACCCAGGAATTGTATCTCCTGAACGGCGAAGACACATTTTTCAATCTTAGCATATAATTCATTCGTCCGTAGGACCTGCAGTACTTGTCTGACATGCACCTCATGTGTTTTCAGATCAGACGAATAAATTAAAATATCATCTAGGTATATTACCACAAACCTGCCGATTAGATGACTAAAAATGTCATTAACGAAATGTTGAAAGACGGCAGGAGCATTGGTCAGACCGAAAGGCATAACTAGATTTTCATAATGCCCCTCAGGGGTGTTAAACGCTGTCTTCCACTCATCCCCCTCCTTAATACGAATCAGATTGTAGGCCCCCCTAAGATCAAGTTTGGAGAACCACCTAGCACCCGCAATCTGATTAAACAGGTCAGGAATGAGAGGAAGAGGGTATGGGTCTCAGGATGGTTATCCGATTTAATTCGCGAAAATCTAAGCAAGGACGCAGGCCCCCATCTTTCTTTTTAACGAAGAAAAACCCTGCAGCCACGGGTGAAGAAGAGGGTCTGATGTGTCCCTTAGCCAAGCTCTCGGAGATATAATCTTTCATGGCTTGTCTCTCTGGACCCGAAAGATTATATAACCTGGTCTTGGGTAATTTTGCGCCGGGAATAAGGTTAACCGGGCAATCATAAGGACGATGAGGTGGTAACTTCTGACAACCCTTTTCAGAAAAAACATCCTCAAAATCCGAAATAAATGTAGGTAGGGTAGTTATGGAGGCGACTAAGCAATTGCTATTTAAGCAATTTTCTCTGCAATGCTCACTCCACTCCGATATCTCCCTGGCCTGCCAATCCACCACTGGATTGTGCGCTACCAAACAGGGAAGGCCCAGCACCACTGGAGTGGGAAGCCCCTCCAGAACATAACATGAAAGCATCTCGTTATGGTGGTCCCCTACCCGAAGGTGTAAATTATGAACAATGTGGGTGAGGTTTCTCTGAGACAGAGGAGCAGAATCAATAGCGAATATGGGAATGGGTCTCTGTAACGTACAGAGAGACAAACCCAAAGTGCGGGCAAAATGGGCATCTATCAAATTTACCCTTGCTCCACTGTCTAGAAAGAAAGAAATAGTCTCCGTCTTATCACCAAAAATAATAACCGCTGGCAACACAAATTGCGATGTACGTATGGAGGAGACGTATACCCCCCGGCTGACATCCTCCACACAGCCTGGGGTTAGTAGTTTTTCCGACTGTCTTTTGTTTCTGAGGAAAGAAGGACAGACATTAATGAAATGACCCCTCTCCCCACAAAAAAAAAAAAACCCACTGCCTACGGCGAGCCTCAGGAGGACGGACCTGACGAGTAGTTCCTCCTAGCTGCATAGGCTCGTCTAAGTCCGTACAGACTAACTGCTGCTTGGGAGGGGTTACCAATTTCTCCGGTTCTTTCAACCTGTCCCTAAGGCGTCTCTCTATACGGATAGAAAGGGACATAACCGCATCAAGGGAAAAGGGGGTCTCATATAATGCAAGCGCATCCTTAACCCTTTCGGATAACCCAGAGCAGAACTGACTCCTGAGAGCCGGGTCGTTCCATTGGGTATCCGTAGCCCACCTACGGAATTCAGAGCAATACTCCTCTACCGGCCGCTCTCCTTGTAAGAGTCTCCGTAATCTTGATTCAGCCAGTGCTACTCGGTCAGGGTCGTCATATATGAGACCCAAGGCCCCGAAAAACTCATCCACTGACCGAAGAGCCTGGGAATCAGTAGGTAAAGAGAACGCCCAGGACTGCGGGTCCCCCTGCAGCAGGGAAATAACAACCCCCACCCGCTGATCTTCATTACCAGAGGAGTAAGGGCGCAGTTTAAAATATAACTTACAGGCCTCACGGAATATCAAAAACTTGTCCCTTCCCCCAGAAAATCTGTCAGGGAGAGGGACCTTGGGTTCCGCAACAACCTGGTTACCAGTAGCAACCGCTGGGCTTGCGGTCAGTTGTAATTGCTGCTGTTGCTGGAGGACCGACGCCTTCAATCCTACCACCTCCAAAGACAGGCCATGAAATTGTTTGGACAGAGCAGCAATTTGATCCATACTGGATTCTAAGTAGGTAAAAAAAAAAAGTTTTTTTATTTTTTTACCTACACAAAATAAGGGCCAGAGATAATGTAATGACCGACGTCACGCACAGGGAGGAAAACAGGGAAAGCCCTGCCCAAGGGAGAGGGAAAGGTGGTGACCCCTAACTCACCTTGCGGCTGGCACCTGACTGCCCTGACGTCCCTAGACAGGTTCCTCACCCGTGCAGCGATCACATGCCTAAACCCTGGCTTTCCCTGAAATGAGCCCTAGATAGTGAACGGGCCGGTGGGATCGCTAGTCCGCACCACTGCACTAAGAGGGAAACACCAGGGAGAGGACAGACAAATACAGACAAACACATACACCCAGGTGGGACGACCACAGCATGTCCACAAAGGTCCAACAGGGATCCGGAGGGTAGCGTTCTGAATCAACAATCAGAGAACGCAGCAACACAGCTCCAGTGGGTCAGAATAGATGTCCAGGCAGGAAGCTCTATCTCTGGCAACCAGAGAAGTGTGAGAGAGGAATATAAGGAGGTTTGGGAGTGCTGGACAAGGAACAGCTGAGGAGAAGGAGCTACGGATCCCTGAGTGAGCCAAAAGGGTTTGCAAAGCAAACCCAGAAAGCTACAATAAGGAAACATCCCTATCTTAAATAGAGCGTGCAGCCAACCGCTGCGACTTCCTGACCCCGGGTATAACGGAGTCAGGCGTGGTTCTCGATACCCTCGTGACAGGTAGAAACTCCCAAAAAAGTGCCCCAATTTTGGAAACTACGGGATAGGGTGACAGTTTTGTTGGTAGTATTTTGGGGTACATATGATTTTTGATCACTCAATATGCTTTTTGTGAGGCAAGGTAACCAAAAATGGCTATTCTGGTACCATTTTGATTTTTTACAGTGTTCACCTGACAGAATAGATCATGTGTTATGCTTATAGAGCAGGTTGTTATGAATGCAGCGATACCTAATATGTCTATTATTTTAGTTTATTTATTTCAGTTTTAAAAGCATTTTTGGAAAATGTTTGTGTCTCCATTTTCTGAAAGCCATTTTTTTTTTTATTTTCAGCTGATTGTCTTGTGTAGGGGCTCTTTTTTTGCAAGAAGAGTTGATGATTTTATTGGTACCATGTATGGGTACATACAGTTTTTTTGATTGTTCAATATTACACTTCTTGGGGACAAGGTGACAAAAAAAGGCTTTTTTGCACAATCTTTATATTTTTTTTATCGCATTAAAGTGAGGGGGTAGATCATGTGATATATTTTTATAGAGCTGGTCGTTATGGACACAGCAATACCTAATATGTCAATTTTTTTATTTGAGTTTTACACAAAAATATTTTCGAAAAAAAATTATGTTTTTGTGTCTCCATTTTCTGAAAGCTATATCATTTTTATGCACAGTAATAAGAGATGAGGCACTCACCAAGTTGCTAAAACAATCCCCAGGCTTTATTGCTTCATGTATGGAATCAAACAAACAGGCAGGGGAGCGAAAACAGCCCTTCACTAAGGATCGCGGTGACGGCCGCTTCGTCGGACCGCTATGACGTCTCTGCGTGACCAGCGTGCTACAAATAGGCGTCCTATAGTGACGGCCCAGACGCTCCATATACAAATAGAAACAAAGTAAGACCACAATACAAATAGGACACAAATGTACAAGAGCATATCCATACAAGCAGGCACCGACTGTAGCCCCAAAAAAATGACAAATAAATAAATAAACTGATGAGAAAGCGAACACAGACAAATGGTGGGGGTTGAAAGGCAGAATGAAACAGGTGCCCCAGTCGGGCAAACTACAGAAATACCGCCATGTCATTTTTATCATTTAAACCATGTGGGCAAATCGGTAGTGCCGCCGTTTTTCATTGTGCTCTTCTTTCTTGTATTATATATTTTTTATGCCTATCTTGTATAGGGGCTCATTTTTTGCAGGAAGAGTTGATTTTTGGGTACATAAGATTTTTTGATGGTTCAATATTACACTTTTTTGGGGCAAAGTGACAAAAAAAATGTGACAGTTTGGAACAGTTTGTTTATAGAGCCGTTCATTATGGATGCCGCGATATCTAATTTGTCTATTTTTATTTGGAAAAAAAAATATTAAAAATTGCTTGATGAAGGGGAATGGGCACTGTTTTTCACTGTAAACTTTTTTTTAATAAAAACTTTTTAATAAAAACTTTTTTTCACTTTTTATTTTTGTCTCAGTACAGGGACTTCAACATTTCAGGGTCTGATACCTGTTTCAATGTAGTACAATCTATGCTGTATTGTACTACATGGACTGTCAGTGTAATATACTGACAGTGTGCCTGTGAGACCCAGCCTGGGGGCTGTGTCTCACAGGCTTCTGTACATGGCAGACCCCAAGGCATTTGAAAGGTCTGGGGTTGCCATGGCAGCCATCGGGCCCCTGTCACAGTAGAGCAGGGGCAGATGGAGAGACAGAGGGAGCACCTTCCCTCTGTGATCCTCTTATATGCCATGGTCAGCGCTGATCATGGCATATAAGTGGTTAATTCACCGGCATCTGCGTTTACAAAGATGTTGGTGGATACAGCATGGGCCCGGGCCCCTGTATTTATCGGGCGCGCACAGCTCCTGTGCCCGCCCGATCATCATGATGTAATAGTACGTCAGTTTGTGCAAAGGCACTTACCACTGTGACATATGTCGCCAAGAGGTTAATACACATCTTGCCATGCCATCAATGCTCACAGGGTGTTTTATCCACAGCAGTGCACACAATGGCATATTATAATCACAACATAGCGTATCATCAAAGTGGAGAATGCTACATAGCATAGTGTGGGGAGATATAATAGCAATAGTCACATAACCCTCTTACATGCGCTGCAGTTTTTTTGCCACAGCCAGAAGTGGATCCAGCGGGAAGGAGAAATCCAAGAAAAACTTGCACAAAACGGCAATGTTTTCCCAAAAAATACAATGTGTGAAACAAAGTGGTTTTCCCAGGATAGTGTTGTATGCCTTAGCCATGACATGCCCGAAACAGCCAGGTTGGCCGATATTCTGAGAGCAAGCCATCTGTGATGAATACAAGTGACAGATAACACTGTGGCCTACATCTACCTCCTGGTCATCTCAGAATGGTCTCATTCCCCAAGGAAACAATAAAAATACAAGACTGATTAGGATAATTATTAAAACTGCTACGGCCCACGGCGCACCGACCCTGTACGGCAGTGCACTTAGTACAGCATTGTACAGCCACTATGCATTGCCGTACAGTCTCTGATGGACTGCATATACATGAAGATATTCCCTCCTAGAACTATTAGTTTTAATATGGAGAGACAATATGGTCCTGTGCCAGTACTCTCATCAGAACCAAGCCAGGAGAATAATTGTGATAATTTATTGGGCAGTAAAAGAGTACAGATTCCTGGACTGAACAGGTCCCTTCATCAGGTCAATTAAGCTAATTCTGTTCAGTCCAGAAATGCCCAATAAATCATCACAATTATTCTTCTATCTCTGATCCTGATGAGAGCGTTGGCATAGGACCATATTGTCTCTCTATATCAAAACTATTGTCTACCATGGACCTAGCACTACTCCTAGTGACAGGCCTTTGGCTGCAGCCACGGAGCAGTCCATCCCTATCTGCTTAAAGAGTTGTTGTTCCTGTCTGTACAACTATTAAAGGTGAGTTCAACAAATTGGGGAAGATTATGTGTAATCTTATTTTATTCATTTTTGTTTTTCATAAGCAAATGACTCATTACATCACAAGCGGTGAGACAAGTAATGTGGACAAAGTCCAACACAGGGACACGCAGGACCCTAACAAAAGCAGTTGTAACATCATAATGGTATCGATCATTAGCGGGATTCAAATTGGGGAAGATTAAAGGGTTTCTACCACCACATTTTGACCTAATTAGCTGTCTGACACTAGCGATCTGCTAGTGTCTGCTCTACCTAACCATGCTATTGTAATCCCTTTCTCTGCTGCGGTTACCCTTAAAAAACGAACTTTTATTACTATGCAAATGAGCCTCTAGGTGCTATGGGGCGTCTTTTCAGCACCTACAGGCTCCGTCTACTCACCATGTCTGCCGCCCAGCTCGTCCCTCCAGCCCGCTCATCTCTAGATTGACAGCCTCCATCACGGCCGAATTCTTGCGCCTGCGCCGTGTGCGTCTGTATTCGGCGCAGGCGCAGTGACTGTCAGACCGCTCACTGCGCCTGTGCATCTCCACTGTGCCTTGCGCATCTCCACTGCTTGAGGCCGGGCGTCGTCTGTTCCTGGGAGCACTCTGATGTCATCGGCGCAGGCGCAGTGGAGATGCTGGCACAGCAAGCGGTCCGACAGTCACTGCGCCTGCGCCGAATACAGACGCACACGACGCAGGCGCGAGAATTCGGCCGCGATGGAGGCTGTCAATCTAGAGATGGGCAGGCTGGAGGGACGGGCTGGGCGGCAGACATGGTGAGTAGACGGAGCCTGTAGGTGCTGAAAAGACGCCCCCCCATAGCACCTAGAGGCTCATTTGCATAGCAATAAAAGTTTGTTTTTTAGGGTAACCGCAGCAGAGAAAGGGATTACAATAGCATGGTTAGGTAGAGCAGACACTAGCAGATCGCTAGTGTCTGACAGCTAATTAGGTCCAAATGTGGTGGTAGAAACCCTTTAAGGGTCCATTCAGACGCAAATTGCGTATCCGCAATACACACGGCCGGCACCCCCGTGGCCCGGAAGATCGGGGGCGCACTCTGGAAATGCAGATGCGGAGAGCACATAGTGTGCTCTCCGCATCCATTCCGTCCCCATAGAGAATGAATGGGTCCGCACCCGTTCCGCAATTTGTGGAACGGATCCATTATACGGACGTGTGAATGGACCCTTATCAAACTGGTGTAAAGTAGAACTGGCTTAGTTGCGCATAGCAACCAATCAGATTCCACCTTTCATTTTCCCAAGATGAATGGAATCTGATTGGTTGCTGTGGGCAACTAAGCCAGTTCTACTATACACCAGTTTGATAAAACACTGTGTTTTATTACTTATTGTCAGTGGTGATCTTTATCACCATACAATGACGTCACAATGTCACTGACAGGCATGCAAAGTCAGCAAACAGCAGCTAGTACTCCACTCCATTGAACCCCTAAAATTATAGATCTGTCCTTAGGTTGCATTGGAAGTGCCAACCCTGCGACACTGCTGATCTAGTACAGGTGGGAGCTGAGGGCCAACAACTACCAGAGAGCCCCCTATATGATAAAGACAAGCAATATATATCGTCTTCTGAGCCACTTTACCTAAGCCTGTCATAGGTGAAACTGTCTGATGAGTGGCTATTCCTAATCCTATCATGTGTGATGGCATACCTATCAACCATACCAGATCTGGCAGGACAATCCCGGATTTTGGCAGCTGTCCCACAATCCCGGGATGGCTTTCAGGGGGCATAACTACTGTGTATGGGGCACAAAGGGGACCTGGGCAGGATGGGGCATGTACACATAGGTATTGGGCAGAGTTATAGGCTGGCTTAGTGTAAAAAAAATTGTCACAGCACGCTGCATGCCGCTGATAATATCCTCCTGGACCTGTGATACCATCTGATAAGTCTCTATATACAGGGAGTGCAGAATTATTAGGCAAGTTGTATTTTTGAGGATTAATTTTATTATTGAACAACAACCATGTTCTCAATGAACCCAAAAAACTCATTAATATCAAAGCTGAATATTTTTGGAAGTAGTTTTTAGTTTGTTTTTAGTTTTAGCTATTTTAGGGGGATATCTGTGTGTGCAGGTGACTATTACTGTGCATAATTATTAGGCAACTTAACACAAAACAAATATATACCCATTTCAATTATATATTTTTACCAGTGAAACCAATATAACATCTCAACATTCACAAATATACATTTCTGACATTCAAAAACAAAACAAAAACAAATCAGTGACCAATATAGCCACCTTTCTTTGCAAGGACACTCAAAAGCCTGCCATCCATGGATTCTGTCAGTGTTTTGATCTGTTCACCATCAACATTGCGTGCAGCAGCAACCACAGCCTCCCAGACACTGTTCAGAGAGGTGTACTGTTTTCCCTCCTTGTAAATCTCACATTTGATGATGGACCACAGGTTCTCAATGGGGTTCAGATCAGGTGAACAAGGAGGCCATGTCATTAGATTTTCTTCTTTTATACCCTTTCTTGCCAGCCACGCTGTGGAGTACTTGGACGCGTGTGATGGAGCATTGTCCTGCATGAAAATCATGTTTTGTTCATGTTGCAGACTTCTTCCTGTACCACTGCTTGAAGAAGGTGTCTTCCAGAAACTGGCAGTAGGACTGGGAGTTGAGCTTGACTCCATCCTCAACCCGAAAAGGCCCCACAAGCTCATCTTTGATGATACCAGCCCAAACCAGTACTCCACCTCCACCTTGCTGGCATCTGAGTCGGACTGGAGCCACGGGCCCATCCATCTGGCCCATCAAGACTCACTCTCATTTCATCAGTCCATCAAACCTTAGAAAAATCAGTCTTGAGATATTTCTTGGCCCAGTCTTTACGTTTCAGCTTGTGTGTCTTGTTCAGTGGTGGTCGTCTTTCAGCCTTTCTTACCTTGGCCATGTCTCTGAGTATTGCACACCTTGTGCTTTTGGGCACTCCAGTGATGTTGCAGCTCTGAAATATGGCCAAACTGGTGGCAAGTGGCATCTTGGCAGCTGCACGCTTGACTTTTCTCAGTTTATGGGCAGTTATTTTGCGCCTTGGTTTTTCCACACGCTTCTTGCGACCCTGTTGACTATTTTGAATGAAACGCTTGATTGTTCGATGATCACGCTTCAGAAGCTTTGCAATTTTAAGAGTGCTGCATCCCTCTGCAAGATATCTCACTATTTTTGACTTTTCTGAGCCTGTCAAGTCCTTCTTTTGACCCATTTTGCCAAAGGAAAGGAGGTTGCCTAATAATTATGCACACCTGATATAGGGTGTTCATGTCATTAGACCACACCCCTTCTCATTACAGAGATGCACATCACCAAATAGGCTTAATTGGTAGTAGGCTTTCGAGCCTATACAGCTTGGAGTAAGACAACATGCATAAAGAGGATGATGTGGTCAAAATACTCATTTGCCTAATAATTCTGCACTCACTGTATAATCCTATTATATGTGATACTGTCTGCTGAGTTGCTGCTAAGCCTATCTTGTGTGATAATAGCTGCTGTGTAAGCCTTTCAGATATACAGTATAGTATAGCAATATTGTATTTTGCTATACAATAAAGTCAATAGACAAACTTTGCTTGGAGCCTCAGAAATGCTAAGTCCACCCCTGCTTATTCTCCCCATCCCCTCTTTTTCTCTTTATTGAGACGCCTAGAAGCATTGCTTTTGTATGCCTCTATGTAAAATGGCATAGAGGAACGATATAGGGCTAATCAACATCTACAAAAGTCCTATTACATATAGTATGTAGATAAGCCCTAAACGTGTAGAGGTTAGCAAATTATATATGTTATGACAGATCCCTGTACTAACTTGTATATACTAAAGAACTAATACTGCATCCAACTACACATCATTGAATTTTGAAATAATATTGATATTAATATTAATAATAATGATAATAATAGTAATGATAATATACATGTCAACAAGGATTAACATGTTCAAGATTCGAGATTCTATTAAAGTTCAACGATTCGGATAAATGTGCTCAGGGTCAATTATAATAAAATAAAATGTAAAAAAAAGACACCATGCATACAGTGGATATAAAAAGTCTACACACCCCTGTTAAAATGTCAGGTTTCTGTGATGTAAAAAAATTAGACAAAGATAAATCCTTTCAGAACTTTTTCCACCTTTAATGCGACCTATAAACTGTACAACTCAATTGAAAAAAAAATAAAAAATCTTTTAGGTAGAGGGAAAAAAAAATATAAAAATAAAATAATATGGTTGCATAAGTGTGCACACCCTCAAACTAATACTTTGTTGAAGCACCTTTTGATTTTATTACAGCACTCAGTCTTTTTGGGTATGAGTCTATTAGCATGGCACATTTTGACTTGGCAAGATTTGCCCACTCTTCTAGGCAAAAACACTCCAAATCTGTCAGATTGTGAGGGCATCTCCTGTGCACAGACCTCTTCAGATCACCCCCACAGATTCAGGTCTGGGCTCTGGCTGGGCAATTCCAAAACTTTAATCTTCTTCCGGTGAAGCCATTACTTTGTTGATATTAACTGGTATTTGGAACTGTTCATAATCTCTAGATTAACTAAGGCCCCAGTTCTAGCTGAAGAAAAAAAGCCCCTTGGCATGATGCTGCCACCACCATGCTTCACTGTGGGTATGGGGTTCTTTTGGTGATGTGCAGTGTTGTTTTTGCGCCAAACATATCTTTTGGAATTATGGCCAAAAAGTTCATCAGACCATAGCACCTTTTCCCACATGCTTTTGGGAGACTTCAGATGTGTTTTTGCTAAATGTAGCCTGGTTTGGATGTTTTTCTTCATAAGAAAAGGCTTTCATCTTGCCACTCTACCCCATAGCCCAGACATATGAAGAATACGGGAGATTGTTGTCACATGTACCACACAGCCAGTACTTGCCAGATATTCTTGCAGCTCCTTTAATGTTGCTGTAGGCCTCTTGGTAGCCTCCCAGACCAGTTTTCTTCAATTTTGGAGGGACGTCCAGTTCTTGGTAATGTCACTGTTGTGCCATATTTTCTCCACTTGATGATGACATGGTATATCTATTGTACAGTTTATAGGTCACATTAAAGGGGGAAAAAGTTCTGAAATGATTTATCTTTGTCTAATTTTTTTACAGCGCAGAAACCTGACATTTTAACAGGGGTGTATAGACTTTTTATATCCACTGTAGATCATATAAAGCAGGGATGCCCAACCTGCGGCCCTCCAGCTGTTACAAAAGTACAACTCCCATCATGGTCAGACAGCCTACAGCTCTCAGACTACAGCAGGGCATGGTGGGAGTTGTAGTTTTACAACAGCTGGAGGGCCACAGGTTGGGCATCCCTGATATAAAGGGTTTGGTGCAAATATTATACCTGTTTGTTAAAATGCACAAAGCATTTACAAAAAATTGGCCCATGGTAAAGCCCAGCCAATAGCCCTGAGATCAGAAGACATATGTATATGTTAGGAGATTCCTTTATAGGGTAGGCATTTTTCTGTCTCCACATTACCATCTGCATAAATCTTACAGTCAAGCAACAAGCCATTTAGACGGCAAAAGTGAAATAAAGCCAAAATGGTAAGAGCAGTTGACAGGCACAAAGACAAAACATCCCTTGTGGCCCGTCTACTGGCAACATGCCAAGAAAAGCTGTATAAATTTATTGGGTCAGATCTGTTTATAATGGCAGGAGGATGCGAGGAAGGTTGCCCCTGTTAAACAATATGCAGACGATGACAGCCAAATACAATGAGAAGAAAGCGTAAGGAGCAAGACTGCAGCATAAATGTTATGTGGCAGCAGACTGAATAAAACACATGCAAATATGTGAACGTACAGGGAAAGTGACAGCATTCTGAAATGTCAGTCTATAACGCAATATAAAAACCTTTGTTATATTGAATATCAAGAGATTTTTTTTCCCTTAAAGGGATTGTCTAACTTCAGTATATTGCATTTATCATGTAGAGAAAGGTGATACAAGCAACTTACTAATGTATGGTTATTATCTATATTGCTTCCTTTGCTGGCTGGATTCATTTTTCCATCACATTATACACTGCTCGTTTCCATGGTTACAGACCACCCTGCAATCCATCAGTGATGGTCATGCTTGCACACTATAGGAAAAAGCGTCAGCCTTTCTGGTGGCCGGGACTTAAAAGTGACCTTCACAGCTCCCCACCCCCTTAACAGTGACCTCCACAGCACCATGTCCCCTTAACTGTGACTTTCAAAAGGCTTGTTTCCTTTACAGTGACCTTCATAGCAACATGCCCTCTTAATAGTGACCTCCAAGACACCCCATCTCCACCCCATTAACTGTGACCTCCACAGCGCCCCCCCCCCCCCCCCTTAACAGTGACCAGTTACATAGTTGTAAAGGTTGGAAGAAGACAAAAGTCCATCAAGTCCAACCTGTAATCCTGCTGTATTGACCCACAGAACAAATCCCTGGATCAATGTCCATCTTCCTTTTAAAAAGGGGTTGGGCCAAAGGGAAAGGGTGTGTAGAACAAGATTTCTATACATTGTCATAAGCCTCAATATTATTTTGAATTAAAAAATCTTAACCTTTTTTGAAGCAATCTACTGTATTTGCTGTAACCAGCTCTTGTGGCTAGTCCGGAGAGTCACTTACTGTAAAGAATGCTTGTCGCTTCTTAATCTATTTTTCTCCAGGCGTGTTTTTTGAGGGGGTTTAACACAGAATAGCTTCCCTTGATATTTTTTGTATGGTGCGTTTATATATTTGTACAGGTCAATCATGTCCCTCCTTAGACATCTTTTTTTAAGGGTAAACAAATTCAGTTCATTTAATCTTTGCCCATAGCTAAGATCTTCCAGGCCCTTTATGAGTTTAGTCGCTCTCCTTTGTACTTTTTCTAACTCCAGGGCATCCTTTTTATGGACTGGTGCGCAGAACTGAACCACGTATTCCAGGTGAGGCCGTACCAATGCTTTATATAGTGGCGGTATTACATCCCTGTCCCTCGAGTTCATACCTTTTTTAATACAAGACAAAATGTTGTTGGCCTTAGAGGCAGCTTACTGGCATTGCATGCTGTTATTTAGTCTATGATCTACTAATACACTCAGATCCTTCTCAACCGGTGACTCTCCCAGTTTTACACCCACTAGGACATATGCTGCATGCAGATTATTAGCCCCTAAGTGCATAACTTTACATTTATCTATGAACCTCAGTTTCCAAGTGGAGGCCCAAACAGTAAGTTTGTCCAAGTCAGCTTGTAAGTTATTAACATCTTCCATAGACTGTACCGTATTACAAAGTTTGGTGTCATCTGCAAAAATAGAAACAGCAATATTAATTCCATCCTCTATGTCATTAATGAATAAGTTCAATAATAGCTGACTCAGCACTGAACCTTGGGGTACACCACTTATAACCGGGGACCATTCAGAGTAGGAATAATTGACCACAACTCTTTGGATAAAATCATGAAGCCAATTTTCAATCCAATTACAAATTAGCGTAGTGGCGTAGCTATCGGGGAAGCAGGGAAAGTGGCTGCTTTGGGGCCAGAGGTCAGAAGGGGCATGGGAGCAGCAGCAGCAGAGGGTGTGTTCAGCAGGGCCGTATTTCTATTAGGCACTCCAGGGCATGTGCTTAGCTCAGGCCCAGCAGTATTGTTTTATTATTTATTTTGTTTTACAATTTCTCTCTCTCTCTCTCTCTCTCTGTGGAAGCCCCCCTCTGCGGCCAGCACTGTGTTAGATGACTGGTTGAGCAGGAGTGGACGGAAGCTACTGATCTACCAATCTGGCCCTCCCAGATGAAGCACGTTGGCCCTGTATGCACCCGCCCTCATGCACTCCTCTCTCGCCCACCTGCACTCCTCTCCTGCCTGCACTCCTCTCTTGCTCTCCTTCACTGATGACCTCCTGTCAGCCAAGAAGCAGCAGGAGTGACCTTGAGCAGCGCTGTCTCAGCCCTCGCCCTCCCGCCTCTGAGTACTGCTGCTGCCTGCCTGCCAGCCACTGCCACAACCTCCTGCTTCAGACATTGTTGAGTTTGATACCCTATACTGTGCCCCCTACAATGTACTGTGCCTTATACCCTGCACAACACCCCATTATAATACCCTGTAGGAGCCATAGTACAGGGGTATAAAGTGATACCCCTATACTGTGCCTCCTAACCTCTACTATGCCCACTTATACACTATACCAGTGATGGCGAACCTTTTAGAGACCGAGTTCCCGAACTGTAACCCAAAACCCACTTATTTATCTTGGCAATTTAACCTGAATACTGAAAAATACCGGACAAGTTAAGCTGTGGGGACGTAGTGTAACACAGGCCCCAGTAAAATGAATGCCCCGTTGGCCCCCTAGTATAAAAAATGTCCCATTAGTGGCTCCCAGTATTAATAAGGCCCCATTAGTGGCCCCCAGTATTAATAAGACCCCCATAAATGTCCCCCAGTAAAATGAATGCCCCCATTAGTGCCCCCTAGTATTATTTTTCCTCCATTAATGGCTCCCAGTATTAATAATGCTCCCATTAGAGGCCACAGTATTATTAATGCCCACTTCTCCACTCTTCTTGCGCAAAAAAAAAAAAATCACCTCATCCACTTAATTGCGCTGCGGTGAACACTCACTGCACATTGAATGTGCAGAACAAGACCTGCGCTCCAGCGTGAAGATGCTTTGCAGGTTCTGCTGCTTCTAGTTAATCGTCAAACGTCATCACGCTAAAGCGCAGTCCTATCCTGCGCATCCAGTGAGCAGCGAGTGTTCTCCATGGTGCAATCAAATGGATGAGGTGAGTTTTTGTATTTATTTCTTTAACACAGGCAGGAGAGGGGGCAAAGCCTGTACTAATAAGCACTCCACGATGGAAGCGCTCATTAGTAATAGTGCACACGTGGCAACCCTACGCATGGCCCACTAAGGTTGTCACGATACCAAAATTTTTATTAGATTTCAATACCATAAAAAAGTTTGATGTTACACGAAAGAAAAATAAAACAGCAAAAAGGCTGTGTGCATTCCACCAGTCAGCTGTTTGAAGTAGTCTCAGTGCTCAAGTATGGTCTACCAGTGGGACTGTGCTATACATAGGCCATGTGACTGGTGTACATGACGTCACAGGCTGAGGAAGAGGCCACAGGGCTCATCGAGTCACCAAGACCCCATCTAACAGCTGAATGGTGCAGGTTCCGGTAGCCAGTCCCCGCTGATCTTCAACTGATGACCTATCATTAAAGGAGTTTCAAATCCATTAACATCGATGGCCTATCCTCAGGATGAATAACTGAGGGTCCAACACTATGCAACTCCTCTGATCAGCTGTTTCTGAAGTGAGTGGGAGCAGCACTTCAGTAACCACCTCCGTCCACTACACAATGAAGAACTGTGTAGTTCCAGTGATGGGGCAGCTCTTGAGCAGCTGATTGGCAGGGGTTCAGGGTACTGCTGTGGATAGGTAATCAGTGTAAAAGGAGGATCTCCAGACATGAAGGAAAGTTAAAAAAAATCGAAGTCAAGTTTGCCATGCAAATGATAGGAAAAAAACGGACGCGGACGCGCGGACGAAGGTTTGACAATCTTGTGTGCCTCTACGTTTTTTCACGGACCCATTGACTTGAATGGGTCCGCGAACCGTTTTCCGTGTAAAAAATAGGACAGGTTATATTTTTGGGACGGACTGAAACCACAGATAACGGACGCGGATGACAAATGGTGCATTAGCCGAGTTTTCAACGGACCCATTGAAAGTCAATGGGTCTGCAGAAAATCACAAAAGACGGACACGGAATGAAACAACGGTCGTGTGCATGAGGCCTAGTCTGATTGCTGGGACTTGTAATTTCACAGCAGCTGGAGTGCCAAAGGTTGCTGATCCCTGTTATATAGTAATCTGATATCCTGAGATAAGGAGAGGTTAGTAATTATTATCTGCATGGTATTCTGTAGTGTTGAGCAAAGTGAAGCATTCGAAATGCAATTCGGTCCAAAATTTAGGAAAACTTTAATTCTCAACGAATCAGAGTTTCCTTGCGCTTCATGGTAACTGATCAGTTTTTCCTAAAATGGCAGCTGCACGTGTTACAAAGTGAAAGTAAGAAGCCCAGGAATGCAAGATCACCCATAATGCCATGCAGCCAGCCAATCCACAGGTAGCCATCCTCTGTGATGTCACAGCCTTATAAAACCCAGATCTCGCGTGGTCTCCACCATTGTCCTGTGAGCTGAGCATAGTGAGAGATGTGGCAAGCGCTCATGTGCTAGGGACGGTGATGCTGCAGGAACAGTGCAGGAAGACTTATGCTGCGTCAGTTTTATTTATTTATTCCTACATTTACTTATTCCTACATCAGCCGTAAACTAAGATATGTAATTCAATACAAATAAAATGGAAGCCTTTATTATTCCACTGCCAGTGTGCCAACCAATACCATCCAGCCTGCACCCCTTAGGGGGGCCAAGTCTTAATGATGACCATCCTCATCTTTTGTCGGCTTTACTTCTTCCAAATCCTTCAAAGTCTCCATGTTCTAGAAGAGTCAGAAAGTTATAGATAGAGGAGGGACTGGATGTTCTTAAAGACATATTCTCATTGATATTAGATGATGTGGAAAAGGAGGAAAAGCAGATGGCAAAAGAAGGGCACCCATCTGTAGGGCAGGAGAGCAATGAGGTTGGAGAAGAGGGTATGCCAGAGCTGATTATTATTCTGTGTTTACTGTCACATAACCTGCAGGAGACTGTAGGCCAGAACATCAATAATATGCATATTGTCCCCCACCTAACCAGCCAAAGCCCATACCAGCAACAGCCCCTGTTTAGACAATGTGAGCATATTGCTAGTACGCCCCTCTGGGAACCGTACCTATGAAGAACAGAGCAGGGAGTGTGGTGGCTGGAGGACCCCGGGTTCCCCGGGGTCAGGCCACCGGCAAGCCCTCTCCCCATATCGCTAGGATATGCCCCCTTTGACTGACCTCTGGGACCCACACCTACACCAAGAACGGAGCGGGAAAAGGTGGTGGAGGGCGCCCTGCGCTTGCGCAGCCATCGCTCCCATTCATTTCCATGGGGCCGATAGAAATAGCTAAGCCAGCGCTTGGCTATTTTCGGCTGCCCCATAGAAATGAATGGAGGGCGGCTGCGCATGTGCAGGGCGCCCTCCACCACCTTTTCCCGCTCCGTTCTCGGTGTAGGTGTGGGTCCCAGAGGTGGGACCCGCACCTTTCAGTCAAAGGGGGCATATCCTAGCGATATGCCCCCATTGTCTTTGATGGGAAGACCCCTTTAACAATAAAGACTGACTATACAGTGAGGTCTTTATTATTAAGGCATGTAAGGCAGTTGCAGGCTAATTGGCTGCGCGGTTCTTCACCGCAGCATGGCTGCAACCCACCAGCAGCATGGCCGCTTCGTGTGGCCTTACCCTAAGGCCTTTATGCACACGACCTTATGTATTTTGCAGTCCGCAAAAAACAGATCCGCAAAAAATACGGATGATGTCCGTGTGCATTCCATATTTTGCGGGACAGATCAGCTGGCCACTAATAGAACAGTCCTATCCTTGTCCGTAATGCGGACAATAATAGGACATGTTCTATTTTTTTGCGGAACAGGAATACGGACATACGAAAATGGAATGCGCATGGAGTAACTTACATTTTTTTGCTGACCCATTGAAGTGAATGGACCGTATACCGTCCGCAAAATAACTGGAACGGGCACGGAAAGAAAATACGATCATGTGCATGAGGCCTAACGCCCCTTCAAAGGGAGAGCTCCAGAAGTCTTAGGGTCCATTCACACGTCTGCAATTTTTTTCAGGATTTTGCGGACCCATTCATTTTAAATGGATCCTAAACAGATGCTATGTGCTGTCCGCATCCACATTTCCGGATCCGTACTTCCGGATCCTCAATTCTGTTCCCCCAAAAAATAGAATATATCCTATTCTTGTCTGCAACTGCGGACAAGAAAAGGCATTTTCTATTATAGTGCCAGCGATGTGCGGTCCGCAAAATGCGGAACGCACTTTGCCAGTCTCCATGTTTTGCGGACCCGCAAAACGCTTACGGACATGTGAATGGATCCTTAACAGCAGTAGACTGTCAATGAGAGAGTAGTAGTTTTTCAGCTGCAAGGATATGAGGCCCATGGTGGAAAGGGAACTGACAAAATACTGCTTGTGTAACACTTTTCAAAAACCGACAGCCAAAAACGGATACATCCCCTTCTCGAGTTGCCACCTACCAAGGTGGCTAACAAATGTCCCTTTCGGACAGTTTCGACGTTTAAAGCGAAACTGCACGGAAGACAATAAATTTGAGGAGGAGGCCAATATCATGAAAAACCAGTTTAAAGAAAAAGACTACCCAGAATCCATTATAAATGAGGCCTTGATGAAAGTAATAAACCTAGATAGGAAGACCTTCTTTGAACCGTCACAAAAACTAAGACAGGAGGAAGATTGGAACTTTCGCATAATACTGCCATATAATACCCAAACAAAGCAGATTGAATATATTATAAAATCTCATTGGCATCATCTGCACAATGATAAAACCATAGGGAGGCTTTTGCCCCCAATGCCCAAAATAATATATTCAAAGGCCCGAAATTTGGGAACACAAATAGCACCCTCGGTAAAGGAAAAACGCAAGAAAAGTCCAGTTACAAACTGGCTTCAGCCAAAAGGCTTTTTCAGATGTGGGAGATGCTTGGGCTGCAAAAAAACTAAATTCCCAAGAAAAACAACATCAATCACTTCCACACAAAACTCTCACTCCATGACTATCAGACATTTCCTCACTTGCAATTCCGCCAATGTTATATACCTGATCCAGTGTCCATGTCGGAGACAATACATAGGCAGGACCAAACGCACCTTGAAGATCAGGATAGCGGAGCACCTAAATAATATCGTCAAGGGCTATGACAAACACGTGCTATCCAGACACTTCAAGGTGGCACATAATCAAGACCCCGGGGGCCTGTCCTTCATGGCACTGGAAAAGGTGGACAAACATTGGCGAGGAGGAAACCAAATTGAAAGACTCTCAAGGGCGGAATCTAGGAAAATTTATGAGTTTGGCAGTTTGTTACCAAGGGGTTTAAATGCAGAGTTGGAAATATTTGGATTTATATGAGAATTGGGTGGCCTGTGTGGGTGTCGATGCAGGGTTGCATGCCAGGCTGTTTTATTCCAGCGCTGCAACCCTTCCTCTACCCCACATAGACAACCCACTTTCCTACAATGCCCCATCTGCATTACTTTGGAATATTCCCTCTGGCAAGAATCTGCACTATATGTAGAACAATAAATAAGATCCACACAAAGAGAATAAGAATAGATCTATCCGGTTAATAAGAACTCCATATATTAAAAGCTGTTTATTTTTATTCACTTTTAAGATTTTTTATGGATTTTTATCTTTATGCTTTGTCTACGGATTTTAGCGATTAATATATGTATTTCTTTTGATAAGAATATGCACGTAAGAGATTGGTATGTAGAAATATATGCTAACATATGGAGTGGTATATAGAAATACATACTAATACATAGAAATTCCTATATTAAAATGCACATTTTGAGAATAAAATGGTATTTTTGAAAATCAAACAATGGAATAGACTAGAATTATAAAGCCGTAACCACTAAAGAAAAAAACGCATCTTCATGAAAAAACCGCATGAAAAAAATCGCATGAATATCACAAATAAACCGCAATATTACAAAACAATTCAATCCAGAAAATTCAAGCCAGACCGGCTTTTTGTCAGTACTCCAGGTCCGAACCGGATTTTGAGTAAAACTAAGAACAGGTATAAAAGAAGTGAATTTACAAGGTCGGGGTATGCCACTGAGGAAGGGGACAGCGTCTCCCCGAAACGCGTTTGGTGATTAATTAGAAGAATACCCCGCTCTTCATGAAAGAAAAAGTGCATTAAAGAGGAATACCTGCACTTTAAAGAGGAATATCTGCCACTATTTTGGAAAAGATCTCCATTACGTCATCTAACCTGCGCCTGAGATCACAAGCACGCAGCTCCTATACCAAGTCAGCTGTGGGAAGTAGCTGTGCAACACACGTGGGGTGTAACGGACTCTACAGCCGGGACGCCGGCTCACAGCACGGAGCAGAGACCGTCTTTTTACCCCCAGGAAAGTGGACAATCAGGCAAAAGGTAAGCCCACATAGTGGGTAAAAAATCAAGAGGCAGTAGGTTAATAAGACCGAAGAAATTGACGATCTATATTTGGCCATTTCATCTTAACCCCTCCGCTTGAACTGCATTGGAAACATATAGAGACTCATACTGTTTATAAAGATTGCCAGTCTCAGGAGAAGCTACCGGGACATTAGCGATACTTGTGCTTACTTAATAGGACACAAACTGACACACACAGTGTTATTGTGTATCCACAATAGGAAACATAGTTGAGATATCTGTGTTCTGAAAATAGTCTATTCGCCTAGGTCAATTACTCATGTGCATTTATTTGGACATAGGATTACAATGTTTAATGTATTTTTAAGGGTATAAGAAGACTGAATAGATTTTTTCGGTAGAGGCCGCCTACCCAGTGTGACCTCCTCCTATATACCTAGTACTGGAATTTATTCCAGTGAGATCGACTGGAGTGGATAACCTCTGCTTGAAAAACAATTTTTTTATATTTTTTACATTTAATTGCTTTTATTTTTTATTATTGTTTTATTGCTATATTGTTTGTATGTTTCAATAAATCCTGTCCTTTAATTCCATGTACGAGTGCCCATCCATAATTCTTTCTTTACATTTAATCCAATTTTGAGGGGTGTCTCAAATTTGGTTGGCGCACCTACCTTGAGAGAGCAGGAGTGAGCGGATCTCTACACTAATATTTTTACAAAATACTGCTTACCCTGCTTGTTACCAGCAGCCAACACTAACGGCAGATCCCTGCATACAGGTTTATCCAGCTATACTTGAGTTCACTGCTAGCTGTATAAATCCATATGCAATAGACCCCTTAGTTGTGGCTAAATTTCATTTATCAAGTCAGAAGAATAGAGCTTCCCTGTATAGTTAAATCAAGAAATGAATCGGCATGGAAGTTCGTAACAGTGGGCATCAGGGGTGTAACAAGTAAACATTGGCCCCCATAGCAAGTTCAGAATATTAAGAGTTTAATTTGATTTCACAGCATATAAATAATGCTCACTATGATGTTACAATTGGGGAATAATATGTACAGTGATGTCACAATAGTGAATAATGCTCAAAGTGATGTCACAATGGTAGGATAATGCAAACAGAAATGTCACAGTACATCTACTCAGTAATGCTACAGCAAAGAATTATACAAGCATACAAGAATTATGTACTATATGATACGGCAAAGTAATAACACAAATAAAAATAAGTCACTATGTACCTATGACTTCCCAGCAAAGGAATACAAAACTATAATGAAATGGGCCCCCTTGGTTGTTGGGCTTCATAGCAGCTGCTATGCCTGCTACCCTGGTAGTGACACCCATGGTGGATATTAAAGGGGTTTTCCCATCTTGCTAATTCGTCCTGTTCACTTCCTAGATTCATGCTTCTAAGACTCCATTCACACATCCGTATAATGGGTCTGCATCCGCTCAGCAAATTGCGGAACGGGTGCTGATCCATTCATTCTCTATGGGGACGGAATGGATGCGGAGAGCACACTATGTGCTCTCCGCATCCGCATTTCCACAGCGCGCCCCCGATCTTCCGGGCCACGGGGGTGCTGGCCGTGTGTATTGCGGATCCGCAATTTGCGGATCCGCAATGCACTACAGACGTCTGAATGGACCCTTAAAGGGTTTCTACCAC
The DNA here is from genome assembly GCF_014858855.1 of Bufo gargarizans. NCBI lineage: Eukaryota > Metazoa > Chordata > Amphibia > Anura > Bufonidae > Bufo > Bufo gargarizans. The sequence goes on along the minus strand of NC_058082.1, from coordinate 160,047,984 downwards.
CACATTTGTACCTAATTAGCTGGTGCCAGCCGGCTGGTTGTATTGAGGATCCGCAATGCACTACGGATTTCTGAATGGAACCTAAGGATGGGTGGGTTTAGGCAGTTTGACTGAAGCCCTGCCACGCCTCTTTCTGACATCACACTCCTTGCGTGCCCATTCATGTGTCTCTTATGGCCACCGCTTTTCTCCCGAATCCCTGGTCCTCACTTCCGCAGAAGAAATGTTTTTTTCACCCAGCCAGCCGCTCATTGCAGTCCTGAGAGCTCACTCTGCCGCCCATGCGCAAAGCCTATTTCTTTAGTGCCGCGTCTCATACAGAGCTGCTCTGCATACAGGGCATGTGCGGCTCTGTATGAGACGCGGCACTGAAGAAATAAGCCTTGCGCATGCGCGGCAGCGTGCGCGTTCAGGACTGCAATAAGCGGCCGGCTGGGTGAAAATAAAGTGTCTTCTGCGCAAGCACGGCCCATGAATTCGGGAGGCAAGTGGTGGCCGTATCTATGGGATACCATATGACAACAATGAGGTAGGAGGGAAAGAATTTTATCAAGAAGGGTGGGAATTTGCCAATACAATATATTTACACAAATGATCACTGACACATCATTAACAGATTAAACAGTGATCATTGTGATGGGAATACCCCTTTAACTTAAATAACCTGGCAGAGCTCTCGGTAGCTTCTGTGTACACCTCGGATGATACCAGGACAATGCATCATGTCTACATGAGCTCTGCTCACTGCTCTAGCTATGGGAATAAAGGGGGTCATTTATTACGAAAGTACCCTAAGAGAAGGGTATGATAGAGGGAGAGAACCTGAGCTGTGTGATATATAGGTGTATATGATTTGGAGCAGAGTGAATCCTCATAGGACTCCTAGGAGAGACAGTGAGAGTCCTGATTGCTCCACCCACACATAGTGATTGACAGTTTTCCCTGTATCAGTATATTTACAATGTGTGTGGGCAGAGTAAGCAGGACTCTTGCTGTCTCTCCCAGGAGTCCTGTCAGAAATCCTGCTCCAAATCATATAGAATTAGAGATCAGCTTCTCCCGTCCTCGTCGTCCCCCGGCGCCCCACCATCTCCTGCCCTCAGATAGGGCAGCAACAGATTTGCTTTAAGCGTTGGCTCCAGATCTGAAATTATGTATAACTAGAAAAGCAATTCAGTTTAAATAAAGTTGAAAAAAAGTGTATTTGTTTCAGTCATTCTATATTAGTGCCAGTGGCAAATATAAGTCAATGTCTCAAGTGAGAGACGGCACCCATTACTGTTCTGTCCAAGACCTGAGTTATGTTCTGCAGATGATCCATTATTGATATAATATCAGCAGCGTAGAATTAGATTGCTAGAATATTAGTTGTAGCTTATTACAGTCTCTACAGTAATGTTCTATAGAGCTGGAGCAGCCCATAGACAGTCCACTAACCTGCAGTGAGGGTCAATGGATCTCATCCCTTATCTCAGTAATACCAGGCCGCAGCCAGTGGAAGCTTCCTACTTGGCCGTTTAGGTACAGAGATTCTCCAGAACGGTTGGGTGTCGGGAACACCTGCTCTGAGCCTCGGTCTGATCATGTGTGGATAGCCGCTGCAATATAAGTGTCCACTTATCATTATGAATGGCCACATACATACAAATGCAGCCGTTCAATGGAGGATAATACAAAAACATACACGGCAAGGTCACAGGCCCCAAACTCCAGGCAGCCAGTTAATAAAACAACAATTTCAGGAAAACAATTGTAGCAGAATGACAGCTCAATAATAGTGACATATGAGCGGAATAGGGGAGGGGGAGTGCTGGTCTGTGCGGGAATAGGATTCTCAGCCTTGTCTCACTCCTGTTCTCCTGCCCCCCCCCCCCCCCCCATTCCTCTTTACCTTGCTCACTTTTCTTTTCTTCATTAACTCTTGATGTGCCATAGCTATATTGTTTACCTCATCGAATGGGCATATGGGGTATAGAAGGCAAAGTAATCAACCAAATGTCCTTCGTCTGGTTCAGCGCAGGCATATGTAGAACGATGAGGAGACATTTAGGCTCTATTGCTAGAAGGAACCCCCCAACTATAAGCCGATCGCATGGCACTCCATTAGCTGTATATGTGACTCACAGATATGCTGTGGTCTCCTCAGCATTATACGCTTTTTGTATTCCCTCCACTGGCTAATACAAGGAGTGATTTTCGGAGACTTTTATGCTGATGGCCTATTCTCCACACACCCAGGACCCCGCCGTTCAGCTCTTTGAGAAGGCACTGGTGCTCCTAGTACCGCTGTGGCCTTCTTGCATCTTTGCCTAGGCCAGTGACGTCACAAACTCGGCGGTCACATGGCCCAGAGATGCAGCTCAGCCTCATTTAAGTGAATGATAGGGCCCCCCAGAGTGTTTAGCTTGGGGGACACATGGTGGCACCGTTCTGTGGGCTTTATTGTGTTGGTACGGTCCTCCGCTTTCTCCTCCTGCTTTCACTCTTGTTTTACAGTGGACTTACCGAGTAGTCAAGCTGTACATCTGGTACGAGCTGGTTCTGGTCTTTTCAGCTGTTGCTGGGGTCATCATGGACAATGGTTACTGGAGCTTATGGCGGGAAGATTTGATCTTTATAAGACGGAACCATCTGAGGTTGGGTGCCAGTCTGAGAAGAAAGAAGACCAGCCCTCCCACCCTTTTTGTTTTAGCTTTTGAACTGTCATGGTGTTTATTAGAGGGGGTTTCACGCTGGGTGGACGTGGTTCAGCTTGATGGATTATTAATGGTTTTTTATTTTGACATTTTTGGTATTCATTTATTTATTGATTAAAAGGTTTTAATTATAATGATTGTGTAACCCCTTAATAAACATTGTGGCCATTATTTATCCATATATTAGTGTTTGTCGTTATTTATTCATATTTCTATTGGTTTGTTAATGCCCACTAATAGAAAGCATGCTACCATGGGGCTCAGTTGCGAAACCAAACACAGCCGCTATGCTATGTACGGCGCTGTGCTTGGTGAGCTGAGAGAAGGGTGTGGCGCTACTGTGAGTGTGGGTGCCTTCTCACCCAGCTAATCAATGGGGGTCCCGGGTGTTGGACCTCCACTGATCAGATATTGATGGTGTAGGTCACCAGTTAAAATATCTCAGAAAACCATGTTAAAGGAATTGTCCCATATGGAATGGAAGTGTCCAAAACGGAGTCACTACTGGAAGGTGCCACATGACTTAAAGAGCACCTGTCACCTCTCCTGACATGTCAGTTTTAGTTACTACTTACTTTTCCCTTGTAATAACAATTCTGGAGCATCTATTCTTAAGACTCCATGTTGTGCCATTCCTTTATTATTCCTGCAACTAGCAACACCCCTCTGTACCCTTACTGCAGACTGCTAGCAATTCATTCATAACTTCTAGTAGAAATAATAGAGGAATGGCACAACATAGAGCCATAAGACTATATGCTTCAGAATTGTTATTACATGGGGAATGCAAGTAGCTACTAAAATGGAAATCAGGAGAGGGGACAGGTCCTCTTTAAGTAATTTGACATTAAAGGGGTTATCCAACCCCAACAATGCCCCCCCTCCAAATGCCCGGGCTCCTCACACAGATTGTACTTACCTCGCTCCCGGACACATGCATTGCTTCTGCTGCCCGCACAGCCGCCGCTGCATCACTCTGGATCAAAACATCATAGCCTCATCCGCGATGCTAGGGAGGCTTGTTCGCGTCGCAGCTTGCTATTGGCTACCCCCCCAGTCACCGGATGTTTTGATCTGTGCGACGGGAGATGCAGCAGCGGGCAGCAGAAGCGATGCTGGTGCCAGGCAGCAATGCAAGTACAATCTGTGTGGGGGCCCAGGCATTTGGGGGGGGCTTTTTTTGGTGTTGAATAACGTCCGAAAATGGCATTTATTATGTAGAGGATGTTAACACAAGGCACTTACTAATGTATTGTGATTGTCCATATTGTCTCCTTTGCATTCATTGCATTGATTCATTTTTCCATCACATGATACACTAGTCGTTTCCATGGTTATGAGTAGTGATGAGCAAAGTTTTCAAAAATTCGCTTAGCTGAACTTCGACAAGTAATTCATAACCAATCACATTCCATTGTATGGAGCGGGCGCAATGATGGGGAGCGGCAATCATGCTAAGATGTTGTGTTCAACGCTGATCGCAGCATCTGGGAGTCACATTCAGCCTATCAGGGGGTTAGTCAGGGGTTAAAACAAAAAAATACATAGTCACCTAATCCATTTGATCGCAAAGAGGTCGTTGCAGCCATCTTGATTGAAGAAAATGTGCCAAGATGGCCGCGACGGCCTCTCTGCGATCAAATGGATGAGGCGACTATGTTTTTTTTACCGCCATTTCAGGAAAAATTGATTCGTTACCACAAAGTGCCAAGAAATTCAGTTTTGTGGCAAATCTTATTTTTCCTGAAATTAGTATTGAATTCCACTTTGTTAGCTTTGATTCGCTCAACACTAGTGGTGGTCGTGCTTGCACACTATAGGAGAAAGCACTAGCCTATGTGCACTCTCGCGGTCCCATCGACCAGAGAGGCCGCGACCACTGCTACTGGATTACAGGGTGGTCGTAACCATGGAAGCGAGCAGTGTATAATGTGATGGAAAAATGAATCCAGCCAGCAAAGGAGGCAATATGGATAATAACCATATATTAATAAGTGCCTTGTATTAACTTTGTCTACAAGATAAATGCCATTTGCTGAAGTGAGCCAACCTCTTTAAGGAGTACTAAGTGAAATTACTTAAAGGGGTTATCCAGGAGTTTGATACTCATGGCCTGTGCTCAGGATAGGTCATCAATGTCAGATCGGCAGAGGTCTGACCAACAGGATGTGGTCTAAGACTGGTCTGAAATATGATAAAAAGTCATTTCAAGCCACCAAGATACTTAGGTCAAAAATCAACTATAAATAGGTACATTTCACCTATATGGAAGGCAAAACAGATTTATTATTAACCTTCTCATTAGGGATTATAAATTAAAGTATGTAGGATTCGTGGGAATAAATAAAACTTTAGATATTCCCTGTTGGTAAGGGGTTGAGAGGATAGAGAGAAGTGGAAACGTTATAATAAAACGTACACCACAAATGACCAGAATGAAGCTTGTAGAAGAAAAGGCCCTATATGATAGTACTATATGATAATCATAGCTACCATCGCTGAAATAGCTGCTACCATATGGGAAGCCACTACCAGGTCAAAGCTATGTATAGTTAAATGCATATGGGGAAGCATTATGCTAAGGCATTGCACAAAATACAGCTACGTCCATAAAAAATAGCCCCCTGCCATAACCATCTCACCTAATTGGCAAGTGACAAATTATAACCAACTACATCCATAAAAATAGCCCACTGCCATAACCATCTCACCTCGTTGGCAGATACCAAATTATACATTTCTAGAGGAGTTGATTAGAAGGAAAAAACTATAAAACTACTTTTACAAATGATGCTTTTGTATTATGCAGATATAGATAATTGGATGTGGAAATATCTTATCCACAGCCAGCAGCCCCCTTATCCAGTGATTGTTCTACAGACTCCTAAGGGAAAGACAGGTCAGATTCACACATATTTTTATTATTGTGTCCGTCTTATCCAAGAAGTAGATGCAAACAAAGAGTAATATTATACGTTTTTCCTTTCGGAACTGGGACCTACATTTGACTTTGGGTATAACAATTAATCAAAACTGGTGTAAAGTGGAACTAGCTTAATGGCCCACAGCAACCAATCAGATTCCACCTTTCATTTTTCAGAGCGCCTTTGGAAAATAAAAGGTGGAATCTTATTGGTTGCTATGGACAACTAAACCAGTTTTCCTTTACACCAGTTTAGATAAGTCTCCTTTCCTAACTGTCCTGTGTGAATCTGGTTTACAGATGTTCCCTCTAAGCAGCTTCTACACTACCCCAACTCAGGGCCACAGTGGGCCTGCTCACCACCCCAGGCCTGGCTTTGGATTTTTGCTCAGAATATCCTGGCGCTACATACATCTAAGTTTTTTCTATACGTTAAACGAAAGACAAAAACATGATTTGAACCCATTTTAAAATGTTTGAATACCTAGGAGGCGCTGAGCTCCCCCTAGTGGCAGCTGCAAGCAACCAGCTTTGTGATGGTGGGAAACGGGAGATTTATCAGTGTATTTATGCCAGTTGTCTGGCGTGAATACACTCAGAAATATGGTGGTCTGAATGAGTGCAAAGAAGTCATAGATGAGGCCAGGTGTGACATTTTTGTATTACAATTTTTTTTAATGAAAATAGTTTCCGCTTAAAAAAATTAAAAATGTTAATTATCCAGAAACCTGAGGTGTTACACTTTTGATTCTGCATTGCAAGGGGGCGATTGACACAAACTTACTCAGAACCAGGGTGGGGCAGGGGGCCCACAGTAAGCTTTGATATGGCACCCTATGAGATCTGTGTACTCCCCTGCTCAGGCTCATTATTCTGGCACAAGATATCTGCCAAATTGTATTGGATCAAGAAAATGCATCAAAAACTACACACTGTTAATCTGGTCTACATGCAACCATGTTTAAACCTCGGCCATTTACCACCAGGAGTTATCCTCTTATTCCGTGACTCCGCACGCATTCCGTTTCTGTATGTCCGCATGGCCATTCCGCAAAAAAGATAGAACATGTCCTATTCTTGTCTGTTTTGCCGACATGGATAGGCATTGTTATAATGGATCCGCTAAAAAAAACGGATGCAATATGGATGTGACATGGACGTCATCCGCATTTTTGCCGGATCCACGTTTTGCGGACTGCAAAGTACACACGGTCATGTGTATGATCCCAAACTGTAATTCCTTCCGTAAAAAGTCCAACATTTTTATTTTCAGATTTTTTTTCCATTTGCATCATTTAGAAAGAATGGTGTCACACTTCGCTTTAATATAACAGTATATGTATATTCTATTTTCAAGGCAAAAAAAAATAGACATTTATTTATTGGTCACAAAGAAAATGATCATTGGAAGCCTTTCTCCATGTATTATGCACATTTTACCCTGCAAAGTATGAGCAGATGAATCAACTATTTGCATATCTTCAACACAGGCTGTCAGAAAGGATTCCTTTATCACAATAATGTGTGTGCAGTAATATAAGTCAATTAACATAATATATATTAGGAGGGTAATTTTAACTTGTTCCTGTGCCTCTAGCCCATACTCTTAGATATTAGTCCATCATTCATTTTAAAGGTTTGTAAAATCTTAAAGCAAGTCTTTAGCATGATATATTGTTTTATAAAATGGCCTTTATATAGCATACATAGTGGAACTGATGGTATGTTTTAATATTTCTATATAAACTCTTAGGGGGTTATTTATTAAACAGAAAAATACCTATATCAGGCGTATTTCTGACGCAGATTGCGGTGCAATCTGCGACTTTTTCTCGCTCGCGTCAGGTCTAAAAATGTGGGCATAGCATAGTTACGGAAGCTCTTACATTTAGAAGGGGCGGTGGATGCACCGAAGTTATGTACATGCCAGTGCCTCTACATAACTGCGGCGGATCCACCGCCAGTGCAGGGCTTTATTAAGACCGGCGTCTAAAAATTTCTCTTAATTTTCATGTATGACATGAACATCTTTTAATTACTTTGAATGGCCAATTGAGGGAAAAAAATCAAGGTTTCAGATCATTCACATAATCCCTCTAGAGAGCGATATGCAGTTCCTGAAGATCGTGGGTTAAAAGCGGCGGAGTCACCCACCCCGAGCGTCCTTAACGAAGGAGAATTCTCTGATTAATAATGAATTAGTACAAATTGGCTGGAGCTGGCTGCGTGCTCGATGCTAATCTGTGTAAATAGGGGAGACAGCGCTAGCTGTGTAGTCGCCCAGTACCAGTTATTCCCTAGGGGCTGATGGGGAGGGAAGACGCATTATTTATATAGCGACAATGTCCTTATTAAATTTCTATTGCTTAGGAATGGCATGTCCTTCCCTCCTCCTCTAGATAGCCTCATTTGGAATAGTGGAATAATAAGGTAATACTGGAGCGAAACATTTATCACTATTTACGTTTGCTGTAAAGAGATTTATCAGAATATGCCAAACTCAGCGTCCACACTGTGTATGGTGGTTAGGAAAGAAAATGTTGTGTTCAGCGCATGCAAATAACATGCACTGATCTGCCAAGTGGAGTATGACATTGTGTGAAAAATGGTTATTAGAGTGCAAAATTAGATTTTAGATTTTGTGTAGTTATAGCTGAGGATTTCCGTAATGTCATGTATGCCGCATTTTTACAATATTTAAACACATTAAATACCGCATTTGACAGTGATGGCGTGAAATATATGTTATTTTCCATTTAGACAAAGGGGGCACACTTATGAAACAGATCCTTGGTCTTGCATTACTTTGGTTTTGAAATTGGCACAACAGAAATGACCCGCTGAAGACGAAAGACAAAATATGGACACAAACAAAAGTCCAGTAAAAAGATACAAAATAATAATTCTGGTAAATCTGTTTGGTGCCCTTGAAAACGTTTTACAAGCACTGTAGGAACCACATAAATAATCTCCCATTAGATTTCAAGAGGGTTCCTGCAAGCAGTGTCGGACTGGGGTGCCTAGGGCCCACCAGTAAAATTCATTCGGGGGCCCCCTGTACAGCTATATGCAAATGCCACCTGTTCACACAGCGGCAGGCAGCAGCAACAATGATTCATTATGGGTGTCTCTGCAACAATTTTGATAAGATAGGCCAAGGAATAAAAGGATACTGGCTGGCCTGCCTCTGTACCTGATGCATCTATCGGTATGTAGTCCAGTCAGTCTACTGTGCCTCTCGTGCAGGGGGTGGAGGACTAGGTGCCCACCGAGGGAGTCACCTGTTCTCCTATAGGCCAGTCTGAGCTTGTCTGCAAGTATGTATGAGGTTACTCCATTCAGAACCAGTAGATGCTGCTCACGTAGTTGCTCACCTGCGTTTTCACCATGTAAACCAATCACTCTGCATTGTTTCCATCTTATATGTAGCACTTCCTGTTGCAGTATCCATCGAAATACATGATGCACTTCTCCTGTCTCTGCCACAGCTCCTGCACCGCCACTAATAACACCCAGCTAGTTTATAGCTGCTCCCACCCAGCTAGTTAGGCTACTTTCACATCTACGGCATGGATTCCGGCAAGCTTTTCGTGAGTCTCTGCCAGAATTCTCCGGATCCAGCACTGGCTACTTTCACACTGGTGTTTCTGGGTCCGCTTGTGGATCCGCACCTAACGCAGGTGTGAAAGTAGCCACTGCCGGATGCAATCAAAATGCCCACTGGCCTCCTTAACTATAATTGGGTCTGGCGAAAATCCAGCTGCAATCCGGCAAAAGTGCTGAGAATCGTCCAGATTCTGCATCACAGAGCCACAGATGTGAAATTAGCCTAAAGGTGGATTTCGAGGGCCCGACTGAGCTGCCAATTGTCCCGAAGGAAGCGTTGCTTCCCGAGAGTCGGTTGCTCATTCAGTGAAGGAGATCACGCATTTACATGCGGCGATCTTCTTCACTGTATGAGGATGGGGGATGGCTATAGTGATTCCTTGTCCTTACACAGAATCCTAGCTTCTGAGCAGCAGATGGCTGTTTTGACCACACAATCTGCTGCTAAGAAGCCGTGATCGGTGGTACCTGCATGAGCGACAGGATCACCTGATGAACGAGTGTTTTGCTCATTTATCGGGGGATCAGTGGCACATTCAGATGGTCAGATGATCGGGAACGACCGTTTGCAGGAACGGCCGTTCCCGATAATCTGGACAATTATTGGTGCGTCTAAATGCACCTTTACATATACACATATACGCTCCGGAAGATAGGAGCAATAAAAGTAAAAGAAATACATTACAAAATTACAGCTATCCTCATAAATGATTATTTTAAAGGACGTTGATGCAAACTCGAAACCTCTTTAAAAGGTACAATAAAGCATACATAAGTTTGGAAAATGCCAAAAAATATAAAATAATTAGAAAACTATCCTTATAACCTTGTGGAATTGAGAGACAAGAGGGAAGGACAAATGGAGAAGAAGGGATAACAGAAGGGATGACATTGCAAGAGCACAAGAAAGATAAAAGAAAATGATTGAGCACGGTGACAGTGGTTGTATGTATACTCTTGACTCGGTAGGTGAGGGTTGAAGTATGCTCAAGCAGGTATTCCTTACAGATCTCAGCAATGAAAAAAAAAATCTTGCCAGTAAAATCATACCTTGTATACTTTTCTAGCTGTAAACGCAGCCTAAAGAGGTAATGAAATTAATAAATATCTGTGTTGGATAGAATAGTATATAGATATAGTTCAGACAGGCAAATTAGAGTTCAAAGTGAGTTCAAAAAGGTATTCCGGCATTTGAAGAAGAAATTTAAAAGAAGGCTGAAGAGTCATTACACATGAAGCAGCAGTATAATACTACATCCTAAACATTTATACTTAGAGGTTTTGTCACACTGTTGCTCCCTTTGTACTCCTCCTCGGTGGAGGAAGAGCGGGGCATGTGGGTAACAAACTACAGCTCTCATCTTGCATTGTGGACATCTACTCCAGAATGTTCTTCTGCCCCTGTAATCCCTGGTTCTGCTCTCTTGTGCATTTCATATTGTGTTCCCGTACTGCAGAGCATCTCCCATTAATTCCCAGTTACAGCCTTAAATAACTACTAGTCCTGCAACTGAGCATGCACAACCAGAAAACTGAACCAGAGGTCATAACCCTAGGCAGCAAGCTATAAGCATGACATTCTGGGCCAGTAAGTGATGAGTGATTTAGTGGAAAACCGCTGACAAGATTGTGTCACTAAATATTAAAGATTTTTTCTTTATACCACATACTTTGAATAGGACTTGAGTTTTGTATATGGGATTATTAATTATAGGTGTTTTCACGTGTACTGTTTTTATGCAATTTTTTTATACAGATGTTAGAGACAATAACAGAGGATCAAAAAAGAGAAATATAATCTTTCCAATACAATTTCCCTTAAGTTTTGATCCACTCCTGACATTGGATTTAAAAACTCCATGACACAACTGCATTAAAATGGCATACGTGAAAGAAATATCAGTTCTATCTTGACTGTTGACCTCTGGGTGTTTTATCTGCAGTAGCTAAGTGAAATGAATAGACTGAGGCTAAAATATCTATAAACTGAGAATGAGATCTACTTTTGGTTCTAGTAATATGTAAGTTTTTCTTAAAATGAGTTAAAGAGTTAATGGAAAGGCTGTAAATAATTGAGTGAATAGCAGTAAAACCACTATAGGGAAGAGAGTCACCTGTTCACTCTCATCGCTAGAGAGGCATACTTAAACTAGTCACTAACCTTTCAACAAACTATGCATAAATTAATAGCACAGGGGAATAGAAGAAACTTTGTAATATACAGACGTGGACAAAATTGTTGGTACCCTTTGGTCAATGAAAGAAAAAGTCACAATGGTCACAGAAATAACTTTAATCTGACAAAAGTAATAATAAATTAAAATTCTATAAATGTTAACCAATGAAAGTCAGACATTGTTTTTCAACCATGCTTCAACAGAATTATGTAAAAAAATAAACTCATGAAACAGGCATGGACAAAAATGATGGTACCCCTAACTTAATATTTTGTTGCGCAACCTTTTGAGGCAATCACTGCAATCAAACGCTTCCTGTAACTGTCAATGAGACATCTGCACCTCTCAGCAGGTATTTTGGCCCACTCCTCATGAGCAAACTGCTCCAGTTGTGTCCGGTTTGAAGGGTGCCTTTTCCAGACTGCATGTTTCAGCTCCTTCCAAAGATGCTCAATAGGATTGAGGTCAGGGCTCATAGAAGGCCACTTTAGAATAGTCCAATTTTTTCCTCTTAGCCATTCTTGGGTGTTTTTAGCGGTGTGTTTTGGGTCATTGTCCTGTTGCAAGACCCATGACCTGCGACTGAGACCAAGCTTTCTGACACTGGCTAGTACATTTCTCTCTAGAATTCCTTGATAGTCTTGAGATTTCATTGTACCCTGCACAGATTCAAGACACCCTGTGCCAGACGCAGCAAAGCAGCCCCAGAACATAACAGAGCCTCCTCCATGTTTCACAGTAGGGACAGTGTTCTTTTCTTGATATGCTTCATTTTTTCGTCTGTGAACATACAGCTGATGTGCCTTGGCAAAAACTTCGATTTTTGTCTCATCTGTCCACAGGACATTCTCCCAGAAGCTTTGTGGCTTGTCAACATGTAGTTTGGCATATTCCAGTCTTGCTTTTTTATGATTCGTTTTCAACAATGGTGTCCTCCTTGGTCGTCTCCCATGTAGTCCACTTTGGCTCAAACAACGACGGATGGTGCGATCTGACACTGATGTTCCTTGAGCATGAAGTTCACCTTGAATCTCTTTAGAAGTCTTTCTAGGCTCTTTTGTTACCATTCGGATTATCCGTCTCTTAGATTTGTCATCAATTTTCCTCCTGCGGCCACGTCCAGGGAGGTTGGCTACAGTCCCATGGATCTTAAACTTATGAATAATATGTGCAACTGTACTCACAGGAACATCTAGTTGCTTGGAGATGGTCTTATAGCCTTTACCTTTAACATGCTTGTCTATAATTTTCTTTCTGATCTCTTGAGACAGCTCTTTCCTTTGCTTCCTCTGGTCCATGTCGAGTGTGGTACACACCATATCACCAAACAACACAGTGATTACCTGGAGCCATATATATAGGCCCAATGGCTGATTACAAGGTTGTAGACACCTGTGATGCTAATTAGTGGACACACCTTGAATTAACATGTCCCTTTGGTCACATTATGTTCTGTGTTTTCTAGGGGTACCATCATTTTTGTCCATGCCTGTTTCATGAGTTTATTTTTTTACATAATTCTGTTGAAGCATGGTTGAAAAACAATGTCTGACTTTCATTGGTTAACATTTATAGAATTTTAATTTATTATTACTTTTGTCAGATTAAAGTTATTTCTGTGACCATTGTGACTTTTTCTTTCATTGACCAAAGGGTACCAACAATTTTGTCCACGTCTGTATCTTATCACAGAAAAAAGCCTCTCTCTCCACTTATAAGTCTTTTCATTTTGAATGCCATGCACAATCTGCCTTGAGAAATCAAGGCAGACTGTTGGCTCAATGAAGGATCATTATTAAAGTTGCCTATATAAGTCTATGGAGAGGGGAGAAAACTAGTAAGTTGCTAGAGGGAGAAAGAACCAAAAATGTTTATATTCATCTGTGCTATTATACAAAGTTTATTGAAAAGTTAGTGACCATTTCTAATACTACTATAAAATCCCATGCTCTACAAATTAAGTTTATAAGGGGGTTTGAATATGGATATGGCTTTCTTCAGATGTTAGAAAAGTTTTTTTTTTTTTATGTTCCCTTGATTATGTTTTATGTATATTAAATGGGGTATGTGGACATGCAAACAAGAGGAACATAATAAGGAAATGATTGTGAGAGAAAGGTGGAACCCCAGAAGAAGCCAACATTGGAGCAGGTCGTCATTTTTAGAAATGCAATTTATGCCTTTGAAATGTTTTGGCTTGTGGAATTTTTTATGCCTGTAGAGTGAGCCAAACAATGAACTTGAGTGAGAGTTCAGGGACTACCTAAATTTACAAAATCTGCAACATTTTCCGTTATATATAGGTACATTGGAGTGAAATTACAGTAGGTCCGGTGGACAACCTTACAGAATACTGCTATAATGGCCTGTTACATGTTGTCACGGCTTATGGTGTGCATTGTGACACTTTTCTTCACTTGCGGTTGCTCGTGGCAATGTGTGGTGTTGTGTACATGTGGTGGCAGTGTCTCGGCCTTCTGGCTGTTTCCCAGGACATGGTTGCCACGCATGTCGTTGCCGGCGGTTTCAGCTGCAGTGTGATTGTTGTTTGTACACTTCCCCTTTAAGTGGCTTTCTTCCCTTGCCTGGTGTTGGAAGGGTTAACTTCCTTCCTAGTGTGTGAACACTGGGTGTGTCTGTGTGTGGGTGTGGCTACTTGGGCTATTTAGCTTCCGCTGGATGCCTGTATCTGAGGGGTACTCCAGCCATGTGTTATGCTGGAGTCATCCTCCTGGTTATATACCATCTATCCAGTGAGGGCCACCCTTGTGGTCATAAGTTTATGTATGATGCGATGAAGATGTGTCTATGGTCTCTTTGTTTATTGCAGCTATGGTTTCCTGGGTTCCTGTGTGATGTGTGGTGTGTGCTGTGTCCGTTTGTGTTGTTGTGGACAGCAGCACTTGTACATGGGTTCCAGGCTGTGTGTCTGTGGCAGGTAAGTGTGGTACTTGTTTCACTTATCTGCCATTGCCATATGCTGTATATGTTCCCCTTTCCTTACAGCTTGGCCAGTGAGACTCCTGTTCGTCCGTATCTAGGAGGAACAGGTCGTCTTACCCTGCTCCTAGTCCAGGGCTACCCTGAGGGCTAGTAAGGACCCTAGGTTCTGGAGTATGAGCCCTCCTACCATCAGGGTTGGCTCATACAGCTAGGAGTCAGGGTCAGATTTAGGTATGCGTTAGGAGGTGACCTGCTCCCTGATTCCTGTCCTGGCAGCGACCATTATCTTCTGTCATCGCACGGCTGAGGGTTTCCCCCATCCTCAGCTGTGACACCTGTACATTTGTACTGTCTGCACTAGGGCTGAAACGATAACGCGATTGAATCGAGTAATTCAACACAAAACATCCTAAATGCAAATTTTTTGCAACAAGGATTCATTTGTGTCATGTGACCACGGAGCGGGAGTGAAGCGCTTGCTGTTACTTACCGCTCCTGGGTCATCCGCCAGGCCGTATCACTCTGCACCCATCAGGTCCTAGTGCACGTAAGTGCACACTATGACCCGGCTCTGTGTGATGTCAGGATCCAGTGCAGCGCGCGGAGAAGAAAAGGAAGGGGCTGATCTGATGGCACTAGGGGAGTGGGGACATGGAGGGGCTGATCTGATGGCACTGGGGGACATAGAGGGGCTAATCTGATGGCACTGGGGGACATGGAGGGGCTGATCTGATGGCATTTATGAACCTACAATAAAGAAGATTCTTCTACTATATGTTCCACTGGTACCAGATTCTTTGCGCCAAAACTAGAAATATTTGCTTCTCTTTACTTCTAGAGGCTCATCTTTCTGCAACTGCCGCCCCATTTGCACTTTGATTGACAGGGCCAGGCAGTGTAAATGTGATCACACCTGGCCCTGACGTCTCCTAAAGTCTTGCAGTGCAGTGTGCACTTTAGTATCTGGGGCAGGAGCAGTACAGGAGCGAGCCTCACAATACAGAAGAGAACTGCTGGCAAGCCTCTTTCCTGTGCTGCTCCTGTGCTAGATACTGAAGAGCACAGCCCAACGCACAACTTTAGCAGAAGTCAAGGCCAGGCGTGATCATGGGATCAACACAGATGCCTTTAGCTGCCAAGTGCAAATGCAACAGGTCAGCCAGTTTCACAGGTACAAAGCTGCTGACAGATGCCCTTTAAAACAATATTCCAGGATGGCCTATCCAGAGGATGGGTCATTAATAGCCAAAAGCTGGAATACCCCCTTAATATCTAATCATTTACTTTGCATTGAATGAGTTAATGATGGCATTAAATACTATATTAAGTGCTCTACTGCTAGAAACACCTAAGGACAAATGCCTCATTAAACCAATTACTTTTCATTAGTTATTCTGCACTAGTTCAGCCTTAGAATTACAAGGAAACAGCTCTTAGCAACACATAGATGGGGCTAGTGTATTTGAATGTTTAACAAGAAAAACTCTAGCTGTGTATAAATTAGGAATTTCAGGGTTTAATATATTAAATAAATAGACAAGTCCAATTTAAGTGATCTTTCAAAAAGTTAAGGCTTTATTCACAATATCATTATAGTTTTCATTATTACTGGATTTCAGACAAATATGACTGATCTTTCTACGGGAAAGAATGTTGCAGCAGACCATAATATTCTATCTGTCCCTAGCCAACGGTAACACAACAGAATGGACTTTAACAGTAATGTGATCATAGTCTTATTTAAAGAACTGAAACACTACAGTTCCCTAGAAGTGATGTTCATAGTTGGTCATAACTGTATTCTAAACCCTGCAACTATATAGCACGCTTGTTAAACAGGATATAGGGCCACAGTGGACTTCCTTAAGTGCACTAGAGGTAATGAGATCCACCATCAAGTTATACACAACAAATGTATGTTCAAACTCTGTTTGACCTGGACCCTTCTTGGCTATGAGTAATCATAATTTCGTGGCTTATTCCCATTGGAAGATTCTCCTGTTCCCTAGTGGGCAGTAGTGTTGTTGGCACCAATCATCCAGAGCTTGAGATGAAGTTGAAAATTGTGGAGAAGGAGAAAGATATGACCCATCAACTCCAATCCCCTCCATTTACCCTTCGAGATAAAAGCCCACTTTCAGCCTGCAACTAATGAAGGGGTCAGATTATTATGCCCACCTGCACCTCAAACCACTCAGGCTTGTAACATGCAACTCTGGGCATGATGTGGAAACAGGGTTAAATGAGTATATTTTACTTTCATTTTATTTTGATTCATAGAGTTGGGCACTCTGCTTGGGGGCTTTCAGGGGAACACAATTCTTTTGGGGGACACAATGAATCAGAATTAATGTTGGGGGAACTACTAAGCACCTCTGCCTGGCACAGATATTTTGGGAAACAATCAGCACTATTACTGCTGGAGGCATACTGCCTTGGACTATGTAGACACCATATTGGAATTTTTGTTGTTGTTGAGGGAACTATGTCGCAGGCACCATGGAAGAACAATGCTTGGCTACTGCTCCCTTTAAACTGCTCATTGTGGTCATACAGTTGTGAGATGGGGAAACAGCGCTCATTGTCTGAACACTGTGTAAAACAAGTTAAATGATCTGGACTGACGTTCTGCTGTTTGGCCACAAGATGCCGCTGTTTCGTAAACACAGTTAACAGACTGCATATTTTTTCCATATTCATGAGAGGTGGAGTAACAAAACCTGAAGAAGAAAGGGAGCATCTATCTTAGAGAAAGCTGAGAATGAGGAACCGTGTAAGCACAGGATCCGTTGACATCCAGGTGTGGGAGCATCCCTCAATGACCAGAGCTGCAGCTAAGTGAAGCTGATCGTGTTCAAGGCCCTGATCCTGTGCAGAGGAATAAGGATTGCTTCTGGCAATGCTGATGAGAGCTGAGGTGCAAAGCAACATACACTGCGGTCCCACATGCTTGTTGAAGAGGCATTTGTTCAGTTCACAGTCACCAGTGGATGCAGAGCAGACCCAAGTCAGTAAGATCGTGCACGCACCTCATTACAGTGTTGGTGCCTAGGATCCTAGAGACTGAGACCAGGCCTGTAGTAAGTTAGATAGGGTTTCTGTTTTTGTCAGGCCACAAGTTTTGCTGGCTGTTCATTGCAAGGACTCCACAATTTAAAGTGACATTTCACACTGGAGAGCTGATAGACTTCCCCACAAACTCAAGCCAGGCTGGCGTTTTGCTCAGAAGGAATACTCAGGCATGTGCTACAAGACCAGTTATGGGAGGGGGAGTACTGTAGAGCATTGTAAGATTGTAAGATGTTGTGCTGCACCGCAGGCAAGCCCGTACCACACACCCAAACAGTTGCTCTTGATTTTTAGGGTAATAATAGGTAAATGACTGCACTTTTCTCCGGCATCCATCGGAGGACGCCGCGATGTGCAGCACAAGTGTCTCAGCCTTCGGGCTGGGTGTATGTAAATTTATTGTGTGTTCCCAGCATTTGTGGTTGTGCTCATTGCCACATTTAAATTAAATACTGTTTTGGCAAAAGCTGGTTTTGGGGTTGCTTTCCTCGTTCGTGACTTCACTGTATCCTGGGTAGCCCACCCCGGTACACAGCTTACACAGGGAGGAGAAACAAGCGTCTTGTTCCTATGTACTGTATAGGTGAAAAATGTCCTTAATAGTGTCATCACAGTACCCCATATAAACAGTAGCATCAGAGTGTAGTGGTATAAATCTGTAGTGGTCTCTGGTAGTGAAGAGAGTAACTGGCAAATCCCTAGTGGTCTAGGGTTGTGACTAGTGTTAATTGAGCACCATAGTGCTCGGGTGCTCGGGGGCTCGGGCCGAACACATCGGGATGCTTGGGTTCTCTACCGAACACCCGAGCACGTCTCAGTGATGGTGACGATCGGTTCAGATGTCTGCCCTATCAACTTTCAATGTTTTTTTCAGCGCCAACCACGGTGACCACAGGTAAGGGGGAATCAGGGTTTGATTCCGGAGAGGGAGCCTGAGAAACGACTACGGCTCCCACATCCAAGCAAGGCAGGATGCGTACAAATTACCTATTAGGTATAATTAGGTGAGGGCCTGCAGGTGAGCTGACCCTGTAAAATAATTTAGGTGCTGGAATGCAGGTGAGCTGACCCTGTAAAAGATTTTAGGTGCGGGCCTGCAGGTGAGCTGACCCTTTAAAATATTTTAGTTGCGGGCCTGCTGGTGAGCTGACTCTGGAAAAGATTGTAGGTGAGGGCTCGCTGGTGAGCTGACCCTGTAAAACATTATATGCAAGGAATTCAGGTGAGCTGACCCTGTAAAAGATTGTAGGTGGAGGCCTGCTGGTGAATTGAACCTCTAAAAAATTATATGCGAGGGTCTGCTGGTGAGCTGACCCTGTAAAACATTATATGTGAGGGCCTGCTGGTGAGCTGACCCTGTAAAAGATTTTAGGTGCGGGCCTGCAGGTGAGCTGACCCTGTAAAAGATTTTAGGCGAGGGCCTGCTGGTGAGCAGACCCTCTAAAAAATTATATGCGAAGGCCTGCTGGTGAGCTGACCATGTAAAACATTGTAGGTAAGGGCCTGCTGGTGAGCTGACCCTTTAAAATATTATATGTGAGGGCCTTCCGGTGAGCTGAACTTGTAAAAGAATGTAGGTGAAGGCCTGCTGGTGAGCTGACCCTGTAAAAATTATATGCGAGGGGCTGCTGGTGAGCTGACCCTATAAAACATTATATGCAAGGGCCTGCTGGTGAGCTAACCCTCTAAAAAATTATATGCGAGGCCCTGCTGGTGAGCTGACCCTATAAAAAATTGTAGGTGAGGGCCTGCTGGTGAGCTGACCTTGTAAAAAATTATATGCAAGGGCCTGCTGGTGAGCTGACCCTGTAAAACATTATATGCGAAGGGCATATATGCAAGGGCATTATATGTGACGAATAAGCATGTTGATATGATGGAAGAGCAGGAGAAGGATGAGAAAAGGAAGATTCAACCATATATTTTTGTTTGTGGTGGAAGGGGTTGCATGGGAATACAGTGTATTCAGTATATTATAAACAACACATTTAAAGTTCCTTTATGTTAATCAACTTTCCTCTGGTGGAGTCGAGAAGTCATGGTTAATCCAGGCCTTGTTCATTTTTATGAGTCATCCTGTCAGCATTTTCAGTTGACAGGTGGATACGCTTATCTGTATTAAATACCCGCTCAGACAAAACGCTGGTGGCAGGGCAGGCCAGCACCTTCAAGGCTTAGAGCGCCAGTTCATGCCACATGTCCAGCTTGGACACCCAGTAGTTTTAAGACACTGAGGGATCATTGAGGACGCTGACACGGTCTGCTATGTACTCCTTCACCATCTTCCAAAATTTTTCTCTCCTTGTAACACTAGGCCGCGCATCAGGGTGAGGGTGTTGGCGGGGTGTCATAAAACTGTCCCAGGCTTTGGAGAGTGTTGTTCTGCCTCTATTGGAACTGCTGTGTGTTCCCCTTGTCTCTCCTCCTAGGTTGGCCAAGGAACCATGGACTCTGCCGCCAGCGTTGTCACATGTAAATTTTTGGAGCAATTTTTCAACAAGGATCTTCTGGTATTGCACCGTTTTGCTCGTCCTCTCCACTTGAGGAATGAGAGATGAGAAGTTCTCTTTGTAGCGGGGGTCGAGAAGGGTGAACAACCAGTAATCCGTGTTGTCTAAAATGCGTATAACACGCGGGTTGCTGGAAAGGCAGCCTAACATGAAGTTAGCCATGTGTGCCAGAGTACCAACAGGTAAAACTTTGCTGTCGCCATCAGGAGGATGACTCTCAATCTCCTCATCCTCTTCCTCCTCATCTGGCCACCCACGCTGAACAGATGGAATTAAACTTTCATGGGTACTACCCTCTGTAGTGGAGGCAACTGTCTCCTGCTCCTCCTCCTCCCCTTCGTCGTCCATTCGCGCTGAGAAGGCGAACTGAGGGTGGTCTGGCTATTACCCTGTGTAATGTCTTCCCCCATTTCCACCACTTCCACATGCAAAGCGTCGTCCTTAATTGTGAGCAGCGAGCGTTTGAGTAGACACAGAAGTGGGATGGTTACGCTGATAATAGCGGCATCGCCGCTCACCATCTGTGTTGATTCGTCAAAGTTTCTTAGAACCTCACAGAGGTCAGACATCCATGCACACTCCTCGCTTGTGAATAGCGGAAGCTGACTAGAAAGGCGACGACCATGTTTCAGCTGGTATATCACTACTGCCCTCTGCTGCTCACAAAGCCTGGCCAACATGCGGAACGTAGAGTTCCAGCGCGTGCTCACGTCGCATAACAGCCGGTGAGCTGGCTATTTCAAGCACTGCTGCAGCGTTGACAGACTGGCTGAAGCTGTCGATGACTTGTGGAAATGTGCACACATGCGGCGCACCTTCACCAGTAGCTCAGGCAAATTGGGGTAGGTTTTGAGAAACCGCTGAACCACTAAGTTTAAGACGTTGGCTAGGCATGGGATGTGTGTGAGCTGGCCGAGCTCCAAAGCCGCCACCAAGTTACGGCCATTTTTAGACACAACCACGCCTTGTTCTAGGTTGAGTGGCGAGAGCCACAGCTCAGTCTGGTCTCTTATCCCCTGCCACAGCTCTGCGGTGGTGTGCTGTTTGTCAACCTAAGCATATTAGCTTCAGCCCGGCCTGTTGCCGCTTCCCCACTGCAGTGCTACACTGCTTCCAGCTACCAACTGATGACTGACTGGTGCTGCACACAGATAATTAGGAGGTGGAAGTGGAAGAGGAGGAGGAGAAGTGGGGGTTGGAACCACTAACTTAGGTGCGGAAACCCTGACCGACGTAGGGCCCACAATTCTTGGCAACTGTAGAACCTGTGCCATCCCAGGGTATGACACGCTCCAGGCCTCCACAACATTCACCCAGTGTGCCGTCAGGGAAATGTAGCGTTCCTGGCCGAATGCTCACGCCCCTGCTCATGTTTTTATGGCACAGGTTGCAAATTACAATTCTTTTGTCGTCCGCACTTTCCTCAAAAAAGCGCCAGATTGCAGATCCCTCCCCCTCTGTACTGCTGTCCTGACTCGGCTTTCCACCTTCCCAGGTTGGGTCAGTGACTTCATTGTCCACCACCTCCTCTTCCTCACTCTGCTCATCCTCCTGACTTGTTGACCTAATCACTACCTCAGTGATTGACAACTGTGTCTGATCCTCTTCATCAACCTCTTGAGACAGTAATTGCCATTGAGTTATTGGCAACTGTGTCTCATCATCATCCACCTCATTAAACAGTAGTTGCCGTTCCCCACTGTCATCTTCTTGTGATTGTGGATGCTCAAGAGTTTAGGAATCAGGGCACAAGATCTGTCCCTATTCAAGTGTGCTTGGCGAGAGGGCCAAATCAAGGAATGGCGCTGAAAAGAGGTCCTCGGAATATCCGAGTGTGGGATCACTTTTTTGCCCAGACTCTCCATGGTGGGAGGAAGGAGTATCAGGGTGAGGATTGGGTTGAGCAGTCTCTTGGCTACTGAGACTGGACTTGGTGGAAGACAGGGTAGTGCTTAAGCGACTGGAAGCATTATCTGCTGCAATCCAACCGACCACCTGGTCGCACTGGTCTGACTTCAAGAGTTGTGTCCTGCGCCGCCCTGCAAATTGGAACATGAAGCTAGGTATCGTGGATGATTGTTTTTCTTGTGCTCTGGCAGTAAGCATAGTTTCACCACGCCCAGGGCCACGGCCTCTGAGTGCACCATCAGCATCACAGCCATTAGTAATGAGCGGCAGGGGCAATATTCGAATTCGCGATATTTTGCGAATATTTCAGCGAATATTTGCCATATATTCGAGAATTCGAGAATTCATGATCTCCAGGCATTATTTTCTTGATTGCGAAAATTCGCAAACAATTCGCATACAAATTTTCGCATAAAAATTCGCATGAACTGGTATTTTCCCAAAAATCGAATATTCGCAATTACGAATATATTTTGCGATATTCGAAATATTCGCGAATTCTCGAAGTGCCGATATTCGCGATTAAAATTCGCAATTCGAATATTCTTGATTAACACTAACAGCCATATCCCCGTCCCTTACTGTTCGCCTTCTTCATATTAAATGTTACAGTCATGGCTGTAAATGTTGGCACCCCTGAAATTTTTCAACTAAATGAAGTATTTCTCACAGAAAAGTATTGCAGTGACACATGTTTTGCTATACACGTTTATTCCCTTTGTGTGTATTTGAACATATGAAAGTAGAATAAAAGAAGAGAAGTTCACTTAGTCTTTGCATTGTGTGTCTGTGTGCGCCACACTAAGCATGGACAACAGAAAGAGGAGAAGAGAACTGTCTGAGAACTTGAGAACCAAAATTGTGGAAAAATAACAATCCTACGGGTGACTGATTGAAGCGGGGTATTATATACCTTCTTCCACAAACACTGCGCTTCTCTAGAGACTTTTGTCACAGGGTCATTTAAAAAGGCAGGCCCTTCCTCAGGAGTGGTAGGGGTCGGACAGGAACACCAGGCCAGAGCCTAAGTGGGAAGTTGCAGAAGGAGCGTGCAATTACGTCAAAGGACGCACCAGAATTGGTTGAGTGGCTCACTCAGCCTTCTGCTTCTTCACCCTCCTCCTCCTCTCTATCTGCACCCTCTTTACTCTCTGCTGTGTGCACCCCAAAGACACCACCACCATATCCCCTTTACTCAAGTCAGAGGAATTATATTCCCATCCATTCCAAGACATCACCGATGCTCAGCCATTATTGGCATTGGATCTGGAAGAGGAGGTATCAACGGTCGCCACTCAGCAGTCTGATGACAGTGCCCAAATCAGCCCAAGGAGGGTGGTCCCCGCTGTTGCTGCCTACTCCGAGATCTCTAATGTCAGTGGTGGTGAAGGTGACGATGATGATGTGTTGATGGACATCACGTGGGTGCCCACAAGAGAGAAAAAGGAGGGAAGTTCAGAGGGAGAGATGGAGCAGCAGATAAGGAGGAGAAGCAAGCAGAACTTACAGTGCACAGGAGGCAAAAAACAGACTGCTAATGAATCTGGAACGAGCAATCCACCATGCACGGTCACATCTGGCGCTCCCAGGATGCCAGCACATGGCTCCGAAGTGTGGGCTTTTTTTAACGTATCCGCTTCTGCACCCTCCTCATCCTGTCTATCTGCACCCTCTTCACTCTCTGCTGTGTGCACCCCCAAAACACCACCACGATATACCTTCCGCTTGAGTCACAGGAATTATTTTCCAATCCATTACAAGACATTTCCGATGCGCAGCCATTCTTGGCATCGGATCAGGAAGAGGAGGTAGCAACGGCTGCCACTGCTGAGATCAGCCCAATGAGGGTGGTCCCCATTGTTGCTGCCTACTCCGAGATCTCTAATGTTAGTGGTGGGGAAGGTGAAGTCGATGATGACGTGTCTATGGACGTCACGTGGGTGCCCACAAGATAGGTAGAGGAGGGGAGTTCAGAGGGAGAGATGGACCAGCAGATAGGGAGGAGAAGCAGGCAGAACTTACATTGCACAGGAGGCAAAAAGCAGACTGCTAATGTATCAGGAGCGAGCCATCTATCATGCACGGTCACATCTGGTGCTCCCAGGACGCCGGCACATAGCTCCGCAGTGTGGGCTTTTTTTAACGTGTCCGCTGCTGACAATAGTGTTGCCATCTGCAGCCTTTGCTGTCAACGCATAAGTCGTGGTAAGCCAAACACTCACCTAGGGATGACCGCCTTAATAAGGCACCTGGCCTCCCATCACCGAGCTCAGTGGGAGCAATGCCATCATAACCCACAAAGCCACACTTCAGGCGCTCACCGTCCAGCCTCTTCTCCTTCTCCTCTCTACTCCGAATTGTCCTCCACTCCACCTTCCATCGTGCCATCCTCACTTTTATCTGGCAAAAGGCAGGCTTCCGTGGCCCAAATGTTCCAGCGTAAAAAGATGATGATGCCAGAACTGCTAGCCCGCCAACTATTGCCATATAAACTGGTGGACTCGGAGGCCTTTAGAAAATTTGTGGCCATTGGAACATCGCAATGGAAGGTACCAGGAAGGAAATATTTCTCCCAGAAGGGAATCCCAGAGCTATATGGCCACATTCAGCGGCAAGTGAATGTATCTTTGGCACACAGTGTCTGTGCCAAGATACATCTGACCACAGACACGTGGTCTAGCAAACACGGGCAGGGACAATACATAACTTTTACTGCCCACTGGGTGAACCTTTTGATGGCCGTCAAGCATGCAACCCGTGGCACCCATGTAGATTTGGTGTTACCGCCACGGATTTCATGCAAGCCTGCCTCTTCTTCTCCTACTCCATCCTCCCTCTCCTCCTCAGCTGACTCCTCCTTTTCCTCTGCTACCGTCTCTTCCGCTGCACCCCCAAGATCCTCAGAACCTATTTGACATGCCAGGTGAGACATTGTCATGCTGTGCTGCATCTGTTGTGCCTGGAAGCCAAGAGCCACACCGGTCCTGCACTCCTTTCAGCTTTGCGTTCACAGGCAGATCAGTGGCTAACGCCGCTCAATTTGACAGTTGGTAAAGTGGTGTGCGACAACGGTGTCAATCTGATGAGCGCGCTGAAACACGGAAAAATAACACACGTGCTGTGCATGGCACACGTCCTGAACTTAGTCGTGCAGCGATTCGTTGCCAAATACCCCGGGGTCCAGGACGTCTTGCGGCAGACCAGGAAAATCTCTGGCCATTTCAATAGATCTTACACGGCCATGGCTCACCTTGCTGACATTCACGATGGAACTCCACCTTGTATATGCTTGATAGGCTGCTCCAGCAGAAACGTGCAGTTAATCACTACCTGTACGAACTCTGCGGCAGGACAGGTTCTGGGGAGCTTGGTTTTTTCTCACCGCGCCAGTGGCTGCTCCAGTGGCTGCTCATGCGCGACGCATGCAGACTTCTGCGGCCATTTGATGAGATCACCAAACTGGTCAGTCGCAGCCAGGGCGCCATCAGTGACATCATACCTTACGCCTTCTTTCTGGGGCGTGCATTGCATCGTGTCATTGATCAAGCCGTCGAGGAGCAGGAGCAGGAAGATGAGGAAATCGCAATGCTGGATGAATTCCCAGGGGGGGGCTACTCCATCTGAGACAAGTCAACGACAGGAGTCTGAAGAGGAGTCAGAGGAGGATGGGGGCGGATGAGGAGGAGCAAGAAGAGCATACTTTAAACCTTTCTGGGATCCCTGGTGTTGTCCGTGGATGGGGGAAGGAGAACAAGGACAACATTATCCTGGATGATAAGCAGGAGCCAGGCCACCACACCGCTTCCAGTTTAGTGCAAATGGGGGCCTTCATGCTCCAGTGTTTTAAGAGGGACCCTCGTATAAAAATCACCCCTGGTACAAACAAGAAATGGCGGAAATGTTACCACCATCACAGAGGGCTGTCAGAATGCAGCACCTCCAGGCCTTGCTTCGAGAAATGCTGCATTCTGCTTTTGCGGGCGCTGGCAGAGGAATTTCCACTCACAGAGAAACAGTTGCGGGTACCAATCCAACAGCGCCTGCAAGAAGAGGGCGGTTTGAAGATGTGTTGGTCACTTCTGATATGAGATCATTCTTTCAGCTGACCCATCGACAGCTGTCCTCCGGATCCAGCCTCAAGGAACTCCTAGACCGACAGGTGTCCGACTACATCGGGTTAACGGCCGATGTCGACGCTCTGAGAAGCAATGAACCCCTGGACTACTGGGTGGGCAGGCTTGACCTGTGGCCAGAGCTGGCACAATTTGCCTTGGGACTGTTGGCTTCCCCTCGTCCATTGTCCTGTCTGAAAGGACGTTCAGCTCAGCAGGGGGGATCGTGACCGATAAGCGCACTCGCCTAGCTCACGACAGTGTGGACTACCTCACATTTCTAAAAATGAATGAGGCATGGATCTCAGAGGAATTCAACACATGTGACCAGTAGACCATGTTTGATTCAAATTCCTCATGACAGCCCACAAATATCCGCCACCACCCAGAACAATTCATGGTCCCTGTCTTAGGTAAATACAGCGGCATAAAAGGCCTTTTATGTCCGTTGAATGCCTAATTTTTGGGGTCTGTGCTAGTGGCCGACACGTATTTATCCTGTGACCGGCTAATGTACCTCCAGCCACGGAATACAAAGTTCTTTGCTGTCAGGTGAACGCCTGTTGTCTAATTTGTGGGGCCTGTACTGGCCGACACTTAGGCCTCTTTCAGACAGGCGTTGTGGGAAAATGTGCGGGTGCGTTGTGGGAACACCCGCGATTTTTCCGCGAGAGAGCAAAACATTGTAATGCGTTTTGCACTCGCGTAAGAAAAATCGTGCGTGTTTGGTACCCAAAGTCCACTTGCTCGCGTAGCCGGCATCTCCTTCTGTCTTCATCTTAGCTTTGTGTAGCAACAGGACCTGTGGTGACGTCACTCCGGTCATCACATGATCCATCACCATGGTAAAAGATCATGTGATGACTGTGACGTCACCAAAGGTCCTTGTTGCTACACAGAGCTAAGATCAAGACAGAAGGAGATGCCGGGCTGCGCGAGCAAGTGGATTAAGGTGAGTTAAATTTTTTTATTATTTTTTTTTAACCCCTCCAGCGCTATTTTACTGTGCATTCTGTATTCAGAATGCTATTATTTTCCCTTATAACCATGTTATAAGGGAAAATAATAATGATCGGGTCTCCATCCCGATCGTCACCTAGCAACCGTGCATAAAAATTGCACCGCATCCGCACTTGCTTGCGGATGTTTGCGATTTTCACGCAACCCCATTCACTTCTATGGGGCCTGCATTGCGTGAAAAGCGCACAAAGAGGAGCATGCTGCGATTTTCACTCAACGCACAAGTGATGCGTGAAAATCACCGCTCATGTGAACATCCCCATAGAAATGAATGGGTCGGTATTCAGTGCGGGTGCAATGCGTTCAACTCACGCATCGCATCCGCGCGGAATACTCGCCCGTGTGAAAGGGGCCTTACTTATTTATCCTGTGAATGCCTAATGTACCAACAGCCACAGAATACAAAGTTCTTTGCTGCCAGGTGAACGGCTGTTGGCTAATTTTTGGGGCCTGTACTGGCCGACACTTACTTAATTTATCCTGTGAATGCCTAATTTTGCTTACTGGAATTGAAAATCAATGTGTCTGTACTGTAACCGTTCCGCTAAATTGCGGAACAGATCCGGACCCATTTTACAGACGTGTGAATGGACCCTATATGTATTTGACATGTATTTACAGGCTGGCTACTGTCAGTTCTGGCTGATTTAGGCCGAGCTATTACACTAAAACAGAGCAATATTACAAAAACCAAAATACACGTAATAACTGCATAAATGATTTATATAACTTATTAGAAAAAAAATTAAAAAATTTAAGGCAACTTTTCCAATAGCAGGAGCATCTCCTGCACCCCCTTCATGGCCTGGCGGTGCCTCTCCTCCATGGCCTTCATCAGCTCATGAATTTCACGCAAATCCTGGAGGTGCTCCTTCTGCATTTTTGCCACTTTGGCCTTCAATGTCTTCAGTACTGTTGGAAAAAAAAATATGAACATTATTTGCAAATCTTATTAAACCTTTAAACCTTTATTTTGTGGTGCATCTGACTTTTTGATCGCTTGTTATTACACCTTTTTGTGATAAAAGTATGATATTGGTATGATATTTTTAAAGAGCTGGGTGTTACAGATGCGTAAGATCTAATATGTTTTTTTTGTTATTTCTGTTTTACACAATAAAAGCATTGTTGAACTAAAAACAATTAATGTTTTAGTGTCTCCATAGTTTGAGAGCCATATGATTATTTTTATTTGGCGATTGTCTAATGGTAGGGTCTCATTTTTGGCTGAATGAAATGACAAATTGGTACTATTTTGGGGGGCATATGCCTTTTTTGATAGCTTGGTGTTGCACTTTTAGTGATGTTAGGTGACAAAATTATTATTATTTTTTAATTGTTTTTTTTTTTTTTTTTTTTACGATGTTCACCTGAGGGGTTAGGTCATAGGATATGTTTAAAGACGGTCGATATGTACACAGCGGTACAAAATAGGTCTGTTTGTCAATTTTTTACCTTTATTTTTTATTTAAAGTCTTTATACACATTGACGATTTAAATCTCAATACGTTAGTTAGTGATATTTAAGATGATTATATAGTTTATTAGTTTGTGATATTTCAGTACAGTATAATTTTATTTTGTTTGTTAGTTAGTGATAGTTCAATAGAGTTTAATATTATTTATTTGTTAAGTTAATGGTTTTAATGTAGATTAAAGAGTTATTGTCCAGTGTGCTTTTTTTGTATTACTATAGTGTATGTTGTCCCCTCATTGTTGGCCCTTTTAATGTTTATGTACATGTTATGGCTACATAATCATATTGCTATGTGCACGTATTTACCCTCCTGGCGGGGGCTGGTGATCGCCTCCAAATCCTGAGATGGGGCGGTGCTGGAGTGTCCAGCACTTTCCACTTCCACCTCTTTAATTTCTCCCACATCTGGTGGGGGTGGCTCAATAGGCTGGGAGGGTCCGGCCACCTCCTCCTCTTCCTCCTCAACCTCCACCACTTCCACGGCCTCCGCCGATCGCCTTCTCCGAATGGAGGGAATAGGAACTTCTGTAATCACAGAATGTTCAGATTTTAGATAAACAACTCAGAAATCTTAACAACATTAGATATAAAGAAATTCCAATATGGAGGGATCTATATATAATTGCAGTGACTGCCAGCTTTATGCTGCATAACTCAATAAAAAATGAACAGCATGCAAACAGACATCCCCTCCACAGTGTCTTGATGAAACAATAGGGAGACCCATGGGATCGGATTATCTCCTGAGTGTATCATAGGATGATCTACTTCTCTACACCAGAGTCGGCTACTTCTTAATCTCATTACTAACATAATAGAACAAAGGGACAAATAAACTAACACATTCATTGTGAGTCTCAAAGCAGAGTTAACCCTTATTGCATTTATGGATTCACACCATGCAACTTCAATGGGGAATAGGAAAGATGTGGCCTATAAACTCAACCAATAAATCATGGTTTATAGTTCACTCTAACCCAAATAGGTCAGAGTGGGGGTCTCCATAGTCCTGGGTCCATAGCCCGTAGGAAGGAGGCTAGCCACTGCAGACCCAGTGATGGTTCAGTCCGTCACTTGTACGAAATCAGCTGGTTACATCTGAAATCTCAATCGTGCTGTGTGTTTAAATATATATATATATATATATACAATACAACCACAGCTAGGTAGAGATGTTGGATGTAATTTAGTTAATTTGGGGCGTGTACCACCAGGTACTAATTAATCAGTTGTAAAGGGATGAAATATTTATTTGCATTACTGTGTATACAGTACCTTTCAAATGTATTCACCCCCTTGACTTTTTGCTTATTTTGGTACATTACACCCTTCTGTAAAAGGTTTTGTTAATCTGAATTTTATGTGATGGATCAGAACACAATAGTCTAAGGCTACTTTCACACTTGCGTTTCAGGGTCCGCCTGTGAGATCCGTTTCAAGGCTCTCACAAGCGTCCCCAAACGGATCAGTTTAGCCCCAATGCATTCTGAACTGATGCGGATCCGTTTAGAATGCATCAGTTTGGCTCCGTTCCACCCCCATTACGATCGGGGTGGCGGACACCAAAACGCTGCTTGCAGCGTTTTGGTGTCCGCCTGGCGGTGCGGAGCCGAACGGATCCGTCCTGACTTACAATTTAAGTCAATGGGGATGGATCCATTTACATTGACACAATATTGGTGAAATTGTAAACGGATCCGTCCCCCATTGACTTTCAATGTAAAGTCAGGAGTCCCTATTAATATATCATCGGATCTGAGTTTTCTCCAATCCGATGGTATATTTTAACTTGAAGTGTCCCCATCACCATGGGAACGCCTCTATGTTAGAATATACCATCGGATTTGAGTTAGATCGTGAAAACTCAGATCCGACAGTATATTCTAACACAGAGGCGTTCCCATAGTGATGGGGACGCTTCAAGTTAGAATATACTAAGAACTGTGTACATAACTGCCCCGTGCTGCCTGGCACCACCTGATGTCTTACAGGGGGCTGTGATCTGCACAATTAACCCCTCAGTTGCCGCACCTGAGGGGTTAATTGTGCGGCTCTCAGCCCCCTGATCGGTGCTGCCAGGCAGCAGGGGCCAGACCCCCATCCCTCCCCAGTATTAAAAGCATTGGTGGCCGGTGCGGCCCCCCTCCCTCCCTCCCCAGTATTAAAAGCATTGGTGGCCAGTGCACCCCCCTCCCTCCCTCCCCAGTATTAAAAGCATTGGTGGCCAGTGCCCCCCTCCCTCCCCAGTATTAAAAGCATTGGTGGCAGTGGCAACAGGTTGATTGCAAATTTTCGTAATGCGAATTTTTGTAATGTGAATTTTTGTAATGAGAATCAATGAGATCGTGAAAACTCAGATCGGATGGTATATTCTAACCCCCAGGCATTCCCATGGTGACGGGGACGCTTGTCCGGGAGGAGTATGCCAAAGTGGAACAACTGTAGAGATTTTAAAAAAAAAGACGACTATTCTAAAAAATGAATATATTAGTTTTTTAGAATATTCTTAATATTCTAAAACAAGAATATATACCAATATAGCAAATATTTGGAAAAAAAACGAATGTAGAACAATTTAGCTAATATAGTGCTATAATCTTTTTTTAATAGTTGTAATTTTTTTTCCAATCTGAACTTCAGATGAGAATAAATTCCAACTATTAGACAGAATATTATAGCACTATATTAGCTAAATTGCTCTATATCCGTTTTTTTTGAATATTCGCTATATTGCTATATATTCTTTTTTAGAATATTCGTAATATTCTAAAACAAGAATATATAGCAATATAGCAAATTATAATATTACGAAAATTCGCAATTAAGTTAAGCAGGGAGGAATCATGACTTCAGATGGAAAAAAAGACGAATATTCTAAAAAACTAATATTATCGATATAGTGCTATATATTTGTTTTTTAGGATATTCGTAATATTCTAAAACAAGAATATATAGCAATATAGCGAATATAGCGAATATATATATTTTTTAATCAGTACACATGATCCCTCCCTGCTTCTAGCTTGTGGGCCAATGAGAAGGCTGCAATATCTTTGACTTTAAGAGTAGTGTTGATTGCGAATTTTCGTAATGCAAATTTTTATAATAAGAATTTTTTGTAATATTATAATTTGCTATATATTCTTGTTTTAGAATATTATGAATATTCAAAAAAATTAATATATAGCAATATAGAAAATATTTTGGAAAAAACTAATATAGAGCAATTTAGCTAATATAGTGCTATAATCTTCTTTGTCTAATAGTTTGGTATATAAAAATGTGATGGCACACTCTCATATGGTGAAACAATGGAATAAATGAGTATCTTTGGTTGTAATAATAAAAATGTTATTTGCACAAGTAAAAGTAAAAACGGGAAAGATCTTCTATATTAATAAGAATTGAGATGTCTTGAGGATATTCAATGTAGTATGTTGTGTAATTATGGATGAATAGTATTCTGTATGTGTATGTAATCCTTTGGTGGGATATAATGGTATTCACAATGTTGGATTTGTGAAGTGCTAATATAGATTAAACGATGAGTGTTCTGTATAAGCTAAGTACATAAGGTATCCCGTATATGCTGGATATACAAAGTGTTACGTGCGAGCTCAGTATAGGAAGTGCTATGTGCAAGCTTGGTACATAAGGTGCTATGTGCAAGCTAAATACATATGTCTATTATTATTCGGATTGATATGCTGATTTTGCGTAATGTATAAAGTGCTATGTGCAAGCTGAATACATAAAGTGCTGTATGCAAGCTGGGTACATATAACTGGTCTGTATAGGTTAGCCAGGTACACAGGAATTAATGTTTATAGCACCTAAATTATCACACTTAGGCCTCTTTCACACTACAGTATGTCCATTTCAGTGTTTTGCGGTCCGTTTTTCACGGATCCGTTGTTCCGTTTTTTTTGCTTCCGTTGTGGTTCCGTTTCCGTTCCGTTGTTCCGTTCCGTTTTTCCGTATGGCATATACAGTATACAGTAATTACATAGAAAAAATTGGGCTGGGCATAACATTTTCAATAGATGGTTCAGAAAAAACGGAACGGAAACGGAAGACATACGGATGCATTTCCGTATGTGTCCCGTTTTTTTTGCGGACCCATTGACTTGAATGGAGCCGCGGACCGTGATTTGCGGCCAAATATAGGACATGTTCTATCTTTCAACGGAACGGAAAAACGGAAATACGGAAACGGAATGCATACGGAACACATTCCGTTTTTTTTGCGGAACCATTGAAATGAATGGTTCCGTATACGGACCGTATACGGAACGCAAAAAACGGACCGCAAAACGGAAAAAAAAAACGGTAGTGTGAAAGAGGCCTAAGGCTGAATACATGAAGTGCTGTGTGCAGGCTGAGTATATATATATTTTGAGTTGCACTGCTAAGCTGGGTACACAAAGGTTGATATTTCTATCATCCAATTATCACAATATGGCTGAATACATAAGGTGCTGTGTGTAAGCTGAGTACATATAAAGTGATCTGTGCAAACTGGATTCATATAAAAGAGCACTGTAGGTTGACTGAGTTCATATGGTACATAAATATACCAAGGTTAGTTCTTCAGGAACCAAAAAATGTAGTTCAAGTAAAATAATGTGCTCTGTTAGAAATTGGGTAGGTAAAACAGGTTGTTTACATAGTATTGGGGTATAAGCACTTGTGGTGTATAGAGTGTGCTTTAATTATGTCTGCACTGGCAGATTATGCTATGTTTAAATGAGAGTCTGTTAAATAATGATAATAATTTGAAGTTTATTTCCTCTGAACTGGAATCTTTCTTCAGAGAAAATAAGACTGAAGGCATCCCTAGTTCAATAATCTGGGAAACACATAAGGTGGTTGTCAGGGGCCTACTAATCCAAATTGGAGCAAAAGAAAAGAGAGCGAGATGCAAGGAAGTGGAGACATTGCTAGATAAAATACGGACTTTGGAAAAGTCCCATAAAATCTCCCTAGACCCAAAAATAGAAACGGAACTCAGAAAGTTAAGAGTCAAAGTCAAAAATATTCTAGACCACTCGTACCAAAGATAGATTTATATGGCCAAATACAATCAATACCTTTATGCCAACAAATGTGGAAAAGAACTGGCCCGCCTTGTACAAAAACAAAGGGTCAAGAATAATATAGCCAAAATTAAGAACAGCTCAAATAAAACGACCCAGGACTCGAAGGGAATTGCCTCTGTATTCAGAGAGTTCTATGAAAAATTTTATAATCTACATACTTTAGACTCACAGGAAATTATAACGTCCACCCAAAATAAAGTTAAAAAGTATCTTGAGGATGTTTCGATTCCAAATCTGTCACTGTCCCAACAAGAGAGATTAGAGGCCCCCTTTTCCTTAGAGGAAGTTCTTAAAGCCATAAATAGCCTTAAAGTGGGCAAGAGCCCTGGCCCAGATGGGTTGACAGCCAGCTATTATAAAAAATTTAAAGAAACACTGGCCCTACACTTAGTGGAATATTTTAGCTCAATAGGTAAAGTAGATGGCGTAAGAAAGGAATCACTCCTCGCACACATCACAGTACTTCCTAAGGAAGGAAAGGATCTGACAAACTGTACCAACTCTCGGCCAATTTCATTGTTGAATGTGGACTTGAAGCTGTACGCGGCCCTCCTAGCGAATAGAATTAGCCCTTTAATAAGTTCTCTAGTCAGAGGCGACCAGGTTGGATTTGTACCTGGCCGCGAGGCCAAAGATAATACAATTAAAGTGATACATCTGATGCAGTATGCTAAGGTCAAAAGGGTGCCGGTAGTTCTGGTCGCCTCCGACGCAGAAAAGGCTTTTGACCGCCTAAACTGGTTCTATCTAAAGGAGGTGTTGCAGAAACTTGAGTTTACGGATGGCTTTATTAACAAAATCATGGCTCTTTATACAACTCCCAGAGCCAGAATAAAGGTTAATTGTACGTTATCAGATGCCTTTCACATCAAAAATGGAACAAGACAAGGTTGTCCTTTGTCCCCACTGTTATTTATTTTATCCCTTGAACCCTTCTTTGCCAAAATAAGAGCAAATGGAGATATTAGCGGGTTGTTTACGGGCACCGAAGAGCATAAAGTTGCGGCCTATGCTGACGACGCCCTATTCATAATCACCAATCCCAAATCCTCACTTCCTCATCTGATTGAAGAATTTACTAAATTCAATGAAGTTTCTGACTTTAAAATTAATCTCACTAAATCAGAGATCTATAATGTGAGTTTAGGTACCAGATCCTGGGCAGAGGTATCATCACTAAGGGCTCTGAAACCAGCTAAAAAAAAAATAAATATTTAAGGGTTAACATGAGTAGTAACTTGTCGGAACTATATAAATTCAATTTCCCTAAAATATTAAAAACAATAGAGGAGAAACTCAAGGATTGGGAGGACCTTTGGCTCTCCTGGCTCGGGAGAATCAATCTTATTAAAATGAACATTGCCCCAAAAATCTTGTATCTGATCCAAACTATACCCATAAACATTCCCAGAGATTTTTTAACCAAATATAGAAAGATAATATCCAAATTTATATGGAAGGGCAAGCAAAGTAGACTTTCATACGACCTCATAACTCGCCCCAAAGACCGTGGAGGTACCAGCTTGCCAGACATAGAGAAATATTATAAGGCAGCATATCTGACTAGAACTTTTGAATGTTTTATACAACCAATCAGAAAGAAGTGGGTTGTAGTAGAAAAAGAAGATCTAGTAGACACTAGTTTAACGGCTCTTCTCTGGAAATCTACATCATTACAAAAGAGACTTAAGGTAATTAAAAATCCACTGACCAAGGAAACAGTAAGAAAATGGCACACCTTAAACTCTTCTCTTCATTTTCTTCCGGAGTTAATTAGGGAATCGCCAGCTATATGTATAATCCCTAAGGATTGGTCATATTGGCTGAAGAAGCTGAAATCAGGCCCGACGGGAGATGATATCCCTCTAAAAGCTCTCTGGTTTAAAGGGAGACCCATTAGCAGAATAGATTTAGGTAGACTCATCGCCTCACTATACATTGCCGATAAAGAATACAATAGTTTGGTCCAGCTGCTTGAAAATTTTGAAATCCCTATCCAGCCATCATGTGAAAACGAATGGTGGTACAAAATAATTCATTTTAAAGTCCCGGCGCCCCACATATTGTCAAAATGCTTCAAGCTAATAAATTCCCCATTACAGGAACCAGTGTTTTGTTCTAAATGGAATAAGGAACTTCAACATAAGCTCACTGAGTCACAAAAACTTTTAGCCATCAAAAATGCTGGGGGGCGTGGCTTGGAGCGCACCAGAGCGGACGCATGTCTCTGTAGCTCCGCTACTCACAGTCTAAAAGCGGCCCAAAGGAACTTTTTTCAAAAGCGATTTCTAGCCTAACTTCTCCTCTAACATCCAGGGGACTGACCCGTCATGCTAAAGATGCCGAGGGGCAAAAGGAGACCGGGAACCCCAGCTAAACTCACCAGCTTCTTCAGCCCGGCATCTCTCCAAAATGGCGCCGGCGCGCGGGATCCCTCATCTCCTAGGCATGAAGAAGCAGTTCCTGCTTTTGGCTCTGTTCACAGCTCGCCGGCTAACAGCTCACCGTCCTGCTCATCAGACAAAGCACAAGGCAAGTCATTCTCCTCTTCTTTATCCCCTGTACACCCAGAAGTCACGGGTGTAGGGAAAGCTCAGAATGCGGATCCTATAACTTTTGAGGCCATGAAAGAGCTTTTGTCTGACCTAAAGTCCTCATTTAACAATGACCTGAAGACAGCTCTCTCTTCACTAAAAGCTGACATCACTGCTATAGGTGACCGCACAGCCCATTTAGAAGAGAAAATGGAGGAGTTTACGAATGCTCATAATTGCCTAGTGGACGCTCATAACTCTGCTGAAGATGATATAGCTGCTATCAAGCTAAAACTGGCAGACATTGAGGACAGATCCAGAAGGAACAACATTCGTTTCAGGAATATTCCAGAAACAGTGCAAGATGACCAATTGCAGGACTACTTGATTGATCTCTTTTCAGCTCTGCTACCTCAAGCTTCAAATACAGATCTACTAATAGATGGAGTCCACAGACTCCCTAAACCTAAATCTATTCCAGCTTCCCTGCCTAGGGATACTATAGCAAGGATTCATTATTACCACATCAAAGATTCGATCCTTAAAGCCGCAGCCAAAAAACCAGATCTTCCTGAACGGTTCCGAGAAATTTCACTTTTCACGGATCTTTCACCTGCTACTCTTGCCAGACGCAGGGAATTTATTAAAATCACACAAGTTTTAAGAGAGCAAAAAATCCTCTACAAGTGGGGCTTTCCAGTCAAGCTTCTAGTTCACTATAATGGACGCACTGCAGTGTTAACATCTCCTAAAGAAGCTATGAACTTCCTAACAAAGAATGCTCTCACTAACGATCAAGAAGAACCGAAAAGCCCTCCAAAGAAAAAGCACCATACACTTGCCCAGGAATGGACAGTAGTAGGTTCTCCTAAAACCAATACGTCCCCTAGATAAACAACTACTCCAACATTGGCTAGTACCTATATGGTTGTTTTACTCTTAACCTGACCCAAACAGTATCAGACTGTTGTGAGATTGTTAGGAGTAGATTACCTCCTTAATTTTCACCACCACCTCCCAAGTTATGTTTGCGACCTGGGGTCGCGTTGGTTCACATAGAACCGGACTTTATTATCTCACTTACGTGTTTTTTGTGTTATTTTATTTCAATGTTTTTTCAATAACTACTTGTTTATGGTACATTGGTAATTTATGGAATATTCCATCATTGCAGGTATACCTTACATTATATCCCCCTCTGCGTACTTCTTTCCTTTAACGCACTATGGTTCTACAAATTGCCTCCTTAAATGTTAAAGGCCTTAATAGCCCAGTCAAACGCGCCTTTTTATGGAAAGAAGCCCACAGACTGGGTTGTGATGTACTCTGCGTTCAAGAAACGCACTTAAATGAAGCAGATAGTTTTAGAGTCAAGCATAAGGACTTTCCCACTATTCTCTTTTCGCATGCTATTGATAAGAAAAAAGGTGTTCTAATAGCTATAAAAAAATCTATCGCTTTTCAAACTTTATCTTTAGATATAGATCCTATGGGCAGATTTATTATTGTTATTTGTTTAATCAATAACTCTCCGTATACTATAGTGTCTTTATATGCCCCTAACTCTAGAACTTTAAGTTT
Source organism: Bufo gargarizans (assembly GCF_014858855.1). Classification (NCBI taxonomy): domain Eukaryota; kingdom Metazoa; phylum Chordata; class Amphibia; order Anura; family Bufonidae; genus Bufo; species Bufo gargarizans. The sequence goes on along the minus strand of NC_058082.1, from coordinate 160,010,329 downwards.
TATTAGGTCTATCTTGGAGTCTATCTCATCCCAAAGGAAAGGTTCTACTATCATCTGTGGAGATTTTAATCTGGTAATGGACCCTCGTATTGACAAATCATCTCCTGTAAGTAAAAAAGATAACTATAAACTTAAAGATTTATGCCACAAGGAAGAGCTGTTCGATGCTTGGAGGTCACTTCATGCCTCTGAAACAGATTATTCCTTTTTTTCCAATCCACATAACTCATACTCACGAATAGACTTCTTTTTGGTAGACAAATGGTTGCTTCAAAAAGTAGTGGACTCCAAGATAGGCCTGATTACTTGGTCTGACCACGCCCCTATTACTATTTCCATTCAAGAAACCTTTAATCTCAAACATTCTTCTCCATGGAGGTTAAACAACCTTCTATTATCAAATAATCACTACAAAGAATTAATATCAAAGGCACTAACTGAATACTTCCAACTCAATGATAGCACCGAGGTCACTCCAACAACACTATGGTGCGCTCACAAAGCGGTAATAAGAGGCCTCTTCATTAAATATTCCTCAGAGGAAAAAAAGAACAGAATGCTCAAATTAGAGGAATTACACAAAAAACTTAGATCCTTGGAATTAGGAAACCAAAAATCCCCTACCCCTCATATATCTCAGAAAATTACAAGCATTAGACACGAAATTTATCTTTTAATGCAAAATAATTTTGAAAGACATCTTAGACAATCCAAGGCACAATTTTACAGACAAGGTAACAGAGCATCCAAGATGTTAGCCAATAAACTCAAAAATAAAGCAGCTAACACTCGAATCCCCTTCTTATGGTCTACTAATAAGAGCAAAATAATAAACCCCCTTAAAATTACTGAAGAATTTGCCAAATATTATCACTCCCTTTATAACCTAAAATATGACCCAAACTCTCACCAGCCGTCTATAGAAGATATTAATTCCTTTTTGAATAACTTATCACTCCCCCTTTTATCCCCAGCTCAACTCTCCCTTCTAAACAAACCTATCTCCTCACAAGAAATACTTGATACAATTTCTAGTCTTAAGATTAATAAATCCCCAGGTCCAGACGGCTTTATAAATGAATATTACAAATCCTTTTCTCATATCTTAACTCCCCACTTATTGTCTTGCTTTCAGCATATGATGCATGATAAAGGTATTCCCACAGAAATGCTTCAAGCAATAATAATCACCTTACCTAAACCTGGAAAAGCTCCCAATACACCAGCTAATTTTAGACCGATTTCCCTTCTAAACACCGATCTAAAATTATTCTCCAAAATCTTAGCTAATCGTCTGGCAGACATCCTACCTAGTCTAATAGATTCCGACCAAGTAGGTTTTGTCAAACATCGACAAACGTCAGATGGGACGAGACATTTTTTAGATCTAATCGAAATCGCCTATACCCGTCGGACGCCTTCCATGCTCCTCTCGTTGGATGCGGAGAAGGCGTTCGATAGGGTTCATTGGGGTTTTCTTAGCTCTGTTCTGAAAAAATTTGGTTTCAACGGCCCCTTATTAACTGGGATTTTAAACCTATACTCATCCCCCCAGGCTTTTGTTTATTCCTCTGGTTTCAAATCCCACCTTTTTCCCATCTCAAACGGCACTAGACAGGGCTGTCCCCTATCTCCATTAATTTTTGCTCTAATAATGGAACCACTCGCTACTCACATCAGATCATCCCCCCACATTACAGGTATCTCAATTTCAGGGAAAGACCACCGCATAGGTTTATTTGCAGATGACGTCCTTCTTTTACTGTCCAACCCAGCCACTTCTCTTACTCACACTTGCGATATACTTTCGTCTTTTACGAAGGCTTCTTACTATAAAATTAACACTACAAAATCCCAAATCCTAAATTTAGGTATTCCAGAAAAAACTGTCAAATCTCTAAAACTAGCCTTTCAATTTGACTGGGCTAAACAATCAATTCCCTATCTAGGAATCAACCTAACAGCTACCCCAAGTGAAACGTTTGCCCTTAACTATATTCCCTTATTCCAGGACATTAAGTCCAAATTGTCTAGTTTTAAAATACAAGGCATTTCTTGGTTGGGCAAAATCGCTGTTATTAAAATGAGTATCTTGCCTAAAATCTTATACTACTTCAGAAACTTACCTATCCCAATACCTATCAAATATCTCAAGGCTTTGCAACAATGTCTCCTACATTTTATTTGGGGAGGCAAATATCACAGAATAAAAGCGGATATATTATATCTTCCTAAAAAAGATGGTGGTTTAAACTGTCCCTCAATCATACAATACTATAGAGCTACAATCCTAGAACAATTAAAACATCTATGGCACAATGATCAGCAAAAAGAATGGTCTCGCATAGAAAAACACTCTCTTGGGAAATACTCCTTAAAAGATCTCCTCATAGCCATGTCTATTTTTAAGTTCATCCCGAACAATAACTTGGCCACCATTAAAGCCATCTTTAACGCCTGGGACGTTGTGGCCAACAAACGTCACTTATTTACTATACCCCTTCAAGATTACAGCATCTCGATTCTAGAACCTTATATCCCAGATTTAGACATTTCAACCTGGAAAAAGAAAGGTTTATGTTCTATTAACGATCTCCTCACAAATAATGTTCTTAAACCCTTTTCGGATATCTCACAGTGTTATGATCTCTCCTCAAGAGATTTTTATAAATATCTCCAAATCAGACACGCCATTGCTAATACACTTTTTACACAACCCCTCAGACGCAACAACAACACTCTAGCCTCAATTCCTTTCACTGATTGGATTTTAAACCATAACGTTAACAATAAAGGGATATCTAAATCATATAAGGTTCTTATTACTCCATTAGAAGATCCCTTACAAATAATCAAGTCCAAATGGTCTAAAGACCTTTCCATCGACATACCTATAGAACAGTGGTCATCTGCATTTGATGCAGTATTTTACATGTCAAGATGTATCTCTCACCTAGACACATCTAGGAAAATTCTATATAGATGGTATTATCATCCGATGAAACTAAATAGAATATTCCCAGATACACCCTCGGCTTGCTGGAAATGTGGGCACCCACAAGGATCCTTCCTCCATTGCTGGTGGGATTGCCCCCTGATCAATTCCCTCTGGCAGAGATCATTTAATGTTTTTGCTAAGGTTTGCCATCTCTCAATTGTACCCTCTCCACAACTGGCACTTCTTTTTATAGGTATTGAGACAATTCCCTTAGAGTTCAGAACTATATTCGGACATATATGCATTGCAACACGTCATCTTATTGCCTCACATTGGAAATCTAACCAGATCCCTAGTAATCTTGACATTATTAAAATGATCGAAGATAACTGTTGGTATGAAGGAGCCGCTGCTTCAGCTCTCTTTAGAAAAGGGAAATTCTATCATCAATGGGGTGCGTGGTTGAAGAGTAATTTTCACACCAATTCTAATTTAGTAAGTTCCCTAGCCTTATAACTAGGCTCTAGCTGGCTCGCAACAATATTTCACAACCTGCTTGCATTACTTTATAAAGGTCAAACTCAAGATATAATGATTACCTGGAAATATCCACATTAATGTACCAGTTTACGTTATTTTACGTTATACTACGTTATTGTAATTTCTTCAACAGAAACACTGACCTCTTATGTTGAAATCTATTTGTCACAACGGATACTGTCAGTATATTTGGTCCGTGCACTCTGTATTATTATTATCCTATGTCCCTCCTCCCCCCTCCCTCCCCTCTCTCTCCCCCTTCCCCTTTTACTCTACCCCTTAAACTATGACTATGTATGTAATCAATGCTTGATTTGTACTGATATCATTACTTTCAATTGCTTGAAAAAATTTCAATAAAATTTCATGTTTCAAAAAAAGAAAAAAATGCTTTCTCCAGTTTCCGATTGACAGAGTTTTTTTATCCTCCACTGGACTTATATAACCCCCTGGGCATTGAGTAAGATGTACAAAACAAGGGACGCAAAATGTTGGAAGTGTAGAGAGGAGAATGCGGATTTTATTCATCTGATCTGGTACTGCCCCATTGTGCAGGATTATTGGACCCAAGTTTTCCAGGACCTCACTAGAGTAACGGGGTGTTACGCCCCATTGGAGATTACTATAGCAGTATTGGGAGATTTTAGGAAAATCGGGTGGACAAAGAAAGTGAAAGGAAATGGGAAAAAGGATTAAAAGGATTAATGCTGGTGGGGAGCGGACAGACCAACAAGTGTCGCAGAGTGGAAAAATTTATGCGAGAGGGTGCAGAGATATGAGTATGCCTGTCAGGTGGAAAGAGGTGTAAGAATGAGTGCAAAAAATTAAGTAGGAGGGAAAGGGGATGATACAAAGTCCTGAAAAGAGATTACTGGAAATAAATCGCCTTATGGACACTCCCAAGACAACCGAGGGTGGAGGGGAGGGGGGGGGGGTATATGGTTTCTTTTTTCTGTATTTTCTTTTTTCTATTTGTGAAATGAAAGCAATTTAGATAAGGTTAGAACTGTCATTGCCTATTGCAATTATGTACTACATGTGGGTGTATATTTTTATATTTGCAATGTCTAGTCCTTGTGCTTCTGGGGTTTTCTTGCCTCTTCTGTTTCTCTGTTTTATATGAAGAAAACAATAAATAAATATAAAAAATAAAATAAAAATGCTTTCTCCAATTCTCCGGCATATAATTATCAAGAGTTACAATATAAAATTACAGCCCGTTGGTACAAGACCCCGGTACTACTTCACAGATACAATCCGGAGATCTCTGATTTATGCTGGAGATGCGGACAAGGCACAGGAAATTATGCACAGCTTTTGGTTTTCATGCCCAATTCTCTCCTCGTTCTGGGAGGGCATTTGTAAAATTATACTTGGATCTGATGTCAAACTGTCTATCAACATGGTTTTATTCAATATTTATAATACCCATCAACAATGTTTAAAATCAGATTTATTCACGTTAATCCTAAACGCTGCAAAGATACTGATTCCTAGACGGTGGCTTTAGAAAAACCCACCTACCCTAGGTGAATGGTTCACCAAATTCACCAAAGTATATGCATTTGAAAAAAAGAGATAGAACTCTGTCCACAAACCTGAGAAATTCTTCAAGATTTGGAAGAAATGGCTGCACTTAGTGGAAAAGGATGTCATCTTCACTCTTTTATAATGTTTTGGGACATTAAACCGAAATGTCTGGACTGTAGCTGAACATTGAATTGCTAGTCTTCACCCCACCCTCATTTCCCTATATCTCCCCTACCCCTCTCTTCTTTCTCTTCTACACCTGACTTGATCTCATAATTTATCTGATCATTATGTTATGTATTTACTCTTAAGATAAATCTTTACTGTATCAAAATACAAATAAACACATAATTTACACAGATTATGCTATGTTTGCAGATTATTCCTCTTTCAGCTTTCACTTTGTGGAAAAAGTTTATGTAATATAATTTACCCCTTGTGTTGTATTCAGGGTTCTTTGAGAATATCTTCCATACAATATTATCTTATATAATAAAGTTAGTGTATGTTACTGCTCCCTGCCGCTTTGGTCTTAAATTTTTTCTGCAAGGACCTTACGTGGCGTCCCACGTGGTCACTTGCTTGTATCACGTGATGTCCCAAGTGACTTGGGCGGTGCGATGCGTCACTTGATCCGGGACTTGTGATTGGTCCTCCTTCAGGTTTCATTTCAAGGTGTCCGGAAGCTAATGTTGGTAGTCAGGGTTTATTGATAGCCCATTGGGTGTGAGATACAATAAATACAGTAGTGAGACATTTAGCTTTTTAGAAATAAATAGGAATTTTATTTAAAAAAAAGAAATTTTATTTAAAAAAAAGAAATTTTATAAAAAAGGAATTTTATAAAAAAGAAATATTATAAAAAAGGAATAAAAAAAAATGATATACTTTAATGTAAAGAATTATAAAAGATGTTGATATATTAAAAACAAGAAACTTTGTGACTGGCTAATCGTCTCCTTAAAGCTTATGTTGTTAATCACAGCTAGCTTGGTGTATTTATTCTTCCTCAAGAGTATATTCTTTTGAGAAATAGTTATGATGTGGAGACTTTTAGTATGTGAAGCACTAGGACTTATGTTCTATGAGGTGAAAAAAACTATCAGATTTGCTTGCAGTTCTTGTGCGGTTTGAATGTGTTTGTTATGTTTTTGTCTTTATCACTATAGTCTAAGTGTCTTATTTGTTTTTAAGTAAATTAAATTCATGTTATATGGTTTGTCCTGGTGTTCTTGATTACTATTCTTATTTTATGGTTGTGTGTATATAAATAGAATAATGTATATCTGACATTGGTAGTGGAGGAGCTGGCTATCTGCGAAGTATTGCTTTTGTGAATTGATAAGAGGATGTATAGGGGGAGGGGCCTGTTGGGGAGAGGAGATAGAGGTGATGGTAAACAGCCAGACCTCTATCTCCCTGTCCCCAGGAGGCACCCCCATCATCTATAGGAATACAAAAATTTCAAGTTCTGCATTGAGACCTGCAGGGGATATGGTATTGAATTCATATATTCGTTTTGATTCTGCTCTGGACATGTTGTCTATATAGTTCCCTCCCCTCCATGGTTTATAATTTTTTTTGAGAACTGTGAATATTAGTGTCAATGGGTTACTGTTGTGGTAATCTTTATAGTGTTTAGATACGGTGTGTTGTTCCTATCGTTTTTTGATGTTGGCAATGTGTTCCGCTATTCTTGTTTTCATTTGTCTTTTGGTTCTGCCTATATATTGTTTATGACACGGACACTCCAACATATAGATGACATTGGTTGTGGTACATGTTAAGCAGTCTTCAATTAGAAGTTTAAATAAATTGTTTTTTTCTGGAAGCTTGTGGTCTTACAATTACTACAACTGCCACATCGGAAGAAGCCTTTTAGTGAAAGACAATTATTGGGTGTTCATTTTGTCTGATGTTTTATTGTGGGGGCTATTTTGAGTCCTAAATTGGGGGGTCTTGGTATATACAATTGATGGTGTGGTATTTAGGAGTGGACCAATGGTTTTGTCATTAAATAGATGGTGCCAATGTTTATTAATAATTTTTGCAATGGTTTTATGTTGGAGAATCAGTCTTGTTTCTTCACTATGCTGTGTGATTTTTTTCTTTATCTTTGAAGAATTCCTGTCTTTCCATTCCTTTTACCTTATCCATTGATTTCTCTATTAGTCTGTCAGGATACATTTTTTCTAAGAATTTTTGTTTCATCTGTGTGGCTTCTTCCTTGAATTTTGAATTATCTGTGCAATTTCTTTTTAATCTCCTGAACTGGCTTGTTGGTATGTTGGTTAGCCATTGTGGAAGGTGACAACTGGAAATAAGTATATGACTGTTTTTCATTACGGGTTTCTGATAGGTACTGCAAATTAGTCAATGTTTTTTTACTTGAATGAGTAGATCTAGAAATTCTATCTGTGTTTTGGTTGTGTTTGTTGAGAAACGTAAGTTTAGATTATTTTTGTTAATATTTTCCAGGAAAGTGTGTAATGACTCTTCTGTATCTTGCCAGATGAATATAATATCATCGATATAACGCCTCCAGTGCACCAGACTCCCCCCAGTTGGTTGTAATTTAGTAAAAGTTTTAATTTTTTTCTCATCTGAAGTTCAGATCTATAAAAAAAAAAAAGTTTATAGCACTATATTAGCAAAATTGTTCTACATTCGTTTTTTTCCCGAATATTCACTATATTGCTATATATTCTTGTTTTAAAAAATGGAAAGAGAAATGGTGGCTCTCTCACTGATCCACTTCTGGAAAGGTGCACTCCCCACAGCACTCTCAAATGCTGGTGTAAAGAAGTAATTGTAAAGTGGGGGTTGGGGGTCACTCAAATATTAGGCAAAACACACGATATAAGTAATCCACATAGATTTTATAGGCTTGAATATCACCACATTACGATATTACACATAGAACATTTCATAAAATTAATAAAACACAACATTAATTGAACACAATATAATAAAACTGTGGTAAAATTATGCACCGCACTAATAAGATCGCACTAATGAGATCATAGACTGTGGACCTATATACCAACAACACTAAGGGTCTCTGAATACTGTATAGGTGCTGATGTATTTCCAAAGGTTGTTAGCAATTGGCTGCACGTTCTCTAGTTCAGAGACAGCTGTAGCTGATGAATCGCAGGTTCTATAGTCCTGAAACAGTTGTATTTGACAAATCACAAAGTGTCAATAAATCCAAAATATATACGGTACTTTACCGCTCCCGTAGCTGATCCACTTGTGTGTCAGGTTAGCTGATGGAACGCTCTGCTTTGAGCTGTCAGGACCTGTGAGTCGGCTGTGTGATGAAGTTCCCCGGATATTTGTTGTAGGCGGTGGTGTTTGTATTACCGCTTTGACCTTCCAGGACCTAGGTGGCGTCCCACGTGGTTTACTGGGCGGTCAGGTGTTTCCAGGCGGGGTTTTCAAACTTCTGCAAGACAATTGATAGTTACAATTTTGATACATCGGTGGAGAACCACGATGATTCCACAAGGAATGTTGATGATACATTTGGCAAGCTAGAAAAATTAGTTCAAAAACAATTGCGAAATAAATGGGAAATAAGAGCACTCAACCAATATATTCAGAGTGGTCTTGTTCCCAAAGGGTTAATATTAACCAAAACTCCAGCTTCAGATCTAATGAATGACACTTTTAAAAGAGAATGGGACACCTTCCTCAAAACACAGTCAATCAGCCTAATCCATGTGATTATAAACAGACGTACACAGATTTTGGCTGATATTGTAGAACAAATAACTGATTTGAGGAAGGTGGCAGACCAATTCCCTAGTAATGAACAAGTACATAAATGGCAACAAAGAATATGTAGAAATGTAGATGCCTTAGAGAAAGATATCATATATAAAAAATCAAAAAAATTGAGAAACTCCAATCCTATTGATGTCCAAAATGTTAGTACGGTAGAAGACATTAATAATGATCATCAGAATCAATACACACAACCACAAACACAACAGGATATTAATAAGAAGGAACATATGAATACATATAATGTCCCTACTAATAATAGATATGAATCACTCTCATCACCCCTTTTTTTAGACTACACACCCCCACATCACAAAACCAAATCGAAAAAAGTGCGGACCCCATCACCAAAAAGAAGAGTAGGGAGAGATCACAGACAGACACACCAAAACAACTTACGACACCGACAAACACCAGTAAAAGAAACACCATACAGACGGAATCACAATCACTATCGTCCTTCACAGATACACTACCCAGTACAGGAGTACGAACTGAGGACATACAGAAAGACACAACCACACAGAGGAGAAGAGAGATCAGAAGAGGAAGACATTGTAAGACGAAACAGATACGAGAAAAAGAATCCATATCGAAGTATAGTCAACTTAAGTAATACTGAACTTACGGAGATACACAAAAACTTGCTGAATAAAGGCTTGAAATATGCCCCGACCACCAAGCTAGATAGGTTTTCCACCTATATAGGGGTGGAAAAATTTATCCGTAAACTTTGCTTGAAAAAATATTTCATAAAGAACCCCATAATAAAAGAATTAAATGGTGATTTTATTAATAAAAAATATGCACATACAGGATTAAAAATGAGTTCTAAACAATATCCAAAACAAGAGATTAGCTATCACATGGCAACTTTTAAAAAATGTGTAGAAAATGATCTGATTGAAAGGATATAATATAAAAAATAACCTTACCAAGAAAGAGACTGAGGCTATCAAACAATTACAATCCGCTAATAATATAACTATTAGACCAGCGGATAAAGGAGGCGCTATAGTGGTCCTAAATACAGAAGACTACAATCAGGAATGTTTAAGACAATTACAGGATGAGACCACCTACACGAAATTAAAACGAGATCCCACAGAAGATTATTTTAGAGTATTAACACAATATTGTAAGAAGGGCACGGAATCCGGGATCCTTTTGGAACAGGAGGCTAAATACATTATGGGTACTGAGAAAAGATTACCAATTCTATATTGTATTCCAAAAATCCATAAAAACCCTAAAAATCCCCCAGGGAGACCCATAATATCTGGGATTAACTCCATTTCTTCAAATTTATCAGGGTATATAGACCGATTGTTACAACCTGCGGTCAAAAATATACCTTCATATATAAAGGATACCACTGATATTATTAAAACATTGGAAGAGATGGAGTTCAACAATAGATGGATTTCAGGCACCCTGGATGTTAATTCGCTTTATACAATAATCGACCACAAATTAGGTTTATGGGCCCTACGTGAACAACTTGCGACCCACAATGCTATGAAAGAGGAACAGATATTATATACGATAGAGGGAGTTCAATATATATTGACACATAATTACTTTTCATTTAATGAGGAATTCTATGTGCAAAGGAAAGGAACAGCCATGGGTACCAGATTCGCCCCCAGTTATGCTAATTTATTTATGGCCCAGTGGGAGGCCACCACCATCAGACCAATACTGGGGGCGGGTCTGGTACTATGGCGAAGATACATAGATGACGTGATATTTATATGGCGAGATACAACTACAGCACTGTCGTCATTTCTAGAAGATATAAATGTAAATGATTGGAACCTCAAATTTACCTCCACTACTAGTGTGGCGAACATACAATTCCTAGATCTCAATATTACAGTACAAGACAATAAACTCATATGTAACACGTATCAAAAATCAGTAAATAAAAATAGTTACATATTATATACGAGTTGCCACTTACCTAGATGGCTGACTAATGTGCCAAAAAGTCAATTTAGAAGAATAAAACGTAACTGTACCCATGATTCACAGTTTGAGACGGAAGCAGAAACACTAAAACAACAATTTGTGGAGAAACAATACCCTATCCATCTTTTGGAGGGATCATTGGAGGAAGTCAGAACAATGAAGAGGGAGGAATTTTTTGTCCCCAAGCAGAGGGAGGCAATAGAAGATTCTTTGAGAATGATTCTACCTTTCCATGCACAGTATAAAGGCATGGAGAGAGTAATCAAGAAACATTGGCATCATCTGCTTGGGGACAAGATAGTTGGTCCCCTTTTGAACACCTCACCCCAAATAGCATATACCAGAGTTCCCAATCTGGGTCTCAAAGTTGCCCCATCGGTAAAAAAGAAGAAATATACTATAGCAGAAAAACTAAATTGGTTGTCGTTTAGTGGTTTTTTCAGATGTGGACGATGTTCCAACTGTAAAATTACTAATTTCCCTAAAAAAAACTCTAAAGCCCAGTCGACGCAGAATTCATTTTCTATGGATATTAAAGAAGGTTTGACATGCGACTCAACGAGTGTTATATACTTAATTGAATGTCCATGCCGTAAACAGTATATTGGAAGGACAAAACGAACTTTGAAGAAGAGGGTGTCGGAACATGTCGCAAATATTAAAAAGGATATGAACTACACTCACTATCTAAACATTATAAAGATCATCATGATAGTGATCCATCTAGCCTCAAATATATGGCACTAGAGAAAGTTAAACATACATGGAGAGGAGGCAATCATATCCTCCAGATGTCCAGAATAGAATCTAAAAGGATATTTGAATTTAATACTTTGTTACCGAAAGGTTTGAATGCTGACATGGAACTATTTGCATTTTTATAGCAGGGTCGTCTGGCCTGGGGGGACAGGGACATCTGTGTTTGGCTGTTTATCAGCACCCAGATCTCTCTCTCCCGTCAGCTCAGCGTCCCCCTTTACACCGATATATTCAAACAAGCTATTGAAATCAAGTTATTGAATTGGAGAATAGTACCGACACCCTATCTAATATCCCCGCAATGTCAGAACTCATTTTACATCATTTTAGGAAAAAAAGCTTTTACATATTTTATTTTTTATACTTTTTATAAATGTATACATTCAGTTTGATGCACAGATCCATTTTAACATAGCTTCCGAGAAAAACTGTCATGGAACCATGAACCAGACGTACAAGAGATAAGTGGAAAATAAGAAGGTTTTATTGAAGAGCAAGCCGTAGCAAAGTCCGAACGGATGGCTAAACCGAAGCAGGGTCTTGTGGAGACAGAGGTCAGGAACCAGAAGGGTAGTCAGACGAAGCCAGGAACAGGAACCAACGGGGTAGTCAGACGAAGCCGGAATCAGGAACCAACGGGGTAGTCAGACGAAGCCGGAATCAGGAACCAACGGGGTAGTCAGACGAAGCCGGAATCAGGAACCAACGGGGTAGTCAGACGAGGCCAGGATCAGGAACCAGAAGCAGCAGCAGTCTTGGAAGCATGTGAACACAGGAGGACCAAGCAAGGAACTGAAGCCACAGACCTTCTATATATATGAGCTAGGCATCCAGCTCCTCCCAGTGGGAAGGAGGAGCCGCAGGGTGGGAGGCTACAAGAAAACCCAGAAACCAAGATGGCCGCCAGCACATGTCAAACGAAGGGAACAGCAAGGAGGTAAGACCATGACAGTACCTCCCCCTCAAGGGCCCCTCCTCCGCGGAGTAAGGAACGGTTTCTGAGGGAAGCGTGCGTGGAAGGCTCGGAGCAAGACAGGAGCATGGACATCTGCGGAGGGAACCCAGGAACGCTCCTCTGGACCATAACCACGCCAATGGACCAAAAACTGCACCCGGCCGCGGACCAGGCGTGAGTCCAGGATATTGCTCACCTCATACTCCTCACGATTGCCCACTTGGACCGGACGAGGCCGAGGAATCGAGGAAGTGAAACGATTACACACCAGTGGCTTCAACAGGGAGACATGAAACACGTTGGAGATCCGCATGCCAGGAGGAAGCGCAAGGGCATAGGCTACCGGGTTTACCCTGCGAAGCACTCGGAAGGGACCAACAAAGCGAGGCGCCAGCTTGGGAGTGGGCACTCGAAGGTTGAGGTTGCGGGTGGACAACCATACGCGGTCTCCGACCTGGTAGGAAGGAGCGGGCGCTCGTCTGTGATCAGCCTGGAGTTTCTGGCGCTGCGCAGAGACCTCAAGGGACCTCTGGATCTGTACCCAAGAAGCACGTAGGACGGAAAGGTGATCCTCCACAGCCGGAATATCCTGGGGAGAGAATACCTCCGGTAACACGGCAGGTTGGAACCCATAATTGGCCATGAAGGGAGACGTCCCAGAGGAAGAGTTCACCGCCGTGTTCCTGGCAAACTCAGCCCAAGGCAGGAGGTCAACCCAATTGTCTTGGTGATCGGAGACATAGCAACGAAGGAATTGCTCCAAGGCCTGATTGGATCGTTCTGCGGCCCCATTGGACTGAGGGTGGTAGGCCGAGGAGAAAGAGAGATGAATCCCCAACTGGGAGCAAAAGGCGCGCCAGAACCTGGACACAAACTGACTCCCCCGATCCGACACAATCTCCTTGGGCAAACCGTGCAACCGGAAGACCTCCCTGGCAAAAATCGAGGCCAACTCTTGTGCAGAGGGTAACTTCTTGAGAGGAACACAGTGGCACATTTTGGAAAACCGATCCACAATCATGAGAATGACCGTATGGCCTCGGGATGCAGGGAGGTCCACAATGAAATCCATCCCCAGGTGTGACCATGGACGCTCCCCGGTGGCTATGGGTTGCAAAAGGCCCAACGGAAGGTGCCGAGGGGACTTACTCTGGGCACAAACGGAGCATGCCGCTACATATGCGGCGATGTCGGAACGTAGAGAAGGCCACCAGAACAGACGTGAAACCGCCCAGGACAGCTGATTCTTTCCAGGGTGCCCCGCGGCCTTGGAGTTATGGTAGGTTCGCAACAACCGAGTGCGCAACTCCTCAGGCACAAAACATCTGCCGTTGGGTCTCCCAGAGGGAGCACCAGATTGAGCCGCCAAAATCTGCTCACCCAGAGGAGAAGTCAGGCTGGTGCGAATAGCGGCCAGGATCTGATTCGGGGGTATGACCGTAGTCGGAATCGACTCCTCCCCGGACAGCTCGGAGTACTGCCGTGATAAGGCATCCGCTCTGATGTTCTTGGAGCCGGGTAGGTAGGAGACCACGTAATTAAAACGTGACAAGAACAGAGCCCATCTGGCCTGACGTGGTGTCAATCTCTTGGCCTCAGAAAGGTAGGTCAGATTCTTGTGGTCCGTCAGGATGAGAACCGGAACCACCGAGCCCTCGAGCAAGTGCCTCCATTCTTTAAGGGCCTGCACGATGGCCAATAACTCCCTGTCACCAATCTGATAGTTGCACTCCGCGGAAGACAGTTTCCGGGAGTAAAACCCACAAGGAAGCAGAGGACCCTCTGGTGTTCTACGCTGAGACAGGAGGGCGCCTACTCCCGTCTCAGACGCGTCCACCTCGAGGACAAAAGGCAACCCAGGGTTGGGATGCGACAGAATCGGAGCCGACACAAAGGCGGACTTTAGAGCCTCAAAAGCTCGGATGGCCTCGAGCGGCCAGACCTGCGGATTACTGCCCTTCCTGGTCAGATCCGTGAGAGGCTTGGCTAGCATGGAAAAGTCCCTGATGAACTTCCGATAATAATTGGCGAAGCCCAAAAAGCGCTGCAGGGCACGAAGCCCACTGGGCTGGGGCCACTGTAAGACAGCCGAAACCTTCTCAGGATCCATGGAGAACCCCTCAGCGGAAATGATGTAACCTAAGAAGGTTACCTGGGATCGGTGAAATTCGCATTTCTCAAGCTTACCGAACAGCTTGTTCTCTCGTAAGCGTTGCAACACTCGTCTGACATCCAGAATGTGGGCCTCCATGGATGCAGAATATACCAAGATGTCATCCAAATAGACCACCACACACTGCTGCAACAGGTCACGGAAAACATCGTTGATGAATTCCTGGAAGACTGCGGGCGCATTGCACAACCCAAAGGGCATAACCAAGGATTCATAATGACCGGTCCTGGTGTTAAACGCGGTCTTCCACTCATCGCCCGCCTTGATCCTTACCAGGTTATATGCCGCCCTCAGGTCGAGTTTGGTAAAGACCGTGGCCCCTTTGAGGCGATCGAACAGCTCGGAAATCAAGGGTATCGGGTAAGCGTTCTTGATCGTGATGCGATTGAGACCCCTGTAATCGATGCAAGGCCTCAACTCGCCGCCCTT
Source organism: Bufo gargarizans (assembly GCF_014858855.1). Lineage (NCBI taxonomy): Eukaryota > Metazoa > Chordata > Amphibia > Anura > Bufonidae > Bufo > Bufo gargarizans. Next base: position 159,995,245 of record NC_058082.1, on the reverse strand, counting down.
CTTTTTCACAAAGAAAAATCCAGCCCCTGCCGGGGACGAGGATTTGCGAATGTGTCCGCGTGAAAGCGCCTCCCTCACGTACTCCTCCATGGCCTCATTCTCCGCTACCGACAGTGGATAGACTTTGCCACGAGGAGGAACGGCACCGGATTGTAACTCTATGGCACAATCGTATGGGCGGTGCGGAGGTAGGGCAACCGCGCGCACCTTATCGAATACATCCCGGTACTCTTCGTATTCAGGAGGCAACAGAGAGTCCGAGGAAGTACACAGCAACTTGACAGGCCCATGGATGCAACTAGCCCCACACTGCGGTGACCACGAGAGGATCTCGACCGATCTCCAATCGAAAGTCGGATTATGCTTCTGGAGCCAGGGGTACCCCAAGACCACCGAGTAGTGTGGAGACGAAATAACCTGGAGACAGACCGACTCTCTGTGAACGGCACCAATGGCCATCCCCACTGGAAGGGTCTCATGAGTCACGTGTGGCGGCAGAAGGGGTCTGCCGTCTATCGCCTCAAGAGCCAGTGGGGAACCTCGAGGCTGCAGAGGAATGGAATTGGCGGCAACGAACACTCTATCAATGAACAAACCACCAGCACCAGAGTCCACCAACGCCTGGGTCGTCACCGAGCCCCCGACCCAGGAGAGGACAACCGTGATCAGTGGTTTGTCAACACGGGAAACCGGGGACGAGGAGACTCCACCCAAGATCTGCCCCCGACAGGACCTCAGGTGCGAGCGTTCTCCCGGACGGTTCGGACATGCCAACCGAAAATGCCCACCGAGACCACAGTACATGCATCGGCCCTCGCGTCTCCGGAGTACCCTCTCCCCCTCAGACAGGCGAGCAAACCCCCGCTGCATGGGTTCACCCCCAGACAAGTCATCCCCAGGAGGCGTGGGAGGAGAGGGAGGCACGGGTGGGACAGCAAACGTAGGCGCCAATCTGTTAGGAGACCTCCGCAGGCTCTCCTTAAAGGAAGGTCTCTCCCTGAGTCTGGTGTCAATCAAAATCAGGAAAGAAATAAGAGACTCGAGCTCCACTGGTAGGTCCTTAGCTGCAACCTCATCCTTCAAGGCATCCGAGAGACCATGAGAGAAAGCAGCGACCAGAGCCTCATTATTCCAGCCCACCTCTGCTGCCAGGGTACGAAACTCAATGGCGTATTCAGCTACGGATCGTGAACCCTGTCTGATGGACATAAGGAGCTTCGCAGCAGAGGCAGCACGAGCCGGCACATCGAATACCTTCCGAAGAGAAGCAACAAAACCGGAAAACTCGGCAACCACCGGATTGTTGTTCTCCCATAAAGGGCTGGCCCAGGCCAAGGCCTTGTCCGAGAGCAGCGAGATCAAGAAGCCCACCCTTGATCTCTCAGTAGGAAAGGCATGTGGCAGCAACTCGAAGTAAATGCCCACCTGGTTAAGGAAACCTCGGCACTGAGTTGGCTCTCCCCCAAAGCGCTGTGGAAGGGGGGCAGAACCGGTCATACCCTGAAACACCACAGGCGCAGCAACAGGTGTCAGGGTAGACTCTGGCGCAACAACCGGAGCGGCAGTAGGAGCGGGCCCAGGAGCGACAACCGACCCATCGGCAACGGAAGCTAAATGAGCCGTGCGTTCAAGCAGGGTTTGCAACGCCACAGCGAACCGACCCAACAGGTGATCCTGCTGATCAAGTCTGGCAACCAGCGTAGGTAGCGAGGGTGGCCCTGTACCGTCAGAATTCATGGCTTGGTCCTAATGTCATGGAACCATGAACCAGACGTACAACAGAGATAAGTGGAAAATAAGAAGGTTTTATTGAAGAGCAAGCCGTAGCAAAGTCCGAACGGATGGCTAAACCGAAGCAGGGTCTTGCGGAGACAGAGGTCAGGAACCAGAAGGGTAGTCAGACGAAGCCAGGAACAGGAACCAACGGGGTAGTCAGACGAAGCCGGAATCAGGAACCAACGGGGTAGTCAGACGAAGCCGGAATCAGGAACCAACGGGGTAGTCAGACGAAGCCGGAATCAGGAACCAACGGGGTAGTCAGACGAGGCCAGGATCAGGAACCAGAAGCAGCAGCAGTCTTGGAAGCATGTGAACACAGGAGGACCAAGCAAGGAACTGAAGCCACAGACCTTCCTATATATATGAGCTAGGCATCCAGCTCCTCCCAGTGGGAAGGAGGAGCCGCAGGGTGGGAGGCTACAAGAAAACCCAGAAACCAAGATGGCCGCCAGCACATGTCAAACGAAGGGAACAGCAAGGAGGTAAGACCATGACAAAAACGCATTAAAAACGCACAAAAAACGCACAAAAAACGCACAAAAAACGCACAAAAACCGCACATGCGTTTTTTCCGGATTTTACTGATTTTATCTCATATAAGTTATATTTATGTATTAAAGTGAAACACACCGCATGAAATGCTAAACAGAATGATGAATCTATTAATATTGAGATTTATAAGAAGAGATGTACTTTGAATATCTGGATCCTAACTCCTGGTCTTCATGATGTCCCTCACTAGTCCAACCCATGGTTCAATCCATGTCCCACCCCATTTTTACTAATTATGGACACTATATAAATTGGGGCCTCACACCTCTACTGTCAAGCCACTGAGGAAGGGGTCTTCTTACCCCGAAACGCGTTTGGTGAATGACAGTGAGGGACCATTAAGAAGAATATACAATCGGATGTCCATATGAGTACGGAGCAAGTCTGTTATATTGCAGAAGTTTGAAAACCCCGCCTGGAAACACCTGACCGCCCAGTAAACCACGTGGGACGCCACCTAGGTCCTGGAAGGTCAAAGCGGTAATACAAACACCACCGCCTACAACAAATATCCGGGGAACTTCATCACACAGCCGACTCACAGGTCCTGACAGCTCAAAGCAGAGCGTTCCATCAGCTAACCTGACACACAAGTGGATCAGCTACGGGAGCGGTAAAGTACCGTATATATTTTGGATTTATTGACACTTTGTGATTTGTCAAATACAACTGTTTCAGGACTATAGAACCTGCGATTCATCAGCTACAGCTGTCTCTGAACTAGAGAACGTGCAGCCAATTGCTAACAACCTTTGGAAATACATCAGCACCTATACAGTATTCAGAGACCCTTAGTGTTGTTGGTATATAGGTCCACAGTCTATGATCTCATTAGTGCGATCTTATTAGTGCGGTGCATAATTTTACCACAGTTTTATTATATTGTGTTCAATTAATGTTGTGTTTTATTAATTTTATGAAATGTTCTATGTGTAATATCGTAATGTGGTGATATTCAAGCCTATAAAATCTATGTGGATTACTTATATCGTGTGTTTTGCCTAATATTTGAGTGACCCCCAACCCCCACTTTACAATATTCTTGTTTTAGTATATTACGAATATTCTAAAAAACGAATATATTAGTCTATTAGAATAGTCGTCTTTTTTTATCTGTACAATTGTTCTACTTTGGCATACTCCTCCCCGACAAGCATCCCAGTCACCATAGGAATGTCTGGGGGTTAGAATATAATATATATCGTTTTCACGATCTCACTGATTCTCATTACAAAAATTTGCATAACGAAAATTCTCATTACAAAAATTTGCATTATGAAAATTTGCAATCAACACTACTCCGGGACTGCATTATTCAGTTGGATCATCCCAAAAGAGTGATTGTGCTAACGGCGATTGTGCCATACTTCTACATATTTTTTGCATCTCTCTTTTGACATCCCCTGATGAATCCGGTGATAAATTTTATCGGAGGAAACGCGTTGGGATAATTATTTAATAATTTTTTACATTTTGCTATGCTGACACTGGGAGATTGTTTTTAGGGTCAGAGTAACAGGGATAGCCACCGATAAGTGGGGTGGCTCCCTTGGGGGTGATTCTCCCGCATATAGGCAGGAGACCTCTCCGCTTTTAGGCAGGGCCTTACCAGCTGGTTAGGGATATTGTTCTCCCAGTTACCCACCCTCTCTGCCTAAGGAGAGACAGTTTTTTCCTCAGTACATCTGCAGTGAAGACCTACTACTGGGGTCTTGGTGGACCCTTCTACCACAAATACGTTTATCTGCTGTGGCCGGATACATCTCCTTAAATTTTCATCAAACCGTGAGTGGTGACTATATAGTCCAAAATTGTATTCTCTATGTTTGTATACCCAGTGTCTATTTAATGCATAAGCCTATCTTATATATGCAGTTATTTAATACTTTATTGTGGGACTTTTAAATTGATATTGATATAAAAGCTGAGTTTTAGTAGGATAATTTTTCAGTGATATACAACACTACTCCTAACAAATATTCAAATTCTACAAAATATTTGTGAAATATCGCGAATTCGAATATGACCCCTGCCGCTCATCACTAGACATTATGTCCAATTTGCCTTTTTTTCCTCCCTTTTTTGGTTTAGTTCCAATACACACAAAGGAAATAAACATGTGTATAGCAAAACATTTGTTACTGCTATACTTTCTGTGAGAAATACTTCATTTTCTTGAAAAATTTCAGGGGTGCCAATTTATAGCCATGACTGTATATATAGAAACATAGAATGTGTCGGCAGATAAGAACCATTTGGCCCATCTAGTCTGCCCAACATAGGCGTAGGAAGCGGGGGGGGACGGATCCCCCCAAGAAATAATGCAGGGGGGGACAGGCACTGAGATGAGCGCTTCCATTGTGGAAGCGAAGCGCTCATCTCCATAGTAATCTGTTTGTATCGCCGTCCTCAGGACAGCGATACAAACAGAAGGCTGTGAGGAGGAGCAGGGTAGGGAGGTGTGTCCCTTTCCTGTTCCTCTGATAGGCTGCCGGCACTACTAGGCCGGCAGCCTATCAGAGGCCAGAGTAGGCGGCGCAATGACGTCCTCGCACCGCCTGAGCAACGCTGGAGTCGGGAAACAGGCCGGAAGAGGCCTGCATCGCATCGCTCCAAAGAGGTAAGTATAAGTGTTCATTTTTTTTTGTTTTACTATATACAATACTTAGTTAATTACTGGCACATAATGGGGGTGCCCTGTTATTACTGGCACATAATGGGGGGCCCTGTTATTACTGGCACATAATGGGGGGGCAGTTATTACTGGCACATGATTGGGGGGCCCTGGTATTACTGGCACATGATTGGGGGGCCCTGGTATTACTGACACATGATTGGGGGGGCCCTGGTATTAATGGCACATGATTGGGGGGGCCCTGGTATTACTGGCACATGATTGGGGGGTCTGATATTACTGGGACATGATTGGGGGGGCCCTGGTATTACTGGCACATGATTGGGGGGGTCTGTTATTACTGGCACATGATTGGGGGGGCTGGTATTACTGGCACATGATTAGGGGGGCTGTTATTACTGGCACATGATTGGGGGGCCCTGGTATTACTTGCACATGATTGGGGGGGTCTGGTATTACTGGCACATGAATGGGGGGGCCTGTTATTACTGGCACATGATTGGGGGGACTGTTATTACTGGCACATGATTGGGGGGGTTGTTATTATTGGCACATGATTGGGGCAGCTGTTATTACTGGCACATGATTGGGGGGCTGTTATTACTGGCTGATGAGAGGCGCTGGGGGGGCTGATGAGAGGCACTGGGGGGCTGATGAGAGGCACTGGGGGGCTGATGAGAAGCACTAGGGGGCTGATGAGAGGCACTGGGGGGCTAATGAGAGGCACTGGGGGCTGCTGGAGAGGCACTGGGGGCTGCTATGAGGCATGGGGCTCTTATCTGAGGTCTGATTGGGGGTCATTCATATTGGGGTCTGAGCTGAGGTGTGATCTGAGGTCTTATTAACATTGGGGATCTTATTGGGGCTGTTAGCTGAGGTCTGATTAACATTGGGGGTCTGATTGGTGGTCTGACCTGAGGTGTAATGAAAAATATTTTTTTCTTATTGTGCCCACTTCCAGCCCGGAGCCCAGCTGCCCAGAGCACTGATCCAGAGCAGCTTGGAGAAAAAGGCCTCACAGTCTCCCACACTCCTTCTGCCTGGCCAAGCCAGCCAGCACCCCTGAGGCCAAGCCAGCCAGCACCCCTGAGTCTTCAGAACTGTAAGTAAATTATATATAAGGGGAGATTAGTGTTTCGGCAGGGGGGGGGGGGGTTGCCAGAGAAAGTACCCGGAATAACTGAAATATATGCCAAACGTTTGGTTAATTTCTGTGACCTGATAAACAAAGAACTGTTCCTTTTGCATATTTTTTTGTTGTGAGATTTTTCACACACTTAAAATTTTACGATATAAACAACTCGCAGTTTACTGAATAAGAATATACCCGGCTAGCAAAAATACTGTCCCCCCCCAGATTTTTGGGGGTTCCTACACCCATGCTGCCCAATATACTGAATCCTATGAATAGTCGCTGGCCCTATCTTATATGAAGGATGGCCTTATGCCTATCCCATGCATGCTTAAACTCCTTTACTGTATTTGCAGCTACCACTTCTGCAGGAAGGCTATTCCATGCATCCACTACTCTCTCAGTAAAGTAATACTTCCTGATATTACTTTTAAACCTTTGCCCCTGTAATTTAAAACTATGACCTCTTGTAGCAGTTGTTCTTCTTTTAAATATTCTCTCCTCTTTTACCTTGTCGATTCCCTTTATGTATTTAAAAGTTTTCTATCATATCCCCTCTTCTAAGCTATACATGTTAAGGTCCTTTAATCTTTCCCGGTAAGTTTTATCCTGCAATCCATGTACCAGTTTAGTAGCTCTTCTCTGAACTCTCTCCAAAGTATCAATATCCTTCTGGAGATATGGTCTCCAGTACTGCGCACAATACTCCAAATGAGGTCTCACTAGTGCTCTGTAGAGCGGCATGAGCACCTCCCTCTTTCTACTGGTAATGCCTCTCCCTATACACCCAAGCATTCTGCTAGCATTTCCTGCTGCTCTATGACATGTCTGCCTACCTTTAAGTTTTCTGAAATAATCACCCCTAAATCTCTTTCCTCAGATACTGAGGTTGGGACTGTATTACTGATTTTATATTCTGCTCTTGGGTTTTTACGCCTCAGGTGCATTATCTTGCACTTATCAACATAAAATTTTAGTTGTCAGATTTTTGACCATTCCTCTAGTTTTCCTAAATCCTTTTCCATTTGGTGTATCCCTCCAGGAACATCAACCCTGTTAAAAATCTTTGTGTCATCAGCAAAAAGACACACCTTACCATCGAGGCCTTCTGCAATTTCGCTGACAAAGATATTAAACAATATGGGTCCCAGAACAGATCCCTGAGGTACCCCACTGGTAACAAGGCCTTGGTCTGAATAGACTCCATTGACTACAACCCTCTGTTGTCTGTCCCTCAGCCACTGCCTAATCCATTCAACAATATGGGAGTCCAAGCCCAAAGACTGCAATTTATTGATAAGCCTTCTATGTGGGACAGTATCAAAAGCCTTACTAAAGTCTAGATAAGCAATGTCTACTGCACCTCCGCCATCTATTATTTTAGTCACCCAATCAAAAAAAATCAATAAGATTAGTTTGACATGATCTCCCTAAAGTAAACACATGCTGTTTTTCATCTTTCAATCCATGGGATTTTAGATGTTCCACAATCCTCTCCTGAAGTATGGGTTCCATTAATTTCCCCACTATTGATGTCAGGCTTACTGGTCTATAGTTGCCCGATTCCTCCCTACTACCTTTCTTGTGAATGGGCACAACATTTGCTAATTTCCAATCTTCTGGGACGACTCCTGTTGCCAGTGATTGGTTAAATAAATCTGTTAACGGTTTTGCTAGTTCACCGCTGAGCTCTTTTAATAGCTTTGGGTGTATCCAATATATTATTGAAAGTCTGTCACACATACAGTAGCGTAGGATTTGGAAGTGTATGCGCAAACAAATTTAAAAAGGTATTTTGGATGTTGAAACGTCACACAGGAGATATCCCGCAGATAATGTAAATTCTGTCACCAGCGGCTAATGAAAAATTACAGGGAATGTCACAGGTGTTTGGGATAAGAAAACCTTATACAGGAGAGGTACCAATGGTAATGTCACTGTCCGCAGCATGTACGCAAAAAAGTACACTGTATGTCACAGATACATTTTTTCAGCGCACACATTACACTGCAGATGTGGCACTGGTAATGTCACTGTCAGAAGCGGACACCGTCTATTGAAAAAGTATACTGTATGTCACAGATATTTTTTGGATGTGCACACTTTAAACTGGAGATGTGGCGCAGCTAATGTCACTGTCTGCAGCGGACACCGTCTATTGAAAAAGTACACTGGATGTCAGATATTTTTTGGGTGCGCACACTTTACACTGGAGATGTGGCGCAGCTAATGTCACTGTCCGCAGCGGACACCGTCTATGGAAAAAGTACACTGGGTGTCACAGATACATTTTTTCAGCGCACACATTACACTGGAGATGTGGCGCAGCTAATGTGTCACAGCCACTATCTCTGGCTGTGACCTTCTGCTCTTGCTCGTTCGGTGCTCCTCGCTGCTGTTTCATTTCTGTGTGTTCTTTGTGATTCTTTATGGGTTAACTCCCCTGTGTTCCTATCTGGAGTTAATCCTCTCTGTCTGCTCCATGGGTGTGGCCTTTCTGCTGCACCCATGGAACCTGTATAGAAGGCTGAGGTTTCCTCAGTTCTGGGTCAGCTCTCCTGGTGTGTGTTGTCTTGTCCTGCTCCTTGTTTGTACTCACTCTCCCATGCTGCTGACCCATGGGATCCGTGTCTGTCTGTGCTCTGTGGGTTCCCTACTTGTTCATTGCCGTCCTCTTTCCTGTGTTTCTGTTATCTGTTCTGCAAGTTATGTTTGAGTCGCCTTGTGTGTATTCATATGTCTCTGTTTAGCAAGCCCTTGCTGCAGCGTGCCTTGCTGCAGAGTGCTATGGGCAAGGCCACGCAGTATACCACTGGTGGAGCTAGTCCTTCTCTGCTCATTACCACTCCCGTTCCCTTGCGTGAACTCCTGCTTGTGTTTTTAGTTGCCTGCTTGTAGTTGCCTGTTTTTTATGTTTGCCTATGTACCGTTGGTACCTTCTGATACCTGTTGTCTATTTGCTCCTGTTGTCACTGTCTAGTTCACGCTCCAGAGTAGACCTTGGCAACTCCCTGCGGCAAAGCCTAACCCTACCATCTGGGGCCCTAGTGAATACCAGGAGTTGCTTAGTCACACCCCTCTGGAGTATTACTAGACAGTGGCGCAGTGGGGGTTTTCCTCCCACTGTGCGGACGGTACATAGAGCTCTCAATTTCCCTGAGTTTCCCTCCTTGGATTCTGTTTGTGCAATAAACTCTGTTGTGACTGTACCGTATTGCTGTATGTTTTTGCTTGACGACGCGGAGGTTTCTCCTGGGACCTCCAACTCGTGACATAATGTCACTGTCCACAGTGGACACCGTCTACGGAAAAAGTACACTGGATGTCACAGATATTTTTTGGATGCGCACACTTTACACTGGAGATGTGGCACAGCTAATGTTGCTGTCTGCAGCGGCCTAACTATTGTATGGTACTTAGCGCAGAATACCCTAAAAATAGATATTGCTGCCACACAGCAATATCTGGGTCTGTAAAGTTTTAGCTATTTAGCGCAGTTTGTGCTAAAAAAGATATTGCTGCTGCCACACACAATAGTTCTTAAAAGGACTTTTGGGTCTCTGAAAAGTTTTGGTGGTAAAAATATTCGTAAATTCGTATAATACAGCAGGCACCAAGCCGCAATGACCGAGATCAGCGATGACACCGGATCTGGTCATTTAACCTCGGCATCTGTGGGGTTAGGCAGAGGAGGGGGCCTTCCGATCAGAGACCCCACAGTCAAATTGTGGGACTCTGATTGGCTACCATGTCACTGCCTTCTGAAGGTTCCCAGGCCTGTCATAGTTAACTGCTGCAGCCCAGCAGGCAGTGTGACAGAATCCCATAGACAGAGACTGCAATAATATTCTATTGCAGTGTATGAGACAAGCAATCAGAAGATCACAGGTTTCAGTTATTTAAGGGGCCTAGAAAGTACTGTGGAAATAAGTTTTGCCAATTTTACATATAAAAATAAATCAAAAAATAAATAAACAGGGGGGCGTGGCCAAGGAGCCGAGGAGTATGGCCGCTTGAACTCAGAGCTCCTGCTCCAGCAAAGCGTGTTAGTCAAGCAAAACCCTCAACAAAGTCGCCGCAGTGTCACCATCGGTACCGACTGGTGCCGGCTACTTCCCTGATGATGACAAGAGGCAAAAGAAGTATGAAGAAGCAAGGGAAGTTGGAGTTTTTCTTTGGCCAAGACAGAGACAAAGATGGCGCCGGCACTAGAAGCGCGCAGACGGAACCCTCCCTCAGCCCGTCATCTACAGCGAACGCTTCTTCCCCCCATCCATCTGAAGATGGTAGCTCGACTCACCGGAGCCCACAGGGTTCGCCGCATCATAACGCCGTGAGTGAAAGCAAGAGGGTGAGCGAACCGGGGGTTAAAGCAGGGCGGGAGGTGTCTGCATTCAATGGCCGCGTGGGACAGAGTTCCCCTACCAAGAGCCCGGCAAAGCAAAGGCCCAGGCTGCATGATCAGGCTGAAGAGGCTCTGGAGACTTGCGACAATCAGGACTCAAATGGCGGTGGTGCTTTTCAAGAGGTGCTTTTAAAGTTCCCCATGAATGAGAGGCCAGCATCTAGTGTTCTGTTGAAAGACATGCTCATAGCTTTTAACCATTCGGTTACCTCCCACATGTCTCAAATACTGAAGCCCCTCCAAAAAGGATGTCTCTGATTTAAAACACAGAGTACACCATGTCGAGCACAAGATGGGCGAATTAGCGGATTCGCATAATAATCTCATTGATTCCTGTGACGGTCAGGCGGAAGAGATCGCATTTTTGAAAGCGAAAGTAGCTGACTTGGAAGATCGTTCCCGCAGGAACAACCTGAAACTGAGAGGTGTACCAGAAACAATCCAACCATCGGAGCTGCAGGCTTATATTAAAAAGCTATTCATAATCCTCTTACCTGAGAGTACAGAGCAGGATCTAATCATAGACCGGGCGCATAGAATCGCTAAACCTAAACACCTTCCTGATGACACTCCTCGGGATGTCTTAGCCCGCGTCCACTTTTTCCATATTAAAGAGGGAATCCTGCTGGCAGCAAGAAAAAATGATACCTTGCCGGATCCGTACCAACCAGTGAAGCTATTTGCGGATTTATCTATGGCAACCCTCCAGCTACGCCGCAAGCTTGCGCCCATTACCGCGGCGCTGCGATCACACTCCATTTTATATAGATGGGGATACCCAGTGAAGGTACTAATCCAGAAGAATGGGGTTTTACATGTTATCCGCTCGGTTGAAGAGGGGAAAGCGATCCTGGCTAATTGGGACATTTCGGTGGAAGACGTCCCTCCCGCAACACAAAACCAGCGCGTTGCTGAAGAAGGTGAATGGCACCGGGTTGAGAGTCGCCGCCAGAAAAAACACCGTTGAGTGGTTTTACAAATACCCTGCTTACTGTGGAGCAAGGACATGCTCTACCTACTATGTGTCTCCAGGCAGTAGGCAAGACTGTATTTCCCCCAATTGATTCACAAGGGATTGTGAGTTTTAACCCTTGTGCTACTCTATTCTTGCCCTTTTACTCGGGCAGTATGTTTTGGTTTTGCAGGTTATTGTTTCTATTCTGTTATTATTTTGCCTTACTAGAGTCGGGTCCATTCCTCGTATCACAGCTGAGTGTTTTGATGGTGTCGTGGTGCGGTTCTCTCCGCGTCATCCGGGCAGCTTTTCATAAGCTTTTTACCGTCATTCAAAATGGTGCTTAAATTAGTCTCATTAAACGTTCGCGGTCTTAACAGCCCATTTAAGCGACGGATGATGTGGAGAGAGGCCATCCTGACCAAAAGTGATATATTCTGTGCGCAGGAGACACATATAGTTACAGCAGACAAAGAGAGGCTGAAACATCCTGCGTTTCCGATAATTCTCCAGTCTCATGGTGTGAGTAAAAAACGTGGGGTAATGTTGGCGATAAAAAATTCTGTTGCTCATGTAGAGAAAAGAACGTTGGTGGACGAAGGGGGTCGCTACATTATACATGTGTGCTGCATTAATAATGTTCCTTATACCATAGTGGGGGTGTATGCTCCAAATATTCGTCCCTTGAGATTTTTGAATAGACTTTTCAAGAAAGTTCAATCTGTGAGGGAAGGGAGAGTTTTAATCTGTGGGGATTTCAATATGGTCCTTGACCCACTTCAGGATTCCTCCTCTGTTACAAGACACAACCCCGTGTCTCTTGCTAAGACTCTGCTTGCAAACTCTTTGTTTGATGTTTGGCGTATCCACCACGCATCGGAAAAAGATTTCTCTTATTATTCGCCTGCGCATAAGTCTTATTCCCGTATTCCTCTATAGGAACAATTACGTGGTCGGACCATGCTCCAATATCCATAACATTATCAGAAGAATTCACTTCACCTCCGAACCCTATGTGGAGGGCTAATGAATTTATTTTGGCTAATGATAAATACAATTCAGAGATAACGGAAGCGTTACTTGAATACTTTCGATTCAATGCCAATTCAGGACCAGATCCCTTGATTGTGTGGACGGCCCACAAGGCGTTTATAAGAGGAATATTATTGAAGATAGGTCATAGGCATAGAAAACTGAGAGAAAAACACCAGTCCGATATATTACAGCAAATTCAGATAACGGAAAAACTAAATAAGTCCTCTCCCTCGGTTGAACTCTCTGATAAGCTCAGAATTCTTAGACTCCAACTAAGGGAAAGTTATTTACATTCCTATGAACTCTCGCTTAAAAGGACGAAGGCTAGATATTATTCGCAGGCTAATAAAGCGGGGAAACTATTGGCAAGCAGAGTCAAAGCGAGAGCCCTAAAATCGAAAATACCATTCTTATGGGATTCCTCCAAGTCATATAAATTATATGATCCTAAATCTATAGCTAATAGATTTATGTCTTATTACCATCAATTATACAATTTGAGAGATGAACCGGGTTTTATCCCTGCTTCTCTGGAGAATATTGATGAGTTTTTGAACACTTTGGCAATCCCTTTATTGGAGGACTCTCGCAAGACCTCTCTTTCTGACCCTATTTCGCAGGAAGAGATTTTAAAAGTGATTAAAAGTTTACCACACAACAAAAGCCCTGGACCGGACGGTCTCCCGAATTCCTATTACAAAATATTTATGGATAGCTTGCTCCCTCACCTGCAGGCGTCACTGTCTCGTGCCATGACAACAGGTAATATGCCCAAAGAAATGTTGGAGGCGGTCATTGTCACTTTACCTAAGCCAGGGAAAGAGCCTTCCATTCCTCAAAATTTCCGTCCTATTTCCTTGCTCAATACAGATTTAAAGATCTATGCAAAAATTTTAGCGGCTCGCTTAGCAGATATTATCCCCACTCTGATAGACCCGGATCAGGTAGGGTTCGTGAAAGGGCGTCAGATTACAGACAATTCCAGGAGAATATTGAACCTTGTTGATTACGTGAATCGGATGAGAATACCGACACTGTTGGTCACACTAGATGCCGAGAAGGTTTTTGACCGTGTCAACTGGTCATTTGTCTTCTCGGTACTATATAAAATGGGCTTTCCGGAACCTATTGTGCGAGCCATCCAGGTCCTATATTCGAACCCATCGGCTAGGATATTAGCTAACGGAGTGTTATCTGACCCGTTCGCATTGTCTAATGGCACGAGGCAGGGGTGCCCCCTGTCGCCGCTGATCTTTATCCTATCTTTAGAACCCTTGGCGCAAGCAATCCGTCAAGAGATTGGGGTGACGGGGGTTGGTGTTGGGAGCAGGCAACACTGTATATCCATGTACGCGGATGATATTATATTGTCTTTAACAAACCCTATGGTATCTCTGAGGAAGGTTATGGACCTTATCCGCTCCTATGGAGCTCTCTCATATTACAAAGTAAACGAAAGTAAATCCCAGGCCCTCCCGCTAGGTATATCTGAACCTTTATTGTCCCAAATGAAGACAGAATTTGCCTTGGACTGGCAAGTGTCCTCAGTCCAATACCTAGGTTTTAAGGTGACAACTACCCCTCAAGAATTGTATAAGGCAAACTTCCCGCCTCTTATGCAACCACTCCAACTAGAACTCACCAATATGGCTAAATCGGAGTTATCCTGGGTGGGACGCATCGCAGCGTTCCAACAGCACACGCTCCCGAAATTGTTATACTTATTCCGTACCATTCCTATTCCCATTCCAGTGACTTTTTTCAACGCTATTAATAAGATGCTGAATGGTTTCATTTGGAATGGGCATAGGCCAAGGATTGCGAGGAGTATTATGTACAGACATAAAAAAATCAGGGGGTTTAGGGCTGCCTAATATTTATGATTATTTTTTGGCTTCCAGAATCAGCCAGTTGAGGGAGTGGTGGAAAGGCAATGTGGAAAGGCATTGGGTACATATAGAGCAGTCACAAACCCCAGGAAGGAATTTGCGTGCCCTTTTAATGGCGGCGTTGCATGATGATTATATGGGCATTCAACCTGCATACTTTGTGTCTACGTCATTGGCGTTATGGAAATCTTACCATGGCACATATTACCCCGATAGAATCTCTCCAGTGCTTTTCCACAGATCTTCAGTTAAAAGAATGGAAAGATAGGGGGATTAATACAGTAGCTGATCTGGTGTCGGGAACAGCCTTGAAATCGTTTGAAATTATTAGGCAATCCTTCCAAATTCCCAGTAAGGAGGTCTTTCAGTACCTTAAGGTTAGACACATTTTAGGAAACAATCCATCCTTCGTTATTAAAAGCCATTCCCAGCTATTAATTAGATGGTCTGCATCAAACACGGTATTCACAGGAATGAGATTCCTATATAGGTACCTGGGGGATAAGGATCAATTTCTTAAGACGGCTCCACTTCTGGCTTGGGAGTCAGACTTGGGAAAGTCAATTACTTTATTACAATGGAAAACAGCTAACAAATTAGCCACCTCGACCCTTAATTGCGTATCACACCTTGAAGCTTTTATCAAGACCACCCTCCGATGGTATTTTACGCCAGTTAGACTGCATACATTTTTTCCAAATGTAAGTATGCTTTGTTGGAGGGGCTGTAGCTCTAAAGGGACTTTGCTACATATTTTTTGGTCCTGTTCGAAGGTTGCTGCTCTTTGGGAAAGGGCGTTTGATAAGATCTGAGATTGTGGGTCATCGGATCTCTCTGGACCCAGCTCTAGCCTTATTGTTTATAGATCTGGACAAATTTTTACCCAAATTTAGGACTATTGTGATCCACATACTGATTGCCACCAAACTAGCAATTACGAGGAATTGGAAGACTGATATTATCCCTGATATAAGGGAGATCATCGGAATGGTGGATGTAACAAGATCCTATGAATATATGTTAGCACATCAGACCTTCCGAGTTGATCGACATATACAGGCTTGGGAGCTCTGGAGAGGTCTAGACCCGTTATTGTCGGGGAGAATGGGATTGGAGTAGTCTCTCAGAAGGGAGAAAGCTAGGAGCGGTCTCTGCTTAATTGAACCCTGCGTGTATGTAGTGTTAAATGAAATGTTCGGCATATGTTTATATATATGTGAGTGCTTACATATGTGAGTGTGATTGTGAGACTTGACTCTGACTCTATTTTGTGTTAATTTAACTTTATTTGTTGTGTTAACTCTTTCTTTATGTATCAAAAAAGAAAAGTGGAGTTATTGCTTAAATTCTTATATGCAATTTGAATATATGTATGGATGTTCATTGAGCATGTACTCTGACAATAAAAACGTATTGAAATTAAAAAATAAATAAACAAACATAACAGGTATTGCTGAGTCCCAAAATGCCAGAACTATTAAAAAATATATTTTCTGCACTGCGAACTCTGTAACAAAACAATTCCTGATTCACAATTTTTTGGTATGGTATCAATAAAAGCTGCGCTGCACTTTTGCCCTGCAAAATACAATACAAGCTCTCATACAGCTCTGTAAATGGAAATATGAAAAAGTCGCAGCTATCAGAAAATTTTTAAGATTTTTTTTAAGTTTTTTTTAACTGGTTAAAACAAAATAAAAACTATACAAATTTGGTCTAACCATAATCATATTGAACCACAGAATAAAGACATCATGTCATCTCTAGCCCAGATTGAACACTCTAATTTAAAAACCCTACAAATTTTTTTTACTGTTTCCTAATACGACATGCAAAATTAAATGATGCCATTAAAAAATACAACTATACAACTTGTCCTGTAAAATTTAAGAAGTTACGGTTCTTGGAATGTGGTGAGGAAAAAACAAAAATGGGCCCAGTCCTTAAATTGATGGCCTATCCTCGGAATAGGTCTTCATTATATGATCGTCAGGGGTGTTTGCTGTCTGACCCCTGCCAATCAGATATTGATGGGCTGTCCCTACTGCTAGTGTGGGTCCTGTCTGATAAAAGCCACCTTGACACTGGCAGATGGGCACAACATATTCTTGATCAAAATATGTGCTAAGAGCATCTAATTTTCATATAGTGTGAGACAGTGACAGGTCTCACTCAGGTTAGAGGCAAGGAAGGGGTGGATAGTTCGGTCCACACCCCTGTTCCACCACAGGTGAGAGAAGCTGGAGGTAATCAGCCTAGCACAAAGCACCTCCCAGAGTGTCAGAAAGGGGGGAGTGTGGTACCTGTGGACAGAGGCCTGGAGGCTCTGTCTGTGTGGTCTCAGCTGGGCAATGCTGAGGGACCACAAGGCTGTGAGATAGCCTGGAGTTGGGGGACACAGCGACGCCTGGGAGGGTCGCAGGGCTATAGTCAGGCAGACTACTGAGCCCCAATCCCCCACAAGAAATACTGAACTGGAGACAGTGGGCGTACTGTGCTCTGTACAGCCAGGAGGCTGTGGGACTTTGGCTCAGAAAGCCGCACGTGTTCACAGGGTGTGAACAGGGACTTAGGTGAGTCAGGCATCTATTTGTTTAGTTAGAGCCTAGCCGGGCAAGTGTTTGTTATTTTGTATTATTGTTTATGTTTAAGCGGATGTGCCGCAATAAAGCACAGTGTTTGGATCTTAAACTTTGGTGTCCTGAAGATATCTGTGCGAATGACCCCCAAATAAGAGGCGATCCCTTACAATTGGTGTCGGATGCGGGCAGTTGTCCATGAGAGAAGGGCAACGGTCGGTTGCTAGGGGCAACGCTGAGACTGCAGGTGCTGCTAAAAGCTGTTTTTTGCCGTGTGTGGCGTTAAAGGAACGGAAGCTTTTTTTTTTGTCCAGTGGAGCAGGTGCTGCTCAAAAGAGTGTGAACTATTTTGCTGTGGTGCAAGTAAAACTGCAGTGAATTAAAGGGCCAGTAGCCCAGCAAAAGTGGACTTGTGGCTGAAAGCTTTTCCTGCTACCATGGGTCTCGGGGAAGAGTACTTCCGGCAGCGCTGGCGCATACAGCATGCAGAAGACATGGCCATAGCAATTGGCTACACTAAAAATGAATTGGCGAAATTTGATGCAGAGCGAGAGGCTTTGGAGGCACAGTTGCAGCTGGCCTTGAGAAATGGGTTCTCAACACTGTATGGACCCTGTACAGAAAGATCCTGCGAGTTGGTGATTGGGGGAATCCCGCTGGGGGTCACTCTAGATGCCCGCCAGCAGGTGTCTCGCGTCAGGCCTGAAGTGCTGGACTTTCTGGAGAGAGGGCCAGAGACAGATGTCACCGTGTCTCTGACCTTTATAACAGACTATGGCCCTGTGCAATGGGAGCTCTTAAAATGTGAGACCCTGGAAGTGGAGTTTGTGCTTGGCAAAGACTTCCCATTATTTTGGCAGCTGTGGAGCGGAGAAAATGCTACAAATTGTGTACCTGGAGAGTCCGATGAACAGCAAAGATATGCCGTTGCCAAGGGCAACCGTCGGGAAGACAAAGAGGTGGAGAGCGGTGCGGTTCTCAGGAGTGCATATCTTCCCTGCGACTGTGTCCTGAGTCCTAGTGAGGAAGTGCGGAGGTGCAGTAAAGCTGTTGCTAGGAGCAACCACAACCTTGATGAGTCCGCGGGAGAGGATGTCACTGCTTTACCAGACTGGTTGATTACAAAGGGTAAGACTGTTCCTGTTATTAACTATGTGGCAGACCCAGTGACAGTGAGCCGGCGGCAGGGGATATCTGCTGGGCCGGTAGGTAATAAGTCACACAGAGAAAAAACTGTGTCTGGACAGGCGGATAAGCCTGCTGTGATCGCTCCCTCACAGAAACCCACAGGGGAGAAGGTTTCTGGGTTTCCTCAGTTGCCCATGACCAAAGCTAGTTTTGGGATGACAAGGATCCGGGATCCCATGCTAGCCCGGGTAAAGGGCAGCACAATATTGAAACCAGAGACTGATAAAATAATAAAGGTGCTGGACAGTCGTGCGGATAAGGACTATCCACTGATTTTCACTGAGCGTGAGACTCCAATGAGAACAGAGACTGATGAACTTGATGTTACAGATACACTCATGCATGAGGGAGTGTTGGGCCGTGATATCGGTTTGTTGCTGTGGGGTAAGGTAGACACTTCTGCAGATGGTGACGAAACTCCTGCAGAACCTGTACCTGTCCCTTTAAGTGAGGATCTAAGGGAGCTGCACTTTGACCTGCATGGGGAAAGAATATTGACCATTGGAAACAATGGTGCTGGTCAAGTGCAAGGTGATGGTGACAAAAATGCGGAAATGCATAAGGAAAATATGATGTCATATGAAATATGTGGTGACAGTGATATAACTTTTCCGTTGCAGGTTGTGGTCAGGGGAGAAGCGCCCCCTGGTGGTAAAAATGTAAATGATGATGAAACTTTATTTTCTGCATCTGCTATGTTTCATGAAGCGCGATATGACGTAATCAAAAGGTTTGAAGACGTGCATATAAGTAGTGTGGAGCAAAGCCCAGCTCCAGCTCAGTGTTTGAAGGTGCAGGAAAATATGATAGGGTTAGAGGGTGTACCGCACGTACCAGAGGTGGAAATGCAGTCTCCACAATGTTGGTCGGTTACTAAGGAAGTGTCCCAGGTGGGGATTAGCTCAGCGGTGCCCCTAGAGGTCAGAATTAACAATGACACGAGCGGTATAGGTGACGTATGTGCTGTGACCGATAGCAACTCAGAGAGTGAAGCTACCATATCAAGGTCCTGCGAAACTAAGGTGGTTACTAGTAGCGACCAGACAGTTATATCTGACGAGATGGGAATTAAGTCGGGTGACATCAGCCTAGGGTCTGAAGCCCATATCCAGCCAGTTGTAGGTGACCTGACACGACAGTACAGCTGCAAACAGGAAGATGATCTCTCTCTCTCCTCACGCTCCCTAGAAACCTTAGAGACGGGACTAGCTGTCTTCACAGAGCAACTGAAGAAAATTTCAGAAAGGGCAAAGAAAGAGAATGGCGATACTCCTACATCTGCTGCAGCAGAGCCGAGCAAGGAGCAGCTGGAACCGGAGGCCAAAAAGCGGGGCACTTCCCCCAAGCTTGTGCAAAAAGCTGAAAAGAAACTGCTGAAAAACATGGAGTTGGTGGTTCAGCGCCTGGAGAAACAGGGTGTGACTTACAAAAAGGTGGAGAAAACAAAGAACAAACTTCAGCGAGGATTGGATGATCTGATGGTGGACCTGGACCACCAGAAGCAAGTTATGTCTAATCCAGCAAAGAAACAGGAGAAGTGGGACTGGCTCCTAGCTGAAGAGAAATGCGTCTCTGCTTGATATGGTGAAAAAAGTGACCAAACAGAGACTGATGCTTGGGAAAAGGAGACCAAGGCCCTCTCCTTGGCTAAAGCCCTGGAAGAAGCGCTTGAGGAGCATGCTGAATTGGAGAGGCTGAACAAGCAACTAAGAGCAGAGACTGAAAATCTCATGAGCTTAAAAGATGAGTTGGAGAAATCTAAGTGTGCTCTTGAGCAGCAGGTAGAAGGTGAGAAACCTGAAGAGGAGAGTTCTCTGGAAGACGTCAAGAAGCCAGAGCCGGTTAAAAATGGGACTGGAGAGGGTGGCACTGTGGTGCTGGCTGTGGCAGAGAAGATGGAAGATGCTTCTGCTAAACCAGTTGATGGGGCTGATGTGGATGCCGAAGACCACAGACCCGTGGTAGCGTGTAGCCTAGGCCTGGAAGATGTCCCCTCTGCATACAAGGCCTTCCAAATAGCCAGCAGGCTGCTGGGGAAGAAGTACAAGAAGGTGAACGATCAGTTTTCGGATCTGGGCTATTACAATGGCCTGTATCTCCTGACTCCTCCACAAAATGAAAACAGGGTCCTGGGTGAGCCTTTGGAGAAAATAAAAGAAGACGAGGAGTCTGCTGAAGACCCTGGTGCCTCCTGCCTCAATGAGAAAGAGGGGGAGGGGTTAACAGGGCAAGTGTATGGTGCCATGTCCGAGAAGGATGAGAAGGCGGTCAAAGAGACTGGAGACTTCAAGAAGACAAAGGCTGAAAAAGTTAAGGCCGATATGTTGGTTGACATGAAGTCCCCAGGTTCTACAGAGGCCAAAGTTAAGCCAAAGGGAGCCGCGGCCGAAGTGGAAAAAGCCGCTAAAGAAGCAGAGGTTTCTAAAACTGCCATAGTAGCTGGGGTAACTACTGTTGGAAAGAAGGAAGAAGTGACCCAGATGCACTTAAAAGAAGCGAGTAGGGGCAAGCATGCTCTGCTGAAGGAGCCCTGCAAAGCAAAGGAGAAAGTCTCGGGATATGACCATGACTGGGAACAGTTCAGGCAAGAGCTGCAGCAGTCCCAGAAAGGACGTGAGGCGCATGTACAGGAGCCAGAGGATCTAAAAAGAGAGAGAGATCAAAACATACGTCAGCGCATCATCACTCGGGAAAGAGTAAGAAAAGAGTATCTGGCCATGAGATGGGCACATGAGGCCTTTAGGCATTTTCGGTTAGGCAAGATGTTGGTTTTGGTGATAAACCAAGCTCTGATGGCGTGGGTCTGGCAGAACAAAGGGAAGGTACGTGTCATCGAGGTTCCTGGCCTCGGTGAAATAAGAACCGGTAATTTTCTGTGTCAGCGGCAGCTAGTGCTCGCTGACACTGGGTTACTTAGTGTGGCTGTAAAGCCAATCTGGGCCGGTTCTTATTGGGAGCAGCCAAAGAGCAGGGTGGGTGGCTGTTCCCCACGTCCAGGCCAGGTGGATGCCCTCTCACCAGCCTCCCGTGGTTATGCAGGTGTTCACCCTCACGGGTTTGAACAAAGGGGGGGGATATGTGAGACAGTGACAGGTCTCACTCAGGTTAGAGGCAAGGAAGGGGTGGATAGTTCGGTCCACACCCCTGTTCCACCACAGGTGAGAGAAGCTGGAGGTAATCAGCCTAGCACAAAGCACCTCCCAGAGTGTCAGAAAGGGGGGAGTGTGGTACCTGTGGACAGAGGCCTGGAGGCTCTGTCTGTGTGGTCTCAGCTGGGCAATGCTGAGGGACCACAAGGCTGTGAGATAGCCTGGAGTTGGGGGACACAGCGACGCCTGGGAGGGTCGCAGGGCTATAGTCAGGCAGACTACTGAGCCCCAATCCCCCACAAGAAATACTGAACTGGAGACAGTGGGCGTACTGTGCTCTGTACAGCCAGGAGGCTGTGGGACTTTGGCTCAGAAAGCCGCACGTGTTCACAGGGTTATTTGTTTAGTTAGAGCCTAGCCGGGCAAGTGTTTGTTATTTTGTATTATTGTTTATGTTTAAGCGGATGTGCCGCAATAAAGCACAGTGTTTGGATCTTAAACTTTGGTGTCCTGAAGATATCTGTGCGAATGACCCCCAAATAAGAGGCGATCCCTTACAATAGTAAGTATAGCAGTAACAGAGTTTACATTTATTCATGTTTTCAATGTTTGTAAGTGTCTTTGTGCATAAAGCAGTGTGCTGCTATTTGCAGTCCTTGTTTGCTTTTGCATTGCTTACATGGTAGCATACACCTGAACTCCTTGTATACATAGTTCTCGAGGACAGGCCATCAATTTTAAATGACCAGAAAACTCCTTTATTTGAGAGGACTCCTCTTTGAGTCCTCACCATTATGTACGCGAGCTCAAGTGTCCCCTCAATGCATTTTACTGCTGGTTTGTTGGTGCACAGCGTCAGAATGCAAATGGATATGAAAATAAAAATTACATAACCAGACTCAGCATCACTTACACTATCCACCGATTACTCTAGTTTGAGGGGTGCTTCAGAGCTAGCCCTTGTGTATCTGTGGGGTATTGCAACTCACAGTTTACTACTACCTAATAATCATACAGTTCCCGGCCCTCTTTCATGCTTCAAAAAGATAATTTCAGTAATCAATTTAAAGAATAACTACACTTTTTTAAAAAGCTTCTCTTAAACAGTTCTAAATAGCCCAAAAATAATTTCTGTAATATAATTAATTAATTAATGATGTTGTTTTCCATCTTAAAAAAGGACCAAAAGTCCTGGATTGTAAAGCTTCTTAAAATAATCATTTTGGTACAGCATCGGCTTATCAGCGCTGTACTGGTGTATGAATTTCTGGCTGCCATGGAGAATGCTGCACAGGCCGAAGCACAGATCGCTGCCAGGGTCGGCCCCACAATGCTGTTACACATGCTTATCTCACCACTAATAGATCTCACCTCTCTATTGAGGCCCAGGTCCGGGATGGGCCCCGGGTTTCCCACTGTCACCTCCAGAATATGGGCCTGTCTCTCTCCATAGTACTGGTTGAAGTGCTTTTGCTCCCCCATCTTCTCCTGCTTGATGCCTGTCAGGCTCTGCAGTAAGTCCGCTGGGTGAGGAGGGAATCCCGGTTCTTTTTTCAGGTTCATATCCACCACAGGTGGTAGAAGAGTCAGTGGCAGCGGCAGAGGTGGCAACAGTTCTGAGCCCAGCCGGTTGTGACTGGCGGAAGGTGGCTGAACATGAGTATACTATCTATGGGGGAACCTTGGCTCCATGGCTCGTCCTGTCCCAGGGAAAGTGAAACACAGGGAACAGACTCTTCTCCCAGGCTTCCCTCCTCACCTGGCAGACTTACTGCAGAGCCTGACAGGCATCAAGCTGGAGAAGATGGGGGGGCACAAGCACTTCCACCAGTACTATGGGGAGAGACAAAACGAGATCCTGGAGGAGATAGTGAGACACCTGGGGCTCATCCCAGACTTGGGCCTCAATAGAGAGGTGAGATCTATTAGCGGTGAGATAAGCATGTGTAACAGCATTGTGGGGCCCACCCTGGCAGAGCACATCGGTACAGGGCACAGGGTACTGATGTGCTGTGCCAGAATTAGCTTGAGGAGCGCACAGGCAGGAGCAGTGATCTGTGCTCATTCTCCATGGCAGCCAGAACTCCATACACCAGTACAGGGCTGACAAGCCAGCGCTGTACCAGAATAATGATTTTAAGAAGCGGTACAATCCAGGACTTAGGTCCTTTTTTAAGATGGAAAACAACATAATTAATAAAGTATATAACAGAAATGATTTTGGGGCAATTTAGAACAGTTTAAAAGAAACTTGTAAAAAAGTTTAGTTAGTTTTTAAACTATCTCTTATTTTTGTGCGTAATAAGAGGCTCGGTGGCCAAAGGGTTTGTGTTTTTATCTGCAATCTGAAACATGCCTTAATATGCTTTGGTGGAACTCTATGGCTGGTTTCACACGGGCGTTGCGGAAAAGATGTGGGTGCGTTGCGGAAACATGCACGATTTTTCCCCGCGAGTGCAAAGTGTTTTAATGCATTTTGCACGTGTGTGAGAAAAATCGCCATGTTTAGTACTCAGACCCGAACCCGGACTTCTTCACAGAAGTTCAGGTTTGGGTTCAGTATTCTGTCAATTTTATTATTTTCCCTTATGACATGGTTATAAGGGAAAATAATAGCATTCTTTAATACAGAATGCTTAGTAGAAGGTCATTTGGGGGTTAAAAAATAATAAATTAAATTAATTCACCTCCTCCAATTGATCGCGTAGCTGCCGGTCTCCTGTTCTTTCTTCAGGACCTGTCAAAGGACCTGTGGTGACATCACTGAGCTCATCACATGGTCCATCACCATGGTGATGTATCATGTGATGAGCACGAGATCAATTGGAGGAGGTGAGTTAATTATTATTATTTTTAACCCTCAATTGACCTTCTACTAAGTATTCTGTATTAAAGAATACTATTATTTTCCCTTATAACCATGTTATAAGGGAAAATAATACAGTGGATAGACTTTCATCCTAACAACCACGCGTGAAAATCGCACCGCATCCGCACTTGCTTGCGATTTTCACGCAGCCCCATTCACTTCTATGGGGCCTGCTTTGCGTGAAAAACACAATATAGAGCATGCTGCGATTTCCCCGCAACGCACAAGTGATGCGTGAAAATCACCGGTTATGTGCACAGACCCATAGAAATGAATGGGTCCGGATTAAGTGCGGGTGCAATGCGTTCACCTCACGCGTTGCACCCGCGCAGAAAACTCGCCCGTGTGAACCCAGCTTATGGTAGACATTTATCTAAAGCGTCAAAAGTCATAAATTATGGGACATGTCATATTTATGCCATAATTACTGACTTTTTCAGCTACTTGCCACTTTTCTAAAGGGGTGAGAAAATGGGACAGAGCTTTGCGAGAGGGGCTAGGCCTATCAAGGACCGCAGCATTTAATATGACTTGTACCAGAAATTGCAGTGAGTTATAGCTATGAGTTTTTGGCGTGACATGCTCCTAATTTATTCAGAGGCATATGCCTCTTAATAAATTGGGCACATCTTACTCCAGTGTTGGTGGAACAGGTGGTGGAGGGTCTGAAAGTAGGGCATGGATTTGAGTATATCTTGGACATCCTGGACCTTTCAACTCGGTGAAATATATTTTACTGTGGATTTTATGGGGTGAGGTTATTTTGTATTGTCCAGGCAGTAACAATAAAAGCAGCACCTTAGGAATGAAAATAAAATCATGGTATATTCACAGTTCACATGCAACGTTTCTGAGAATGACAAGCATAACCATTCATCTGAATTTTGGGGGCAAGTGCATGGATTGTTTTCCAGCCCCACTAATATGAATAAAACAATTGCAGATATTCCTGCACCAGGTCTGTGGCGTGTGAATATATTACTCAATGATCACAAGATGATCCCTGTAGTTTATAGCTGCCCTCTGTCTAAATAGTGCTGGGCACAGGGGTCCAGCCAATGCCCTGTGAGACTGTTAGATCCGCCAAATGTATACACGTGGACAAAATTGTTGGTACTCCTACGTTAATGAAAGAAAAACCTACAATGGTCACTGAAATAACTTGAAACTGACAAATATAATAATAAATAAAAATTGACAGAAAATCAACTAATGAAAATCAGACATTGCTTCTCAATTGTGATTCAACAGAATAAGTTATAAAACAAACTAATGAAACTGGCCTGGATACCCATAACTTAATATTTTATTGCACAACCTTTTGAGGCAATCACTGCAATCAAGCGATTTCTGTCACTCTCATTGAGACTTTTGGCCCACTCCAGGTATTTTGGCCCACTCCTCGTGAGAAAAATGCTCAAGCTGTCTCATGTTTGAAGGGTGCCATCTCCAGACTGCGTGTTTTAGCTCCTTCCATAGATGTTCAATAGTATTTAGATCAGGGCTCATAGAAGGCCATTTCATAATGGTCTAATGCTTTGCTCTTAGCCATTCTTCAATGTTTTCAGCTGTGTTTTGGGTCATTATCCTGTTGGAGTACCCTTGACCTGCGACTGAGACCAAACTTTCTGACACTGGGCAGCATATTTCGCTCCAGAATGCCTTGATAGTCTTGAGATTTCATTGTAAGCTGTACAGATTCAAGACACCTTTTGCCAGATGCAGCAAAGCAGCCCCAAAACATAACCGAGCCTCCTCCGTGTTTCACAGTAGGTACAAAGAGGATCACTTATTAACCAGAAATATGCCGAAATTAGGTGCATTTATGGTGCAGATTGCAGCACAAAGGTCCTGCCACTTCACCCCGCTCACGCCAAATCTAAAAAAAGTGTCCGTGGTGCGGTTATGGAATGGGACGGGCCATTGTGGGTTTTTCTTTAATGGAGGGGCGCCAACAATTTTGTCAATGTGAGTAAATGCCGTGAATTTTTACCATGATGCCCTGGTCTGGAGAAGGCACTGATTTTAAATGTCAGGTCTGGGGTCTTAATGAATTCAGTGGGCTTGTTATTCCTCCTTTGAGATGTGTTAATAAGGCCAGGCATACTCAGAGACTTTCTGTAATGCAACTTATTAATTTTAACTATTAAGCTACAGCTGCATTATCAAGCAATACATTGAGTTGCGTGTAATCTTGTGGCCTGCAGAAGTTACTCCATAGTACAAATCTATGAATAGTCCTACAAAAAGTCTTGTGTAATCCAGTCCTAGCTGACATCTAGGTGTTACCATTGCCCTGTGTATGGTAAAAGCCAGTTGCCAATTAATTCTTACATTTCTTGTTATATTATAGAGCAGGAGGAGCTGAGCAGATTAATATATGGTTTAATGTGAAATCTGCTCAGCTTCTTCTGCCCTACAATATGCTGCTGGCAGATTGCACTACATTTTAAATGTGACAGGTTCCCTTTAATTAGATTTCTTTGTGACTCCATTAAATTATACATAGGACTATTGCATATAAGTAATACAGGAATATTTTGTGGACATATAAATGATATGGCAAACTGCAGAATAGTCCTTCTGAGAGGGATTTAGGATAATCAAGTACAATGTATTTTACAGTTACAAACAATTTCATTAAATTCTAATTGTTATTATAGGAAAAATACAGTTGCCATACAATTGGCAACATTTTGTTATAGTATGATGTACTGTGTGATATAGATACAGTGATGTTTTAATGCCCCCTGCTGGCTCAAATGAGAACATCTTGCTTTAACCAAGCTGTCACAAGCAGCTACTGTATAAGCAAAAATAAAGCAACATAGGTCACCCTGGATTAAACCTACAATCCCAATAAATACATTTCAATAATTTTGTTCTAGGAAAACTAGATTGTAAACTTTAGTAACGGTGCAAATTCATTTGGGAAATGGTATCATAAATAAGGGGTAATAATGGCACCAATGAAGATAGTTTATTCATACAGAAGTCCTTTGTATACATGTATATAACCATTGAAAAAATTATTATGGGAGGATATTGGCAAATCCTAAGCAGAGACGCCATTCGAAGCTCAGCCACTGATTTGATAGGACGTGTCTGTCACAGACACAGAAATTAGACACAAAAGACTTCTTTACAGGAACAGTGTTAGGGATTGGGAAGATATATTTAGATAGGTAGATTGAATTATTTGATAGAAAGCTAGGTTTTATCATTGGGGACAATATGGGGTGAGTTAGTTCATTGTGTCTCTGTTACAGCCAGGGCTGGAGCTGTTTTTAGACTGTGTTGCACTGCACATGATATGAGCTTTTAAAGAGACAGTGCTCTTTGTTTATATGCAGAAGCCAATCTTTATTCCAAAAACCTTTTGCAAAGCTTCTACAGTAAATAAGTGTGCAATAAGCGTATTTTGCAGCATCTATGGCAGCTTTTTTATTCTACATAGGTTGAGCAATTGAGCCTTTTTTTCCCCTAAAAACTATTGCCAATTTTCTACAGTTAATAAGTTTACCAATAAGTGAACTTTAGCGTGTCAACAGCAGTGGATATTTTGGTGATAGGGGTTGTCCAAATGTGCTTTTTTCCCCCTCAAAACATGTAGCACATTTTCTAAAGTTAATAAGTGCACAAATATGCATATTTGAGTAAGTCAACAGCATTGTACATTTTGGTCACAGGAGTTGTCCAGTGTGACACAGTGAAGGGTATGGTCTGGGAAAACAGGTATTTTCCTCCCAGCGTGTGCTGCTGGGCTGATTTGCAGCCAGGTGGGGTCAAACACCGGACTGGATTTTAAGTGCCGATCTGGGTTTTGACAGCACCTAGCTGTCTTTAAAAGACATCTGGGCTCAGCAGCAAAGTGTGTGTGTGCTGGGATCTGAGGCTTATGCCGTGCTGGAGGGCTGAGACCTGTGTTTAGGGGAAACAGGCCCCCTAAAAGCCTGCTATGGACTGCTCGAGATAGAACTGCCAACACAGTGATTTTTGCTATGTGGACTTTGTGAACTAACACCAAGACTGCAAAGTCTTAATTTTGGTACTGCACAACACTGGGACCCAACCCTATCCCGAGCCTGGGAAAATGCATTAATAGTAGATAGTGAACCACAAAAAGCTGGGGCAGAGTTGGTGTTCCCCCGTTTTGTGGTTCATCAGGATATGTTGTATCGGGTAAACCAGCTGCGGGTGAACCCATTGAACAGTTGGTGGTGCCCCAGGCTTATCGTGTTAGAGTTAGCCCACCAACATGTTCTCGGGGGTCAGAAAACACAGGACTGGATACTACAATGGTTTTTCTGGCCCAGTGTGTTTAGGAAGGTGGATGAATTCTGTAAGTTTTGCCCGACCTGCCGGGCAACTAGCCCGCAACCCATTTTCCACAGTCCTTTCGTACCTCTCCCGATCATCGAGGTACCGTTTGAACGAATCGCTATGGACCTCGTAGGCCCAGTACCGAAGTCCGCTAGAGGACACCAACACATCTTGGTCGTCCTAGACTACGCCACTCAGTACCCGGAGGCGGTGCCACTGCGACATACATCTGCTAAACTTATAGCTAAAGAGCTAATGGAGATGTTCTCCCAAGTGGGGCTACCTAAAGAGGTTTTGACTGACCAGGGGACCCCTTTTATGTCCAAGGTCATGAGGGAACTCTATAAGTTGCTGCATATCAAGCAGAAACAGACGTCCGTGTATCATCCGCAAACAGACAGTCTGGTAGAGAGGTTTAACAAAACATGTAAAAAGGGTGGTGTCTAAAGATGGGAAGGATTGGAACCTTCTTCTGCCCTATCTCATGTTTGCTGTGCGAAAGGTACCCCAGGCCTCTACTTGGTTTTCGCCCTTCGAACTGCTATATGGCAGTTATCCTCGTGGTTTATTGGACGTAGTTAAATTGGCGTGGGAACAGCAACCTACTCTGCACAAAAGTGTCCTTGAGTACATTACCCAGATGCAAGAAAGGATAGAGATAGTGTTACCTCTTGTTAGGGAGCATATAGAGGCAGCTCAGCAAGCACAAAGTCGGATCTAAAATCTGCAGGCACGGGTCCGGATCTTTAACCCGGGTGATCAGGTTTTGGTTCTGGTACCGACCGTGGACAGTAAGTTCCTGGCTAGGTGGCAGGGGCCCTACGAGGTACTCGAGAAAGTTGAAGAGGTAAATTACAAGGTACACCAGCTAGGGCGGCGAAAGTCGCAGCAGGTTTACCATGTTAATTTACTAAAACCTTAGAAAGATAGGGAGACCTGTACTGAAGATAGCCCGCAACTGGGTTTTCTAGGGGAAGAGGTTCCGGCCCCTCTGTCTGATGCAAGCGAAGCGGTTGCCACAGTAAAAATTGCTGACAGCCTCTCCTCTAAACAGGCTCAGGAGGCCAGGGAGTTTGTTAGTCGGAACACAGATGTGTTCTCGGACCTCCCTGGACGCACTTCCGCAATCCAGCATGACATTGTCACTGAGCCTCAGGCAAAAGTCCGGTTAAAGTCATACCGGTACCCGAAGCTTGGCGACAAGCCATCTCGGAGTGCAGCTAATGCTACGGCTAGACGTCATCAAGGAGTCTAAAAGTGAGTGGGCCAGTGCTATAGTCTTAATACCCAAGCCGGACGGGACGTTACGGTTTTGTAACAATTTTCGTAAGCTGAACGAGATATCTAAATTCGATGAATATCCCATGCCCCGGGTGGAGGAGCTAATCGAGAAGTTAGGACAAGCATGGTATTTTTCTGTTTTGGACCTCACAAAAGGGTACTGGCAGATGCCCTTAATGAAGGCTGCCAAAGAGAAAACTGCCTTCATCACGCCAGGGGGGCTTTATCAGTATAAGGTGTTACCCTTTGGTCTGCATGGCGCCCCCGCCACTGTTCAATGTCTAATGGACATTGTGCTTCGTCCACATCGGCGGTACACCTTTGGCTTACCTGGATGATATTGTCATTCACAGTACTGACTGGGAAAGTAACCTGCCCAAAGTACAGGCCTTAGTGGACTCCCTTCCGAAGGCTGGACTAACAGCTAACCCAAAGAAATGTGCAATAGGGTTAGAGGAGACTAAATACCTAGGGTATGTCATTGGGCGCGGAGTCATCAAACCCCAAGTGAACAAAATAGAGGTGATACGGAATTGGACCCGACCTGTCACCTCTAGGCAATTAGTCGTTCCTGGGGATGGTGGGCTATTACATGAGGTTTGTCCCCCACTTTGCTACGATAGCCGCGCCATTGTCAGGGCTCTTGAAGGGACATAAGTATGTGATGGTTCACTGGGATGATCGGGCGGAAGAGGCGTTCTCCACTTTGTGGGTCCTCGATTTTGGTGACGCGCAACTTTAAGCGAGAATTTATAGTACAGACGGATGCCTCCGAAGTAGGCCTCGGTGCTGTACTGTCCCAGGAAGTCAACAGGGAGGAGCATCCCGTTGTCTTCCTCAGCCGTAAGCTCACCCCAGCCGAGACCAGGTACAGTATAGTGGAGAGAGAGGGCCTGGGTATCAAGTGGGCACACTAGTCTCTCCGCTATTATTTGTTGGGGAGAAAATTCCATTTGGTGACCGACCACTCCCCTCTCAAGTGGATGAGCCAGGCCAAAGACAAAAATGCCCCAGTCATCTAATGGTTTCTTTCCCTACAGAACTTTATATTTATAGTGGAACACAGGGCAGGCCGGTTACAGGAAAACGCAGATGGCCTATACCAAGTACATTGTCTGGAGAGTGTTCACCCCCTCAGGGTTGAACAAAGGGGGAGGGTATGTGACACAGTGAAGGGTATGGTCTGGAAAAACAGGTATTTTCCTCCCAGCGTGTGCTGCTGGGCTGATTTGCAACCAGGTGGGGTCAAACACCGGACTGGATTTTAAGAGTAGGTCTTTTGACAGCACTTAGCAGTCCTTAATAGACAGCTGGGCTCAGCAGCAAAGTGTGTGTGCTGGCATCTGAGGCTTATGCCGTGCTGGAGGGCTGAGACCCATGTTTAGGGGAAACAGGCCCCTTAAAAGCCTGCTATGGACTGCTGGAGATAGAACTGCCAACAAGGTGATTTTTGCTATGTGGACTTTCCTTTGTGTGTGAACTAACACCAAGACTGCAAAGTGACGTTTTGTTTTTGCCTTATGTGTGAATAAACACGTAAGTTTGATTTAAGAACTAGTAATCGGCCTCTGTACTGCGTCCGTATACCCTGTCTACCAGAGCGAATCCCCACACCAGCTACACTTTTTTTTCTTTTTTTTTTTCAAAAAAGCTGTTACAAATAAGTTAACTGTAGAAATAAATGTATTTCAGTGTGTTAGGAGCAGCATATATTTTGGTCACAGGGGTTGTCCAATTGCACTTTTTCCCCAAAATAAACCTGTTGCTCATTTAGTGTACCAAACCTATCACTTTTCAATGTTTAAATATGTGTTATAGTAAAATGTTCGGTAAGCAACAGAGTGGCAATGAGCAGGGTAATTAGAAATGAAAGACCAGTGCCATGTTATCATTAAATAATAATGTGAGTGGCTGTAGTAGTGCAAAAGGCAGCAGCACAGTCGGCACCAGCCACCCGGCTAGTAGTAGTAGTAGTCCACAGTCCTCCCTCACTTCTGGTAGGCTAAAGATTCTTATTGCAGAGGAAGAGGCTGACATTGCAGACTAGATGGCTGAGTAGAAAGAATATCAATTGGGTCCCCATGCCCCATCCATAGCCGCTCCCACTATCTGTCCCTAGTCCCGCCCAGTGACAGCTCATCATATTCAGGCCCTTCAAAGAGGCTACCAGATTTGTGAGTAGGGACAAAATCAGTATCAACCATGTAAATCCTCTTATATTTATATTAGAACAAACTTTAATGCTGATACAACAAGGGATGATGGAAGAAGAACAATTTCCACATCTTGCAGCTGTTAGTGATCTGCACACAGTTTCATATGGAAGGGAGTGGAGGAAGATGAGAAGCTACCACTGGAGGAGGAGGAGCAGTCAGTGTTGCAGGGGGACATGGATATTTCCCAGACACAAGGGGATTAGGCTGACTCTCATTATGGCAGACATGGTTCTGCTGCTGCTGATGATGTAGAAGCCAATTATGACACTGGCCATGACCCACCATTGTAGTACAGTGCCAAGCCTAAAATAACTAGATCCTCGGACACACTGCCGACCATGCCAAGTTGCATGCTTGGTTGCTTACATGCTGGCAACAATCATTGCATTAGAATCAAGCAAAGTGATGGCTACTGAATAGTCATGCTTTTAGGCCCTTGGGGGAATGTTTTCCTGCTACTAAAAGGGAGGCAAAATTGTTGTATTAAAAGGATAAACTCTGCATCCAGATTGTCACAGCTTTCGCCAACCAGACATGAAAATGAATCACCCATGGATCTGTGAGGATTTTCTCACACCTATAGATGATGCTTATGAATAGATCTGCCATTGCCAACATTGACTATTTATTGTTGGCCATTGATACTGTCTGTCTGCCTAACATATTTGCTACTGTATTTCTTCTGCAGCTGCTCCTCCCCCAATTCCTGCACCCCCTACTGCCACTTCTACTACCCCTACACAGCTGCTCATCTCCTGCCTCCTCTGTCAGGTTCCATATTGTGCTGCTGTGGCTACTGCTGCCACTTCTACTTCTAATCCTACACAGCCACACATCTCTTGTCTGCCAAGTTGCATACTTTATTGCTACTTCTGAAACTACTGCCACTGTTACTACCCCTACACAGCCTCACATATCCTGTCTTGTCCATTAGATTCCATTGTGTACTTCTGATGTTTTCAAAAATAGAAGAATTATTTTTCAAATACTATCCTGTGTGTATCAACACAGGCTGGCATCTGTCCTCATTAAGGCATCATTTTTTTGACCACTTGTTCAGAACAAAATACTGCTGTTTCTGGTACTACTGTTGCTGTGTCCCTGTACAGGATTTGTGCACTGTACTCTATTAACTGAATGTTCTCTAGCTATGTATTGAAAGAGCAGCAGGTCCCTAGTTAGTGTTGCTAGGTTGGGCTGGCACCACCCTGTCCTCTGGAGGAAGTGAAGTCAGTGTAGAGTGAGCTGTGAGTGAAGTAGGAGCTATAATCAGACCCT
This sequence comes from Bufo gargarizans, assembly GCF_014858855.1. Taxonomy (NCBI): domain Eukaryota; kingdom Metazoa; phylum Chordata; class Amphibia; order Anura; family Bufonidae; genus Bufo; species Bufo gargarizans. Next base: position 159,962,040 of record NC_058082.1, on the reverse strand, counting down.
ACCCTTTACCTTGAAGAATACAAAACCAGCAAAGTGAGAGCATATGTGCCAGCCCTAAAGGGACAGAACTATTGGATTCCACAGAAAGTTAAGCGACCAAAGAGGAAGTAGTGTAAAGCACCTGGTAGAGAAGGTAAACACATTTACATTGAAGCTACAGACCTCCCTGCATGTTGTGGGAGAAAATAAACTTCAAGTTCCCATCATGCTAAAAAAACAGACTGGCCATCTGTTGAGACTGGACTGTATGGCAGAAATATTAATAGTAGGAGATAGAGAGACAAGATGCAGCCATGGTCGGTTTGGGAAGATTGTGCAGAATAGGAGACTCTGTCCTCATCTCCCATACACAGTCCTGGGGAACTATATAAGCTATCTGTAAAGACCGTGCTTCATATATTCAGTAAGTGTGAACCACCTAACTGCTGCAGTAAAGTACAGTGCATCTGTTGTATTAAAATGTGGCCTCATAACTGTATGCACCTACTCTGCTACTGCGGCATTCAGGGACCCTGCCTTACTCCTTACAGCAACTACCAACATCAAGGGCACCAAAAACCACCACCAACACCAGGATGTGCCCCCAAAGGGAGTAAAAGGTTTACCCGTCCTGTTACTGCACAGCCCAGGGAGCATCTGAACTGGAAGTAAACTGCGGCACGTTGCACCATGTGCGGATAAATACCGGCAAGCATCGGCCCCTAATAATGGACACTTTTGAAACTTTTTTCAATTTTAAAAGCAGTACAAAGCCAATATTCCATTGTGTTTTTAAACAGACTGTTTAACAGGTTTCTTGTAGAAAGTCAGTGGTCAGCACTGCTGTCCATGCGATATTAAACATGTAGGATTGACACCCATCAGCACAGTAAACAACAGTGGTGCTCAGCTAGTTAGGTGCATACAATCGTCAAACAGAACACAATAAGCGGCACTCACCGATCTTTAAGCAGCTTTATTACCAACATTGTCCATAAAAACATCCTGGAAGTGGGTACAGTATAGTTCACGGGCAACAGCCGTTTTACGCGTCCTGCGCGAGGATGTGCAAAATGGAAAGTGCCGCTTATTCTGTTCTGGTTGAAGACTGTTTAACACCGTCAACCATAGCCATAGATATTTATAACCATATCCATAGATATTTATAACCATATCCATAGATATTTATAACCATATCCATAGATATTTATAACCATATCCATAGATATTTATAACCATATCCATAGATATTTATGTCACTGCTATTCTGACACTATTTTCTAATGCTGTCTTTGATTAATGTGTTATTTTAAATCACAGAAAAAATGCACCAAACGGATATGCCACTGACTATACTGGCTAGTCATAAATGCAGATATTAAAAGCTGAGACTTTTGCCAATATATTCCTGTCAGGAAGATATCGGAGCCCACATGCACCACGTCACGGCTCTCAGCATGGCAAGGGGTCCTACCACTACGCTACCTATGGTGTGAACAAGGTCTGAAGGTGATGTAATCCAGCTCACAGCCAAGCTTCCACACAACCGCCTAGCAGGACAACTAGTGCAATGTGAACAAAGCCAGACTGTAAGCCACACCCATATCAGACCATGTGATGGAGGCTACCAGGTGCAAAGGAGAGTGTTTAAATGCCAGGTAAAGGCACATACACTACATATAAAACAAGACAAAAACACAGAAATATAGTGGCAAATCTGGGGGAGCTGCTCAACCCCTAACACTGTAGCGTGTTTTTCATTGGGGGAGCAGCCCCACCGCATGTGGACCGCAGCAAACGACTATCCCCAGCAAAAAATATTTTGCATACGGTGGAGGATGTCGGCACGGTCCACATGCACCACAAAGGCATCCTACACAAAACGGAGCATTGTGCGGATGAAAATATAATCATATATAATCATAAATCGTTCACATTGTTCACATTGCACTAGTTGTCCTGCTAGGCGGTTGTGTGGAAGCTTGGCTGTGAGCTGGATTACATCACCTTCAGACCTTGTTCACACCATAGGTAGCGTAGTGGTAGGACCCCTTGCCATGCTGAGAGCCGTGACGTGGTGCATGTGGGCTCCGATATCTTCCTGACAGGAATATATTGGCAAAAGTCTCAGCTTTTAATATCTGCATTTATGACTAGCCAGTATAGTCAGTGGCATATCCGTTTGGTGCATTTTTTCTGTGATTTATGATTATATTTTCATCCGCACAATGCTCCGTTTTGTGTAGGATGCCTTTGTGGTGCATGTGGACCGCGCCGACATCCTCCACCGTATGCAAAATATTTTTTGCTGGGGATAGTCGTTTGCTGCGGTCCACATGCGGTGGGGCTGCTCCCCCAATGAAAAACACGCTACAGTGTTAGGGGTTGAGCAGCTCCCCCAGATTTGCCACTATATTTCTGTGTTTTTGTCTTTTTTTAATGTGTTATTAAAAAAATGTTCTGCCAGTTAAAACCAGATAGCAACACATTGCAGAGTTTGTTATTCTTGCCTCAGCTGTTCTTAAAAGGGTTTTCCGAGATTTTATTTTTACTGATGACCTAGCCTATGGATAGGTCATCAGTATCTGATCAGTAGTGCTGCAGCTTTCTCACAGCTTAGCCTAGGCCATGTGTAGTCACGTTCATATGTCACTTGGCCTAGGCGTAGCTGAGCCCCATTGAAGTGAATGGGACTGAGATGCTGTACAATGTACAGCCGGTGCCTTCTCAAACAGCTGATCAGCAGAGGATAGGTCATCAGTATAAAAGTCTTGGACAAAACCCTTTAACAGCATTTAGATATATGCTTTACAGCAGCCATCATGGGCCATATATGCAGTGAAAAGGAGGGAATATCATTAACTTCTATGGGAGAGTTTCTAGGCATGATCTGTGACCTATGCAAAAGTCAGGAGGGAGCAGATAAACTGTGGTATCACCTATTGTGAACAGTGGATACTGTTATCTTAACCACCTCCCGTCTCGCTAACGCCGATCGGCGTCATGCTGCGGCTCTGCCTGGTCACACTAACGCCGATCGGCGTCATCTCACGTCTCCTCACAGGAGCGCGCGTTCACAGGAACCGGAGGTAAACTAGCTGATCTACAGCCTGCCAGCGGCGATCGTTCGCTGGCAGGCTGTAGATACGATTTTTTAACCCCTAACAGGTATATTAGATGCTGTTTTGATAACAGCGTCTAATATACCTGCTACCTGGTCCTCTGGTGGTCCATTTTGCTTGGATCGACCACCAGAGGACACAGGCAGCTCTGTAAAAAGTAGCACCAAGCACCACACTACACTAACCCCCCGCCCCCCGTCACTTATTAACCCCTTATGAACCTCTGATCACCCCATATAGACTCCCTGGTCACCCCCTGTCATTGATCACCCCCCTGTCATTGATCACCCCCCTGTAAGGCTCCATTCAGATGTCTGTTTTTTTTTTACGGATCCACGTATCCATGGATCGGATCCGCAAAACACATACGGACGTCTGACTGGAACCTTACAGGGGGGTGATCAATGATAGGGGGGTGATCACCCCATATAGACTCCCTGATCACCCCCCTGTCATTGATCACCCACCTGTAAGGCTCCATTCAGACATCCGTATGTGTTTTGCGGATCCACGCATCCATGGATTGGATCTTAAAAACACATACGGACGTCTGAATGGAGCCTTACAGGGGGGTGATCAATGACAGGGTGGTGATCACCCCATATAGACTCCCTGATCACCCCCCTGTCATTGATCACCCCCCTGTAAGGCTCCATTCAGACGTCCGTATGTGTTTTGCGGATCCACGCATCCATGGATCAGATCCGCAAAACACATACGGACGTCTGAATGGAGCCTTACAGGGGGGTGATCAATGATAGGGGGGTGATCACCCCATATAGACTCCCTGATCACCCCCCTGTCATTGATCACCCCCCTGTAAGGCTCGATTCAGACGTCCGTATGTGTTTTGCGGATCTGATCCATGGATGCGTGGATCCGCAAAACACATACGGACGTCTGAATGAAGCCTTACAGGGGGGGTGATCAATGACAGGGGGGTGATCACCCCATATAGACTCCCTGATCACCCCCTGTCATTGATCACCCCCCTGTAAGGCTCCATTCAGACGTCCGTATGTGTTTTACGGATACACGCATCCATGGATCGGATCCGCAAAACACATACGGACGTCTAAATGGAGCCTTACAGGGGGGTGATCAAATCCATTCAGACATTTTTTGGGCACAAAATTTTTTTTTTTCTTACAACGTCTCATATTCCACTAACTTGTGTCAAAAAATAAAATCTCACATGAACTCACCATACCCCTCACGGAATCCAAATGCGTAATTTTTTTTAGACATTTATATTCCAGACTTCTTCTTACGCTTTAGGGCCCCTAAAATGCCAGGGCAGTATAAATACCCCACATGTGACCCCATTTCGGAAAGAAGACACCCCAAGGTATTTCATGATGGGCATAGTGAGTTCATGGAAGTTTTTATTTTTTGTCACAAGTTAGTGGAATATGAGACTTTGTAAGAAAAAAAAAGAAATAAAAAAAATTAATCATTTTCCGCTAACTTGTGACAAAAAATAAAAAGTTCTATCAACTCACTATGCCCATCAGCGAATACCTTAGGGTGTCTACTTTTCGAAATGGGGTCATTTGTGGGGGTTTTCTACTGTCTGGGCATTGTAGAACCTCAGGAAACATGACAGGTGCTCAGAAAGTCAGAGCTGCTTCAAAATGCCGAAATTCACATTTTTGTACCATAGTTTGTAAACGCTATAACTTTTTCCCAAACCATTTTTTTTTACCCAAACATTTTTTTTTAAATCAAAGACATGTGGAACAATACATTTAGAAAAAAATTATATATTGATGTAGTTTTTTTAGAAAAATTTTATAACTGAAAGTGAAAAATTTCATTTTTTTGCAAAGATTTCGTTCAATTTCGATTAATAACAAAAAAAGTTAAAATGTCAGCAGCAATGAAATACCACCAAATGAAAGATCTATTAGTGAGAAGAAAAGGAGGTAAAATTCATTTGGGTGGTAAGTTGCATGACTGAGCAATAAACCGTTAAAGTTGTGGAGTGCCGATTTGTAAAAAAAGGGCCTGGTCACTAGGGGGGTATAAACCTGTGGTCCTTAAGTGGTTAATATACTGTATCTATAGAGGGTACATCTGTCATTCCTAATCCTGCCTGTAATGATCAACAGATAATTTCAGTAAAGTGATCTGTAGGAAGTGGCATCTATTATTAGGCTTAGGGACCAGTGAGAAAACTGCAAGATTTTATCCTTTTTTATTTATAAATATCGATATTAATAATAATATACAGTATTTTTTGCTTTATAAGACAGAATTTTTCCCCCAAAAGTGCATCTTATCAAGCGAATACTAATGAGCATTTCCATTATGAAAGGGCTCACTAGTATGCAGGAGGCACGTACGCTGCGCTGCATGTGTCCTGACTGTGTACAGCATCAGGTCACAGTGCAGCGCAGGCCCGTAGAAGACTAGGGGGTGGTGACTGTAGGAGAGATTTCCGGGCCTGCAGAGTGGTGGTGGAGCAGGAGAGTTAAACTAATTTATTTATCTCTGATGGGGGCCTAATCTGAGCTGTGATGGGGGTCTGTTCTGAGGTCCGATTGGGGTCTGATCTTTGCTCTGATGAAGTTCTGATTGGGGGTCTGATCTGAGGTTTGATATAAGGATCTGATATGGGGTCTGATCTGAAGTCTGATGAAGATTGGAGGGTCTTGTCTGATGAGGATTGGGGATCTGTTCTGAGGTCTGATGAAAAATATATTTTTTCTTATTTTCCTCCTCTAAAATCAAAAAAATGTGTCTTATCATCAGGTGCATCTTATAAAGCAGAAAAAACTGTAGAAATATAAATATGGACAAGGAGAATAAAAAATAACATCACCAATAAATATTTAAATGATAGGTCAATAGTTTAAACAGTACTTTGAAAGTGGAGAGAGAGAAAATTGTTATACACTCACCTAAAGAATTATTAGGAACAACTGTTCTATTTCTCATTAATGCGATTATCTAGTCAACCAATCACATGGCAGTTGCTTCAATACATGTAGGGTTGTGGTCCTGGTCAAGACAATCTCCTGAACTCCAAACTGAATGTCAGAATGGGAAAGAAAGGTGGCCTACAACAGCAGAAGACCCCACCAGGTACCACTCATCTCCACTACAAATAGGAAAAAGAGGCTACAATTTGCACAAGCTCACCAAAATTGGACTGTTGAAGACTGGAAAAATGTTGCCTGGTCTAATGAGTCTTGATTTCTGTTGAGACATTCAAATGGTAGAGTCCGAATTTGGCGTAAACAGAATGAGAACATGTATCCATCGTGCCTTGTTACCACTGTGCAGGCTGGTGGTGGTGGTGTAATGGTGTGGGGGGTGTTTTCTGGGCACACTTTAGGCCCCTTAGTGCCAATTGGCCATCGTTTAAATGCCACGGGCTACCTGAGCATTGTTTCTAACCATGTCCATCCCTTCATGACCACCATGTACCCATCCTCTGATGGCTACTTCCAGCAGGATAATGCACCATGTCACAAAGCTCGAATCATTTCAAATTGGTTTCTTGAACATGACAATGAGTTCACTGTACTAAAATGGCCCCCACAGTCACCATATCTCAACCCAATAGAGCATCTTTGGGATGTGGTGGAACGGGAGCTTCGTGCCCTGGATGTGCATCCCTCAAATCTCCATCAACTGCAAGATGCTATCCTATCAATATGGGCCAACATTTCTAAAGAATGCTATCAGCACCTTGTTGAATCAATGCCACGTAGAATTAAGGCAGTTCTGAAGGCAAAAGGGGGTCCAACACCGTATTAGTATGGTGTTCCTAATAATTCTTTAGGTGAGTGTATATTATATATATATATATATATACACACTGCCTGTCCCCCAAAAAAGTCGCTACCTGGATTTAACTAAGCAAATAGTTATGAGCCTCCTATTGGATAATTACTGCATGGGCGATTATCTTTCAGCTGGCAATAAGTTATTTAACCCCAACTGGTGCAATGAGTTGCTTCTCATTTCTTAAACAACCACGTTGAAAGACACATCTCGTGGTCGTGGAAAATATGTTTGTCTGTTTGAGAATGGTCAAATCATTGGCATGCATCAATCAGAGAAAACATCTAAGGAGATTGGAGAAACTACTAAAACAACACATTGCCCCTGGCAACCAGCATGCACGGCACACGTGTCACGGCGAACAACAACAATACCGTGACACAGCCGTGACACTGGTAGGCTTGAAGAAAAAGAAGTGCCTGAGACATATAAGATGTGGCCTCAAAGTTATGCAATAAGATGCAGTTCTATAAGAACAAGTCCTGTAAGTAGTTAAATGGGGCATCCATGGATAAGACTTTTTTCCCAGCATATCCCATTGTGCTCAGATTGTGATCTGGAAAATTTGGAGGCATGACGAATTTTGATGAGAATTAAGGCCCATCACATGCCTGCATGCAATCCCAATGGGTGCATTTTTACAAAGATTGTTGTCCCCCACTCACTGACAAACAGAATGGAGCAAAAAAGACATTATACATTCTGATGATATTACCTTCTTGCAGATTCAAATTAGAATTTTTACCAAATGAGGCTATGTAGACTGCAGTATCATTGCATTGGTAAATCATTTAGTAGCTTTAAAGATAGACAAAATAGTTTCTCAATCCAAAAAGTGCAATTATTCAGTGATTGTGTAATAACTGATCTAGCATGTATCTGGGTGGAACTACTCATACCGAGTTATGTCTGACTGTGACCTTTGGGACAAATGCTCCCTGAGATAATACAGTTGGTGCTAACAAGAGCAAAGTCTAGGTACATGCCTGAGTAAAGCCATTCACGTGAGACACTGCAAATCACCCACCCCATATGGATGATCAGCTTCTCCTCTCCTGAACTCAACAAAATGTCCAGAAGAAAGCGTTCTTCACAAGTTATCTGGTGACTGGTACTTTCCTAAAATGGGGAAACGGCTTATAGTAGCTTTTGGCCTTTGGGCCATAGGTGGTCCACTTGGATTACACCATATATATTTGGGCCGAGACAGCCATGCCTTGCTTCTGATGCTTACTTTAGGAGGTTTTGGAATGGGGTGGATGTGGGACTTCTGGAAGATTCCACGACTTGTCTCCCAAGTAAATAAGCAAGAAAAAAAAGGAAACAACAAGTTAAAAGAAGGAACACCACCAGCAAGCTCTATTCGTTTCATGGCACAGGTTACTACTGGCATTTATTTTGGTCTAGTGGCAGCTATTGGATTATCTTCCCTTACCAGTTACTATGTGATCGCTCTGCCACTAGCTGTTGGTCTAGGAGTCCATCTTGTTGCGACTGTAGGTGAGCAAACCTCTAACCTGAAGAACACACTGGTAGCTGCATTCATGACTTCACCAATTTTTTATGGCCGTGCTGTCTCCATGATCCCAATCAGCCTCACTGCAAGCATCACCTCTCAGCAACACCGGCAATATCGACGACAGCAACAGAAAGATGAAAATCTCAGCTTACGTCTATACCGCATTGGGCTAGCCTACCTAGCTTTCACTGGCCCACTGGCTTATAGTGCTCTTATAAATACAAGCCGCACTATTAGCTATGTGGCCGGATGTATTGGGTCTCTGCTTGATTGGCTGAGCTTTTTCCCCAGCCTGAGTGCAATGGTGGAAAGAATCCTCTTGCTGCCATACAGAGCCTGGGGGCTTTTTACAGGAGGAGGTTTTCATGATAATAACTTCAAACAATGGGAAAAAATCTATGAATTTGTGGCAAGTTTCCAGAATGTAAAGGAGGAGATGGCCTGCAAGGTAGGACAGTAACATATACTGCTTGTAGGACAGTAACATATACTGCTTGTATTTTATTATTATTATTCGCTTAAGAATTATTATAAATACATTATGAATAATGGGTGAGGGTGATTCTTTTATCACCAGACATAGGTCTTAGTCTGATCTGCAAGTAAAGGATTACCAAAAATTTTCCACCATCAATAAGACAACACATAGAAAAGTGACCAGAAAAGTTTCTTTTACATGCCCTGATGTGGGGCCATAACAAGCGCCAATCAATGATATAACAAGTCGCTTGGTCCACGTTTAAAGTGACAAACTGCCTAATGAAACCTGCATGGAGGACAATTACTATTACATTTGGTTGTCCCCCATAACGTTTGAATACTGTTGGCAGCTCAAGATGATGTGCTGCTAACAGGGCTGGATTAAGGGGACACCTAGAGCTCCAAGAGGAAGAAGGGGCCAGATCTGCAGTACCCTGCATGTGCAGCATGGGGCTAGAGACTGAAACTGTACCTGCTGCCTGCCTGCACCTAAGGGCTTGTTCACACGACCGTATGGCTTTTTCAGTGTTTTGCGGGCCGTTTTTTAACATAGCCGTTTTTCAGTTTTTTGTTTCAGTAGTGTTTCCGGTTCCATTCCGTATGGCATATACAGTATACAGTAAATACATAGAAAAATTTGGTCTGGGCATAAAATTTAAATAGATGGTTCCGCAAAAACGGAACGGATACGGAAGACATACGGCGTATATTTTTGCAGACTTATTGACTTGAATGGAGCCACGGAATGTTATTTGCGGGCAATAATAGGACATGTTCTATCTTTGAACGGAAAAACGGAAATGAATGGTTCCGAATATGGACCATATACAGAACTCCAAAAACGGTCCGTATACGGAACGCAAAAAACGTTCGTGTGAACGAGCCCTAACGCTGCTAGGAGGAAAGAGAGAGATGCCTATATCTCCAGATTCAGAAAGCATAAATAACTATCTCTCCCATGTTCTCGAGGTAAAAAATTATTGTGACCAGTAGGTGGCACTGTGATGCTACCGATGGCACTGTGACTACGCAGGAGGTCGACTGAGCTGGAGCACTACTAGTCAGTTAAGGAAAAAGGAGAGGAGGAGAAAGAACATGGGATGTTTACCTGCATCCCTTTCTCTGCCATAAGAAGTGGCTGGTATAATGAGAAGTCTTTACAGGTCAGTGGTACATGTTTGGTGGGAGCCAGAGATCTCTTGAAGCTGCTGTCTATGTTATGTACAGGAAGCAGCTTTAGTCGGATGGATTTTTTTTTGTGTCCCTCTACTCCCACACAAAGCCCATGATACCCATTTTCTCCCCTCTTCTTACACCAAAACCCCAGCCCACCTAACGTCCCTTTCACTACGAATTGGTATATTCACCTTGTCCTCCCTCCACCACAGAGCCTCTGGTGGGTTGTGTCTCACACTGCCCCTTACTGTCCTAACCTACCATATGCCTTACCCCCAGGTATCCCTATCAGACAGGTGCCCCCCGTGTGATTAGGACAGGTTTTGTTTAGACTAATAGGACGGCGGCCATTTTAATTTCCCTGATGATAACTCCCTATCCTAGCGATATGCCCCTGTAACACTCCAGAGTTGTGTTACTACACTCCTCTACTCTGCTACTGTCTTCTAGGAGCTTTTATATTGTCATCTGATATGATTTTGCTCATGTCTTCACAACTGTGCATTTAAAACTATGTTCAATGTAAATTTCCTTGTAATTTTCCATGTTCACCAGCAGGTGGCAGCATCATTGGTAGAGATAGTTTTAATGTTATGGCCGTTCAGAGTGGAACAATCCTGTTCTATTCTGCCCCCCTGCTGAAGAGAAGTGGAGGTTTCCAGCTTCCTGCAGCAAGGGAGGATAAAAACAGTTAGGACCAGTTCTAGTTTCCCCTGCATAGGGAAGACAGCAAGGACCAAGTCTCCTTCTCGTCCTCCAGAATTCCAGGAAGAAAGCATCCCCTGAGAATATATCAGTGAGTCAAGTCCAGAGACCCAGGAGAAGCCTATTCCTCCTCAGCTAGTCTGTCCCCAACAAAGCAGAAGCGTCTATTCCTGCCAATCATTGCCAAAACCTGCTGGGACCAAGAGACCAAAGCTGTTTACTGTTTGGATACAAGTTATCTTCAGTAAAGAAAAGTTTGAACTTCATCTAAAGGTCTGGACATAATTTCTGCTGCAAAATTCCTCTATTACTCCTACTATCACTACACTCAATTTATTGCAAGTGAGCCAGGAGTCCAGCCGTACCCAGGTAGGAGACACCGTTGACACTATTATAATCACCATACAGAGACATTATAGACCATTACACCACTCTGGCATTCCTACTCTGGGACGTGCGTTATAACACTTTAGAAGGGCCCTGGGGTAGTACCCTGCGCACGCTGCAATTGGCGTCACGACTAATACAGAACATTAAACAACCCGTACCTGGCCACTGCACCCCCATTGTCTGAGATGGGAATAAAAAAACATCATAAGGTCCATTTACACAGTGCAACTCCAACGCTATGAGGAGACCAGAAAGAGGACAATGCCTTCATTGTAGGTGACATGCAGGGCACTGTAAGGCCCAATCTATGTGCTGTTCTATATAACTAGCAATGCAGCAATTTCGTCTCCGCTCAAAAATCATGTTCTGAGCGTACACCAAACGGACCCCATTATAGTCTATGGGGTCTTTAGGCTCTGTTACGCTCAGTTAGGTGTCAGTTATCTGCAGAATCCGTCCTTTTCGTTCTCCTGCTCCTCAACGGAGCCGGAGAACGGAAAGGAGAAACGGTGATGTGAACGAGGCCTAAAACGTAATTGTGCTAATCATAGCACCTATATGCCCTCTTAAGTGTTGTTTTGTGCTTCTTCCTCAGATTCTAGGAGTGAACTCTGATGCCACCATAGAAGAAATAAGCCACCATTATCGAGACCTTGTAAAGGTTTGGCACCCAGATCACAACAGGCATCGCCCTGCAGAGGCTGAAAAGCATTTTCTTGAAATTCAGGCAGCTTATGAAACTCTCATTCAAATTCTGAAAATGAAAAATCGTGGACAATAAGAACTGTTCAACTATGTCCTGTCAATAGCTCAGCAACAGGTGAATGGAGACAACCTGTATTACATACATTCTCTGTTCTAACTGCTCCCAGGCAAAAAGTCCAAAAAATAAAGTTCACATGAACTGTGATAACAAAGTATTAAAGGGAAATTCACATCACACTGTAATGAGAAGGAGTCCGACCTCTCTGGCCTTTGCAGATCCGGGTAACAAAAGAATGTTTTGGATAGATGCCTTTAAAGAGGACCTTTCACCTCTCCTGACATGTCTGTTTTAGGGTACTTTCACACTAGCGTTTTTCTTTTCCGGCATTGAGTTCCGTCCTAGGGGCTCAATACCAGAAAAGAACTGATCAGGTATATCCCCTGCATTCCAAGGCCCCTTTCACACAGGCGAGTTTTCCGTGCGGGTGCGATGCATGCGGTGAACGTATTGCACTCGCACTGAATCCTGACCCATTAATTTCTGTGGGGCTGTGCACATGAGCGGTGATTTTCACGCATCACTTGTGCGTTGAGTGAAAATCACAGCATGCTCTATATTGTGCGATTTTCACGTGACGCAGGCCCCATAGAAGTGAATGGGGTGCGTTAAAATCGCATAGCATCCGCAAGCAAGTGCGGATGCGGTGCGATTTTCATGCACGGTTGCTAGGAAACGATCGGGATGGAGACCCGATCATTATTATTTTCCCTTATAACACGGTTATAAGGGAAAATAATAGCATTCTGAATACAGAATGCATAGTAAAACAGCGCTGGAGGGGTTAAAAAAAATAAAAAAATTATTTAACTCACCTTAGTCCACTTGATCGCGAAGCCCGGCATCTCCTTCTGTATCCTTTGTTGAGCAGGACCTGGGGTGAGCATTAAATACAGGTAAAGGACCTTTGATGACATCAGATCACATGCTCAATCACCACGGTGATGGACCATGTGATTGGAGCATGTGATCTGACGTCACCACAGGTCATTTAGCCCACAGCTAGTAAAGAAGAGACCGGGAACTACGCGATCAAGAGGATAAGGTGAGTTAACTTCTTTTTTTTTTTTTAACCCCTCCAGCACTATTATACTATGCATTCTGTATTCAGAATGCTATTATTTTCCCTTATAACCATGTTATAAGGGAAAATAATACAATCTTCAGAACATCAATCCCAAGCCCGAACTTCTGTGAAGAAGTTCGGGTTTGGGAACCAAACATGCGCGATTTTTCTCTACAATGCTTTGCACTCGCGCAGAAAAATCGCGCATTTTCCCGCAACGCACCCGCCTCTTATCCGGGCAAAAAAACTGACGCCCGTGTGAAAGAGGCCTAAATGGAGAGCAATCCGTTCAGAATGCATCAGGATGTCTTCAGTTCAGTCTTTTTGACTTTTCAGGACGGAGATAATACCGCAGCATGCTACGGTTTTATCTCCGGAACACTTGCCGGCATTTTTTTCCCATTGAAAGGCATTAATGCCAGATCCGGCCCCGAGTGTCTCGGCAAAACGGATCCGTCATTGTGGTCTGCGCATGCTTAGACCGGAAAAAATAAATAAATAAATGCCGGATCCATTTTTTCCGGATGACACCAGAGAAACGGATATGACATTTCAATGCATTTGTCATACGGATCAGGATCCTGATCCATCTGACAAATGGCATCAGTTTGCATACGTTTTGACGGATCCGGCGACGGAACTGCCTGCTGGAATCCTCTGCCTGAAGTGTGAAAGTAGCCTTAATAGCTTCATGCATTCCCCATGTAATAACAATTCTGGAACATTCCTTTCTTATTTCTACTAGAAGTTATGAATGAATTGCTAGCAGTCTGCAGTAAGGGTACAGAGGGGAGGTAACCAGTTGGGTCTGTACATGTACAGACTCACTTTATCCAATCAGTGCTGCCATTGCCAGACTGTGCCGGGACAACCCCCCCACCAACTGGTTACCACCCCTCTGTACCCTTACTGCAGACTGCTAGGAATTCATTTATAACTTCAAGTTAAAATAATAAAGGAAGGGCACAACACAGAGTCATAAGAATAGATGCCGCAGAATTATTATTATATGGGGTATCCATGACGCTATTAAAACATGGCATGTCAGGAGAGGGGACAGGACCTCCTTAAATGGAATGCTATATCTAGTATTCTAATTACTGTAGCCAAGTTTTCCAGGCCTGCTTTCAGGAATAGTTCGATTTTTCTCTTTTTGGGGAAGAAGCGGTGGTTGCTCTATTGTGCTTTCCTCTCTCCATTTCCCCACACACTTTTCCTTTAGAACAATTAGATAGATAGACAGATAGATACTTAGATAGATAGATAAATAGATACACCTAGTTACACGTAGAGGCTCTGCTCTCTCTGCAACTGCCGCGTCCTCTGCACTTTGATTCACAGGACCAGTTATTATGATGTTTTCACTGCCTGGCCTATCAATGAAAATGCCCAATTACTTTTGAGTCCCTGAAATGAGGAGGCTTTGTAGAGAAATGGTTGCAGTTCCTAAACATTTTTGTTCAATTCCTTGTATTAAGGAATTGAACAAAACCTTAAAGTCTACACTTTAATGGCATCTCAGTTGTTTCATTTCAAATCAAATATGGTGGCATGCAGAGCCCAAATCAGGAAGCTTGTGTCACTGTCCAAATATTTCTGGACCTAACTGTATCTGTATTGCTGGCTCACTGAGAAGGCCACAAATGCTCAGTTTCATCCTTCAATTGGCTCCTGATCTGTGATAGGGAGAGAGCTGCAGCAGAAAGGACACATCCCCTGAGCTGAAGCAGAAAGGACACTACCCTTTAACTGCCAGCTTGATATAAATCTAGCAGAAAATGTGAGCAATAAATGGGAAGATCTCTGGATCCTTGTGTGGTACAGGGCTGGTTCTAGCTTTGTTAGAAAGAGGTCGTCATGTACTATATGATGTTTGATTACAAATGTTTATATTAATCATGGCATAACCTCTTTAGTTGTCATATTCACATAAACAACCCTACCAGTTTTCCACAAGGGACAAACACAGATTACTAGTGTTGAGCGAGCATGCTCGGCCAAATACCTGTTCGGCTCGAGCACCGCTATGCTCGGCACATGGAAGTACTCGGCCGAGTACAGCATGTGCTCGAGCGCCATGCTCGAGTCTCCTCCCTGCACGTTTCGTGGCTGATAAGCAGCCAATAGACATGCAGGTAAGTACTGCCATCACTGTAATGACAGTAGCCATGTTGGCTACTGGGATTACAGTGATTGGCTGGCTGGAAATATAGCACCCAATGACGCAGGGTTGAGCTCATTGTGAGTCAGGGAGAGCTGCGCTTAGGAAGGGACAGAGAGTGTAGGGAGTGTGATCGCAATATATTCAATAGAAAAATGTTTGAAAGACCCAAAAGTCCTTGGACTATTGTGTGTGGTGGCAGGCTGGCAGCAATATAATATAGCCAGCAAATTTTTTCCCCCATACTTTTTAGATAGAGGGTGTCTGCAGTGACTTGTGACATCTGTGCTGCAATACCTTCTGTGTGCCAGATATTGGGAAAAATCTTTGCGAAAACAATTATACTTTTTCCATAATTTATCCACACTTTGCCTATAAACGGTGTCTGCAGTCAATTGTCACATCTGCGCTGCAATAGCTTGTGTGTGTCAGGGCCAGATATTGGGAAAAATATTACTGACAACAAATATATTTTTTACATAATTTATCCATAAATTTCCTATAAACGGTCCATGCAATCAATTGTCACATCTGCGCTGCGATAGCGTGTGTCAGGGCCAAATATTGAGAAAAATAGAGGCCGTGGTCCTGGACGCGGTGAAACTGTGTCTGCTGCCAGAGCACAAGAAAAACAATCATCCAAGATACCTAGCTTCATGTCCCAGTTTGCGGGGTGGTGCAGGACACTACTCTTGAAGTCAGCCCAGTGCGAGCAGGCGGTCGGTTAGATTGCAGCAGATAGTGCTTCCAGACGGTTAAGCACCACCCTGTCTTCCACCAAGTCCAGTCTCAGTAGCCAGGAGTCTGGTCCACATAATCCTCACCCTGATCCTCCTTCCTCCCACCATTTACAGTCTGGCCAAACAAGTGATCCCACACTCGGATATTGCGAGGACCTGTTTTCATCTCCATTAATTGATTTGGCCCTCTCGCCAAGCAAGATTGAAGAGGGACCTGATATCTTGTGCCCCGATTCCCAACCTCTTGAGTATCCAGAGTCACAAGAGCATGACACTGGGGAATGGCAATTAGTGTTTAATGAGGTGGATGATGATGAGACACAGTTGCCAATGACTCAACCACAATTACTGTCTCAAGAGGTTGAGGAAGAGGATGACACACAGTTGTCAATCACTGAGGTTGTGGTTAGGTCAACAAATCAGGAGGATCATCAGAGTGAGGAAGTGGAAGAAGAGGTGCTGGACGACAAGGTCACTGACCCAACCTGGGAAGGTGGCAACAAGCCGAGCGAGGAGAGCAGTACAGAGGGCAAGGGATCTGCAGCACTGCAACAGGAAGAGGCAGTGGGGTGGCAAAAGGTAGAATGCGGGCACCACCGAACAGGCCCGTAACTGTTCCACGGAGCACCCCCTTGCGTAAATCTCCCTTGCCAAGGGGTAGGTGTTCGGCAGTATGGCACTTCTTTGAGGAGAGTGCGGACGACAAAAGAATAGTAGTTTGCAACCTGTGCCACATCAAAATGAGCCAGGGCGCGAACACTAGCAACGTCGCCACCATCAGCATGATCCGCCACATGGCATCAAAGCACCCTAATAGGTGGGCCGAACGCCTAGGTAAACAATTTTTGGCAGCACTTGCAATTTATGTACAAGTAAATATACAGAAAAGAATATTTTTACTTTGGTTTTGTGCGTAAAACCTTAATTCAATTGTGGGCCTGATTATCAGTTTAAGGACTTTTAAGCAGCATCAGCAGCAGCATGGGGATAAAAATGAGTGGCAAGGTGACATACTGTGGAGATCGCAGAATGAGGACGCCACATAGTGGCACAATGACTGAGTCTTGATAAAAGACTAAGGACACAGATTGTTTAGAAAGATGCAGATGGAAACAAATCTGTGGAGCTGTATGACGTTCACCTGCAGATTAATGCAGACCAGGGGTGTGGCTATAGGGGAAGCAGGGGAAGCTGCAGCTTTGGGGCCCTGACCCAGAAGGGGCCCATTTAGGAGGAGAAGGACTAAAGGATAGAGTCAGGGCCCCTCAACAGTATTACACAATGAAACTATATACAGTAACAGTATAGACAGTGTATAAAACGGATGGAACAGCTGCCGTCCCTGGTCTGAGAGAGCGATCTTTACTAGCCACAGGAATGGGGGCGGCATGAGGGGGTTGCTAAATAATTACTGTGGGATGGAGCCCCATTCAAAAATTTGCTGTGGGGCCCAGTCATGTCTAACTTTGCCATTGATGCAGCCCACAAAAGCAAGTTGGGTTTATCGATTCCAAGACCTTAATTAAATTGTGGGCCTGGTGATCAGTTTATAACCTTAAATAAACACACCTTCCTCTGACACCCTGATTATCAATTTATCAGGGGTTATCTTGTCTAAAGATGAAATGTCTATTTTGAGGAAAGGACTGTCACGGCCATGGCCATGACCGTGACTCCTTAACCGCATGCGGTTGCCTGCGGTTTGTTTTTGGTTGTTTCAACCACAGGTGAGGGCTGCTTGTGTGTTGCCTCACTTGTGGTTGCCGCGGGCAACAAGTGGTTGGAGATTGTCGCAGATAGCAGCCTGAGCTGGTGCTAGGCAGCTTGCGGCATCTTCATGCGGTTACACCTAGCTACCTCTTTGTTAGGTGTGTGTGTATGTGTGCACTAGGTTTTATGTATTGTGTGCACGTCCCCTCTAAGTTGGTGTTTCCCTTCCCTGGTGCTGGAAGGGTTAACTCCCTTCCCAGTGTGTATGTGTGTCACTGGGTGTGTCTGACCGTTGGGTGTGGCCACTTAGGCCTATAAAGCCTCTGTCTTTGGCATGGCTCAGGAGGTTTCTTCAGCCAGGCATAGCTGGAGCAGCCTCCTGTGTGTTACCATCTTCCAGTAAGGGCCACCCTTCCGGTCATATGTTTCACTTCCTTGATGTTCTGTTGGATGTCCTATGTTTTCCTTGTTCTTCTGTGCAGCTATGGATCTGGGTCTCTGTGTATGGATGTGTGGGTATCTTCGGCTGGCCAGCACAGGGATCCAGTCAGCAAGGCTGTGGCAGGTAGGTGGGACTGGTTCTGTTCACCTGCCATATCCATAGATCTTTTGGTGTTCCCCTTTTCCCTGCAGCTTGGCCCGTGAGACCCCTGTTCCTCCGCGTCCAGTAGGAACAGGCCGTCTTACCCTGACTCCTAGCTCAGGGACCGGACAGAGGGTGAGTTAGGGATCCGAGGTTCCTGAGTATGGGCCCTCCTACCTTCAAGGTCGGCCCATGCAGCTAGGAGTTAGGGTCAGGTTAGGGACGCTTCAGGAGATGACCTGCTCCCTAATTCTGTGGCCCTGGCCGAGTAGCGACCGGGCATCTTCTGACATCGCACGGCTGAGGATTTTCCCCATCCTCAGCCGTGACAAGGACTCACTTTTGTTCCAACTACACGTTTTAACTGCTTTGATTGGATCAAAGATATACATCTCTTCACCAGAAAACTCTGATGGCACAAGATATTTGCGACATCGGACAAAAAGAGGTGCTCTGAGTTAGGTCTAGATAGAGAAGATCTAGAGAGTCTAGACAATTTGACACACCTACTAGATGAGAACGAACACCCAAGTGGACAAGGCCCCTTTACCTCCCTGAGAAATAAAAGTGTGAAAATGCCACCAAAAACACTGAACGAAGCCAACATTGATATTTTTCTCAGGTAAGTTACACGTGATTTGGAGAAAATTTTACACAATCACCCTAATAAAAACTATACTCGAACAGAGATGATGGCGCTACAAAATCTAAGTACAAACGAAAAAATTATAGTAAAGCCATCTGACAAAGAGGGAAATACTGTGATTCTCTCCCTTCAACAATATACAGGTATGTGTCTTTCTCTACTATCAGACAAAAATAGTTATGAAGTACTAAAGGGGACCCCACCAGCCTATATTCGGCTGGGTTATTCCAAATTGTGCACCGGGGTCTGGTAGACAAATGCATAGACCGTAAAGAACTTGAATTCCGGTTACCCACCAATCCGAAAAAAGCAACATTTTACGGACTCCCTAAAATACATAAGGGAACGGTCCACTTAAAAGGACGCCCTATAGTGTCAGGAATTGACAGTCTCACTCAACATGCGGGGACCTATATTGATCATGTATTACGCCCCTTTGTGTCATCTTTACCGTCGTATCTTCGTGATACGACGGATTTATTAAAAAGAGTGGAGGGTATAACCATGGAACCAGAGAGTTGGTTTGCCTCTATTGACATAGAGGCACTGTATAAGTCTATCTCCCATGAGAAAGGCCTCACAGCAGCCAAATATTTCTTAGACTCCAGATCCAAAGATATATACCACCATAACTTATTTGTCTTGCAACTTCTCAACTTTATTTTAACACACAATTATTTTTTGTTCGAGGACCGTTTCTACCACCAGCTGATGGGTAGCCCTTGTGCACCGACATATGCTAATCTGCTCCTGGGCTGGTGGGAGGACACAGAGGTCTTCTCGGAATCACCTTTCTGGACGTTGTTTTAGAGAGAGATGATAATAACTATATTAAAACAACGTTATTCCGAAAAAAGGCCTCAACCAACAGCCTATTACGATGGGAGAGCTTTCACCCCAAGCCCCTAAAGAAAGGGATTCCCAAAGGACAGTTCCTGAGGGTGCAGCGAAACTGTTCTGAACCTGAGACATTTACACGCGAGGCGTCTAAGTTATTCAATCGCTTTAAGGATAGGGGGTATCCCAGTCCGTGCCTCTATGAGGCATGGAACTGGGCTAAATCTAGAGACCGCTCCTCTATACTGCGACTACAATTAAAGAAAACCAACTCAAAAGGACCTATAAGAGTCATTGGGACCTTTGACTCTGAGTCACAACAGGTCCGCAACATCCTGAGTCGCTACTGGTCACTAATCAAAACGGATCCGCATTTAACGACCGTTCTACCTGAAAATCCGTCCATTACCTTTAGATGTGGTCGCAGTATAGGGGATACGTTAGTCCACAGTCATCTGGATCCACCTGTAATCAATACTTGGCTATCCAATAGACAAGTAGGTACCTTTAAATGCGGTAAATGCAAGGCATGCAATTTTATTTCTCTAGGAAATGCGTTCAAGAATAGCTCTGAAGATAGACTTTTTCATGCCAGGAGTTTTGCGAACTGCAATACTTCGGGAATTATCTATTTGGCTCAGTGTACTTGCGGACTTAAATATGTAGGGAAAACAAAGAGGATGTTCAAAAAAAGAATTCTTGAACATATTGGGGACATCCACAACAGACGGGATAAACCCATTTCCCGACATGAATGGGCCAGTCATGCTGGAACTATAAATGTCATTCAGTTCTCTATGATTGAAGTTTTGAAATCAACAAATAGGGGGGGGCGGGGTTTAGATAAATTCCTCAGACAAAAGGAGCCCAGATGGATTTCTATGCTGAATACTGTTGCACCTGCTGGACTAAACTAATATATTGATTTTGCGTGCTTTTTATAAAATGGTCTCCCACATCTGTCCTGGATTTGGTGGTTTAAACACCATTGACATCATATGTATATAATTAGTGGGAGGAGGAAGCTCCGACACTTATCCCCAATCCCTTAGAGCCAATAATCCTCTTATTTGACTAAAGGTATCTATTCTCAGTTTTTTTAAAATCAAGATAGTTTTTATTGAAAAACTAAAACACAGTGTACAACATATACACATACTGTATATCTATTCTCTGTTTTAAAAAAAAATTGACATGTCATCATGTCCAGCCGGGCACACAGTTTATACTCACAAGACAAGCACAAAACGTCGCCCTCTGTTTTAATCATAATAAATTACAATATGATTAAACATCTGTCGCATCTAGTATTGGGCGATTGATAATAGGCCACTATGTATGGCCATTTTGTTCATAATGGGATCGTCTGTGATAATTAATATAAATATATATATACAGTACAGACCAAAAGTTTGGACACACCTTCTCATTCAAAGAGTTTTCTTTATTGTCATGACTATGAAAATTGTAGTATCACACTGAAGACTATGAATTAACACATGTGGAATTATATACATAACAAACAAGTGTGAAACAACTGAAAATATGTCATATTCTAGGTTCTTCAAAGTAGCCACCTTTTGCTTTGATTACTGCTTTGCACACTCTTGGCATTCTCTTGATGAGCTTCAAGAGGTAGTCACATGAAATGGTCTTCCAACAGTCTTGAAGGAGTTCCCAGCGATGCTTAGCACTTGTTGGCCCTTTTGCCTTCACTCTGCGGTCCAGCTCACCCCAAACCATCTTGATTGGGTTCAGGTCGGTGACTGTGGAGGCCAGGTCATCTGGCACAGCACCCCATCATTCTCCTTCATGGTCAAATAGCCCTTACACAGCCTGGAGGTGTGTTTGGGGTCATTGTCCTGTTGAAAAATAACTGATGGTCCAACTAAACGCAAACCGGATGGAATAGCATGCCGCTGCAAGATGCTGTGGTAGCCATGCTGGTTCAGTATTGAATATCAATTTTGAATAAATCCCCAACAGTGTCACCAGCAAAGCACCCCCGCACCATCACACCTCCTCCTCCATGCTTCACGGTGGGAACCAGGCATGTAGAGTCCATCCGTTCACCTTTTCTGAGTCGCACAAAGACACGGTGGTTGGAACCAAAGATCTCAAATTTGGACTCATCAGACCAAAGCACAGATTTCCACTGGTCTAATGTCCATTCCTTCTGTTCTTTAGCCCAAACAAGTCTCTTCTGCTTGTTGCCTGTCCTTAGCAGTGGTTTCCTAGCAGATATTCTACCATGAAGGCCTGATTCACACAGTCTCCTCTTAACAGTTGTTCTAGAGATGTGTCTGCTGCTAGAACTCTGTGTGGCATTGACCTGGTCTCTAATCTGAGCTGCTGCTAACCTGCGATTTCTGAGGCTGGTGACTCGGATGAACTTATCCTCCGCAGCAGAGGTGACTCTTGGTCTTCCTTTCCTGGGGCGGTCCGCATGTGAACCAGTTTCTTTGTAGCGCTTGATGGTTTTTGTGACTGCACTTGGGGACACTTTCAAAGTTTTCAGACCCACTGACCTTCATTTCTTAAAGTAATGATGGCCACTTGTTTTTCTTTACTTAGCTGCTTTTTTCTTGCCATAATACAAATTCTAACAGTCTATTCAGTAGGACTATCAGCTGTGTATCCACCTGACTTCTCCACAACGCAACTGATGATCCCAACTCCATTTATAAGGCAAGAAATCCCACTTATTAAACTTGACAGGGCACACCTGTGAAGTGAAAACCATTTCAGGTGACTACCTCTTGAAGCTCATCAAGAGAATGCCAAGAGTGTGCAAAGCAGTAATCAAAGCAAAAGGTGGCTGCTTTGAAGAACCTAGAATATGACATATTTTCAGTTGTTTCACACTTTTTTGTTATGTATATAATTCCACATGTGTTAATTCATAGTTTTGATGTCTTCAGTGTGAATCTACAATTTTCATAGTTATGAAAATAAAGAAAACTCTTTGAATCAGAAGGTGTGTCCAAACTTTTGGTCTGTACTGTATATCCAAATGAGCTAATACATAGGTCACCTTGTCCATATGTAGAATCACCTAACTATGCGATCTCTATTTACCCTGACGATCGGCGCCTCAAATGGGAAGGCGGGGTCACGTGATTGGGATATAGACACGTGATCAATCGCGCCAGCCACTGGTGCGATCACATGATCGGAAGGTTGGTCAGCTGCACACACGTCATACCCGGAAGGGGGATTTAAATAGTGTGAGCGCGCCCTACCCAGTGCTGCCTCCATCTGCTGCACATCTTGGAGACTCCGGGCCGCCCAACATGCATCTATATGTAATTACTGCATGCTGCCTCCTCTGCACGGACATCTAATAAGCTGCCATATACATCCTATGGACACGCAAGTACTGCTGGTGGCCACCAGCTGATATACATATGCCAGGGGGATATTTATGATTGAACATGCTATGGCACCTATGTGTATTATCTTCATTTCTGAAATCTTTATCGACAACCATTAGCTTATACACCCATTTTGCCTCTAAAGGGCTCCCCCCTCCTTTCTTGTATCTAGCTATCATGTCCTTATAATATAAGAAAGGTATAGGTAGGGTTCACTACGAGTCTTAAAACTTGTTGATTGTCCTATGTGATGAAACTGTCTGTCCTCGTTCTTATTATTAACACTACTGAGTGATATAGCGGGGGCTTATCATAATAACGCCGACTCGGCCATGATGGTTTATCTAGGTTTTGAATACCTTTAGTTCAGAATTTATTTAATAATCTATATAGCGATGGTGTTTCATATTAATGATCACTAACCTATGGGACAAGCAATATCTTGGCTTTTTCCATTTAGGTTCTGAGTCTATTCATTCTAGAAGCTGCCTAACAATCTATATAGTGGTAGTTTATAAATAATAACTATTGATCTATGGGAGGAGCCACATTCGGACCTCTCTCTACTCTGGTGTTAAATTTTGGGTGATGAACACCCTTCCATTTAGGTATATATGTTATGTCCCCTGAGGAGCCTGTAACCAACTAGGCGAAACGTGTAGGGACGAATACAAGTGTCTGATTGACACTGGACTGATATAACTGTTGCACCACTTATTATTTTCATTGTATGTCATTGGGTGGCTCTCTTGTCACTCCACGGGGGGTTCTATTAGTGTACATTGTTTATTATTTTTTGGTATTTAGCCTAGGTCTCATCTTAGGACCAGCATCTCACATCCCCGAGTCAGGGTCTTCCAGGGGTTACCAGGAGGCACGAGACACGGGATCGCCCTTATCAGGGCGGCTATTCCGTTTGCAGGCAGGGAGACATTAATTAGGGCCAGAATTAGGAATATCGCCCCATGAGCCCATGCTATAGTTGTCTGCCACGCTGCAAACATAGGTGAGTGGAACATTATTTCCACATCTAGTTTTTTTTATTTATTTCATGATTTATATTTTCTTTTTGTAATATAAGGTGTCATTGGCTTTTATTAGTGATTTAATAAAAGTTATGTTTTAGTAATATGGTATTGCTGCGAAGGTTATTCTAAATTGACCATATTCTACTATAAGCCCGTGAACAGGGTTAAGTTCAATCTGTGGGACTCCAGTTTATAGCCTTTTAAGCAGCATCAGCAGCAGCATGGTGATAAAAATTAGTGGCAAGGTGACATGGTGTGGAGATGGCAGCATGAGGAGGCCACATAGTGGCACAATGACAAAGTCTGGATAAAAGACTGAGGCCACAGATTGTTGAGAAAGATTCAGATGGAAACAAATCTGCAGAGCTGTATGACAGTCACCTGCAGATTAATGCAGCCATCAAAATCAAGTTGGGTTTGTCGGTTCCACCTCAGCTCACCAGCAGGCCCGCACCTAAAATCTTTTACTGGGTCAGCTCACCTGCAGGCCCGCAACTCAAATGTTTTACAGGGTCAGCTCAGCTGCAGGCTCGCAACTCAAATCTTTTACGGGGTAAGCTCACATGCAGGCCCACACCTAAAATCTTTTAAAGGGTCAGCTCACCTGCAAGCTCGCAACTCAAATCTTTTACAGGGTCAGTTCACCTGCAGGCCCGCAACTCAAATCTTTTACTGGGTCAGCTCACATGTAGGCCCTTACCTAAAATCTTTTACTGGGTCAGCTCACCTGCAGGCCCGCAACTCAAATATTTTACAGGGTCAGCTCACATGCAGGCCCGCAACTCAAATCTTTTACAGGGTCAGCCTACATGCAGGCCCCCGCATAGAATTTTTTAGAGGGTCAGTTCAGCTGCAGGCCCTTGCATATAATGTTTTACAGGATCAGCTCACCCGCAGGCACTCGCATATAAGGTTTTACAGGGTCAGCTCACAAGCAGGCCTGCACCTAAACTCTTTTACAGGGTCAGCTCACCTGCAGGCCCGCAACTCAAATCTTTTACAGGGTAAGCTCACCTGCAGGCCTACAACTCATGCTGCCTTGCTTTAAAGTAGTAGTCGTTTATCAGGCTCCCTCTCCAAAATCGAACAATGATTCCCCGTTACCGGTGGTCACCATGTTAGGCACATAAAAGAACATGAAAGTTGATAGGGAAGATATCCAAATGGATCATGGATGTCACAGGGACGTTTGATCAGGCAGAAGTTATCTAGAGTCAGCAAAGCGGCAGCAGGGCCTCTCCTGTATAATGTTCCCTCCTCCAAAATACCGCAGTGACATTCCCTGTAATTTTTTATTACTCATTCCAATAACAGGGCATCTTAAGAGTCTTGTATTGTTATTTATCGTCTCTACCTCCACGAGTCAGGAGCGTGTGATTTGCGCGCAACCCACTTGCCTTCCTTGAATGTGGTAGCCGTTTCTCAGGCTCCCTCTCCGGAATCAAACACTGATTCCCCATTACCTGTAGTTTACATCGGTTTTGAGCTGACAATTACATTGAAAGTTGATAGACCAGACATCCGGATGGATCATCGCCGTCATGGGGACATGCCATCGGCCCCAGTTTAACTAGAGTCATCAAAGCGGCAGCAGGCCACCGCCCATAATGTTTTAGATGGTCCGATCAGCAGGCCCTTGCTCCTAATGTTTTTGAGGGTCACCAGCAGGCCATCAATCATAATTTTTAAAGGGTGTGTATGATGCCCTCCTTTATGTGTAACTAAGGGTGTATTGGAGTGCCTCTTGTAATTTTTGGCAGAACTTGCACTTTATATACTGACATTTTCTTATGAACCAGGCACCCTTCCCTCTTCAGAGCAGGGGGTACCTGGTTTAATGCTCGGGTTCTTCTATTGACTTCCATTATATTCAGGTGCTTGGTCGAGCACCCGAATATCACGATGTGTTCGGCCCAAACCCTTGAGCACTACGGTGCTCGATCAACACTACAGATTACTTTTCCCCATTGATAATATATTTATTCACGATGCTACTCCCATCTCACATTCTTGTGGGTGCAGTGTGTTATGCCATGGAGGCGATCAAATGGTACCTGGATAGTACAGCGTAATGTAAAATGCAATTGCTATTTGGATCTTCTTAATCTTTGATGGTCGTCAATTTGGAGACTGGAGTTGAATTTACTTGGCCATCACGTACTCTGATACCAGTAGAGCGTGACAAGTAACTTAACATTCATTTTACATAAAATACACCACAAAAATACAAATGAAATATGCTATCTCCCTGAAATGCATCAAAAGCACTTTACTACCACATGTATTGAATTCATATCCTTTCATGAGGGATGAACCTGCTATCCCCATTACCCACAAACACACGTAACACTTTCCTTTGGCAAAAAGATTTGCAATTACTGTATTATTAAAATAAAATCAGGACACAGCATTTCACCCCAATGGTCTTCCACTCAAACATCAAACATGCTCACTTTGCTCTGTATTTTTTGAAAGTGTATTGTGTCCATACAAAGTTCATTTGTTAAAACTGTAGATTTTATTTTTGTTAAACATAATTTTTTGCTATTACAATTAAATTATGTTAAACCACATTGTATCATATTTGTCTTGCTTCATAACATAAAAATCAGTTATAAAACAAGGAAAAGGTGGGCGTGGACGGTGAGCTAATTGGGTGGTGCTATGGGCCACTTGACTGGATTTGCCCCCCAGGACGGCTGCCAGCCCTCCCCTGGGGAAAAGTCACAGATTTTGTCGCAAACCACCCTTTTGCAACCTAAATATGACTAAAAATGGTGTAAAACAAATAATAAATGGCCGCTATATTCATATTTTTGCAAAACGGACATACAGTTGTGTTCAAAATAATAGCAGTCAGACATCACTAACCTGATCAATCACTGTTTTTGGTAGAAATGATATTTCTACATGGCAAATAATTTACTAGCAGGTGTAGTAGAGTAATAGAAACCCAACAGTCATGACATGCATGCTGCTGATTCTCTGTAATTCAATCACTTATTAAAAGGGGCATGTTCAAAATAATAGCAGTGTGGAGTTGAATGAGTGAGGTCATTCATTCTTTGAAAAACAGGTGGCAATTATTTCCCTTATTTAAGGAAGGAAGCAAATTTTATACATGCTGGTTACAGGGCATTTCTCTCTGAAATTCTGAGGGAAATAGGTCGTTTCAGATATTGTTCAGAAGAACAGCATACCTTGATTAAAAAGTTGATTGGAGAGGGGAAAACATATAAAGAAGCGCAGAAAATGATAGGCTGCTCAGCTAAAATGATCGCAAATGCTTTAAAATGGCAACCAAAACCTGAAAGACGTGGAAGAAAGTGAAAACTACCATTTAAATGGATAGAAGAATAGCCAAAATGGCAAGGACTCAGCCAACAATCAGCTCCAGGAAGATCAAAGAAGGTGAGTACTGTTACAATTAGAAGACGCCTATGTGAAGCAACGCTATCTGCAAGAAGCCCCCGCAAAGTCCCACTGTTGAAAAAAGACATGTGCTGAAGAGTTTGCCAAAGAGAAACTGGCCTAAAGAGACTGGCCTAAAGAGACATTTTGTGGACTGATGAAAGTAAGATTGTTCTTTTTGGGTCTAGTGGCCGGAGACAGTTTTTCAGACGACCCCCAAACACTGAATTCAAACCACAGTACACTGAAGACAGTGAAGCATGGTGGCACAAGCATCATGATATGGGGATGCTTCTCATACTAAGGTGTTGGGTCTATTTATCGCATACCAGGGTTCATGGATCAGTTTGAATACATCAGAATACTTGAAGAGGTCATGCTGCCTTATGCTGAAGAGGATATGCCCTTGAAATGGGGTTTCCAACAAGACAACAACTCCAAACACACCAGTAAATGTGCAACATCTTGG
Source organism: Bufo gargarizans (assembly GCF_014858855.1). Taxonomy (NCBI): domain Eukaryota; kingdom Metazoa; phylum Chordata; class Amphibia; order Anura; family Bufonidae; genus Bufo; species Bufo gargarizans. The sequence continues at coordinate 159,934,089 of NC_058082.1, read as the reverse complement.
TTCCAGACTAACAAGATTACGGTATGGAGTGGTCAGCCCAAATCCTGTATCTTAATCCAATAGAAAACTTGTAGGGTGACATAAAAAATGCAGTTTCTGAGGCAAAACCAAGAAATAGAGAAGAACTGTGGAATGTAGTCAATCATCCTGGGCTGGAAAACCTGTTCACACGTGCCAGAAGTTGGTTGACTCCATGCAACACAGATGTACAGCATTTCTTAGAAACAATGGTTATACAACTAAATATTAGTTAAATGATTCAAAGGAAAGCAAAATCTTCAAACATTTTTCAGTTTATATAGTGAATGTTTGAGTTTGTAAAGAAGATTACAAACACTGCTATTTTCTTGAAAAGTCTAATATTCACTTTTCTTCAACTTTTTTAGAGGAACAACACAAATTTGATATATTTTTTTCATGTTTTGATTTGGAATAGAAATCGTAGTGTTCCCAATTCATTTGTGTGTATGGAAATAAAAGCTATTAGAAGGAATTTGAGCTTTATTCACTTTTTTAAATACATTGCTATTATTTTTAACACAACTTTATAGATGAAGAAAGCACTGTATATCTGTGCAAAATGCGGACCACAGACCCATTGAAGTACAAACCGGATTCCAAAAAAGTTGGGACACTATACAAATCGTGAATAAAAACTGAATGCAATGATGTGGAGGTGCCAACTTCTAATATTTTATTCAGAATAGAACATAAATCACGGAACAAAATTTTAAACTGAGAAAATGTACCATTTTAAGGGGAAAATATGTTGAATCAGAATTTCATGGTGTCAACAAATCCCCAAAAAGTTGGGACAAGGCCATTTTCACCACTGTGTGGCATCTCCCCTTCTTCTTACAACACTCAACAGACGTCTGGGGACCAAGGAGACCAGTTTCTCAAGTTTAGAAATAGGAATGCTCTCCCATTCTTGTCTAATACAGGCCTCTAACTGTTCAATCGTCTTGGGCCTTCTTTGTTGCACCTTCCTCTTTATGATGCGCCAAATGTTCTCTATAGGTGAAAGATCTGGACTGCAGACTGGCCATTTCAGAACCCGGATCCTTCTCCTACGCAGCCATGATGTTGTGATTGATGCAGAATGTGGTCTGGCATTATCTTGTTGAAAAATGCAGGGTCTTCCCTGAAAGAGATGACGTCTGGATGGGAGCATATGTTCTTCTCGAACCTGAATATATTTTTCTGCATTAATGGTGCCTTTCCAGACATGCAAGCTGCCCATGCCACACACACTCATGCAGCCCCATACCATCAGAGATGCAGGCTTCTGAACTGAGCGTTGATAACAACTTGGGTTGTCCTTGTCCTCTTTGGTCCGGATGACATGGCGTCCCAGATTTCCAAAAAGAACTTTGAATCGTGACTCGTCTGACCACAGAACAGTCTTCCATTTTGCCACACTCCATTTTAAATGATCCCTGGCCCAGTGAAAACGCCTGAGCTTGTGGATCTTGCTTAGAAATGGCTTCTTCTTTGCACTGTAGAGTTTCAGCTGGCAACGGCGGATGGCACGGTGGATTGTGTTCACTGACAATGGTTTCTGGAAGTATTCCTGAGCCCATTCTGTGATTTCCTTTACAGTAGCATACCTGTTTGTGGTGCAGTGTCGTTTAAGGGCCCGGAGATCACGGGCATCCAGTATGGTTTTACGGCCTTGACCCTTACGCACAGAGATTGTTCCAGATTCTCTGAATCTTTGGATGATGTTATGCACAGTTGATGATGAGAGATGCAAAGTCTTTGCAATTTTTCGCTGGGTAACACCTTTCTGATATTGCTCCACTATCTTTCTGCGCAACATTGTGGGAATTGGTGATCCTCTACCCATCTTGGCGGCTTCTGAGAGACACTGCCACTCTGAGAAGCTCTTTTCATACCCGATCATGTTGCCAATTGACCTAATTAGTGTTAATTGGTCTTCCAGCTCTTCGTTATGCTCAAATTGACTTTTTCCAGCCTCTTATTGCTACTTGTCCCAACTTTTTGAGGATTTGTTGACACCGTGAAAATTTGAATCAACGTATTTTTCCTTTAAAATTATACATTTACTCGGATTAAACGTTTGATCTGTCATCTACGTTCTATTACAAATAAAATATTGACATTTGCCATCTCCACATCATTGCATTCAGTTTTTATTCACAATTTGTTTAGAGTCCCAACTTTTTGGGAATCCGGTTTGTAAATGGGTCCATAAAAAATGTGGATGCAACACGGATGGTATCCGTATTTTGCAGATCTGCAATTTGTGGACCACAAAATACATACATACAGTTGTCTGAGTTTGTTCCTCGGACAGCTCTCTCTTTGCTGCCTCAGCTCAGGAGTTTCTCTTGTCTTTCAGCCCATCTTGTGATTGCTCGATACGGCCTCCTGCTGTTACAGCACTTGCATCCGCTTCCACTGTCTGCACACAAAGTCAGAGCTGCACTCCCTGCACAGTTTACTACTTTAACCTCCTTGTAACTCCATCCTATGCCAGCGCCATGGCACAGTATTCAGAGCCGCAACACTGTCAACTATAAGCTCTGTAAATGAGAGAGAGTGTGACTAGGATGAGAGACTGCCTACTCTTTATTGTTTTTGTGTTTCTTGATGTACCCTAGTGCCTCTCTACCTTAAAGGCACTCCACCATCTTTAAATCTCTACGTTAAGCACATTACACTTCCTCATTCCAACGTGCCTGAGATGTTTGCAACATTTCATGCCAAGTACCCAATGAATGTTTCTGACATCACTAGAGCTCTATGTGCTTTTCTTCTGTATAAATTAAAAGATCTTCACCATTGCCATGAACTCACACCTACTTGAGCTGCAATGTGCCCTTGATTTGTGTTTCAATGGACTTGTTACTTTATTTAGGTAGGCATCTCTCCCTATGGCCTGCTACTTGGGATTCCTGCATTTTTACCACCGTGGTAGTTAGTTAGTGCTTAGGGCTTGTCTTGTTTTTGTTTATTCATGTACTTTAAACCTTTGCCTTGCAGTTAAAAAACAAGGAAAGGGAGCCAGCTGGTACCTGTATCTTTGAGCTGATGCATCCCACTGCCAGAGATGTAAAAGAGCACCAACCAGATGATGACTTGCCTTTCAATAGGGGTATGTGCAGTATCCCAGAGGAGGTGTTCTTCCAAATGGTTTGATGTGTAATGCTTATCATGTTATTTAATGTCATTTTATGCTCTGTATATCCAATATGGTAATGTCTAGTACTGGAGTCAATCAACTTTGGCACAGCCCCTACAGGAAGCTTGGGTGTATATACTGGATTCGTCCCTTGCTGAGTCTAGAGAGTTCTAGCCTGGAGTTAGCTTGCAGAAGTAGAGTGAGGAAGCAACTTTATGTACTCTATTTCTCACACGACTGGACTAAAGCTACAGAGACTCACCGATCTCTGGATGATCTACAGAAAGGAAGGAAGAGAGGAGAATACAGAAATCTGTATGGCTGAGCACTAGAGTCAGTAAGTTATCCTGCTACCTAAGCTGTTTAGACTTTACTGCATTGAGGGGAATACTGTTAAGACCACCTTTACACATGGACACAACTTGGCCAGTCACACGTAAATTTGCACTATATATTGTGGGAACTGTGTTTTTGCTATCGTTGGATGTACTACAACTTCAATTTTTCACTACAGTCAAAAAGGGACATCCTCTTAAATCTGGCCTGGTTACTGACTTGTACTCCATACACTGACCACTGCACTTTACACGCCCTGCCTTGCACCTATAAAAACACTCAACGCTCATAGGCACCCCAACTACCATCAGGCAGGAGCCCCAGAACCTGGGTGTGCACTGGGGGAAGAAAGGTTGTGTGCTCCATTTATTGCACTGGCCCTAGGGTGCAACGGTGTGAGGAAAGCCATTGTGATTGTTACAACCAGAGCCACTACCACTCCCATCCTCTCCTACAGCTCCTCAGGGGCTTTCTGCAAATACACGGTTTTGCAACTTTTTTATGTGAGAAAACTGTTGTGAAGAGGATGATAAATTCCTCCCAACGTGGCAGCTGTCTTGTAGACTTTAAGATGCACACAGGAACTGTTCTTGTTCAGATCTCACAAAATACTTGAACAATTGCACAGAAAATGATAACATAATACATTTATGATCCACACAGTAAGCAATTTCTGAAACATTAGATTCTTCCGTTTCTACAGCAGCTAAAACCCAAGTGAATGGACTTTGGATGTTCCTTTTCAAGGAAACACTTGTCACTTTACAACAATCAATTCTAGTGTCGATGTCTTAATTCAGTTGTGGATATCTCATCTTCTTCACAGAGCCTCCATATCAGCAATACAACAGATATGAAGAGCAGGATGTTATCTACAGTTTCTCAAGTCATTCTCATATAGAAACAAACCTCTAGTTTCATAAAGTGTGACATGGTCTCCTGAGAATTCTCACAAGAGAAAATGATGGTTTCAGATGCATTCTTTGCCTTTATCGTAGATTTATTCATTAAAATGAAGCATCACGAATGTTGTACAAGTCATAATCTAAGAGGGTTCAAAATGCTTGCACCTCATCCTACAGAAAAGTGTATCCTTTCTAGTAATGTCTAGTTACTGTCCTATTGCTTATCACTCATATTGAACTGTTTGGGGCCATTCACATGGCAGAACACCACACCAAAATACCAGTGGTGCCATGTGGCATATGCCTCCCATTGTCTTCAATATGAGGCTGCGTTGCAGTTCCTGGTCTGGCAATTAGAAGTCAGGACCGCGCCAAGAAGGGACTTTTCCCTTCTTGAGATGGTGTGTGGACAGCTGGCACTTGAAGCTGCAGAAGCTGTCCAAGCATGGCATACCTTATGTGCCTGAAGCTGCTTTGAGACACCAGGGTGTAACCTAAATGACGTATGCACCACTGTGGATAAACACCTTCGGTATTCATGGCATGTTTAAAGAGATTCTGTCACCTAGATTTTGCATATAGAGCCATTTATAGTGTCTGCCAGATCTCCTATAACATGTCGCAATATTCCTTTGCCAATAAATATGAATGCTTTAGTTTATCCTGAAAAATCTATTTGATGAGTATGCAAAAAAAAATAAAAAAGAGACCAAGGGGTTGTTTCTAATGTCTCTGGAGCCCAGACGCGCCCATTCTGAAGGAGCTCCGCATCCCTAATTTTCCATCCTAGCTCCCCCGACGTCACTCAGAGGACTCAGCGCGAGAACTTCAGAATGGGCGCGGATGGGCTCCAGAGACATTAGGAACAACCCCTTGGGCTGTTTTCAGATGGAATTTTCATATTGATAAAATCGATTTTTTGAAAAAACTAAAGCATTCATATCTATGGCAGCGGACATGCTATAGGAGATCTGGTAGACCCTATAAACAGCTCTATATGCAAAATCTAAGTGACAGAATCCCTTTAAGCATACTGTGAGCAGGGACGTCACAGGTGATCAGAGAAATGTAGATAATGCCTGTGTGGGCCATGTAGGATATCAATCGATGCTACAGATGTGTGAAACTGCGCTGTGAGGGACATAAGTCACATTGTATTCATTGATAAACTGCATTGTAAATTGTTGCCATGTGCCTGGAAGTAAAGACTCAATTGCACTGCAGGCCACAACACTGGGCTTAGTCAGCGGTTAGAGTAGGAGTCAAGCCTAGAATGTCCTCACCTTGTGTAGTATGTTTAAACATTTGATAAATAGACATGCCCAGGAGAACTTTGTGGTAAGTATCAACTATGCACAAAAGCATAGGAACTTGGGTGCAGAAAATTGGCAGCAGGTGCTCCAGACTAATGAGTCAAAATGTGAAATATTTGGCTGTAACAGAAAGCAGTTTGTTCACCGAAGTTGTAGATTTGGTTATTATTAATGGGTTTCTCAATGATGTCGCCAAATACAGGCAGATAATTATCCATCATGCAATACCATCAGGGAGGAGTTTGATTGGCTCCAAATTTGTTCTGCAGAAGGACAAAGACTCCAAACATACAACTAGGGTTGAGCAAATCAGGTTTGGATTGCTGTAGCCGTTTCTTACTGTAAAATGTATGTCCTCTGCAGAGGTTATTCTGAAGGTTCTGCAAATATCGCGAGACTTACTTAAGTCTGGCGATATTTGCCGAAACTTCGAAAATACCTCTGCGGAGGACATGTATTTTAGAGTATGACAGAGCCCATATTATTAAGTTAGTTTTGAAAAGAATCAGGTTTGGATACAGCAATCCAAACCTGATTCGCTCAAACCTACATGTAACCAATATGATTAAGAACTCTTCAGTGCAAAGAAGAACAAGGAAATGGAAATTATGATATGGCCCCTCAGAGCCCTGATCTCAATCAACATCATCGAGTCTGACTGGAGTTACATGAAAAGACTGTCACGGATGGTGTTGCAGATAACTAGAAGACACAAATAAAGATCCGACTGACTTTATCCAAAACTAAGGAACATAAGGGTGAGCCCTATAAAAGCCCTAGAGCTCTCCCTGACTGCTCAGCCCATGCAAAGATCTTTATGATAGATAATTGCATGCCCTCGTACCGAGACTGTGTGACACCTGAAAACCCAATAAAAGTGAGGGGACACGACCTCCGGCTCCCTACACTTAATACGGAGGGAGTTAGGGTCACCTAGGATCAAGCCAACAGGAAAACACAAATAAAGGAACAGGCTTATCTGAGAAACCAGCAGTTGCAGCATCTAGCAGTGTGTAACAGTCCTACGGGCTCACCTGAGTCAGAGGACAGCTAGATGGAGGTAGGAGTGGAGCCCAGTGCCAAGGACCGCAGGCAGGTAGTAGGTGCAAGAAGCCTAGTAAGCAGGGCTACCGCCTGGGATGTGGCTGGTCACAGGTTTGAATCCTGACACAGTGAGCACAATCCAGGAAGTTGTATAAACCGCAAAGTGATGCAGTATGGGAGGGGATATAAAGGGATGCAATCAGTGCAACTAGATGACAGCTGAGAGAGGGAAACGAGATGACAAAACGAAAACAAAACAATAGAACCTCAAGCAAGAGGTACTGAAGAACGTCTGTCAGAGATCTGGCGGTGACAGTACCCTTCCTTCTACGAGTGGACTCCGGACACTCAGAGCCCACCTTCTCAGGATGAGACCTATAGAAAGCCCTGATGAGACGAGTGGCCTTATTGTCCGCTACTGGGACCCACATCCTCTCCTCAGGACCATAACCCTCCCAATGAACGAGGTACTGGAGAGAACTGCGGATAATGCGAGAATCCACAATCCTAGAGACCTGAAATTCAAGATTACCATCAACCACAAACGGAGGAGGAGGCAAAGAGGAGGGTACAGTGGGTTGGACATTAGGTTTTAACAGGGATTTGTGAAAAACATTATGGTTCTTTCAAGTCTGAGGAATCAAGCAACAGGATTGATGACGGACAGAATCTTGTATGGCCCAATAAACTTAGGACTCAACTTCCAGGAGGGAACCTTCAATTTGATATTCTTAGTAGACAACCACACCAGATCACCCACATTCAGGTCCGGACCAGGCACACGTTTCATATCCGCCACATGCTTATATCTCTCACTCATCCTCTTCAGATTACCCTGAGGCCTCTTGCACACTGCCGTGTTTCACGGCCGTATGCGGGCCGTGGAACCGCGGCCTGGATCCCTCCTGAGAGCAGGAGCGCACGGCGTCACTGGTTGCTATGACGCCGTGCGCTCCCTGCTGCCGGCACAGTACAGTAATACACTGGTATAGATCATACCAGTGTATTACTGTATTGCGGCGGCAGCAGGGAGCGCACGGCGTCATAGCAACCAGTGACGCCGTGCGCTCCTGCTCTCAGGAGGGATCCAGGCCGCGGTTCCACGGCCCGCATAAGGCCGTGAAACACGGCAGTGTGCAAGAGGCCTGAATCTTTTGCCAAATAAATGACAAAGATGAATAAAATTTCTCCTCATCAGGTAAACCAAAGGGCATAACCAAATTCTCAAAATGGCCCTTAGGAGTATTGAAGGCCGTCTTCCATTCATCCTCTTCCCTGACCTTGACTAGGTTGTATGCCCCTCTTAAATCTAACTTAGAAAAAACTTTAGCCCCAACAATCTGGTTAAACAGGTCCGGGATCAGAGGAAGCGGATAAGGGTCACGAATTGTGATAGTGTTCAGCTCCCTGAAATCCAGACATGGTCTTAAAGAACCATCTTTTTTCTTAACAAAAAAAAAAAACAGCGGCAACAGGTGACTTCGAGGGTCAGATGTGTCCCTTTCTCAGGCTCTCAGAGATATACGTACGCAGAGCGACCCTTTCAGGTTGGGAGAGATTGTATAAACGAGATTTAGGCAGCTTGGCGCCTGGGATGAGATTAATAGGGCAATCGTACTCCCAGTGAGGGGGCAGCTCCTGGACACCTCTCTCTGAAAACACATCCGAAAATTCAGAGAGAAAAGATGGTTGAGTCTTGGTAGAAACCTCTGAAAGAGACGCCAAGAGGCAATTCTCTCTGCAAAAGTCACTCTAATCATTTATTTGCCTTGCTTGCCAATCAATGGTGGGGTTATGTTTAGTGAGCCAGGGTAGCCCCAACACTATAGGCGTAGGTAATCCGCTTAGGATGAAACATGAGACATCCTCAACATGAGCATCACCCACAGTCAAACGGATATTGTGAACTATGCCCTTTAACGGTTTTTGAGAAAGTGGAGCGGAATCGATCGCAAAAACAGGCATATCTTTTCCCAAAGTGCATACCTGAAAACCATGTGTTATAGCAAATTGATTATCAATGAGATTGACAGCTGCTCCACTATCTACAAAAATCTCACAAAAAATGTTCTTGCTCTCTAGCGCCACCCTGGCAGGTAGGACAAAACGGAAACTACAAGCAAACTGAAAAGCTTAAATTTCCGCATCAAACTTGCCAATGGTAACATATGGAAAGTTTTTAGAGGATTTTTTTCTTTTAGTTTCTTTATTACCCTCAAAATTCTCCCTGAATCTTCTAGAGGGGCAAACATTTGCCAAATGAATTATACCTCCACAACAGAAACAAACCCAGCCCTGAGAGCTGAATCTTCTACTATCAGAGGCAAGCAAACCCATCTGCATGGTCTCCTGCTCAGAGGGGATTAAGAGACTGAGACCCCTGTGCACTGAATGAGACCGCCCCACTGTCCTTGAACTGAATATGACAGGAAGGAGTGATCTCTCCTCTCTCTTTAAGACGCCTGTCAATACAAACAGCCTGAGACATAGCAGACTGCAAGGAGGCAGGTCTCTCATGAAAGGCAAATGCATCTTTTAATCCCTCCGAAAGACCATAGCAAAATTGACTTTGGAGTGCAGCATCATTCCAACCAGTATCAGCTGCCTATCTCCGAAATTCTGAACAGTATATCTCAGCGGACTGTTTACCCTGGCATAAAAGACGCAATTTAGATTCAGCCAGAGCAATACGATCCGGGTCATCATATATCTGACCCAGGGCTGCAAAAAATTCATCCACCGATCGGATGGGGCCGTGCCCCCACCGGCAGCGAAAAGGCCCAAGACTGAGCGTTATCCCTGAGCAGCGAGATGATAATCCCCACCCTCTGCTCCTCATCACCAGAGGAATGGGGAAGTAGGCAAAAATGAAGTTTGCAAGCCTCTCTAAAACGAACAAAATTCTCACTACCCCCGGAGAACGTATCCGGGAGCGAGATCTTAGGCTCGGAACAAACTCCATGAACGCAAGCTGAACCGGTCACCTGAAACTGAGATACGGTTTTAAGGAGATCTGCTACCTCCAGTGAAAGACCCTGCATACGTTCAGTCAAGAGTGAAACTGGATCCATGCTTAAGACGGTTTTGGCGGTTTATAATGTCACGGATGGTGTTGCAGATAACTGACTTGATCCCAAACTAAGGAACATAAGGGTGAGCCCTACAAAAGCCCTAGAGCTCTCCCTGACTGCTCAGCCCATACAAAGATCTTTATGATAGATAATTGCATGCCCTCGTGCCTCCACTGTATGACACCTGAACACCCTATAATAGTGAGGGGACACAACCACCAGCTCCCTACACTTAATACGGAGGGAGTCAGGGTCACCTAGGATCAAGCCAACAGGAAAACACAAATAAAGGAACAGACTTATCTGAGGAACCAGCAGTTGCAGCATCTAGCAGTGAGCACAATCCAGGACGTTGTATAAACCGCAGAGTGATGCAGTATGGGAGGGGATATAAAGGGATGCAATCAGTGCAACCAGATGACAGCTGAGAGCGGGAAACGAGATGACAAAACGAAACCAAAACAAAAGAACCTCAAGCAAGAGGTACTGAAGAACGTCTGTCAGAGCTTCTCAGAGATCTGGCGGTGACAAAGACAGAAGGATTTGAGCAAGACTACATCCACATAAGCTCTGCCGAGGTCCTTCAAATACTGTATGCAAGTGTACATAGAAGAACTGATGTTGTTTTGAAGGCCAAATACAGCAGCACTGGTGATATTGTATAATTTGACGAGTGTATGTGAAGAAATAAGCTAGACAACAGCAAAGTAGAATTGCAGCATTGTAAATTTGAAGGTCAAGTACTAATCACAGGATTTGCGGCATTCCTGAATGGCCTCTCAGAAAGGAGATCCAGCTGGTAGTGAGTCCTTGCAAATATGTATGCAAAGAGTCTGTTATGAAACATGATTCAGGTTATCAGTCAAACCAGAGGCATCTATCCGTAGACAGCAATATTTCAGAATTGACGCTTCTCATCAGTAGAAGAGGGTTCTGGTTGTGTATTACCGGAACAGAACTCATCAGCAGTGCAAGACTTGATTTGGAGATATTCTGTGCATGATTAGGAGTTCACAACAGCTGAAACCTAGGTAAAAGTACTTTAAGAAGACTTCCTCAGATCATGGGCTAGAGGTAAACCAAGAAAATAATTCCTTGCACTGGCCGAACATCGGCCAGATAATCGCTAACATGCGTACATACGAATGCTCGGTAGTGATTGTCTGTCTTGTTCATATGGTAATATGATCGTTTGTGCGCTCACCAAAATCATTGTTTGCAGTCAGCAGATTGTGATATCTAAACACACTCTGCTGACTGCAAACAATGATTCAGTATGGGGACGAGCGATGGCATTAGCTATTGCACTTCCCCATACTGTGGAGGAGATTGCTGCATGTAAATGCAGTGGTCTCCTTCAGTGACGAGCATGCACTTGCTGGGAAGGGACATTTCCTTTCCGACAATCGTCTGTTTTATTGAACAGTATAAAAGGGACTTTAGGCTTTTAGGGTTGCACACACTGTTTTTGTCCAGCTGAAACCCGGCATTTGTGCTGGAAACCATCTGAATCCCTGCCAGTTAATGGGGTCCTGCGGTGAACAGCCCTATCCGGATACGATGAACTCTTGCTGTTCCTCTGCCGGATACTGTGCTCCCCACTTACCTGCCCAATTCTCTATATCACACACTCTATATAGGGTGATTTAGGGTTGACCTATAATATTCCTAATAGACTAGTGTAGTTTAGAGGCTAATTCTAACTATGGCTGGTGGTCTAGCGTGGGTAACCTGATATCACTGAATGCCTAGAGTGAGTTAAAGCGATTGTGTCATCAGAAAATAATCTATTGTTTAAATTAAGTTTTTATGGTAAACATATATTTAAAAAATTTTCAGCAGTCATCTCATTATCACAAGTGGGATTAGAATGACAAATATCACCTATATATAAATAACACAGGACCCACTATTCACAATAGGTGATATCATGGAGAAAAATTCTCCCAAAGAAGTCCATGAGTCAGCTACTGTCCATTGTGTCACTGGTCCATGGTAGCTGCTGTAAAGCATATCTCTAAATGCTGTTAACAACAGCTCAGGCAAGAAGGCCGCCCCATGAATAGGTTCAGGAAACAGAATAAAAAAAAATCTACAATCATAAAATAAAAACTGCTTAGAAAAAAGGATGTTTTGCTATCTGGTAGAAAAAAATTATTGGCGACACATTCCCTTTTAATGAGTTCCCGGATTTTAAGAAACTAAATCGTATAATAAAACCAGCATTGCTCACCCGCCTCAGACAATGACTGGTTAAAAAGCATACTGCCTGGCAGGGCTGATCATGGTTACTAAAATGAGCCCTTTCTCTCTGCAATCGGTATTACTGATGCAGATATATTCATATTTTACATATATGTAAATGGAGTGCTCAGACCACCGAGGGGCTGGCCTAGTCCCTCGGAGCACCACTTCATCTTCACCTCTCTCTGTAACCACTTCCATAAGGCCTCTTGCACATGACCGTATGTATTTTGCAGACGGCAAAAAACGTATCCGCAAAAAATACAGATGACATCCGTGTGCATTCCGTATTTTCCAGAACGGAACAGCTGGCTCTTCATGAAACAGTACTATCCTTGCCCGTAATGTGGATAATAATAGGACATGTCCTATTTTTGTGTGGAACCGAAATACGGACATACGGAATCGGAATGCACACTGAGTAACTTCCGTTTTTTTTGCGGACCCATTGAGGTGAATGGTTCCGCATACGGTCCGTAAGAAAAACGGAACTGACACGGAAAGAAAATACGTTCGTGTACATTAGCCGTTCCGTTTTTGCGGGTTCCGTTTGCGGTCCCTATGTGGAACAATTCATTTCAATGGTTCCACAAAAAATAAAAAAATAAAAACGGAATGTACTCCGTATGCATTCTATTTCCGTATATTCGTTCCGTGAAAAGATAGAACTTGTTCTATTATTGCCCGCAAATAAAGTTCCGTCGCTCCATTCAAGTCAATGAGTCCGCAAAAAATACGGAAACATACGGAACACATCCGTATTTTGCGGATCCATGCCTACTTTGCCCATGTGTTTACTTACAGTACATTACAGTAAGGATTACAAATTTTATGTTTCCGTTTGCGATCCGCAAAAAACGGATCACATACGGAAACCATACGGAGAAGTTTTTGTGGAAATACGGAACGGAAACAAAAAAAGGAACAACGGATCTGTGAAGAACGGACCATAAAATACAGAAAAATACATACGGTCGTGTACAAGAGGCCTAAGACTGACAGGGTCAGGTATCCTTACAGCTGTTATGCCTGGACCTCAAATCTCGCACATGCGCCAACGCAGTGAAGATTGCAGGGCGGCCATCCCAATTTCCAGATGGGAAATAGATAGAAAGGTGGCTGAGCACGGCTCTTTACATTCACTTTTCTCTGTGTCACAGACACAGCCAAGCATGAGCTGAGCAATATACACAGATTTTCCCATTTCAAATTTGTTCTCATATGAAAAGGCTCTCTGTTTAATATTGAAAACATGCCGAGTAGTGATGGACGAACATCGGCCCGGATGGTTTGCGATCAAATGTTCGCAAGCCGCGCGTTCGCGGCAGGCCCCATTGACTTTAATGGCAGACGAACCTGAAAAACCAGGTCATATTTGCAGCCACCAAATACTTACTAGAAGTGCACAAATAGTCCCACAACATGGACAGTAACATACCAGAGGGAGATCATTGGCAAAAATTTCCACAAAAAATATGTATTTTAATCAGGGGCCATTTTTATGCATCTTAAAGGGAAACTCTTAGAAATGTGCCCTGCTGGAGCCTAGAATTTTTTTATTTTAGGCCACGGGAGTACAGGCCCCAATAATTAGGCATTCACCTGACAGAAAAGAACTTGTAATGATGTGGCTGAAGGTACTTTAGGCGGTCACTGGATACAAATTAGGCACGAAAAGGTCTTTTATGCCGCTGTATATACATAAGACAAGGAACATTCTTTGTTCTGCGTGGTGGTGGATATGTGTGGTCTGGCATGAGGAAATTCAATTACACGTGGTCGTCACAGGTGTTGAATTCCTCCAAGATCCATGCCTCATTCATTTTTAGAAATGTGAGGTAGTCCACACTGTCGTGAGCTAGGCGAGTGCGCTTATCAGTCACGATCCCCTCTGCTGCGCTGAACGTCCTTTCGGACAGAACACTGGACGAGGGGCAAGCCAAGACGTTCTTCTCTACCTGTTGTATGATGTTCTTTGTTTTGGTTTCACTTTCTATCTCCTTTCCTTCTCACACCTGTCACCTTTTTGCATTGATTGTCTCCCTTTATATTCCCTCCCATACTGCCTCACTTTGCGGTTTATACTTCTTCCTGGATTGTCTTCACTGCTGGAGGCTGCTTCTCCTGATTCCTCAGATAAGTCTGTTTCCTTTATTTGTGTTTTCTTGCTGGCTTAATTGTAGGTGACCCTGACTCCGTCCGTATTAAGTGCAGGGAGCCGGTGTGTAACAGGGTTCCGAAGGCGCACTCGGTCTCCCATCAGCCGCAGACCTGCTGCTTAGCTTCGGGAGCGAGGATCTGTGTTTGACCTCGTTCCCAGGGTGGCTTTGCTAGCTGGGAGGCTCCCTGCTCCTAGGTCTGCCTTGAGCGCCGAGCTGATCACTCGGCGCTCGACTGGTCGGTCTGTCGGTCATGTGACGCTGGCCACGTCATATGACCCTCACTCCCCACTATACATACAGGCAGCCTGCTGGCCACAGGTTGCCTGTTAATTTAGTTTCCTGGCAGTTGTTGGATACCTGTGTACTTACCTGATCCTGTTCCCTGACGATCCTTTACCTGCTCCTCCTGTACTGCGCATCCTTCCTGGTATATTGACCTCGGCTTCCACCTGACTATTCTTTGCGGACTCCTTTGGAACTTCTCGACTCTCCTGGTATTTATGACCCCGGCTTCTCCTGACCTTTCTTTGCTTATCCCTCTGTACTGTGTTGTCCTCTTGGTTTTGACCCGGTCCGTTCACTATCCGTTATTTGTCTTGTCTGTCCTTCCCGCACGTATTCTAAGTTAGGGACTGCCGTCCAGTTGTCCCCTGTCATCAGGACTCGTGAGGCAAGTAGGCAGGGCCAGGGTTGAGGGTGGAGCGCAGTGGTCACTATTCTCCCCCCTGTGTGTGTGTGTGTGTGCACGTAACCGTTACACAGTGGTTGTGTCCCCTCTTTATTGTAGGGTTTTCAGGTGTCACATAGTATAAGGTACGAGAGCATGCAATTGTCTACCATAAAGATCTTTGCATGGGCAGACACTGGCGCGGTGAAAAGAAACCAAGATCCCCAGAACTTGTCCTGCTGCAGAGTTCGTACAGGTAGTCGTTAACTTAACGGCACGTTGCTGCTGGAGCAGCCTATTAAGCATATACAAGGTAGAATTCCAGCGCGTTGGGCTGTCACAAATCAGACGTCTGACGGGCAAGTGGTGTCGCTGCTGAACGTTAGCAAGGCGAGCCATGGCCATGTAAGATCTTCTAAAATGGCCAATGATTTTCCTGGCCTGCCGCAAGACATCCTGGACCCCGGGGTATTTGGCAATGAATCGCTGCACGACTAAGTTCAGGATGTGTGCCATGCACGGCACGTGTGTCATTTTGCCCTGTTTCAGCGCGCTCAGCTGATTGGCACCGTTGTCGCACACCACTTTACCAACTGTCAAATTGAGCGGGGTTAGCCACTGACCGCAGAGCTGAAAGCAGTGCAGGACTAGTGTGACTCTTCGCTTCCAGGCACAACAGCAGCAGCACAGCATGAAAACGTCTCACCTGGCAAGTCGAATAGGTTCTGGGAGCTCAGCGGAAGAGGCAGTAGTAGTGGAAAAGGAGGAGTCAGCCGAGGAGGAGATGGAGGATGGAGTAGGAGAAGAGGCAGGCCTGCATGCAATCCTTGGCTGTAACACCAAATCCACATGGGAGCCACGGGTTACATGCTTGACAGCCGTCAGAAGGTTCACCTAGTGGGCAGTAAGTTATGTACCTTCGCTGCCGGTGTTTGCTAGACCACGTGTCTGTGGTCAGATGTATCTTGGCACTGACACTGTGTGCCAGAGATATATTCACTTGCCGCTGAATGTTGCCATATAGCTCTGGGATGCTCTTCTCGGAGAAATATTTACTTCCAGAGACCTTCCATTGCGGTGTGCAAATGGCCACAAATTTTCTAAAGGAATCCGAGTCCACAAGTTTATAAGGCAGTAGTTGGGCTAGCAGTTCTGACAAGCCAGCAGTCAGCCATTGGGCAAGAGGGTTATTCGGCGTGATCAACTTTTTACGCTCGAACATTTGGGCTACAGAAGCCTGCCTTCTGCCATATGAATGCGACGACGGCACGGTGAAAGGTGGAGTGGGGGACAAATGGGAGGAGAGAGGAGAAGAGGCAGGACGTGGAGCACCAGGAGTGTGGCTTTGTGGGTTCTAACGGCGTTGCTCCCACTGGGCTCGGGGATGGGAGGCCAGGTGCCTTCTTAAGGCGGTCGTCCCTAGGTGAGTGTAGGGCTTACTGCGACTTATGCATTGACAGCACAAGCTGCAGATGGCAACAGTATTGTCAGCAGCTGACGTTAAAAAAATCCCACACTGCAGAGCTATGTGCCGGCATCCTGGGAGCACCAGATGTGACCGTGCATGGTGGATGGCTCGCTCCAGATACATTTGCAGTCTGCTTTTTGCCTCCTGTGCCCTGCGAGCTCTGCCTGCTTCTCCTCCCTCTCTGCTGCTCCGTCTCTCCCTCTGAACTCCCCTCCTCTCTTGTGGGCACCCACATGACGTCCATCGACACGTCATCATCATCATCAACATGGTCTGGGAAAATAATTCCTCTGACTCGAGTGGAGGGGCTATGGTGGTGGAGGTGTATTTGGGGGTGCACACAGCAGAGAGTGAGGACGGTGTAGAAGCAGAAGGGTGAGTGAGCCACTCAATCAACTCTGGTGCGCCCTTTGAAGTAATCGCACGCGCCTTCTCCAACTTCCCACTTAGGCTCTGGCCTGGTGCACCTGCCTGACCCCTACTACCCCTGCAGAACGGACTGCCTCTTTCTCTGCCTGTCATTTTCAAAATGACCCTGTGACTAAGTCTTTAGAGAAGAGCAGTATTTGTGGAAGCAGGTATATCGCAGGCCTCAATCAATATTTGGTGGAAACAGGTATATCGGACACCTTAATCTGTATTTTATGGAAGCAGGTATATCGCAGGCCTCAATAAGTATTTTGAGGAAGCAGGTATATCAAACCCCTTAATCATTATTTTGTGGTAGCAGGTATATTGCAGCCCTCAATCAGTATTTTGTTGAAGCAGGTATATCAAACCCCTTAATCAGGATTTTGTGGAAGGAGGTATATCGCAGCCCTCAATTAGTATTTTGAGGAAGCAGGTATATCAAACCCCTTAATCATTATTTTGTGGTAGCAGGTATATTGCAGCCCTCAATCAGTATTTTGTTGAAGCAGGTATATCAAACCCCTTTATCAGTATTTTGTGGAAGCAGGTATATCGCAGCCCTCAATCAGTATTTTGTGGTAGCAGGTATATCAAACCCCTTAATCAGTATTTTGTGGAAGCAGGTATATCGCAGCCCTCAATCAATATTTTGTGGAAGCAGGTATATCGCAGCCCTCAAACAGTATTTTGTGGAAGCAGGCATATTAAACCCCTTAATCAGTATTTTGTGGAAGCAGGTATATCGCAGGCCTCAATCAATATTTGGTGGAAGCAGGTATATTGAACCCCTTAATCAGTATTTTATGGAAGCAGGTATATCGCAGCCCTCAATTAATATTTGGTGGAAGCAGGTATATCAAACCCCTTAATCAGTATTTTATGGAAGCAGGTATATCACACCCCTCAATCAATATTTGGTGGAAGCAGGTATATCAAACCCCTTAATCAGTATTTTGTGGAAGCAGGTATATCACACCCCTCAATTATTTTTTTTGCCACAACTGTTATATCACACCACCCTGTTTATTTGGGGCAACAGGTATATCGCAGCCCTAAATCAGTATTTTGTGGAAGAAGGTATATCACACCCCATAATCATTTTTTTTTCAAATAGTTGTTCCAATAGCACTTGTCTTTCTATATAGCTGCGATATCGCAGCAGAACCGCACACAACTGCTGCACAATAAAAATGCACTATATACTTCCTATGTTAGAAAGTATATCACAGCCCTCAGTATATCACACTTATCGATAGCACACCTATACCAGTACTTAAAAAGACTTTTGTGGCCCTATTAGCTAGCGTTTGGTGTCCCTAACAGCCTGTCCCTGCTCCACAAAGCAACCTCTCCCTACACTGGCAAAACACAGAATGCAAAACGGCTGCCAGATCGGGTTCTTTGATAGGGTGGGGGTGTGTCCATGTGCTGAAACGTCTCAATTGGCTGTCCTGTCCCACCTGATGGATGTGTCATGGGTTGAACGCGCAAAGTTCGGCGTGAAACGACCGCCGGGCGAACCGCAAGGCCATCTCAAATGCCGAGCCACTTGTTGGATCTTTCGATTAATGCAAATTGCCAGGTATTAATCAAAGGTGATGCATAAAGCATGAGGTGACTTGACAATCTCACCAAAGGTGCACTGGCATACCATTGAAGCAGACCATGGCACTGTTACATGGCCCGTGGTGAGGGAGCTGGCACCAAACTACTCCTGAATCCTGCTGATTCTCTGCACTCCCTCATTAATGATTCAATTCTGTTTACCTGCAACGTCCACTGAGTTATACAGATCTTAGTGAGTTTGATGCTAGATGTCTACATCCTCATATATTCCATCACCGTATAAATGAACAACAAAAAAATTGAATACTGCCTTCTTCTGTAATAAAAGGGCTTTCACACCAAAGACATTTATGGCATAAACACAGAAAAGCAGGAGAATGGCAGGTTCTGCCAGGTGAGGCAAAGAAATAATGGAGAGATGACCATGCATGTTCAAGCCTCTCTCCATGGGGGATATAAAAAACATCTGAGCTTTCCCAGTCAGTCTCTGCCTGGATGGCAGGTGACCTCTGTCTCAGTTTTCTGGTACTGCCATTCTGACACAGGGCTCTCTTGTTTTTCACTGAGTAGTGCCCATAACCCTACAGCCTATTTACTGCATACCTTATTCTAGTCAACTCCTGCCCCACATGTTCTCTGCTCTTCATTTTGTGCCCCACATAGTCTCTGCTCCTCAATCTGTGCCTGTTCTCAGTTTCTCGTTTTGTGTCCCACATGTTCTCAGCTCCTCATTCTGTGCCCCACATATTCTATGTCCTCATTCTGTGCCTTGTGTTCTCTGCCCCACATGGTCTCTATTCCTCATTCTATGCCCCACATGTTCTCTGCTCCTCATTCTGTGTCCCACACATTCTCTGCTCCTCATTCTGTGCCCCACATTTTCTCTGCTCCTAATTCTGCGCCCCAAATATTCTCTGCCTCACATGGTCTCAGCTACTCATTCTGTGCCCCGCGTTCTTTGCCCAACATGGTCTCTATTCCTCATTCTGTGTCCCACACATTCTCTGCTCCTCAATCTGTGCCCCACATGGTCTCTGTTCCTAACGGTGTGCCCCACATATTTTCTGCTCCTCATTCTGTGTCCCACATGTTCTCTGCTCCTCATTATGTACCCCACATATTCCCTGCTCCTCATTCTGTGCCCCACATGTTCTCTGCCCCGCATGGTCTCTGTTCCTAATTCTGTGCCCCGCATATTTTCTGCTCCTCATTCTGTGCACAACATGTTCTCTACTCCTAATTCTGTGCCCCACATGTTGTCAGCTCCTCACTGTGTGCCCCACATATTTTATGTCCTCATTCTGTGCCCCACATGGTCTCTGTTGCTCATTCTGTGCCCCACGTTGTCTGCCCCACATGGTTTCTATTCCTCATTCTGTGCCCCACATATTCTCTACTCCTCATTCTGTGCCCCACATATTCCCTGCTTCTAATTCTGTGCCCCGTATTCTCTGCCCTACATGGTCTCTATCCCTCATTCTATGCCCCACATATTCTCTGATCCTCATTATGTGCTCCACATGGTCTCTGCTTCTTATTTTGTGCCCCTTATTCTGTGTCCCACATGGTCTCTGCTCCTCATTCTGTGCCCCAGGTTCTCTGTCCCAAATGGTCTCTATTCCTCATTCCATGCCCCACATGGTCTCTATTCCTCATTCCATTCCCCACATATTCTCTGCTTCTCATTCTGTGCCCCACATGGTCTCTGCTTCTCATTTTGTGCCCCTTATTCTGTGTCCCACATGTTCTCTGCTCCTCATTCTGCGCCCCATATATTCTCTGCCCCACATGTTCTCAGCTACTCATTCTGTGTCCCGCTTTCTCTGCCCCACATGGTCTCTATTCCTCATTCTGTGCCCCACATGTTCTCTGCACCTCATTTTGTGCATCACATGGTCTCTGCTCCTTATTCTGTGCCCCACACATACTCTGCTCTTCATTCTGTGCCCCACATGTTCTCTGCTCCTTGTTCTGTTCCCCACATGTTCTCAGCTACTCATTCTGTGCCACGTGTTCTCTGCCCCACATGGTCTCTATTCCTCATTCTGTGCCCCACATGTTCTCTGCACCTCATTTTGTGCCCCACATATTCTATGTCCTCATTCTGTGCCTCACATGGTCTCTGTTGCACATTCTGTGCTACGCGTTGTGTGTCCCACATGGTTTCTATTCCTCATTTTCTGCCCCACATATTCTCTGTTCCACATTCTGTTGTTAACTCTTTAGGTGTTCCACAAGAATTAATGGAAAATGGAGATGAAATTTCAGAATTTTACTTTTTTGGCAGATTTTCCATTTTAACCATTTTTCCCCCCGCTAACAAAGCAAAGGTTAACAGCCAAACAAAACTCAATATTTATTGCCCTGATTCTGTAGTTTACAGAAACACCCCATATGTGGTCATAAACTGCTGTACTGGCACACGGCAGGGCGCAGAAGGAAATTAACACCATATGGTTTTTGGAAGGCAGATTTTGAGGGACTGTTTTTTTTGACACAATATCCTATTTGAAGCCCCCCTGATGCACCCCTAGAGTAGAAACTCCAAAAAAGTGACCCCATTTTAGAAACGACACCCCTCAAGGTATTCAAAACTGATTTTACAAACTTTGTTAACCGTTTAGGTGTTCCACAAGAATTAATTGAAAATGAATAAGACATTTCAGAATTTCACTTTTTTAGGCAGATTTTCCATTTTAATCATTTTTTCCCACTAACAAAGCAAGGATTAACAGCCAAACTAAATTCAATATTTATTGCCCTGATTCTGTAGTTTACAGAAACTCCCCAAATGTGGTCGTAAACTGCTGTACGGGCACACAGCAGGGCGCAGAAGGAAAGGAATGCCATATGGCTTTTGGAGGACAGATTTCACTGGGATAATTTTAACTTGCCATGTCACATTTGAAGACCCCCTGATGCACCCCTAGAGTAGAAACTACAAAAAAGTAACCCCATTTTGGAAACTACGGGATAAGGTGGCAGTTTTGTTGGTACTATTTTAGGGTACAGATGATTATTTGTTGCTCTATATTACACTTTTTGAGAGGCAAGGTAAAAAAAGAAATAGCTGCTTTGGCACTGTTTTTATCTTTTGCTATTTACAACGTTCATCTGACAGGTTAGATCATGAGCTACTTTTATAGAGCAGGTTGTTACGGAGGCAACAATACCAAATATGACTATTCAGAAAGCTATATTTATTTTTTGGGTGACTGTCTTATGTAGAGGCTAATTTTTTTCAGTATGAGATGACGGTTTGATTGATACTATTTTGGGGTGCGTATGACTGTTTGATCGCTTGCTATTACACTTCTTGTGATGTAAAGTGACAAAATGGCTTTTTGATACAATTTTTTATTAGATTTCTTTTACAGTGTTCACCTGAGGGGTTAAATCATGTGATATTTTTATAGAGCAGGTCGTTACAGATGCGGCGATACCTAATATGTATACTTTTTATTTATTTAAGCTTTATACACTAATATTTTTGAAACAAAAAGAAAATAATGTTTTAGTGTCACCATAGTCTGAGAGCCATTTTTTTTTTTTTTTTGGGCGATTCTCTTAGGTAGGGTATAATTTTTGTGAGATGAGATGACGGTTTGATTGGTACAATTTTGGGGTGCATATGACTTTTTGATCGCTTGCTATTCCACTTTTTGTGATGTAAGGTGACAAAATGGCTTTTTGACACAGTTTTTTTATTTTTTTTACGGTGTTCACCTGAGGGATTAAATCATGTGATATTTTTATAGAGAAGGTTGTTAAAGTTTTAGGCTAGTTTCACACTAGCGTTCGTCGGTCCGCTCGTGAGCTTCGTTTGAAGGAGCTCACGAGCGGACCCGAACGCCTCCGTCCAGCCCTGATGCAGTCTGAATGGAGCGGATCCGCTCAGACTGCATCAGTCTGGCGGCGCTCAGCCTCCGCTCCGCTCGCCTCCGCACGGACAGGCGGACAGCTGAACGCTGCTTGCAGCGTTCAGCTGTCCGCCTGGCCGTGCGGAGGCGAGCGGATCCGTTCAGACTTACAATGTAAGTCAATGGGAACGGATCCGTTTGAAGATGACACCATATGGCTCAATCTTCAAGCGGATCCGTCCCCCATTGACTTTACATTGAAAGTCTGAACGGATCTGCTCAGGCATCTTGCGCACTTAGAAAATTTTCTAAGTTATTAATGCAGACGGATCCGTACTGAACGGAGCCTCCGTCTGCATTAATATGATCGGATCCGTTCAGAACGGATCCGATCAAGCGCAAGTGTGAAAGTAGCCTTATACACTAATATTTTTTAAGCAAAAAAAAAAATCATGTTTTAGTCTCACCATAGTCTGAGAGCCATATATATATATATACAGACGTGGACAAAATTGTTGGTACCCTTTGGTCAATGAAAGAAAAAGTCACAATGGTCACAGAAATAACTTTAATCTGACAAAAGTAATAATAAATTAAAATTCTATAAATGTTAACCAATGAAAGTCAGACATTGTTTTTCAACCATGCTTCAACAGAATTATGTAAAAAAATAAACTCATGAAACAGGCATGGACAAAAATGATGGTACCCCTAACTTAATATTTTGTTGCGCAACCTTTTGAGGCAATCACTGCAATCAAACGCTTCCTGTAACTGTCAATGAGACATCTGCACCTCTCAGCAGGTATTTTGGCCCACTCCTCATGAGCAAACTGCTCCAGTTGTGTCCGGTTTGAAGGGTGCCTTTTCCAGACTGCATGTTTCAGCTCCTTCCAAAGATGCTCAATAGGATTGAGGTCAGGGCTCATAGAAGGCCACTTTAGAATAGTCCAATTTTTTCCTCTTAGCCATTCTTGGGTGTTTTTAGCGGTGTGTTTTGGGTCATTGTCCTGTTGCAAGACCCATGACCTGCGACTGAGACCAAGCTTTCTGACACTGGCTAGTACATTTCTCTCTAGAATTCCTTGATAGTCTTGAGATTTCATTGTACCCTGCACAGATTCAAGACACCCTGTGCCAGACGCAGCAAAGCAGCCCCAGAACATAACAGAGCCTCCTCCATGTTTCACAGTAGGGACAGTGTTCTTTTCTTGATATGCTTCATTTTTTCGTCTGTGAACATACAGCTGATGTGCCTTGGCAAAAACTTCGATTTTTGTCTCATCTGTCCACAGGACATTCTCCCAGAAGCTTTGTGGCTTGTCAACATGTAGTTTGGCATATTCCAGTCTTGCTTTTTTATGATTCGTTTTCAACAATGGTGTCCTCCTTGGTCGTCTCCCATGTAGTCCACTTTGGCTCAAACAACGACGGATGGTGCGATCTGACACTGATGTTCCTTGAGCATGAAGTTCACCTTGAATCTCTTTAGAAGTCTTTCTAGGCTCTTTTGTTACCATTCGGATTATCCGTCTCTTAGATTTGTCATCAATTTTCCTCCTGCGGCCACGTCCAGGGAGGTTGGCTACAGTCCCATGGATCTTAAACTTATGAATAATATGTGCAACTGTACTCACAGGAACATCTAGTTGCTTGGAGATGGTCTTATAGCCTTTACCTTTAACATGCTTGTCTATAATTTTCTTTCTGATCTCTTGAGACAGCTCTTTCCTTTGCTTCCTCTGGTCCATGTCGAGTGTGGTACACACCATATCACCAAACAACACAGTGATTACCTGGAGCCATATATATAGGCCCAATGGCTGATTACAAGGTTGTAGACACCTGTGATGCTAATTAATGGACACACCTTGAATTAACATGTCCCTTTGGTCACATTATGTTCTGTGTTTTCTAGGGGTACCATCATTTTTGTCCATGCCTGTTTCATGAGTTTATTTTTTTACATAATTCTGTTGAAGCATGGTTGAAAAACAATGTCTGACTTTCATTGGTTAACATTTATAGAATTTTAATTTATTATTACTTTTGTCAGATTAAAGTTATTTCTGTGACCATTGTGACTTTTTCTTTCATTGACCAAAGGGTACCAACAATTTTGTCCACGTCTGTATATTTTTATTTGGGCGATTCTCTTATGTAGGGTATCATTTTTGCGGGATGAGATATGACTTTTTGATCGCTTGCTATTACACTTTTAGTTATGTAAGGTGACAAAAATGGCTTTTTTTGACAGTTTTTATTTTTTATGGTGTCTATCGGACGAGATGGATCATGTGATATATTTATAGAGCTGGTCGCTACGAACGCGGCGATATCTAATGTGTGTTTTTTCTTTATCTTTTCTATTTTTTACTATAAAATCAGGGGAAAGGGGCATTTTTTTTTCTTTTTTTAACTTGAAACTTTTTTTTTTTTACTTTTTTTCTGTCCCACTCTGGGACTTCAACTTTTGGCGGTCTGATCCCCTCTGCAATGCATTACAATACATCTATATTGTAATGCATTGCCTGTTAGTGTATGACACTGAGTAATACACTAACAGGTTGCCTTGGAGACCTAGCCTGAGGCTGGATCTCCTGGGCACCCATAGAAGAAAGGTCACAATGCCGTGCAAGGCTTCGGACAGCCTCTGCACGGCATCGGGCTGCCTTCTGAGACATCGAGTCCCCGCCACAGCAGCGCGTGGACTCAATGCGCTCCTTCACCCAACACAAACCCCTTCTATGTTGCGGTCAGTGTGGACCGCGGCGTAGAAGGGATTAATCCGCCGGCATCAGGTTTTACAGCGATGCTGGCGGATAAAGCAGGGGCCCGGCTACCAGGGACTGCCGGTCCCCTGCAGTGATCGGATGCGCACTGCTCCGGTGCCTGCCTGATCAGCTTGCATGTACAGCGGAATGCATTCTGGCAATACATCCCCCGTCGTACATGCACAGCGTTTTGCGTTAAGGGGTTAAAGGAGGTCACTGTGACCAAGTTCACCTTTTCACATGTGCAGGCAGGGTGCAGGGAAAAAAATGACTTAGGGGGTTATTTATCAAACTGGTGTAAAGTAGAACTGGCTTAGTTGCCCATAGCAACCAATCAGATTCCTCCTTTCATCTTCCAAAAGAGCTGTCTAAAATGAAAGGTGGAATCTGATTGGTTGCTATGGGCAACTAACCAGTTTGATAAATAACTCCCCGTAGTGCTGGGGCAACTGATTGCTGATTGGCAGGCAGACGTGACGCGTGCGTAGACAGCATGTCACACTTCCGGTCCATTGGGAACCAGAAGCAGAGAACAGTGACAGGAGAGTCTCTTTTTTTTAACCCCAGTCTGTACATATGAAAAGACGTTCCTGATCTCAGAGGTCCCCTTTAAATTATTCAATTGCAAGACATTTTGTTTTTCTTGGCATGGCTTTGAGGACGTTCCCAAACAAAGTTGATCTTTAAGGGATTGATCACCCCTGAAACCTCTCAGGTAGACCTCCCAGCTTGGTGGTCCTGTGGAGGGAATCATAATGACCTGACCCTGGTTTGATGCAGGTCACGTAGGCAATGAAGGTGGCATATCTCCCATGTGTCATAGGAGACATTTCACCGCTGCAACCAGTCTTGGGCTGCAGTGTTGACTGCGGCAGCCCCAGAGACAGAGCTGAGGCTCAGGTATGATTCCCCTCACAGGTCTGGCCATCAGTGGCCTCCAGGGATAGACAACCCCTTTAGTAACTGTGGCCATTTTGCCTTGTCCATCCCCTTTCTATAAATACAGGATATTATGGAGGGGTAACTGCTGGGACCACCACGCTGTCACCAGCTGCATAGTCAGTGGACGGTATTCTTCATAAAAACAGTTTTCAGGTCTTTGTGTATGATCGGTGTCACCCATAGCAATCACTGGCTGGTGACTACCATCCCGGCGCCGCCATGTATGCAGCACGTCACAACGTCCCATACTTCCATGGTAGGTCGTCCAGTTATTTCCCCTGGAATTGACCCCTCTCCCCTCGGTCATTTTCGCCCCCCTCCGTCTCTGATCGGAAATCTTCGTACATTTCCGGAGACTCCGTCCAATCCTAGCTTTTCTTTCAAATTTGCCCGTGGGACTACGACTATTTTTTTGTTCGCCTGTTGGCCACGCCTCCCTTGCGCGTATCGGAATGCGGCCTTCTCATTGGCGGATTCTGTTTTCCCCACCCACTGCCTGCTCGAAGCCCCGCCTACGGCTCCCCCTAGTTAGAGAATCCTCTAGCACGGCGGCTTCACAGGACCCGGCACCGGAGCCTCGGTGGTTTAGTCGGTGCAGTCAGCTCGGTATCCAGCAGGCGTATAACGGTAGGTGTGCACGGGGAGGACGGTGCGGGGGTGCGGCTCGTGCTCTGCTCCCATGGTAATCACGGAATTTCAATTGTGTGCTGCGCGGTGCGATGAGGGCCGCACACGGTTGTCTGGGTGGGGGGTGCGCACCGGCTGCAGAGGCTACGTGTGAGGATGCCCGGGGGAGAGGGGAAGAAGGCAGGGCAGGATGGAGCTGCCTGCACCTATGGGTGGCGCTATAGGACCTGAGCTATGTGCCTGGGTAGTAGTCGTCACCTTGAAGGATGCTGAGGGGCCGGACTATGGCGAGGTGGCAGGCCACTTACCGGTATCTCAGGGCTGATGTGGCTTCTAGACTGTCTCCATTCACTGCCCTGGAAATCTTAAAGGGTGTCTCCATTGTGGCCCCCTGCTCCTGAAGTCTGTTCTGTGCAGGTCTGTCCTCCTTGTCTACCTGTCAGATGTAGCCTGGAATAGGCTTCTGAGGGTACTTCTTGGCTCTGGGTTTTGACTGTTGGCCACTTAAAAAAAGCCATTTGACTGCTGAACTTTCCTGGCTCGCTCCTAACGTGTGCACCCAAATCTGTAGGCTCCCTTTATTGCTATAGGTGCCCTGGTGGCTTCTGGTTGTCAGAGGCCACAGCTTGGTAAGTGTTCGCTGCAGGGTAGATCTCCTCCTGGGTTGTTAGTCCTGAGGAGCGAAAGGTATATGAATAAGGCTACTTTCACACTTGCGGCAGAGTGATCCGGCAAGCAGTCCTGTCGCCAGGAACTGCCTGCCGGATTCGGCAATCTGCAAGCAAACGGACAGCATTTGTAGACGGATCTGTCTTACAAATCCATTGCAAGAACGGATCCGTCTCTCCGGATGTCATCAGGAGAAACGGATCCGTTATATATTTTTTTTCAAATTTTTTTTACTCGTTGTTCAGTGTCTGAACTGAAGACATCCTGATGCGTCCTGAATGGATTTCTCTCCATTCAGAATGCATGGGGATAAAACTGATCAGTTCTTTTCCGGTATAGAGCCCCTGTGATGGAAATTTATGCCGGAAAAGAATAACGCTAGTGTGCAAGTACCCTAAAATAATGCTGAAGTTATATAAAAGTAAATACATATTTCTAAATGAAGCTGAATTTATATAAATAACAGTAACTGTACTTTCACACTAGCGTATTTCTTTTCCGGCATAGAGTTTCGTCCTAGGGGCTCTATACCCGAAAAGAACTGATCAGTTTTATCCCCATGCATTCTGAATGGAGAGCAACCTGTTCAGGATGTCTTCAGTTCAGTCTTTTTGACTGATCAGGACAGAGATAAAACTTCAGCCTGCTACGGTCTTGTCTCCGGCCAAAAATCCAGAACACTTGCTGGAATGCCGTGTCCCGCGTTTTTTTTTTTTTTTTTTTTACATAGGAATGTATTAGTGCCGGATCCAACATTAAAATTACCAGGATGCCTGATCCGTCCTTCCAGTCTGCGCATGCGCAGACTGAAAGAAATGTGAAAAAAACTAAATGCCGGATCCGTTTTTCCGGATGACACTGGAAAGACGGATCCTGCATTTTAATGAATTTGTAAGACGGATCAGGATCCTGATCCGTCTTACAAATGCCATCAGTTTGCATAAGTTTTGACGGATCCGGCAGGCAGTTCCAGCGACGGAACTGCCTGCGGAATCCTCTGCCGCACGTGTGAAAGTACCCTTAATAAAGCTGAATCTGTCTAAAATAATATATAAACAACTAATAAATATTTTTAAAAAGCTGAGTGATCTGCAGGATGGGTGTGAAGTTGGTAGATTGACCTGAATTTGCCATGAATTAGAAGTAAATGCTGTTTACACCGCACAGGTCTCCAGAGATTGAGCAGTGAATCAGCGCTGATCGGGTCGACATAATGATGTATCATTAGGGCTGTTTGCACGCAAAAGGCCTTGTGTTTTTAGAAAGTGTAGTAGATTTTGTGACTGATTGACATTCTTTTGTGACTGACGCTTATTATTGCCCTCCCTGTAAATGGCCTTAGGCGGTGCGGAGCTCGGCCATGTAATAAATACCCCCGTCTAGCAGAGTCCTGTACTGCACTGTTTTCATAATATGCTGTTCAATGCTTGCCATGGCTTCCAGGTGGAAACAACGAAGGGTGGTCACATATGGATCATTGAATGTCGGCATAGGGTTTCTGATACCACGCGCACATGCTGTAAGAATTGACATGAAGTATCGGACACACAAGTTCATTAGATGGAATTCTTTCTTGGAAAACAAAGTCCATAACTCATTTCAGGGTCTAGCTCCTTCCTTGATCTCCGGATAATTGGAGGAAGGGGCTAGATCCTGAAGTGCATTATTGATCGAATTTATTTTCCAGTGTAGATTTTCATCTGCTGCAGCGTGTGCTTGGTACTTCAGCATTTTTACGGCGTCCGTGTGGCAAACTGGGAGGCCTTACCACACCATCAGGTGGGCACTAGTGTTGAGCGAACTTGTGTTTTATGTTCGGTGTCTAAAGTTCGGGTTATCGAAAAATTGCGTTATGGATTCTAAATTCCATTATGGTCCGTGGTAGCGGAATCCATAACGCGATTCTTCGATGACGCAGAACTTAAAACACAAGGTCGCTCAACACTACACTGTATAGACAAGTCTTCTGGACGGCGCTCCGCCCTTTTTTTTTTCTACTAAGGGCTCATGCACACGACTTATATGTATTTTGCGGTCTGCAAATAGAACAGCTGGTCCCTAATAGAACAGAACTGTCCTTGTCTGTAAGGCTACTTTCACACTAGCGTTCGTCGGTCCGCTCGTGAGCTCCGTTTGAAGGGGGTCACGAGCGGACCCGAACGCTTCCGTCCAGCCCTGATGCAGTCTGAATGGAGCGGATCCGCTCAGACTGCATCAGTCTGGCGGCGTTCAGCCTCCGCTCCGCTCGCCTCCGCACGGACAGGCGGACAGCTGAACGCTGCTTGTAGCGTTCGGGTGTCCGCCTGGCCGTGCGGAGGCGTGCGGATCCGTCCAGACTTACAATGTAAGTCAATGGGGACGGATCCGTTTGAAGATGCCACAATATGGCTCAATCTTCAGGCGGATCCGTCCCCCATTGACTTTACATTGAAAGTCTGGACGGATCCGTCCCAGGCTATTTTCACACTTAGCTGTTATATGCTAAAATAATGCAGACGGATCCGTTCTGAACGGAGCCTCCGTCTGCATTATTATGATCGGATCCGTTCAGAACGGATCCGATCGAACGCTAGTGTGAAAGTAGCCTTAGGCCCCATGCACACGGCCGTTGTTCACAGCCGTGTGCGGGCCGTGGAACCGCGGCCTGGATCCCTCCTGAGAGCAGGAGCGCACGGCGTCACTGGTTGCTATGACGCCGTGCGCTCCCTGCTGCCGGCACAGTACAGTAATACACTGGTATAGATCATACCAGTGTATTACTGTATTGCGGCAGCAGGGAGCGCACGGCGTCATAGCAACCCATGACGCCGTGCGCTCCTGCTCTCAGGAGGGATCCAGGCCGCGGTTCCACGGCTGTGAAACACGGCCGTGTGCATGGGGCCTAATGCGGAGAATAACAGGACATGTTCTATATATTTTTTTTTTTTAGAACGGACATACGGAAACGGAATGCACACGGAGTAACTTCATTTTTTTTTTTTTTTTTGCAGACCCATTGAAATGAATGGTTCCGCATATGGTCTGCAAAAAAAAAAAAAACTGAACGAACACGGAAAGAAAATACATTTGTGTGTATGAGCCCTAATTCTGATAGATCCCATCCTGTGTACCGCGTGAGTGAGGGATACTGCCGCCCAGACCCCATTGGTTTTTGGTTTTCCTCCATTTATCCAAACCTTGGCACTGAAAATATTAGTGAAGTAAGGGCTCTTTCACACTTGCGTTGTTCTTTTCTTCCGGCATACAGTTCCGTCGTCGGGGCTCTATGCCGGAAGAATCCTGATCAGTTTTATCCTAATGCATTCTGAATGGAGAGAAATCTGTTCAGGATGCATCAGGATGTCTTCAGTTCCGGACCGGAACGTTTTTTGGCCGGCGAAAATACTGCAGCATGCTGCGCTTTTTGCTCCGGCCAAAAATCCTGAACACTTGCCGCAAGGCCGGATCCGGAATGAATGCCCATTGAAAGGCATTGATCCGGATCCGGCCTTAAGCTAAACGTCGTTTTGGCGCATTGCCGGATCCGACGTTTAGCTTTTTCTGAATGGTTACCATGGCTGCCGGGACGCTAAAGTCCTGGCAGCCATGGTAAAGTGTAGTGGGGAGCAGTATACTTACCGTCCGTGCGGCTCCCGGAGCGCCCCATGCTCATGGATGACGTGATCGCATGGCACGTCATCCATGCGCATGGGGCGCTCTGACGTCATTCTGGAGCGCCCCGGGAGCCGCACGGACTGTGTGTATAGCGCTCCCCGCTACTACTATAGCAACCAGGACTTTAAATGCTTTCAGTTCACTTGCATTTTTCCGGATCCGGCGTGTAATTCCGGCAAATGGAGTACACGACGGATCCGGACAACGCAAGTGTGAAAGGAAAGAGGCCTAAATATTTGCACCGTGAAGAAGACCTATTAGTCAGTTTACAGACCGGCTATTTAAGGAAACACATGCAAATCGAAAATTTGGTTTTAGAGTTTATTTTTTGAGAAGATGCTGTAGACACCATCCAGACTTCCAGGGCTTGTGAAAGCCAGGTGTCTGAGACAGCCAGCTGAGGCTCTGTGACTGGGGTTTTTAAGGGGGGAGGGGAGTGGTCATTTTAATGTCAGTATGGTGTTGTAACTGGCTGAGATTCTGTCTGCAGACTTGGATGAGCATGTCTCGCCCACTGTGTCTACCCAACCTCACTTCTGCCACACGTCCCTTTGATGACTATTTAGAAATGCATGTGGTATTGGAAGTTGTGTAGAAAACTTTTTGGCAGATCTCAGGAGCCAGAAATCCTCTTGAATGGCTTCTGGTGATGCCTTTGCTTCCACTACTCCAACCACCGGGTTTTGAAACTTCAGAATATTGAGGAGCCTACCCTTTTCAGTTTAGGAACCCAAGTTAAGAGCCAGAGACTAGTCCGTGAAGGATAGGTCTACTCTTGACCCCTGTTTGCCCGTAATTTAAGCTTTGGGGAAATGTGATGCCAGGCCAACTAGGTTAGCAATATTTAATCCTCAGAAAACCCTGTAAAGTGTTTTGTCCCAAAATAACAACTTATCACCTATCCACAGGATAAAGCCTAATGCAGATTCTGCAGACGGATCCAGACATATTCAACTTCAGTTTTTTTTTGTAGTGCGGAGGCACAGAAAGAAACCTCAAGGAAGCACTCCATGGTGCTTCCGTGGGGTTCCGTGCCTCTGTTATGCACCGACATTCCAGATTGTGGACTTATTCAAGCGAGTGGGTCCACATCCGTGATGCGGTGAGCACATGGCCAGTGCCCACATATTGCTGACCCTCTGTTTGTGGGCATGAGGCCTAAATGTCTGGTGGCGGTTTGACCGCTGGGACCCACTGATTATAAGAAAGGAGTTCCTGTGTCCTTGGTTGAATAGAGTGGTGGTCAGATGCAATGGAACTGCTGGAGATAGCCATCCTTGGCAGTCCTGTAGACTTTGAATGGATTGTGCAGCTACTTTGCTCAGCAGCGGCTTTGGACACCCATCAATAAGACACTTATAGGGACATTTATCAAACATTACACTTAGGCCTCTTTCACACTGGCGTGTGCGCCCCATTGCCGTATTGCGGACCGCATTTGCGGATCTGCAATACACGGGTGGCGTTCCATGGGCATTCCGCATCACAGGTCTGGACCCATTAACTTGAATGGGTCCGCAAATCAAGAGATGCGGAATGGTGTGAAACGGAACCCTACGGAAGCACTACGGGGTGCTTCCGTAGGGTTTCGTCCCGTACTTCCGTTCCGCAAAAAGATAGGACATGTCCTATCTTTTTGCAAAACGGCAGGATCATGGACTGATTCAAGTGAATGGGTCCGCTGCGGCTGCCCCGCGGACTGTGCTCGTGTTTTGCGTGCCGAAATACTGCAATGGGGCTCACACGCTAGTGTGAAAGAGGCCTTATCCTGAACCTATAAAATCCATGTGCTGCGTCCATAAATTTGGTGCAAGTTAGCATAGCAATTCCAATGTTAAAACTAACTTCAAACACACTTACGATGATAACATTTCCCCCTCATTGGTTATCCTGTGTGACTAGGGAATAAGTTAAATATTACAATGTTGTTGTCTGGTTATTGCAATATGACGCCAGAAGAACCCCCCCCCCAGAACCTCCAGCAGTTCTGAAACTACTACTTCCATCATTCCTTTCATTCCTTGATAGGGTTCTGATTGACAGAGAGCCATAGGTGGGAGACCAGTGCCCCCAATGTGTGTACAGTGTATATTTTTTCAGTTAGGGGTTGGCATAGACTTGAGCTGTAACTTGCGCCAGTTATAGTAAGTCTGGCAGGCTGCGGGAGGCCCTGCCTCCTTTCTAACTACTTTACAAAAGTGTTGAAGCTCAAAAAGTCTCAATTTCTGCCACCAATATACCTACCACACCATACTTTGTGACTTTGTTACGCAACAATAGTGACAGAATATTCCCCCCCTCCCACAGTTACAGTTTTTCATGCTAGGTTCCCAGGCTGTCACTTTGCTGTAATAACCTATGAATTTATGGCTGCCGAGCCCCCCAGCCACATTCTTCCTCATTCTGGCATCGTGACTTCTGGAAAGAAAATGGATGCCTTGCATTGGCTACAATGAAGTCCTAATACCAAAAGTATGTGAAGGTTTACGACACCATACTGATTTGTTGGCCCATTTTTATTTATTTTTTTTGGAAGGAATTCAATGGCTAATGGAGTGGTTAGCGTACTTTCACACCTTCCACACTTGCGTTGCTGGATTCCAGCAGGCAGTTCCGTCGCCGGAATCTGTATGCAAACTGATCCCATTTGTAGACGGATCCGTCTCACAAATGCATTGCAATATCGGATCCATCTGTCCGGTGCCATCCGGAAAAACGGATCCGGTATTTATTATTTTCACATTTTTAAAGGTCTACGCATGCGCAGCCCGGAAGAACGGATCCGTCAATGCGGCAATTTTAATACCGGATCCGGAACTAATACATTTCAATGGAAATTAATGCCAGCACATATTCCAGAATTCTGGACGGAGAGAAAAATGCAGCCTGCTGCTTTTTTTTTTTTTTTTTTTTTTTTTTTTTCCCCCCTCCGTCCAAATACCTTGAAAGGACTGAACTGAAGACATCCTGATGCGTCCTGAACGGATTGCTCTCCATTCAGAATGCATTAGGATAAAACTGATTAGTTATTTTCCGGTATTGAGCCCGTAGGACGGAACGCATTACCGGAAAACTTTAACGCAAGTGTGAAGGTACCCTTAGATCCGACCAAGGACAACATCCGCATGGAGTTTTTATGTTCCTCCCATGTTTGTGCTCCGGTTTCTCTCCACTCCAATGACATTCTGATGGGGAATTTAGATTGTGAGCCTCTTTTGGAGACGGCTTTTGAAGCTCTACAGAATGTCTGCTTTATATGTAAAGCAAGGGTGACAACAGTCTTATAAATCTTATCAACCAGATGTCTTCTAGTAGCCACATAATACAAAGTTTTATTGACTTGGATAGAAAATAGCTCTAAAAGTTAGGTGCCAGCAGCCACCATCTCCTTGGATTTCACCAGCCCTGCCATGGTGGACACTAGCCATCTACCTCTGGAAGAGAAAATAATATCCAGACACAGGTTTCCTTGCAGTAGTTGATATCTAATTATGGAATCTGCTTGCTCAGCAGCTGTAGGTACCTGCCATTTCCTTCACATGGGCGTGCAGGTTACTGGCATTAGCAAAGTTCTGTAATGCTGTATAATGTGTTACTACACAGCCACATGCCCGGCAGTGTAATAGCGCAGAAGGCTACTTGCACGTAATACAATGCCAGCTAAGTAGATTATATTTTCATAAATCAGAAATGTGTGTAAATTGAGCTGCAGTTTGGATTTTGAAATCTGCAGCTTATCGATTGGTTGTGTGGACTTTCATCGCAGAGTTTACCCTTTCACAGTGAATAGGGTGAAATCCATGGTACAACCCACATGTAACATGCAGATTTTCCACAGGTTTTGTGTGGAAACTTGGCAAAATCTGGATCCATGCAGAAAACCAGCATTAGGCTATATGCCATGCACACGAACGTTGTTTGTTTCCGTGTCCTTTCCGGATAGGATGCAGACCCCTTAATTTTAATGAGTCTGCAAAAAATGCGGACAGCACACCGTGTGCTGTCCGCATCAGTATGTCCGTTCCATAGCCCTGCAAAAAAAAAAATATATAGAACATGTCCTATTCTTGTCCATTTTAGGCATTGCTACAATGGATCCGCTAAAAAAAAACTAACGGATGGCATACGATGTCATATTTTTTTAGGATCTGCAATTTGCCGACTGCAAAACGCATACAGTCGTGTGCATGTAGCCTAAATTACACTGCTGTGTACATGTAGCCTAAGGGTACGGTGACACTGGTTGGGTCATGGCCAGGATTGCTGACTAGCAGTTATCCCATGGAAATGAATGGGATTGCCACGACCGTTGAAAGAAATCCAACACTGCTGGATTTCTTGTGACAGGTGCAGCAATCCTATTCATTTCTGTGGGGTCCCCGCTACTCAGCGAGCCCAGCTGCGACCATGTAGCCGTACCCTAAAGGAGTCGCAAGGTCTTAAAAAAAATCCTGATTTTATTTTTGGCCTCATGCACACGACTGTTCCGTTTTTTATGAAATGCCTATTCTTATCCGCAAAACGGGCATGCTATATTTTTGGGGCGGGGCCACGGAACAGAGCGGCAGAATTATTGCCTTAGATGTGCAGTGTGCGCGTTAGTGGATCCGCAAAAGATTAGTCTGTTTAAGTGGCCGTTAAGCCTCATGCACACGACCAAGAGGCATGGAGGGTCTTAGTTTTGAAGAAAGATGAAAAGAATTTAATTTATTTAGTCTTGAAAAGAGACGTCTAAGGGCTCTTTCACACTTGCGTTCTTTTCTTCCGGCATAGAGTTCCGTCGTCGGGGCTCTATGCCGGAAGAATCCTGATCAGTTTTATCCTAATGCATTCTGAATGGAGAGAAATCCGTTCAGGATGCATCAGGATGTCTTCAGTTCCGGACCGGAACGTTTTTTGGCCGGAGAAAATACCGCAGCATGCTGCGCTTTTTGCTCCGGCCAAAAATCCTGAACACTTGCCGCAAGGCCGGATCCGGAATTAATGCCCATTGAAAGGCATTGATCTGGATCCGGCCTTAAGCTAAACATCGTTTCGGCGCATTGCCGGATCCGACGTTTAGCTTTTTCTGAATGGTTACCATGGCTGCCAGGACGCTAAAGTCCTGGCAGCCATGGTAAAGTGTAGTGGGGAGCAGTATACTTACCGTCCGTGGGGCTCCCGGGGCGCTTCAGAGTGACGTCAGGGCGCCCCAAGCGCATGGATCACGTGATCGCATGGCACATCATCCATGCGCATGGGGCGCTCTGACGTCATTCTGGAGCGCCCCGGGAGCCGCACGGACTGTGTGTATACCGCTCCCCACTACTACTATGGCAACCAGGACTTTAATATCGTCCTGGCTGCTATAGTAACACTGAACGCATTTTGAAGACGGATCCGTCTTCAAATGCTTTCAGTTCACTTGCGTTTTTTCCGGATCCGGCGTGTAATTCCGGCAAGAGGAGTACACGCCGGATCTGAACAACGCAAGTGTGAAAGAGGCCTTAGGGGGGAAATGATTAACCTGTACCAGTATATAAATGGACTATACAAAAAATACGGCGAAAAACTGTTCCATGTAAAATGTGCTCAAAAGACAAGGGGGCACTGCCTCCAATTGGAGAGGAAAAAGTTCAGTCTCCGGAAGTGTCAAAGCTTCTTTACTGTAAGAACTGTGAATCTGTGGAATAGGCACCTCCGGACGTGGTCACAGCAGGAACAGTGGACAGTTTCAAAAAGGGCTTAGACGAATTCTTTAAAAGTAAAAAAACATTAAGGCCTCATGCACACGACCGTTGTGTGCATCCGTGGCCGTTGTGCCGTTTTCAGTTTTTTTTCACGGACCCATTGACTTTCAATGGGTCCGTGGAAAAATCGGAAAATGCACCGTTTGGCAGCCGCATCCGTGAGCCGTGTTTCCTGGCCGTGAAAAAAATATGACCTGTCCTATTTTTTTCACGGCCAACGGTTCATGGGCCCATTCAAGTCAATGGGTCCGTGAAAGAACACGGATGCACACAAGATTGGCATCCGTGTCCGTGATCCGTGGCCGTAGGTTGCTTTCATACAGACGGATCTGAAGATCCGTCTGCATAAAAGCTTTTTCTGATCTAAGTTTTCACTTCGTGAAAACTCATTTCCGACAGTATATTCTAACACAGAAGCGTTCCCATGGTGATGGGGACGCTTCTAGTTAGAATACACTGCAAACTTTGTACAAGACTGCCCCCTGCTGCCTGGCAGCACCCGATCTCTTACAGGGGGATATGATAGTACAATTAACCCCATCATATCCCCCTGTAAGAGATCAGGGCTGCCAGGCAGCAGGGGGCAGACCCCCCCCCCCCCCCTCCCCAGTTTGAATATCATTGTGCGGCCCCCCCCCCCTTGTTAACTCGTTGGTGGCCAGTGTGCGCACCCCCCTCCCTCCCTCCCTCCCTCTATTGTTTTAATACATTGGGGCCAGTGTGCGCGCGCCCCCCCAACCCCCCCAACCCCCCCTCCCTCCCTCTATAGTTTTAATACATTGGGGCCAGTGTGCGCGCGCCCCCCCAACCCCCCCTCCCTCCCTCCCTCTATTGTTTTAATACATTGGGGCCAGTGTGCGCGCGCCCCCCCCCCCCTCCCTCCCTCTATTGTAATCATCATCGGTGGCAGCGGAGTGGAAGATTTTCATACTTACCTGGCTGCTGGCTGCTGCGATGTCTGCGTCCGGCCGGGAGCTCCTCCTACTGGTAAGTGACAGCAATGCGCCGCACAGACCTGTCACTTACCAGTAGGAGGAGCTCCCGGCCGGACACAGAGATCGCAGCAGCCAGCAGCCAGGTAAGTATGAAAATCTTCTACTCCGCTGCCACCGATGATGATTACAATAGAGGGAGGGAGGGGGGGGGGGGGGGTTGGGGGGGTGCGCACACTGGCCCCAATGTATTAAAACAATAGAGGGAGGGAGGGAGGGGGGTGCGCACACTGGCCACCAACGAGTTAACAACAGGGGAGGGGGGGCCCACTGGCCACCAATGAGTTAAAAACAGGGGGGGGGTAGGGGGGTCTGCCCCCTGCTGCCTGGCAGCACCTGCCAGGCAGCAGGGGACAGTCATGTACACAGTTTTTTTTGTATATTCTAACCTGAAGCGTCTCCATCACCATGGGAACGCCTCTGTGTTAGAATATACTGTCGGAAATGAGTTTCACGATGTAGCTCATATCCGACAGTATATTCTAACATAGAGGCGTTCCCATGGTGATGGGGACGCTACAAGTTAAAATATACCATCGGATTGGAGAAAACTCCAATCCGATGGTATAACAGAACTCCAGACTTTACATTGAAAGTCAATGGGGACGGATCCGTTTGAAATGGCACCATATTGTGTCAACATCAAACGGATCCGTCCCCATTGACTTGCATTGTAATTCAGGACGGATCCGTTTGGCTCCGCACGGCCAGGCGGACACCAAAATGACTTTTTTTTCATGTCCGTGGATCCTCCAAAAATCAAGGAAGACCCACAGACGGAAAAACGGTCACGGATCACGGACCAACGGAACCCCGTTTTGCGGACCGTGAAAAAAAACGTCCGTGTGCATGAGGCCTAATGCTTATGAAAACGTGTAGAAAGTCTCACTTCCTTCTGGGATTCGTGTCCCCACCAATCCCTTGTCTTTTTTTTTTTTTTCAACCGTATTAACTATGTAACATATTCTTATGTCCGCATTCGATCTGCATCTTTTTGCAAATATGATGTGGACCGCGTTCGTATGTCTGTTCCCTGGCCCCACAAAAGAGAGAACATGTCCTATTCTTGTCGGTTTTGCAGACAAAGATGGGAGATTTCTACAGGAGTTTAATAAATAAAAAAAATGGCGGCATGCACATGGCTGGGATTCGTGATTTATGATCGTTGTGTACATGAGGCCTTAATCTGCAAGATTGGACATGCTCCTTATTATTCTGCAGTGCAGACAAACACCCACTGGCGTTTATAAAATACCCCATCCACTTGTGTTGAATACCGAATTTTAGAGATTTTGGCAGAAAGTCCACACTGTAATCCTCATCTACTATGGCACAGCAGTCATATTTGATGTAGGGCTAGAACTCCTGAGCCTCTTGGGCACTGCCATATGGTTATAAAGGGCACTGACAGGCAGCAGGACATGTACAGAACATTTAAAGAGGACCTTTCACCTGAAAATTAAAGTTAAACTAAAGATATAGCCTTACTTACATGCCCCCGGTATTGCTTATTCAGTCATTCATTTTTCAATCAGTGCCCCCGTTTCTCCGCGCTGCCCCCGGAATATTTGCCGTCTTGTATGCAAATGAGCCTTTCGGCTCAACTGGGCGGGCCTTCAAAAGTTCTCCCGGGCGTGTCATTCTTCTCCCTGGCACGGAGCGCATCCAATCAGCACGCTCTGCTCTTAGCCAGGAAGAAGATGCTCCAGTTCTCGCGAGATGGCTCCGGATGGATGAAATTGCTCCAGTTCTCGCGAATCTCGCGAGAACTGGAGCTTCTTCTCCCTCGCTAAGAGCGGAGCATGCTGATTGGATGCGCTCTGTGCCAGGGAGAAGAATGACACGCCCGGGAGAACTTTTGAAGGCCCGCCCAGTTGAGCCGAATGGCTCATTAGCATACAAGGCGGCAGATATTCCGTGGGGCACTGATTGAAAAATGACTGAATAAGCAATACCGGGGGCATGTAAGTAAGGCTATATCTTTAGTTTAACTTTAATTTTCAGGTGAAGGGTCCTCTTTAACCGCCTCCGGACCGCCTAATGCAGATCTGCGGTCCGGAGGCGGCAGCTCTGCGCAGAGTCACGCATATACGCGTCATCTAGCGAGAGCCGTGATTTCCTGTGAACGCGCGCACACAGGCGCGTGTGTTCACAGGATCGCAAGGTAAGCGAGTGGATCTCCAGCCTGCCAGCGGCGATCGTTCGCTGGCAGGCTGGAGATGTGATTTTTTTTTTTAACCCCTAACAGGTATATTAGACGCTGTTTTGATAACAGCGTCTAATA
Source organism: Bufo gargarizans (assembly GCF_014858855.1). Classification (NCBI taxonomy): domain Eukaryota; kingdom Metazoa; phylum Chordata; class Amphibia; order Anura; family Bufonidae; genus Bufo; species Bufo gargarizans. The sequence continues at coordinate 159,894,223 of NC_058082.1, read as the reverse complement.
TACCTGCTACCTGGTCCTCTGGTGGTCCCTTTTGTTTGGATCGACCACCAGAGGACACACGTAGCTGTGTAAAGTACCACAAAACACTACACTACATCACCACCCCCCCCCCCCCCTGTCATTGATTACACCCCCCCCCCTGTCATTGATTACACCCCCCCCCCTGTCATTGATTACACCCCCCCCCCCTGTCATTGATTACACCCCCCCCCCTGTCATTGATTACACCCCCCCCCCTGTCATTGATTACACCCCCCCCCCTGTCATTGATTACACCCCCCCCCTGTCATTGATTACACCCCCCCCTGTCATTGATTACACCCCCCCCCTGTCATTGATTACACCCCCCCCCCCTGTCATTGATTACACCCCCCCCCCTGTCATTGATTACACCCCCCCCCCCTGTCATTGATCATCCCCCTGTCAGGCTCCGTTCAGACGTCCGTATGATTTTTATGGATCCACGGATACATGGATCGGATCCGCAAAACGCATACGGACGTCTGAATGGAGCCTTACAGGGGGGTGATCAATGACAGGCGGGTGATCAATGACAGGCGGGTGATCACCCATATAGATTCCCTGATCACCCCCCCTGTCATTGATCACCCCCTGTAAGGCTCCATTCAGACATTTTTTTTGGGCCCAAGTTAGCGAAAATAGTTTTTTGTTTTTGTTTTTTCTTACGAAGTCTCATATTTCACTAACTTGTGTCAAAAAATAAAATCTCACATGAACTCACCATACCCCTCACGGAATCCAAATGCGTAAATTTTTTTAGACATTTATATTCCAAACTTCTTCTCACGCTTTCGGGCCCCTAAAATGCCAGGGCAGTATAAATACCCCACATGTGACCCCATTTCGGAAAGAAGACACCCCAAGGTATTCCGTGAGGGGCATATTGAGTCCATGAAAGATTGAAATTTTTGTCCCAAGTTAGCGGAAAGGGAGACTTTGTGAGAAAATACAAAAAAATATAAAAAATTTCCGCTAACTTGTGCCAAAAAAAAATAATTCTATGAACTCGCCGTGCCTCTCATTGAATACCTTGGGGTGTCTTCTTTCCAAAATGGGGTCACATGTGGGGTATTTATACTGCCCTGGCTTTTTAGGGGCCCAGAAGCGTGAGAAGAAGTCTGGGATCCAAATGTCTAAAAAATGCCCTCCTAAAAGGAATTTGGGCCGCTTTGCGCATCTAGGCTGCAAAAAAGTGTCACACATCTGGTATCGCCGTACTCAGGAGAAGTTGGGGAATGTGTTTTGGGGTGTCATTTTACATATACCCATGCTGGGTGAGATAATATCTTGGTCAAATGCCAACTTTGTATAAAAAAAATGGGAAAAGTTGTCTTTTGCCAAGATATTTCTCTCACCCAGCATGGGTATATGTAAAATGACACCCCAAAACACATTCCCCAACTTCTCCTGAGTACGGCGATACCAGATGTGTGACACTTTTTTGCCGCCTAGGTGGGCAAAGGGGCACACATTCCAAAGAGCACCTTTAGGATTTCACAGGTCATTTTTTACAGTTTGATTTCAAACTACTTACCACACATTAGGGCCCCTAGAATGCCAGGGCAGTATAACTACCCCACAAGTGACCCCATTTTGGAAAGAAGACACCCCAAGGTATTCCGTGAGGGGCATGGCGAGTTCCTATAATGTATAATTTTCTGTCGCAAGTTAGCGGAAAATTATGATTTTTTTTTTTCTTTTTTCTTACAAAGTCTCATATTCCACTAACTTGTGACAAAAAATAAAAAATTCTAGGAACTCGCCATGCCCCTCACGGGAATACCTTGGGGTGTCTTCTTTCCAAAATGGGTTCACTTGTGGCGTAGTTATACTGCCCTGGCAATTTAGGGGCCCATATGTGTGAGAAGTCGTTTGCAATCAAAATGTGTAAAAAATGGCCTGCGAAATGCGAAAGGTGCACTTTGGAATATGTGCCCCTTTGCCCACCTTGGCTGCAAAAAAGTGTCACACATCTGGTATCGCCGTACTCAGGAGAAGTTGGGGAATGTGTTTTGGGGTGTCATTTTACATATACCCATGCTGGGTGAGATAAATATCTTGGTCAAATGCCAACTTTGTATAAAAATATTGGAAAAGTTGTCTTTTGCCAAGATATTTCTCTCACCCAGCATGGGTATATGTAAAATGACACCCCAAAACACATTCCCCAACTTCTTCTGAGTACGGCGATACCACATGTGTGACACCTTTTTGCAGCCTAGGTGGGCAAAGGGACCCACGTCCCAAAGTGCACCTTTTTGATTGCAAACTACTTCTCACACATATGGGCCCCTAAATTGCCAGGGCAGTATAACTACGCCACAAGTGACCACATTTTGGAAAGAAGACACCCCAAGGTATTTTGTGATGGGCATAGTGAGTTCATGGAAGTTTTTATTTTTTGTCACAAGTTAGTGGAATATGAGACTTTGTAAGAAAAAAATAAATAAAAAAAATCATCATATTCCGCTAACTTGTGACAAAAAATAAAAAGTTCTATGAACTCACTATGCCCATCAGCGAATACCTTAGGGTGTCTACTTTCCGAAATGGGGTCATTTGTGGGGGTTTTCTACTGTTTGGGCATTGTAGAACCTCAGGAAACATGACAGGTGCTCAGAAAGTCAGTGCTGCTTCAAAAAGCGGAAATTCACATTTTTGTACCATAGTTTGTAAACGCTATAACTTTTACCCAAACCATTTTTTTTTTTTTTTTTTTTATCAAAGACATGTAGAACAATAAATTTAGCGAAAAATTTATATATGGATGTCATTTTTTTTGCTAAATTTTACAACTGAAAGTGAAAAAGGTCTTTTTTTTTTTTTTTTTTTTTTTTTTGCAAAAAAAATCGTTACATTTCGATTAATAACAAAAAAGTAAAAATGTCAGCAGCAATGAAATACCACCAAATGAAAGCTCTATTAGTGAGCAGAAAAGGAGGTAAAATTCATTTGGGTGGTAAGTTGCATGACCGAGCGATAAACGGTGAAAGTAGTGTAGTGCAGAAGTGTAAAAAGTGGCCTGGTCATTAAGGGGGTTTCAGCTAGCGGGGTTGAAGTGGTTAAAGTGTCTATCACTGTATCAGTATCTGATCTGTGGGGGGCTGACTTCCTGCATCCCCACCAATCTGCTGTCTGAAGAGGCTGCAGCGCCCTGTGAGCACCGCAGCCTTTTCTTAGGCCAGTGACGTAACGTTCATCCGTTGCATGCCTAAGCACAGCTCAGCCCCATTGAAGTGAATGGGACTAATCTGCAATACCAAGCACAACAGACTTTTTCTGCCACCTGCCAGGCCCCTTTTCATTAAAATGTGGTGCTTTTTGGAGGCAGCTGAACTTTGTAATTCTGGATCCTTTAGGCCTCTTTCACACGAGCGTGACTGATTAGGTCCGGATGCATTCAGGGTGCGTTCAGTGAAACAAGTTCAGTCAGTTTTGTCTGCGATTGCGTTCAGTTGTTCATTTTTTTGATGCGCGTGTTAAAAAAACCGAAGGTTTACAAACAACATCTCTTAGCAACCATTAGTGAAAAACGCGTTGCATCCACACTTGCTTCCAGAAGCAATGCGTTTTTAATTGAAGACCCGTTCACTTCTATGGAGCCAGGGCTGCGTGAAAAACATAGAATATAGAACATGCTGCATTTTTTCACGCAACGCAGAACTGCGTGGAAAAACCCCCGCTCCTGTGCACAGACCCATTCAAAAACGAATGGGTCAGGATTCAGTGCGGGTGCTATGCGTTCACGTCATGCATTGCACCCGCCCGGAAAACTTGCTCGTGTGAAAGGGGCCTTAGGCTACTTTCACACTAGCGTTCGATCGGATCCGTTCTGAACGGATCCGATCATAATAATGCAGACGGAGGCTCCGTTCAGAACGGATCCGTCTGCATTATATTAGCATATAAAAGCTAAGTGTGAAAATAGCCTCGGACGGATCCGTCCAGACTTTCAATGTAAAGTCAATGGGGGACGGATCCGCTTGAAGATTGAGCCATATTGTGGCATCTTCAAACGGATCCGTCCCCATTGACTTACATTGTAAGTCTGGACGGATCCGCACGGCCAGGCGGACACCCGAACGCTGCAAGCAGCGTTCAGCTGTCCGCCTGTCTGTGCGGAGGCGAGCGGAGCGGAGGCTGAACGCCGCCAGACTGATGCAGTCTGAGCGGATCCGCATCCATTCAGACTGCATCAGCGCTGGACGGAAGCGTTCGGGTCCGCTCGTGAGCCCCTTCAAACGGAGCTCACGAGCGGACCGACGAACGCTAGTGTGAAAGTAGCCTAACTTGGCCTTTGTAGTCTTTTCCGTTAACGATGTAGAAAGCGGCAAAGGCTTCCCCTGTGTTGCTTGGGTAAATCCTCTGCTTTTGCTGTGGCTCTTTGTCTACCTGTTGTGGAGTCGTAGCGCCTTCCTCACTATCCTGCAAACTGCCACGCAGACAAGAACTGCCGGCTGCCAAGATTCTCCACTGTGAGCTCCTCTGGAAAAGATTTCTGCCATTTAACTCCATATTTTTATACTGCGTGCTGTCATCGTTCGCTAATCCTTTCCACTAGTCGTGCCTCCCCGGGCTGCCAAGAGCAAATATTCTGCCTGATGGTTCTAAAACGCGCTGGGAATTCCAACAGATAGCAGGCTGAGGAAAGTTGCTTTCCTTTTGAACTTGTCTTAGCCCCTGTGACACAGCTGGGATTATTTTCAGGTAGACTGGCCAGTGGCAGACAAGCCTCCTTTGTGCGGCTGGGGAGTCTGTGCCTCCGGTTTCAGCTTTCCTGCTCAGTCAGACAGGAGCGATGTGTTCCCAGTCATGCTTATTGAATGGGAGCGTAGGGGTGGAGGGAGCACAAGGCTGAGCAATTTCTCATTTCCCCCCCCCCCCCCCCCCCCCTTAGTGGCTTTAAAAAGGAAGAAACGCGCTGAATAAGACAGTCTTTTTACGATCTCTATTCCATATCCATTTAATTGCTAATCCCTATATAATCTGCTAATCGTACATTGGAAGATTCTATCCTGCAATGGCTGGGTCCTGGATTACACTGTATTGTGCTCCTAATCCATAATTTATTGTGCAGCTTCACATTTGATTAGTTGCTTATTGGGAAATTGCATAAGTGAGTGTTATCGGCCCCCTGGATTGTGCTTCCCCACGGCCTCCTTGTCAGCCCATCTGCACACACTGGTTACTTCTTGCCTGCTGATGTGTCTGCGGGGCACGGAGGTGGGCAATTACCGCAGCCCAGGGAGCTTACTATTGGATTGTTACAGCTGAAGAAAATCATTCTAAGTAGAGACCGACCGATTATCGGTTTTACAGATATATTATCGGCCGATATTCTGAATTTTCAAAGTTATCGGTATCTGCATCTATTTTGCCGATAACGAATCGGGAACAAGGATAGTGCTGCTGTCAGCGTGATCTGTGTTCCCTCAGCAGGACAGGGGAGAAGGAAGCAGTGTCTCCCTACCCCCTGTGCCACCGCTGCCGCCAATGAAAGGAGGGAGGAGCTGTGGCCACTGCGCCACCAATGATGTTAACTCATTCATTCAAATTCAACAGGCGATGGGAGCTGGCTGCAGAATCATATAGCCGCACCCAACCTCTGACAAGTAGCTGCCATCCGTGGCAGTTAACCGCTGCCACACCTGAGGGGTTAACTGCTGCAGATCGCAGCTACTGCTCAGAGGTTGGGTGCGGCTATATGATTCTGCAGCCAGCACCCGCCTTCTGTATATGAATTAATGGGCGAGTTATCTTCTCCAATCTCAGTATCAAAAACATTGGTGGCACAGTGCGCCCCGCCCCAGTATTAATCATTGGTGGCAGTGGCCACAGGGTACCCTCCTCCTCACTGGTGGCAGTGGCAGCTTCTGATCGGCGCCCCAGCAGTGTAATCCTGGGGCTCCGATCGGTTATCATGGCAGCCAGGACGCTACTGTGATAGAGCTCTCAGGGTGAATAGGACAAGGGTTCTAGCCCCTGAGGGGGCTAAAAGTAAGTAAAAAAAAAAAAAAAAAAGGAAAACCCGCCAAAATATTACGTATAAATGAAAAGGAAAGATTTTACAAAAAAAAGCTACACGTTAACAATAAACATGTTCATTTTCAGCAGATTTGTGTAGGAATTTTGTTTTTTCAAAAATGAAAATGCGCAGAATATCAGTATAAATTATTGGCTATCGGCCTGAAAGTTCACAGATTGTTGGTATCGGCTCTAAAAAATGTAATATCGTTCGATCCCTAATTCTAAGTGTAGATTTGCGAAACAGTTGGGTCAACTCCTTATTTCCTGTCACTTCTATAGAAATAAAAATGTTGGTAATGCAAATTAATCTAGCACATGGTGAAAGCGCACAAACTATATCTTGGCATTGGAAAATTCACAGGAACTGAAAAAGCCATAGGTTCCTGTCCAAGTGCATAGAAAGGAGCTGTTCCATAGAAGTGAATGGGGACGCCATACTTGTAATTACGCCTGCTCACCACTGCAACTTCTGCGGCAAGCAGGTAAACAGAGCAGAGAAGGCAGCACTCATATGAGCGCTGCCTTCTTTCAAACAGCTGATCGGCAAGGGTGCCAGATGTCAGACCGCTGCCGATCTGATATTTATTTATGATCCATTAGTAAAAAGCGGACAAACCCTTTAACCATCCACCTTACAGTCCAGACCTGGCTCCGAGTGATTACTTTCTCTTCCGGGAACTTGAAGATATATCTGCATGGGCAACAATTCCCTGATGATGAGGCGATAACAGGGTTCCTGCAACAGCAAGAAGTCTCCTATTCTGAGGGCATCTGACCACTGGTGAAGTGGAATAAGTCTATTGAAGTCAAAGGGGATTACACTGAAAAGTAATAAGTTTAAATCTTCTCAGAAAATGTTGTTTTCATATTCGGGTAGATACCTTATTGAACACCCCTTGTATTCTGCAGCACTTTGCAGACATTATCATTGCTTGTTGTCTCCAACAGAGCTCCTGTGGATGTTCGTAAAAACTATATTTTTAAGAATTTTTGGCTGTTTTTATTTTCATTTTGGCAGTACTTTTGTATTGAGGAGGAATCCATTCTTAGCTTACTGCTGCTGTGAAGGGAAGATGTCATCTGCTAGTGTAATAGTAGATTAGTAGTATTAGGGCTGTATTACACCAACAGATTATCTGACAGATTTTCTGACCAATCATTGGTCAGATGTCCAGTTACACACTCCTACTATTGGTCTGATTGGACAGAAATTGGTCAGATAATCTGTTGGTGTAATACAGCCCTTAGGATAACATAAGTTATAACTATTGTTCTATTGATGGGCCTGAATAAAGATGTCTGCAGAGGAGCACTACACTTATCAGTGTGATGATTCGAGTCCTACCTAGTTTTCGGGCCTAGGAGAAATCAAACACGATGGATTGGTGATTCTGTTTTCATCTTGCGGCATTGACAGGGGCTCGCAATCGAAATCATTATGTCTTAGGAGTATGGGAGGAAACCCACACAAAGATGAGAACATGCAAACTACATGCAGATGTTGTCCTTGGTCGGATCCTGGTGCCTCAGTGGTTATCCACCAGGGATAGGACAAAAATGCAGTTTCAGGAATTTAGCATTCGGAATGTGCTTTTTCCACAAAGGGAAAAGTTGACTTGCATGGAGAGTTTGGTGGTACAGTGCGCTTCTGGGTGCGGGCGTCTGCTTTTTTGGGCAGTCACATACGCAACACAGACCTCTGCCACACAGACAGTTGAATGCTGTACTGACAGTGAACTGAACCCACCAGTTCCTTGTCACTAAAACCACTGAACACAGGGCTCCGTATGAGAGAAGCTGGCTCTTCTGCATTTGGGGAACCCATTACAGGTACTCATTGTGCAGAAGGAGGCACAGTGGCCCAAATCTAGTGAAGTGATTGCACCTAGACATTGTAAAATGTGCCATCTAGTTTCTGGCCAACCATACAGTGGGAGCTTGGCAGTCAGTGGTGATCCGCATTGATCTGGAGCAGTATGTCTGTGTGGGATCTGTTCAGTCCCTGCCACCTGTGCCAGGATTAAAGGTGTTGTCCGGGCTTTTACTATTGATAACCTATCCGAAAACCAGTTAGCTATATGAGACAGCACATGCCGTCTCCTGTCTCTCTTCCCGTCCACCGCTGCTGTCTATAGCAAAGACCCCTGACGATCTGAGGCTAGGTTATCAATAGTAAAAGCCCGGACAACCCTTTATAATGGTGCGATCAGCAGGGATTCTACATAGGTTGCGCTGATGCACCACTCAAGACCAAAAAGTCTTTTGTAGAAATATGCATGAAACGTTTTGCAACATTGCATGTACAGCTGGCACTCCTAGATATTGGGTGTAAAAATAAAGTTACAAGACCCCTTTTTAGAGTACTTTCACACTTGCGGCAGGAGGGATCCGACAGGCTGTTCACCCTGTCGGATCCGTCCGTCCTGCTATTTTGTTGTGCCGCCGGACCGCAGCTCCGTCCCCATTGGCTATAATGGGGACGGGGGCGGAGCTCCGGCGCAGCACGGCTGTGCACTGCGAAAGGCCACCGGACTAAAAGTCCTGCATGTCCGACTTTTTAGTCCGACGGCCTCTCACCGCGAACTGTCGTACTGCTCCGGAGCTCTGCCCCCCTTTATAGTCAATGGGGACTGAGCGGTGGCACGGTGAAATAGCGGAAGGACTGATCCGACCCGGTAAACAGCCTGTCGGATCCGTCCTGCCGCAAGTGTGAAAGTACCCTAACCCTAAGTTCACACCTGAGCGTTTTACAGCGCGTTCAAACGCGCTGTAAAACGCTCAACACATGAAAACCAATGCTTCCCTATGGGAATGGTTCTCACCTGGGCGTTTTACAGCGCGTACGATCGCGCTGTAAAACGCCCGACGCATAATCAAGTACTTGAGCTTCTTTGGGGCGTTTTGACGCGCGTTTGTGGCCATAGGACACCGCAGTCAATCACACAAACGCGCGTTTACTATTACAAAAAACACGCGTTTGAGAAACGCTCAGGTGTGAAAGCAGGGTTACTCCTTCTCCCAGCTCACCAATCACAGCGCTGCACATTGTATAGTGGCTGGGACTGAGCTGCACCTAGGCCATGTGACTGATGAATGTGACTGGCCTAGGGTAAACTGTGGCGCTCAGTAGCACCAGTGCCTTCCTGGGTGTCAGACCCCCACCGATCAGAAACTAACAACCCCCCCCCAGGCTGAAAACGCAGCATAAAAACATGTGTTACAAAAAACGCTTGCACGTTTTTGATGTGTGTGTGTGTGTGTGTGTGTGTGTGTGTGGTTTTTTTGTTTGTTTTTTGGTGCCACTTGCGGTAGTGCTCTGGAGGTGCTAACGCCCCTGTTTCCGTAGAAGCAAGTATTTAGTGTTTGTGAGGATCTCCATAGAGGCCAATTACATTTATTAGATCTCCATTTGTTCTTTAGAAACTCAACATGTGGGAGCAAAGCATCTAAAGAAAGGGCCTTGTGTGCAGTTTGTTGTATGTAGTCTAGGTAAGCGCACAGTGGAATATTTATTATTAGATGCAATGGAGCAAAAGTGTACATGGCCTTAAATTAGGAATTTTTGTGTATGCAGCTCCTCTGCAGAAAGGATTGGTGCAGCTTCTGCTCCATGGTTACAGACCTCAAACAATTCCTGGAGTAGTCTGATCCTGTAGTCGTTTATTAGGGTGGCCATACCTCTACGTAAACATTGAAGGTCCTTAAAACAAACTGTTCATCCTCGAGCAGGGGGCCAAGCTGCATTTACATGCAGCACCCATCCCCTTTGTATGGGAATGAGTGAGTGCTACTGCAGTCGCCTGTCCCCATGCAGATTCATTGGGGTCCTTTAACAAAGAATGGCTTTTTACAAAGGTCTATGATAGCCCCTGTGCTGCTGGTGGATGGGCCTAATTTATGATGCGGCACATGCCTCTTCATAAATAAGGGTCAGTGTCCGGCAGTCTGTGCGCCTAAACTAAACGCCTAAATTTAGATGCATGGATGTTTTAAAAAGTCTGAGGGGATCATGTGACTGGTGTGAACAGTCTTGCTTGCAGGTCCCTGTTCATGCAGGATGCTTTGCTGACAGCAAATGATTATTTCTGGTGTTTTTATTAACAAGGTTTTCAGTTCTCGGTATACGTCATCAGTATCTGATAAGTGGGGGTCCAGCTCTCAGCAACCCCGCTGATCAATGGTTTAGAGGCCTTGGCGCTCCATCCTAGGCCAGTGATGTCATGTTCATCGGACACATTGCCTATGCGGACCTGGGCTGCAATACCAAGTGCAGCCACTATTCAATGTATGGCACTGCGCTTGGTAAGCAATGAGGAGGCCACACCACTCATCGGAGCACCACAGCCTCTTCAAACAGCTGATTGGCTGGGGTGCTTGGTGTTGGATCACTTCCAATCAGATATCAATGGACTGTTTTGTGGACAAGGCCATCAGTATCAAAATCCCATTGAATGATTACTTGCTCGCACATCAGGTAGTCAGCAGCATATTTACATGGGGCAATTATAGTGAACGAGTATTCCTAGGAGTGCTCCTACCCATTAACTGCACCAATTCATGAAAGTAGCTGTAGTTATGTAATGTTTCTTTCCCTTTATTGCTGCTATCTCCCGTTCTGGGCTGTGGTCACATGACCATGTCCATGCAGCTCTTATTTCCTGTGATGTTATGTCCATGGGCGGAGCAGTGATAGGGGAGCGTCTATGTAACTAGCTGGTGGGAGGAGCTGTAAACTAGCTGAGCGTTAAAGGGATTGTCTCACCATGCAATTAGCCTGCATCTGTAGCTGTGCACTTCCAGTTCAATCTGGGGGCGGTCACACCTCACTTGATTATTACAGAGCTGTCTGTGCCAGTCCCTCGCCCCCCTGGTCACGGGTTAAAGGGCAGCTGTCATGTATCACAGCAGACGGCCTAGATCCTGCACATGTAATAGGTTAGTCTCCCCCCCCCCAATGCCTGTAGCTGTTTTTTCTTGTGTTGAACTGCTCCGAGGCTTCTTACATTGCCGGTAGCTGTTCAACACAGCATATACGAGGTGGCTGGCTGGGACTGGAGGGACCAAATGCGCATGTGATCCCGGCCTCCATACAGGCCCTTTACTTCCCAATGAGCAGACGCGGCCACCACTGCAGGACCGTTACGGTCTGATAATGAGCATCCTATAAAGGGCTTCAAGATGAGGATTATCTAGGAGAGGAGGCAGTTTTGAAACATAACGTATGTTGTTTCCTAGGGGGCTATATTGAACATAACTATTATTGTGCCAAGTGAGACAACCCCTTTAAGGGTGGTGCTGAAAGGAAGTACATCATGGGTTTGGTTGGATACAGCAGCAGTCGATGTTACATACGAGATGAAAATGAACCAGAGTAATTTGTTCTCGTGATAAAACCGGGTTAGGCTACTTTCACACTTGCGCTTGATCGGCTCTGTTCTGAACGGATCCGATCATATTAATGCAGACGGAGGCTCCGTTCAGTACGGATCCGTCTGCATTAATAACTTAGAAAAATTTCTAAGTGCGCAAGATGCCTGAGCGGATCCGTTCAGACTTTCAATGTAAAGTCAATGGGGGACGGATCCGCTTGAAGATTGAGCCATATGGTGTCATCTTCAAGCGGATCCGTTCCCATTGACTTACATTGTAATTCTGAACGGATCCGCACGGCCAGGCGGACAGCTGAACGCTGCAAGCAGCGTTCAGCTGTCCGCCTGTCCGTGCGGAGGCGAGCGGAGCGGAGGCTGAACGCCGCCAGACTGATGCAGTCTGAGCGTATCCGCTCCATTCAGACTCCATCAGGGCTGGACGGAGGCGTTCGGGTCCGCTCGTGAGCTCCTTCAAACGGAGCTCACGAGCGGACCGACGAACTCTAGTGTGAAAGTAGCCTTAGAGTACAAATGGTGAAGATCTACAGGAGCGTATCTGATCCAGCATTTCATCTTCTGGCTATTTGCTACTGTTCTGGTGGCCATGTACTTGGAGAGGATATTGCTGCCTGAGAGCGTCCTCCTATTCCGGGTGCCAAGGAGTCTGAGAAAAAGATTGTTTTTCAGGTGCCATGCATCGTGTTGCCGACCAGTGTTTACAATGGCATTATATTTATGCCAAGCTTCTTTTCCAGCACTCGATCAACAAGCTGAAAATAGCGCGTTTAGGGACAGCTTTACTCAAAAGCCAATTAGCCAGATGTTGCCACAAGACGTTGACTTTGTTGTTTAAGCCGAAGAACAAAATCTCGCTCTCTGATAAATCTCCAGTGGTGTTTATGAAATCCTTTTAAGTAGCAGATTTCGGCTAAGTTTTAGCAGCATTTTTGTGAAATCTGCTATTCTTTCGTCTGGTGACTGATAAACCATGTGTGATTATTTGGAATTCTCCAATCCTGTTACAGAGCAGAGCTGCTGCAGAGCCTCCTGGGGCTCCCCGCTGTTGACCTGGTCTATCTGCCTGATCAGTTACTGAAACCGTCACCAGGTTTCCAATAAATGTCAGAGGCTTCTTTTTTCTCTTTTGGGTGGTCTTGTACATGACATTTTTAGACAACATTTTTATTTTATTTTTAATTCTGATGAAACAAAAAAAAAAAAAAACGGTGGCCAGATGTCTGCTGTAAGCTAATGCAGGAAATATTAATTTTATTAAAATGTTATGTTTTGTAGCTTTTTCTCACCTTTTTATTCTTTATAACATAGCATGCTCTAGGCATGGCAATTTTTTTTAGGTGTTTCTTATGGACATGTGTCAGAAGTCATGTCAAGAATATGAGCAGAAAGAAAACCCACCAAAAAACGCTTATAAATGGCACATGATGCTCGTGGCATTTTCAATAGGCCCTAAAAAATGTGAATGAACGAAGCCCAAAAGCAAATATTATAATAAAAGAAGAATCAAAGGGGTAGTCCTGTCTTGGGGCTGACAACTAGAGATGAGCGAATTTCATATTTTGAAATTCGTTCATGCTTCGTTTGGTGGTAAAAGCAGATTTGCATGCGGCATATAGAGAAGATAACAAAGGATCGTGCGGCACTCACCGAAGTAGCGAATATGTATCTCTTTATTCTTCCTTCTTCAGGACAATAGTGGAAGGGGTGCTGGGGCGGACAAACTATTGAAGATGATTAGCGACTACGGCTGTTTCGCGCGTACTATCGCGCTTCTTCTGGCTGCTATAGACATCATCGCCCAATGTTGCGCTTTATAGAAGTGACGCCCCACAGCCGAAGCCATCAGCAACCGTTAGTGTTGTTAAAACCATACATGTGAAGAGAACAGACACATGCAAATCAATACCAATGGTTAATTCAATCTTCATAGTCCATATTAACATACTCATATATTGCATATCGCTGTTCAATAGTACTAATTCATGTAGCATATAAAAGCAATTGCTATACAAGAGGGTCCATCTCGTAAGGGGTCCAAAAATCTTAACTTGACAAGGCTCAATACAAATGGGTTTCCTGGTGTCCTACTTCGAATCTTAAAGCAATACGGACATGTCATTTCTATCGTTCAGCCCCGCTGGTCCGGTGGCTCTGGTGAGTAAAATCCACCTTGCTTCCCTCTGCAGGAGCAGCGGGTGTCGATCCCCTCCCCTAGGGATGGGTAGAACCTGTTCCACTCCCGCAAAGGAAAGACAACGCGGACGACCACCATGCGCAGCTCTGATATGGTCAATCAAGCGGGGGACATCCCTTACCTGAACGGATAGAATTGACATGTTCTCGTATTCGCTCAAAAAGTGGACGAATTGTTTTGCTAATATAAAATCTCTTACACGGACAAAAAACAACATAGGGTGTACGGCAAGTTATAAAATCCCGCACAACGTGTTTAACTCCTCCTATGTGTAGCCACTTGCTACACACATTTAATGCACTAAAAGAGCAATGCCCACACTTCTAGTTTCCTCTTGACTTTTTGCTCGTGAGCCAAGTCTCCACCTGTGATTTGTGGAGTACACTATTGACCAACTTATCTTTAAGAGTTGGACACTTTCTGAACGTGACCAATGGTCGCTGTCTAGTGAGATTGCTCAAAGCTGGATCCCCTTTCAACAGATCCCAATTTTCATTTATGACCCGCTTAATAATGTCTGCGGCGGGGCTGTATTTAAATGCGAAGGCAAAACGAGGTTGTTCAATACTCCTGTCCTTCTCAGCCAGCAATGAGTTCCAATCGAGTGCAGCTGTAGGGCTGCTGAGACTACTCTCGGCGGGTAACCCCGGTCCAGCAACCGGCTACTAAGCTCATTCGCTTGCCTGTAAAACCTGGCGTCAGTGTCGTTGCTCCTCCGCAAACTGACAAATTGTCTGTATGGGACGGCTCCCTACACCGACGGCGGATAAAAACTGGTCTGATGGAGCAGCGAGTTAGTCGCAGTCGGCTTACGAAAGCCCGTGGTATGTAGTACACCATCCTTAGCTACGACGCGCACATCCAGAAAGTCAAGCAACTCACCCCCAAAATTGAGGGTGAATTGCATGTTCATTCGGTTGTGCGCGTTAAGGTAGTCCACGAATTTGAGACACGACTCCTCGCCACACGACTAGACCAGGAAAATATCGTCGACATAGCGTAAAAATAAATGTATCAACCGCAGGAAGGAGTTACCCACCGAGAATATGTATGTCTCTTCGAATACCGCCAGGTACAGGTTCGCAAATGTGCACGACACAGGCGTTACCACGGACCATAACGCAATTCTATGATGGAATGCATAACAGAATGCCTTTAGAGGACGCATCCGTTATGCAGGCCATAGTATTTTATTATGACGGAATGCCTCTAAAGGCATTCTATTATGCATTCCTTCATAGAATTGCGTTATGGTCCGTGGTAACGGAATCCTTAACGCAATTCTGCTTTTACCACTAAACGAAGCGTGAACAAATTTCATAACATGAAATTCGCTTATCTCTACTGACAACCCCTCTGGGGTCATCCCCTGTCTCCCTCAACATAACAAATTAACTAACTAAAAAAATCATCATTTCTCCAGTCCCAGGCCGTCGCAGTGGTCGAGGAACAAAGCCACTCCCTAGTCCTGCCATGAACAGGGGAGTGAGGTGTGTGTGTGTGTGTGTGTGTGTGTGTGTGTGTGTGTTTTTTTTTTTTTTTTTTTTATGTTGAGGGGACAGGAGATATCTGCTCCTAGGCCAGACAGCACCCTTAAATAGGTTGGTCACCTTTGGGGTTTTTATGGCAAGCCCCTTCCCTCCTGACCACACCTGCAAAGCGAAGAATACTTTGCTATAAGCAAAGAGGTGGTTGGCACCCTGCCTTTCTAAGCAGACCTGCAAAGGGAAGCATACTCGCCAGCTCCCCAGTGCGGAGTCCCTTTTTCCTTCGCTTCCCAGCCTTGGTTGCCTTACTCAGGTACCCCACTCAGTATCTGCTAATACAATTAAAGCCAATGACTGGCCACAGCAGTGACCTGCACCCCTTGTCATGTCAGTTGATCACATGACAAAAGGGGTACAAGCATTGGCCTACATAGAGAAGTAAGGGCCCCATAGCAAGGATCAAACCAGCTTCCCCCGCCCCCCCTTCCTCCACCCAGAACAGAAGGGTTTCCGTCTAAACCCCTTTCAGTGACCTTTGGGCCATTGTTTCCACTGCTTCATTTGCTAAAAGTTGTTATTTTAGACTAGAGGGTAGAGTCCTGACCAAGTTTTCACCCCCAGTAGAAGAGGAGATGATCCCAACTAAGACTAGGTCCCATAGCAGTCGCATGGTCTGCCGCTATGGTAGTTGCACCCCTGGGTACAAGTCAGCCCTGCAGCAATATCAAAGCAGATTTTGATAGCGGGGGGCGGGAGGGACCCAAATGAGGCGGTCGGTGAGCGAAGGAGCTGAGACCCAACACTGGTGAGCATATTGTGCCTTCTTCTCGCACACTATTTTCAATCGTATGTATGTATATATCCTGCAGCCACATGTGTTACCTCTTATGGCAGGGCTTCCAACTGGCATTTTTCAGCAGAATAATGCTCGCCCAGACACTGCAACACTTCCTTAGCCTCTCCATTTGCCAGATTTATTGTGAATTGAGCATCTTTATGACCTGCTGGGACGCCAGCTTTGGTAACCCATCAGTGTGTGGGATCTAAAGGCCCAGCTGCAGCCTCGGTGGGCAAATGTGTCACCAGATTCCCCTCCATGCCCAACCTTATCTTGTATCCAGGCTATAGGCACCCAACCGGACACTAGAGCCTCCTTTTGAATTGTACAGCTTGTTTTTGGTAGTCCCGCATATTATACCATTTGAGGTATTAAAAGTGATTGCTACATTTTTTTTTATACCAGTTTGCCGATAGATGAAACCCTGTCGGATCTAATGTACCTGTGTGACGACCATGTGCCCCATGTGATTTTATAAATGTTAGCTTTGTATAAATAAAGCAAGATTAAAGACTGATGTCTGTGTTTACTTTGAATCAGGGCTCATGCTCACAACAAAAGTAGCCGTTTTTTGCGGTCCTCAAATTGCGGATCTGCAAAACACTGATACCTGCCGAGATCCAGCCACCATTTTTTTTTAGTCCTTTGGATGTCCTATCCTTGTCTGCAAAACGGACAAGAATAGGACTGTTTTTTGGCAGGACCACAGAACGGACTTATGGATGCTGACAACACCCCCATGTCTGCATCTTGTACGACCCCCTTAAGATGAATGGGTCTGTATCTAATCCGCACCAAAACTATAGCCGTGTGCATGAGCCCTAAAAAAACGTTGCACTAAGCTTCAGGCTGCAATCTCTATTCCTTCAAGACAGTGTTTCCTCTGTAAAAGTGAATGGAGAGGTGCCACTGAACTGACCTTTATATCTATATCTTTCAGAATTCTGTTTATAACTGAGGCTTTGACACAGTACCGGGCCCGCTCACCCTATTGATTGATTTGAGTCCTTGGGCAAGCTGTATGGTAGTGATAGTATTACCAGGCTAGCTTGAAATATAAACATTGGGCATTTGTTCTATTGCAGGTAAAGATTTGGGCAATGGCTCGTTGATGCTTGGGTAGTGTCATGTTCTACACTCTGGTTTCTTTGCAGTTTTATTAACCTCAGATATTGCGGCATGAAGTAGCCCTCTTGTCTAGGACTCAAATAGACTGCTGTCTCTCTTTTGCAGGGTCCAGTAAGACGTGGCGGAAGAACCTGGCCTGACTAGTGTAAAGAAGCATTTATGCACCTTCCTGGCAGCTGGCCCAGACTTTCCACCAGTCCTGACGTCTCATCCCAGCTAAGCGTGTGAACAAGGAAACTTCTTTGTGCTTTACATTTCTTCAGTAGTGCTAAAAAAGATGTCTCGGAAGCACAGTAATAAGGGTGAGTTATTAATGTACTACACGTTTTATTCTCGTAAATGATTTTTATTTAGTTTTTATTTTTTTGTCTCGTACATGCCAATTATGTGTCTTATGAAGAATATCTCAAGTTTTGAGGTACACAAGCTTGTATTCTAGTGGAGTTCTTAGGTGGGATTGAGTAGGCAAAGTAAAATTATATTTGGAGGGTTGTTAAAAAAAAAAAAAAAAAAATATGCAACTCGCTGGTTAAAGGATTTGTCCAAGATTTTCTTATTGATGGCCTATCTTCAGGACAGGCCATCAATATCTGTTTGGTGGGGGTCCAGCTCCCAGTGCTCAATGCCGATCAGCTGCTTCAAGAGGCCGCCGAGTTCCAGTGAGCACTGTGGCCTATTCCTAGGACATTGATTGGTCCCATGGCTCAACCGCATACAAATGAATGGGGCTGATCTTCAATCCAATTGATGGCGCTGTGCTTGGTAAGCTGCAAGGAGCACTGCGGCCTCCTGAATTGGTAGATTGTCAGAGGTGCTGGGACTTGGACCCTCGCCGGTTCTGAGGATGCCATTAATATTAAACTACCAGACAACCCCTTTAAATCCTCCACCGTTCCAGTGGTGCCGCTGCAGTCCTCACCTCCAGTCTGTGTTTACTTGGCTGCAGAGGTCATAGCCGTATACACCACATGACTGCTGCAATCGCTCACTAGCCCGACTGTTCCTATGCCATACGCTGCTGAAGCCAGTGATTGGCTGTCACATGCATTATACTGTATCACTGCTGAAGCCAAGTAAATACAGGCTGGCAGAGAGGACCATAGTGGCAGCGCCGGAACCGAAAGAGATTTAACCAGTGAGCTTGCCTTCTTTATTTTAGATCTTTCACCTTACCCCAACCCGCTCTGGACAAATTTTCCAACAACTCGAAAGCCGTTTTTAAGCCTCCTTCCACAACTACCCCGTTTATGCTGTCGCAAGCTCCCTAAGCCACTTCCAAAGAAGACTAGGGTTCCACAGAATCCGTCTTGAGGAAACACGGATTTAATGATTGTGCCTATCATTACTGCCTATTACACAATCTCAGAAGTTGGCACACATCTGTACACTTTTTTTTACTTCAGAAAATCTTCTATTTGGTGAGCTCACAGAAGGCTTACATTGTTAAAAATCTTGGCTGACAACCACTGAGCTATAGGCCTACGCTGGATAAGTAGGGGTTTGCATGAATGGCATTTATTCTATTCTTACAGATTATAGTCATTATTATTCTTCACCGCAAAATAAATCTGTAATGGGTCGAGTCTCCAGAATTACCTGTAATTGGCGCAGAAAGGGGTTGTCCCATTACAAAGATTCATCTCCTCCCCACGGGACAGGGGAGAAGTGTCTGATCGCTGAGGGTCTAACTGCTGCTTTCCCTGTTTGAATGAAGTAGTGGTCACACATGCCCGATGTCACTCCATTCGCTCTGAAGATAGCAGAGTGCTTGTTATTTAGTTTAAAAAAATAAAATAAAATTAAAAAATGTGCCCGTCTTTAACATTTTTTACATACTGATCTGCATTGGTGCAGAATTGCATGAAGGTGCCCAGAAGTGTAATATGCTAGGGGGAGTCTTTACAATGTGTCATATAGGGGTATTTGATTTTATACATACAGTATTTTTTAAAATCTAATTTATTTATTTTTTCTTCCATTTTTTTAATTCTGTTGTATTTGCACATTGTAGAAGTATGAAAATTTACTCTGAAACCCCCTGACTGTGAAAGGGTTAAAGCACTGCAGCCTAACGTGTTAGTCTGGCCTAAGACTTGCCCCAGTAGTAGTGACTTCAGTGGGTCCTTGGTCTGCATGCTGTGGCAACGTATAAAACGGGGATCAACAACCTCCAGCACTCCAGGTGTTGTGAAACTGCATTTCCCATCATGCACACTTGCATGCTGGGCGTTGTAGTGTCACAACAGCTGCAGAGGCGAAGGTTGCTGATCCCTTGTATAGAACATGTACTGTCTTTTGCTGGGCGGCCATATGGAAGCCCTTCCACATCTGTGCGGCCGCTCCGCAAAAGACACTGCGTCTTATACTTTGACACAACATGCAGACCACGGACCCGTTGAAGTCAATGGGTCCACACAGTGATGATGCTTAAACACGGTTGGTATCCGTGGTTTGCGGACCATAAAACGCTTAGTCATGTGAATGCACCTTTAGTGTAGTGACAGCAGTGAGTTCCCCCCCGCCAAGGCAGATGGGATCACGCAGTTTGAGAAAGTTCAGTAATAATGTTAAGTAATACAAATACGTATCTAATAGCTGCAGGTTGCTGCTGCAAGTTGGCTTTTGCACTGCAGTCCCAGCAGAGTTGTACCTGCCCATTTATTTGACTTTGGGTGGTGCTGACCTACTTTGTATGACTGGTAATCTGCACCGAATATTCATGACCAGTTCATAACGTGTAAATTCACCTTTAGGGATGTGATTTATTTTTGTCGCTTCCTTATTCCTTTGTGCAGATATGATTGATTCTATTTAAAGATATTGACCTGCAGCTCCTCTTCATCTTGTGAAAAAAATCTGTTCAATCAGTGTTGTCGTAGGGACACTGTGTGACTCCAGTGCAGTTGGTTACAGATGTCGACGCTAGTATGTGAGTTATAGATGTCGAGGATAATAAAATTCTTGTATTACAAGATGGCCCAGTGTTGACCACTGTTCACATCTGCATGGTGGCGTCCACTTATAACTGAAGCCACAATGCTGTACCAGAACATACGGTGGATTGAAAAAATTACTAGCGCTGCAGCTAACGATTATTTGAATAATCGATTAGTTGTCGATAATTTCATCTATTAATCGGGGGGGAAAAAAACCCAAAATGACAAAAGGGTTTATATGATTTTACTTAAAAAAAAAAAAAAAAAATGTTCAAAGGCCATATTTAAAACAAATTTAGGAGTTACATAATTATAAAAATTTTGCATTGCAATCTAAACAAGACAACATGTCCACATGGCCAGGGCTGAGGCTAGCTCTCTTACGCGCTATGTTGCCTGTAGTTGAGAAGAGGCGTTCCGATGGTGTGGATGTACTTGGGATAGACAAGTATGATCTTGCAAGTTTAACTTTTATGGGGGATCTGTGGATGGCACTATGTAGCATCTTATGCTACATGTGTCATCCACAGATCTCCCCCATAAGTGTCTCCCGAGTCCCAATACACTAACCCTGCCGCTCACAGCAATATCTAAAGAGTATTCCTTCAGTTACCCTGCAGTAACTTTTACTTAAACCAGCGCTATGAATTGATCTTTAATACCTTACAAAATCAAATACAATGAAGCTCCGGTAACAGGCAGAGTGGGTGGCGGCGTAACGTCGCTCACTCATGTGATGCGCCTGCTCCACCCACTTTATGAATGACTCAGGCGGAGCAGGCTTGTCACGTGAGTAAGTGACGTCACGCCGCCGCCCCCTCTATGCCTGAGCTTCATTGTAAGGTAAAATAAAGATGCGCTTATTTAAAGTAAACCGCCTGCATAGCAACGAATCTGCGATTATTCGGTAACGGGATTCGTCAACAAAGAATCCAGTTATCGAATATTATCGATAGTCTATTAATCGTTGCAGCCCTACATCAGACCCAGGACTCCATCTGGTTTTGCCATAACAGGTCAAAATCCTGAACGCCATGTGATCATAGCCTAAATCATTTATTTTACTCGCATATCCGATTTTTCAGTCAAACCGGATACCGGCTGTGTGCTTCCTGCATTTTCCCTTCCACACAAATTACAGATGCTTATTCTTGTCCACAGAACAGACAAGAGTAGGACATGTCCCTTTTTGGCGGTGTACTGGAACGGACATTTGGATGCAGACAGTACATTGTGCTGTCCTCATCTTTTGCAGTCCCATTGAAATGAATGCATCCGCAAAAAGGTGGAGTGGATGCAAACAGACAATACGGGAGTGTGCATGAGGCCTTAGTATGTCTTTGGACTGTGGGAGGAAACCAGAGTACACAGAGGAAATTTGCGCAAACACGGGGGGGACATTCTTGGTCAGATTTGAAGCTAGGGCACTAGCACTGGTGCCTTGCAGAGCTGACCACTGAGCCTCCGCACTGCCCATGGTGCTGATGTATATTGGTCATTTTTAGATTTTTGGGTTCCCCATTCCCTTGTGTTTGAAAATACTACTGTATCCCATCTGAGTGGTAGCCTCTGTGTGACTAAAGTTAAGAAATGATGGTTCCAGTTCACATTCTGTCTCGTGTGGTTTGGGACCTCACAATCCCTGTGGGCATCATATAATGGAGCAAATCTAAAGTAACAAATTAAAACCAGAAAGTCCCATCGCTGTAAGAAGCTCAAGGGAAATCCAGCCCTAATCACTTGTGAATTAGCTACTGTGACCTGTGTGTGACTGGCTGTGGAAAGCACAGCACTGAGCCCCGCAGACCTTCACGTGCCAAGCTGGAAATCTGTTCCTTCAGATTTTAATCAGTGTTAGAGAATATGAATTCTGTGGTTTCTAAAATACCAGGCACACATAGTAAATCAGTAGCGGTTTATGTGTCAGGTGATGAAATAAATTGTTGCACTTCTTAAAGGTGAACACAACCTTTTTTTTTTTTTATAAGATTGTCCTATGAGCGGTTCTGTCCCATTCAAGTGAACGGTGCTGAGCTGTAATTCCAAGAATAGCCACTATACAATGTACGGCGCTGTGCTTGGTATGCTGTGAGGAGGCCGCAGCACTTGCCAGACTGCCGCGACTTCTTCAAAAAGGGTGTCAGACCAACACCAATCAGGTATTGATAGGATAAATCATCAATATTGCACTCCCAGAATTCCTTTTTTATCCCCCCCCCCCCCCCCCAATTTACATAACTATATGAGGGTGTGTGTTCCTTGTGACAAGTTGCACCATTTAATATTGCACACCATTTACGTCCCAGTTTTAGGGTGCATTCACACAACCGTATAAATGGATCTGCATCCGTTCCAGAATTTTGCAGACCCATTTATTTCAATGGGGCCGCAAAAGATGCAGACAGCACACTGTGTGCTGTCCGCGGCCCTGCAAAAAAATATGGAGCATGTACTATAAAGATAGGCGTTCTCTATATAGCGAAAATGCCGAACGCACACGGCCTGTATCTGTGTTTTGCGGTCGTGTAAACGCATCCGAACGGCTTTTTGTTTTTACCACATTCCCTTATGTGGTAAAACTGAACTTTTACCTTTATTCTCCCAGTAAGTACGATTACAGCAATACCACACTTTTTTTTTTTTTTTTTCCTCTTTCTTTTTTTTTTGCGTTTTAATACTTAAAAATTAATTTCTGCCCCCCATAACATGGGCATTTTGAGACCCGGCAATGCCAGTTATAGTTATTTTTTTTTAATATGGAGAAAAAGATTTAATTAGAATTTTTATATATTTTTAAACTTTTTTCATTTAACATTTTAAGTCCCCCTAGGGATTGTTTCTCCCATAAACGGCAACAAATTACTATTGCAGTTTATGGGAGATTCACTACGCGTGGGAACATCGCTCTCACAGGCCTCGAAGCCTGCAGAATGCCCAAGGCTGCCACCTCTAATCCAAACTGCGTTGAGTCTATTAGACCTGGCGAAAGCTCTCTCAGATGCCATGGTCACAAATGACCGTGGGTTAAAAGTCACTGATTGGCATTATCGTGTGTAAAAAAACAAACAAAAAAAACCCAGAAACCTGGCAGCTAAAGCACCTGTTCTGCTCCTGGCGGGCGTCTTTAAAGACCCAACATCTGCCGTACATATATGGCGAATGTCAAAGGATTAAGTTTTAAAACCATTAACTAAATTTTTGATGCAGCATAAGCCAACCAATAGGTGGTTAAACTTTAAAGTTAGAGAAAAGCGTCTACAGATACATAAGACTTCTCATCCAACATGAGCCAGTGGTAAATTTTGCACATCTTTTAGATTAGCTGAGCACTCATTCTGCTGACAGCCGTCTTTCCTGATTCCCACTAGGCACCTGTATGCCGACTCTTCACTGCCGATAAATCTGCCCCAGTTTCTTTTGTTTGTCATGGAAACTGTCTGTGCACGGCTCTTTCTGTCAGAAAGAAAAGTTGCCCACAGCAGATAATGCATTCACAGTTTAACATTAGTAGTCTTTTGACTACAGGGTGGGCCATTTATATGGATACACCTTAATAAAATGGGAATGGTTGGTGATATTAACTTCCTGTTTGTGGCACATTAGTATATGTGAGGGGGGAAACTTTTCAAGATGGGTGGTGACCATGGCGGCCATTTTGAAGTCGGCCATTTTGAATCCAACTTTTATTTCCTCAATAGGAAGAGGGTCATGTGACAGATCAAACTTATTGGGAATTTCACAAGAAAAACAATGGTGTGACTTTATTCTTTCATGAGTTATTTACAAGTTTCTGACCACTTATAAAATGTGTTCAATGTGCTTCCCATTGTGTTGGATTGTCAATGCAACCCTCTTCTCCCACTTCTCACACACTGATGATGTGTTTCCCTCTTTATGCACTGAAGCTGGCACGTTCCCTGAGTTTTTCCAGCAAGATGGTGCACCACCACATTATGGGTGTCAGGTCCGAGCATTCCTAGATGAACAGTTTCCTGGAAAGTGGATTGGTTGTCGTGGGCCAGTTGAATGCCCCCCCCAAGGTCTCCCGATCTGACCCTCTTAGACTTATCTTTGGGGTCATCTGAAGGCAATTGTCTATGCTGTGAAGATACGAGATGTGCAGCACCTGAAACTACGGATACTGGAAGCCTGTGCTAGCATTTCTCCTGCGTGTTGCTATCAGTGTGTGAAGAGTGGGAGAAGAGGGTTGCATTGACAATCCAACACAATGGGCAACACATTGAACACATTTTATAAGTGGTCAGAATCTTGTAAATAACTCATGAAAGAATAAAGTTACGTTAAAACCAAGCACACCATTGTTTTTCTTGTGAAATTCCCAATAAGTTTGATGTGTCACATGACCCTCTTCCTATTGAGGAAATAAAAGTTGGATTCAAAATGGCCGACTTCAAAATGGCCGCCATGGTCACCACCCATCTTGAAGTTTCCCCCCTTACATATACTAATGTGCCACAAACAGGAAGTTAATATCACCAACCATTCCCATTTTATTAAGGTGTATCCATATAAATGGCCCACCCTGTAGTTTGTTTTGTTGTCATTTTATCTGAATTTGGTTATGTAAAGAGGTCCCCCCCAGAAACTTTTTTTTTTTTTTTTTTTTTTTTTTTTTGTGTACCACTAATGAGGCTAGATAAGGCGATCGCCTCAGGCAGCACCAGGTTAGGGGTAAGACAGGGGGAGCTGAAGGTAAGGGGTTAGGTTAAGAAATTGGCACTGGGGAGGGAGGGGCAACATTTCAGTTTTTTCGCCTCGGGCAGCAGAAAGGCTAGGTGCACCCCTGCCCACCCTTCCCTCTTTGGTCCCATTTGTAAGCGGGCTGGTTTACATAATTATTTAAAAAATATATATTATAGCTTTTTATTTCTTACGTTTTAGTATCAGATTTAAAATTTAACTATTGCAATGGGTTCTCTATTTCTGTTGGCGGCTGTTTACATTTTTTATTTTTATTTTTTCTTGTATTTTAATTTATTTTTGGCACATGTCCTCCAGGAGGTCATTAAAATAGCTCTGGAGGATACTGGCTTCTTTTTTCCCACTAACTGGGGAATCCACAGGAGCCCGTTACAGGGGAAAACAACCCCCTGTGGTGGTATTGCACACAGACAGAGCTTATCAGGGTCTCCTTAGACCCTGCAGCTCTGTTCCTGCCCCCGACACCCTGCTTTCCCCCCTGCGCAATTGCAGCGCTCTCCTGCCAGCACAGGGCAGAGGTGGTAATAAACCGCCCCTGTCTTCTCCTCAGGGTCCCCGCTGTGTCTCACAGCCGGGACCCGACCTGCTCCCACTAGATTGCAGGAGCTTTAATTCCAGCGCTGCCTGAACGTGTATATACGTGCTACCTGCACGGGGCATGTGAAGATGGGACGTATACCCAGTGGGCAGTCAGGAAGGGCTTAAGCTCTGACTCTTCAGTTCTCTTCCTTCAGGATTCTGTTACTCTTTGATGGCCACGAGTGATGAAACAATGCATTCAAATGTGTCCTTCCTTTCCTCCACATGAGTGGCATGAGATGCGGGCCCAAAGCCGGTTGTCTTGTGCCACTCATCTCAAGAGATCTCGAGCCAAGAGAAAAGGTAAGAAAGGAGACAGGTGCCTAATGGATCCCTTATAATAACAGATTTCATTATATCCATTGTGTATCGTGTATGAACAGGAGCCAGGATGCGACTCTGGTCCCACATGTTAATCTTTCATTGTATTAATTTACTTACAGCCAGTATGAAAGGGACTTAAATGTGCATTATCAATTATTTCTGGTCTTCTAATAAATGTCCTTCTTACAGCGAGCATACCAATAAATAATAGTCGTCAGTAATTCTGTGCATGATGGAGCACATTGTCCTTGTTGAACTGGCGTCTGCAGCGGATGTCTAAAGTATGTTTCTCCTTTCATGGAGAACATGACACGGCCCTATAGAGCGGTGCGCCTTTCCTCTTATGACTTCTCTGAGAAGTACTTAGAGCAATGTAAGCTATGAAAACAGAGCTGCAGAACTCTGTAGCTGTGGAGCCAGTCCTGAAAATATTTGCTAGCTGTTAATTTTGGAAGGGAAGATTGTTATATTATCTTTTCTACCAGGAGTTTGTCAAAATGTAGGTTATGTACAACATGACCTTTTTATTCTTAAATTGCTATGTCTTTAAGGCCTCATGCACACAACAGTATTTTTTCACGGTCCGCAAAACGGGGTTCCGTGATCCGTGTCCGTTTTTTCTTCTGTGTATCCGTGATTTTTGGAGGATCGCCAGACATGAAGGAAAGTAAAAAAAAAAAAAAGTTGTTTTGGTGTCCGCCTGGCCGTGCGGAGCCAAACGGATCCGTCCTGACTTACAATGCAAGTCAATGGGGACGGATCTGTTTGACGTTGACACAATATGGTGCAATTGCAAACGGATCCGTCCCCATTGACTTTCAATGTAAAGTCAGGAGTCCCTATCGGAGTTTTCTCCAATCCGATGGTATATTTTAACTTGAAGCGTCCCCATCACCATGGGAACGCCTCTGTTAGAATTTACCATCGGATTTGAGTTAGAATATACTGTCGGATGGTGATGGGGACGCTTCAAGTTAGAATATACTAAGAACTGTGGACATGACTGCCCCCTGCTGCCTGGCAGCACCCGATCTCTTACAGGGGGCTGTGATACGCACAATTAACCCCTCAGGTGCCGCACCTGAGGGGTTAATTGTGCATATCATAGTCCCCTGTAAGAGATCAGGTGCTGCCAGGCAGCAGGGGGCAGACCCTCCTCCCTCCCCAGTTTTAAATTCATTGGTGGCCAGTGCGGCCCCCCCTCCCCTGTATTAAATTCATTGGTGGCCAGTGCGTCCTCCCTACCTCCCCTGTATTAAATTCATTGGTGGCCAGTGCGGCCCCCCCTACCTCCCCTGTATTAAATTCATTGGTGGCCAGTGCGGCCCCCCCTACCTCCCCTGTATTAAATTCATTGGTGGCCAGTGCGGCCCCCCTACCTCCCCTGTATTAAATTCATTGGTGGCCAGTGCGGCCCCCCCTACCTCCCCTGTATTAAATCCATTGGTGGCCAGTGCGGCCCCCCCTACCTCCCCTGTATTAAATCCATTGGTGGCCAGTGCGGCGCCCCCCCCCCCCCCCCCATCATTGGTGGCAGCGGAGAGTTCCGATTGGAGTCCCAGTTTAATCGCTGGGGCTCCGATCGGTAACCATGGCAACCAGGACGTTACTGCAGTTCTGGCTGCCATGGTTACTTGGCAATTTTAGAAGCATTATACTTGCCCACGCTGTCTGTGACCAGCCGGACTCTCCTCCTACTGGTAAGTGAAAGATCTGTGCGGCGCATTGCTTATGCCCGGTCACATACAGCGCAAGTAAGTATAATGCTTCTAAAATTGCTAAGTAACCATGGCAATCAGGGCTGCAGTAGCGTCCTGGTTGCCATGGTTACCGATCGGAGCCCCAGCGATTAAACTGGGACTCCGATCGGAACTCTCCGCTGCCACCAATGATGGGGGGGTGGGGGGATTTTGTTTAGCTGTTCATTGGTTAGATCTGCAAAATTTGTAACGACAAGTCTTGGGCGTGTTGGTTCAGCATGCTTCAATCTTTGTTCCGGCAGCAGATAAGGCTACTTTCACACTGGCGTTTTGGCTTAACGTTTGTGAGATCCGTTCAGGGCTCTCACAAGCGGTCCAAAACGGATCAGCTTTTCCCTAATTCATTCTGAACGGAAAAGCATCCGCTCAGAATGCATCAGTTTGCCTCTGTTCCGTCTCCATTCCGCTTTGGAGGCGGACACCAAAACGCTGCCTGCAGGGTTTTGCTGTCCGCCTGACGAAACTGAGCCAATGGGGACGGATCAGTTTTCACTGTCACAATCTGGCACAATAATAAACGGATCCGTCCTCCATTGACTTTCAATGGTGTTCAAGACGGATCCATTTTGGCTATGTTAAAGATAATAAAAACGGATCCGTTCTGAACGGATGCAGATGTTTGTATTATCTGAACTGATCCGTCTGTGTAGATCCATGACGGATCTGCACCAAACGCGAGTGTAAAAGTAGCCCAAGCCACTACCAGGGGAGTCTGGAGTCTGCTTATGTCCACTCCTCCCATTGAAAACCAGGAATCGGAAGGAAAAGCAGGCGGCTGATAAACTACTACTCCCAGAATCTAAGTTGTATGACCAGATTTCGTAAACCTGTGTTTTGCCTCATGCTAATTCTTGCAGTTATGTTTAAAAAGCAATTAACCCTTTAGCTTATAAAGTAATCTATGTAAGTGAACAAGCAGAGCAGGAATTTGTGAAACTGTCATTACAATCTGTGGCTCGAACATAGGAAAACCGTATATGGATAAATTAGAGAGCAGACAACCAGAAAAGAAAATTGCAATTTTTTTTTTCTTCAAAAAGTGCCATTATTTACAAATACATTTTTATCACTATCTGAAAGGGAACAGATGGTGAAGCCATTTCAGTATTCTTCATGGTATCTAAAGAAACAACTTGCAGGAACCCTAAGCACTTAAGGTTATCATTAACTCTTGTAATTCCACCTCAAATTAACACAAAAATGACACCTCCTATTTTGAGCTCA
Source organism: Bufo gargarizans (assembly GCF_014858855.1). Lineage (NCBI taxonomy): Eukaryota > Metazoa > Chordata > Amphibia > Anura > Bufonidae > Bufo > Bufo gargarizans. The sequence continues at coordinate 159,865,596 of NC_058082.1, read as the reverse complement.
TTCTTCTTGTCTGGTAAACAGTCGATATCGCTGACACTCTTAAACTGAAATACCGAATAAGATATTACTGGGAGTCTTCCGCCTGATATTTAGTTCTGTATTGGATTTCACGTCATTGGAGGATATGTGCTGTATTGTTACTTTCCATAGTACTTCTATACACACGGGCTCATTATTCAACTGTGTATGATCGCATTTGCTGTAGATGAAACATTCGTCCAGTTTGTACTTTATTTTTGCCACCCTAAGGGGGCATTGTTATCATTCTGTAAAAAATTTCTAAAAACTCTAAATGTTGCTAAAAAAAAAAAAAAAAAAAGTGTACTTTTTTAAGTGGGTTGCTAATTCGTTAAAATGTTTAGGATCAGCCCATAAACTGTTATTACGCGACTTGCATCTGTATATCACATCGTGACTTGCCTCTGCCGTGTTGCGGAAGGCCCCTGGTCCACATCTGTGGTATGTTCTGTCCCAGCACTCATTCTCTTCCGCGCTGAAAACTATCAGCACTTGCCCAGGAAAAGGTGCGGTGGATGATTTGCATCACTGCCACCATCTTGTGACCTGCGGACGCAGCGTTGGAGGATTCGAGTGTTTGCACAGGTCAACAATGAGGACCCAAGGGCCTTTTGCAGCACGTTTGGGGGTAAGGTATGATATGACATACAGGTGTATGTCTCATAAAAACAGTTTATATGCTATTCCTAAGCATTTTAAGAAATTTGCCAACTATAAAGTTGTGAACACATAAGGCTACTTTCACACTAGCGTTCGTCGGTCCGCTCGTGAGCTCCGTTTGAAGGAGCTCACGAGCGGACCCGAACGCCTCCGTCCAGCCCTGATGCAGTCTGAATGGAGCGGATCCGCTCAGACTGCATCAGTCTGGCGGCGTTCAGCCTCCGCTCCGCTCGCCTCCGCACGGCCAGGCGGAGGTGAGCGGATCCGTTCAGACTTACAATGTAAGTCAATGGGAACGGATCCGCTTGAAGATGACACCATATGGCTCAATCTTCAAGCGGATCCGTCCCCCATTGACTTTACATTGAAAGTCTGAACGGATCCGCTCAGGCATCTTGCTCACTTAGAAATTTTTCTAAGTTATTAATGCAGACGGATCCGTACTGAACGGAGCCTCCGTCTGCATTAATATGATCGGATCCGTTCAGAACGGATCCGATCAAGCGCTAGTGTGAAAGTAGCCTTAGTCTGCTGAACCTACTGATGGGACTGGCACGACTACTTGTGCACAGGGAGCTTTTTGACCCTACCCCGACAGCCGATGAATTTCTGCATGCCCAGTCCTGTTCTCAGGGCAGACGAGCCTCCACCAGAAGTGTCATGCAGCGCTTCTTTCCCCAATAATGATTATTTATATTAAGGCACCATTCATTCCATGGCGCTGTAGATATAAGGGGTGCACATGCATAATACAGACAATTGCACTAAGCATGAACAAGACGAGTTACAAACTGGTACAGAAGGAGAGAGGACCCTGCCCTCGAGGGCTTACAATGTACAGGGTATGGGGGAAGGATGCAGTAGGTGAGGGTGAAGCTGGTCATAGTGGTATAGCAGTAGCAGCAGGATTACTGTAGGTTGCAGGCTTGTCTGAAGAGGTGGGTTTTCAGGTTTCTTGTGAAGGTTTCCTCTGTAGATGAGTCTGATATGTTGGGGCAGAGAGTTCCAGAGTGCGGGGGATGCACAGGAGAAATCTTGGAGGTGATAAGAGGAGATAAGTAGGTCCTGTGAGGATTGGAGATTACGTGTGGGGCTGTATCAGGAAAGTAGCTCAGAGATGTAAGGAGGGAACAGGTTGTGGGTGGCTTTATACCTATTGGTTAGTAATTTAATCTGAATTCATCAGCATAAGTGATACTATAAATCCGTGGGACTGAGCTGTCCCAGACTGAAGGTGTACATTGAGTAGAGCAGGGGTCCTAGGACAGAGCCTTGAGGGACACCAAAATAGAAGGGGATGAGACGAGGAGGTGGTGTGAGAGCGGGAGACACTAAATGTCCGGTCTGTGAGGTCTAATGTGATCCAGGAGTGGGCCAGGTCAGTGATGCCAAAAGATGAGTTTGTAACAGAAGGAAGTAGTCAACAGTGCCAAGGCAGAGGAAAGGTCGAGGAGGAGGAGGACAGAGTAATGTTTGACAGTTAGCAGGTTGCTGGGGACTTTTTAGTTTCACACTAGCGGCAGCACAGATCCAGCAGGCTGTTCACCCGCCAGAGAAGGCTGGCGCTAGTGTGAAACTAGCCTTAGGGCAGTTTGAGTTGAGTGGTGGGGTCGGAAGCCAGATTGGAGCAGGAAGAGCGGTGAGATGCACAGCCAGGCCGCTATATGGTGTACTTTGTCAGTGTAAAATCTAAGCTGATTGAGAACAGAGATACTGACTGTAATTGCAGCCGGCAGGCAAATGTCCTGAGGAAACCACATTAGACTGTGAACTCCCTGCCACGTAACGGACTGTGTGCTGACCTCTTGGTTTCGCAGCATCTGCGCTTATTGTAGCGGAGCACAGAAACATGTAAATTCCCAGCTGCACAGGTTTCAAGTAGAGAGCAAAATGGCCAGGTGGCTTGTGGCCAGGAAGCTTACTCCGTGCCTGGTGTCAGCCAGGTCACCCTAGTGATGTCTCTCTAGATCTGCCTCAGTCTAGATGTGGGGTGTTGTGTACAAGTGGGAATACTGAAATACTTCTGGTTCTGTAGAAATGTGTGATGTCTGCTAAGGAAGCGACTCCTTCTGGGGACAGGCGTTGGCCGCACGTAGCAGTAAGCTGGTCTGCTGCCTCCTTTATCTTGGTGCAAGCTTTTGGAGACTTATTTTGCCAAAATAAAATGTGACTAATGCTTTTGGTTTCAATCTGTCTTTTCCATTTTAATCCTGCCTGCTTGGGAGACATGCAGGGTGGTTTGATGTTTTTTTGTAAAAATAAATATAATAAATGTGGCTGAAAAGTAACCCTGCTTGAAGCCACCCCACAGGGCAGCACAAACAAGAATTATTTTTGACAAAAATGCCTCAAGGGGGTTGTCCAAGTTATTGCACAGTTTGCCCCACGCCAGTAAATGTTTAAAAAAAAAAAATTCATCCTGTACTCGCTGGATTTTCCTCTGCTGTTTCCAGATTTGCAGCTCCAGTCGTATGTGTGTAAGGGTGTCGTAGAGGTATACGTCATTTGACTGCTGCAGCCAATCGCTGGCCTCAACAGTTTATGACGCAAGACTGCTAAGACCAGTGATTGGCTGCAGCAGTCACATGCTGTATTCCTCTATAGCACTACTGCAGCATTGTATACAAACCCCAGAAGGAGGATCGGCACTGGGGTAAGGCTACTTTCACACTGGCATTTCTGGGTCCGCTTGTGAGATCCGTTCAGGGCTCTCACAAGCGGCCCAAAACAGATCAGTTCAGCCCCAATGCATTCTGAATTGATGAGGATCCGCTCAGAATACATCAGTTTGAATGCGTTTAGTCTCCATTGCATTTTTTAGGCGGTCACTAAAACGCAGCTTGCAGCGTTTTTGTATCCGCCTTACTATGCGGAGCCAAACAAATCAATGGGGACGGATCCGTTTTTCACTGACACAATATGGTGGAATTGAAAACGGATCCGTTATGAAAGGATACAAGTGTTTGCATTATCGGTGCGGATCCGTCTGTGCAGATACAAGACGTATCCGCACCGAACGTCAGTGTGAAAGTAGCCTAACACAAACATTGGGAAAATTTTAAAATGAATGACACCTCTTTTTAAAGTACTGATGGCCTAGGCCTGCGAGCTTACATCCATCATCTGGTCTTTGTTCATCTCCGTCCTATTCAAGTGAATGGAATTGAGCTGCGACACCGAACAGTCTCTATACGATATAAGGCACTGTGCTTAGTGTAGTATGAAGAGGCGGGGGTGCCAGCAGTCAGTCTGCACTAATCGTTTACAAACCTTTTTTTTTTTTTCCTCCCCACTTTGTCTGAACTCCAAGTGATAATTTTATAGTGGTAATGGAAATGATCGCACCTTCTTGTAAAAAGCCGTTAATGTTAATCCCAACCATGTTAAACGGAATGAAAATTATAAAATGGAAGAAAAATTTAAAATGTCTAATTCTGACACTGATCACATCTGCGTCAGAGGCATTCCTGTCAAAATGACGGACACCTTGGTGGAATCCTGACAGACCTGACTTATGCAGAGGTCACGAGGGAGTAGATAAGCTGTGATATCGCCTATTGTAACTGATGGCTTCTGTGTTACCTATATACAGGTGATATCGGTACACAGTGATCATTGTAATTCTGCTAGTAACACTGTACTTGTATAGAAAAGGAAATGACCCATTAGACCTAGTGGCCAGCGCGAAAATTGCACAATTATATACATTTTTAATATAGCTATGAAAATTGTAAAAAAAAAAAAAAAAAAGTTTTAACTTGCAAACGTGATTTTAAACGGGTCAACGGGACCCATTCCCATTAGAGGACATGTGAGCTCTCCTGGCATGTCACTTTTTACTAAGTGCTTGTATTCCGGAGTGCCTTTTCTTAGCGTCAGTGTTTCCTTTGTGCTATTCCTCTCTTATTCCCACCAGAATTTTATGAATAAATTGACAACTGGGCATGACGGTTCCTTTTGTCTGGGGTGGGTGTCCCTGCACTATCAGCACCAGTTGGACAGTTTTTTTTTTTTTTTTTTTTTAAGGCAGTGTTGTTGAACCTTTTAGAGACCAAGTGCCCAAACTGCAACCCAGAACCTACTTATTTATCGCAAAGTGCCAACACAGCAATTTAACCTGAATGCTTAAAAATAGCGGCCAAGTTAAGCTATGGGGGCGTGACTTAACACAGGCCCCAGTAAAATGAATGCCCCTGTTGGCACCCCCTAGTATTAAAAATGTCCCTTTAGTGGCCTCCAGTATTAATAATGGCCCATTCGTGGCCCCACTAGTAGTAATGCCTGATTAGTGGCCCCCAGTATTAAAAAGGCCCCCATTAGTGGCCTTGAGTATTAATTAGGCACCATTAGTGCCCACCTACTATTATTTTCCCCCATTAGTGACCCCTAGTATAAATAATGCACCTATTAGAGGCCACAGTATTAATGCCCACTTTTATGCAAAAAAAAAATAATTATATAAAATTCACCTTAACCATTTGATTGCGCCACAGGAAACAGTCGCTGCTCACAGGATGTACAGGGCCTGCGCTCCAGCGTGATGACGTTTCTCAGAACTGACTGGTTGCAGCAGGACCTGTGAAACGTCATCACACTGGAACGCAGGTCTTGTCCTGCACATCTAGTGAGCAGCGACTGTTCCCTGCGGCGAGATCAAATGGTGAGTTTTGAACGGGGAGGGCAAAAGCTGTACTAATGAACACTTCACAGCGGAAGCGCTCATTAGTAATAGTGTACAGGTGGCAACCCTATGCATGGCCTGCCCATACACTGGGCTCTGTGACTCCGCTGGCATGCGAGCCATAGGTTCGCCACCACCAGTTTAAGGACACACCCCTAACTAGTAACTGTTGTCTTGTCTATTAATTCCTACCTTCCTGCAAGGTGGAATAACAGAAACGGAAAAACTGAAGTGAAATGGAAATGCTACTGAAACAAAGGGAAAAAATTTAAAAAAATCTGTTTAAAACGGAACGGAAAACCATACGGTCGTGTGCAAGAGGCCTAAGGGTGCTTAGGATAGGTCATCAGTATCTGACTGCTGGGGGTCTGACACCTGGGACCCCTGTCAAACCGCTGTTATCCTGAGGACAAGTCATCAGTATCAAAATCCCAGACCACCCCTTTAATGGACCCAAAGCCATGTACAGTTGTCTCCTGTCAGATCTCTGTAGCTTCCTTCTCTGATGGATTTGGAACGTGCCACCAAAATTGACATTTAAAACCAGATAGCGACACTTTTTTTAAAATTTTATTTTTTCTGACTGCTGATTTTTTATTTTTTTATGCTATTTCATGAAAATGATTATGGGGGAAGCCCTCTTGCCTGAACTGCTGTTAACAGCATTTTAGAAATCCTGCTTTACAGCATGCACCATAGACACAATAGACAGAAGGAGCCTCATTGACTTCTATGGGAGAGTTTTCTAGGCATGCTTTGTGACCTGTGCAGAGATCAGGAAGGAGTAGATGAGCTGTGATGTCCCCTATTGTGTATGGTGAATCCTGTAAAAAAATTATATATATATATATATATATATATATATATATATATATATATATATATATATATATATATATATATATATATATATATATATATATATTATGATTTGTCATTCTAATCCTGCCTGTAATGGTAACTATAGTAAAGTGATCTGTACAGTGTCAGCCCAAGGAGTGGCATGCTTGGTGCCCAGTGTAAAAACTGCAGGATTTTTATGTTAATGTTGAGAGGGGGGCACGTGCGATGTGTGGAGAGGGAGGGAGCACCCATCGGGTCCCCGTGCTGCTGTGACGGGGACCCGATTGCTTGGACGGCAGCCCGATGCCTTCCTTAGACACCGTGGCTGCCATCCATGTGAGCCTGTGAGATCCAGCCTCCTGGATCTCACAGGCAGAAAGCTGTAAGTGTATTACACTGTGTAATACACTTACAGCCAATGCATTACAATGCAGAAGTATTGTGACCCCCAAAAGTTGAAGTCCCAGAGTGGGACAAAAATAAAGTAAACTTTTTTTTAAAAGTAGACCTATTGGGTATCGCCGAGTCCGTATCGGCCGGCTCTAAAAAAAATATCACATGATACACCCCGTCAGGTGAGCGCCGTAAAAATAAAAAAAAAGTGCCAAAAAAGCTATTTTCTGGACACCTTGCCTGACAAAAAGTGTAATGCCAAGCGATCAAAGTCTTATGTACCCCAAAATGGTACCAATCAAACCGTTATCTAATCCTGCCAAAAAGAGAGCCCCCTACCTAAGACAATCGCCCCTCAAAAAATAAAAAAAATATGGCTCTCAGAAAATGGCAACACAAAAACAAGATTTTATTTGGTTCAAAAAGGATTTCGCTGTGTAAAACTTAAAAAAAAAAAAAAGACACATTGGGCATCGCCGTGTCCGTAACAACCTGCTGTATAAAAATATCACATGAGATGGCCCCTCAGGTGAATGCTGTAAAAAAAAAATAAAATAATAATAATCTATAACCTCACATTTTTGTCACCTTGCCTCACAAAAAGTTTGATACCAAGCGATCAAAGTCTCATGTACCCCAAAATGGTACCAATGAAAATGTTACCTCATCCCTCAAAAAATTAGCTCCCACATAAGACAATCACAAAAAAAAATGAAAAACAATAGCACCAATCCATCAAAATCTGCGCTGCAAAAGCCATATGGCGCTCCTTGAGTCCTGCCATGTGTCCCCCTAACAGTTTACCACTACATATGAGGTGTTGCCGTATTCAGGAGAAAATGGGTAACAAATTATGGGGTGCTTTTTCTCCTGTTACCCCCTTGAGAAAATGAAAAATTAGGGGCTAAAGCAACATTTTATTGGAAGAAATGAAACTTTTCATTAGTCAAATGTTTCCAAAATCTGTAAAATAAAATATATTCTATTAAGGGGTGTAGTTTCCAAAATGTGGTCACTTTTTTTTGAGTGTTTCCACTGTAGGGGTAACTTTAGGGTTCTTTAAATACAAAATGGTGCCTAAAGAGCATTCTAGCAAAATTTGCCTCCAATATCCATATGGCGCTGCTTTCCTTCTGACCACTTGCACATACCCATAGAGCAGTTTACCACTACATATGGGGTATGTATGTAAACTGCAGAATCAGAGTAATGCATAATGCATGAGGTATTATTATCTGTTTTAAAAGCCGAGAAATTCAAATTTTGAAAATTGTGAATTATTCCCAATTTTTGGTAAATTTGGGATTATTTTATAAAGGTGAAATATATCAACTGAAATACCTCTATCGTGAAGTACAATCTCAGAATGGCTTGGATAAGTAAAAGCGTTCCAAAGTTATTACCACATAAAGTGACTCTTGTCAGATTTGCAAAAATCCGCCTGGGATTTAAGATGAAAAGTGGCTCGGTAGTGAAAGTGTTAAAACCCCTTGGATCAAACATGACTGCCGTGAATTGGAAGCAGGCGGAATGACGATGCTGTTTACAGATGGAGTGCTCGAGGCGACCATCACACGAATTAGGGTAAATATTTGGACCGTGGTGAGTGTCTTTCCTCCAGCTGAGCACTGCGACTCCTTATGAGCAACTTTCTCCATAGTCTCAACACTCAGATGCCTGAGTCTTCCATCACAACAAACGTGCGGAAGTGCCGATGGAGAAAAACATGTTTCATGTGCTTTCGTTATAGTCGAGGCTGATGATCCATCAATTAAAGGGACCCTGTCATCAGGATTTTGTGTAAAGAGCTGAGGACATGGGTTGCTAGATGGCCGCTAGCACATCCGCAATACCCAGTCCCCATAGCTCTGTGTGCTTTTATTGTGTAAAGAAAACGATTTGAGACATATGCAAATTAACCCGAGATGAGTCCTGTCCCTGACTCCCCTCACATACAGGACTCATCTCAGGTTGTGCTTCGTGGAGGCAATATTGGTTAAGTCTTAACTTCGGCCTTCAAATCTAGAACTTTAGAAACATTTTAAAACTGCAATCCGAAGTCTGCTTTAGTACCGAGATACCAGTCTGTACCGAAGCAGACTTCGGATTGTTTGATGTTGTAGAATCGAAAGCCAAAGTTATTCACCGAAGTCTCGGGAGACTTTGAACATAAAGGTGTTCTCTGGGCTTTTATTATTGATGACCTATTCTCAGGATGGGTCATCAATATCAGATTGGCGGGGGTCCGACACCCAGCACCCCCGCTGATCAGCTGTACAAGGAGACAGTGTGCACGTGCCGTCTCCCATCTCTCTTCCAGTTCACTGCTGCTTTGCCATACAGGTCATCGATGCTAAAAGCCTGGACAACCCCTTTAATGAATTTTGCCTCCACGTAGCACATACATTTTAATGCTGTACAGAGACAGGTCTCCATACAGCTGTAAAATGAAGTTGGGGATCAACTGGACTCTGGCTCTTGGATCCAAAACGCGATTCACTCACCCCTAGCTATTAACGATAATCACTGAATAAAAAAATAATTGTTTGTACAGCCATGAGGTCAGGTTTCTGCATGCGGTTTTGGAAGCCAAAATCTTCTTCTTTTTTTTGACTCCGTCTCCCCCCTGGTTTTACACTGCCATTATGAGTTTAAGCAGAGAACAGCCTGCCAGAGATCTCTGGTTCATGCATTGCCGGATGTTACCTGTTATCTGCTGGCAGTATGAAACGGGTCGTACTCTGCAATAAAGTGTCCGGTAAGAGGATCGCCTGCAGCATCCTTATCCTTCGTTACAGACCGGTGCTGCCATGAAAACAAATCCTAGTGTAATTGAGCAAAGTAGCATTTGCCCCAAAAATAAAACCTCAAATTTTCTTGTGTATAGTGATGTCAAATACATAGTGTCCTCGCCTCTATACTGTATTATAGATTTGTAAAAATGTTGCTGATTGATGGCACGGTCTGTAAATTATTCTTTTATTGCAGATACAAGGGTCGGAGTGACCCATGTATGATGTGACCGAGGCCGTTCTTGTGGATGGATTGCTAAACCGAGCCGTTTCTGTTTCGACTAAACTATTGAAATGAGTGTTTTCTTGTCACAGAAGGGACAGGTCACACTGACACAGTTTATACTTGGAGGCTTTTTATGTAACCAGGACACCAAACCGTTTTCCATTCCGCCCTCGCATTTGGTCTTTATTTGCTTTTTCAATGAGAATTTGTTGTACTGGACTATCGCGTACGGAAACCGCCCTGTCACGTGATCCAGGTGCGACTGCCAAGGGTCTATCTATTTCACGCACTAAATCTCTCGCGCCCCTACACACAGGCTTCAGATTGAGCCTCGATCACACCCTGACACAGCCTCTCATGCACCCCAACACGCTGCCACCATCTATGACATTTAAATCAATACACCGATTAATTAAGGGCTCATAGAAAACCCCACAGCGCCCCACTCGCAAGCAGGCTCACAGTGGCACAGGCCACACATATAGCAAATACACTGTAATGCAAACCGCACTCATACACAAGGCAAAAGCATTAATGATGTGCTTTAATGTACTCAAAAGGTACAGTACTCAGTTACAAAAAGTTAAAAGAAATAAGACATACAAAACGTGCACAAAACAATAAAGAAAAAGATAAAAAGCAGAAAGGTTCTTATTCTTACTCAACAAATTGTGTGGTCAGAGTTCCTTCTTGTTTCTGTGGACAGGAGGAAAGTTGAACACAACCTGATGTTCAGATCCCCAAATTGTGTCCAAGAAATGTTCCTAATAGTTTATTTTTATCTCCCTCCTATTCTGTCCCAGTCTTCGAGCAAGCGATCAAAGTCATATGCACCCCAAAACAGACAGACATAAGAATAGATTCTCCCTCCTCTTCTGTCCGCCAAAACATACAGACATATGAATAGATGCTCCAGAATTGTTATTACATGGGGAAAGCATGACTATTAAAACGGGCATGTCAGGAGTGGTGACAGGTCCTCTTTAACCCGTAGGATACCATCGCCGTACATGTACGATGCAAAAAATGCATAACGCGAATGCCAGTGCAATACATGTATGGTGCTCTGATCGGGCGGCTGCAGGAGCTGTGCCCACCTGATCAGCGGCAGCGGTCCGGCAGTCACTGATAGCCGGACCACTGTTGTATGCGCCGCATCGGTAAAAACACAGGATGCCAGCACACTACCCCTTGCACTGCCGCAGTCAGCGCTGACCGCGGTATGCTGCGGGGTGGCCATCTGGTCCCTGCGCTGCTGTGACGGGGACCCGATGGCAGGGAAGGCAGCCCGATGGGAAGGCAGCGTGTAATATAGAACAACATAAAATCATATGTACCCTAAAATAGTAGGGTACATCTTAAAATTATCCCAGTGAAATCTGCCCTCCAAAAACCATATGGCATTCCTTTCCTTCTGCGCCCTGCCGTGTGCCCGTACAGCAGTTTACGACCCTGTATTGAGTGTTTCTGTAAACTAAAGAATCAGGGCAATAAATATTGAGTTTTGTTTGGCTGTTAACCCTTGCTATGTTACTGGAAAAAATGAATTAAAATGGAAAATCTGTCAAAAAGTGAAATTCTGAAATTTCATCTACATTTTCCTTGTGGAACACCTAAAGGATTAAGGCTGGGTTCCCACGGGCATTGCAGGAAAATGCGCGATTTTTCAGCACTAGTGCAAAGCGTTTAAATGCGTTTTGCACGCCCGTGAGAAAAATCGGCATGTTTGGTACCCAGACCTGAATACGGACTTCTTCACAGAAGTTCGGGTTTGGGATCGGTGTTGTGTAGATTTTATTTTCCCCTTATAACATGGTTATAAGGGAAAAAAATTGCATTCTTAATACAGAATGCTAAGTAAATTAGGGATGGAGGGGTTAAGAAAAATAAAAATGTAACTCTCCCTATCCACTTGTTCGCGCAGCCCCGCTCGTCTTCTTTCTTCTTCTTTGAGGACCTGGTGACGTCACTGCGCTCATCACATGGTCCATCATGCAGCCCCATTCAGTTCTATGGGGCCTGCGTTGTGTGAAAAACGCACAATATAGAGCATGCTGTGGTTTTCACGTAACGCACAAGCGATGCGTGAAAATCACCGCTCATGTGCACGGCCCATTGGAGTGAATGGGCCGGATTCAGTGCGGGTGCAATGCGTTCACCTCACACATTGCATGGAATTCTCGCCCGTGTGAAAGAGGCCTAAGAAAGTTTATATAATCTGTTTTGAATACCTTGAGGGGGTGTGTGTGTGTGTATATTAATATTAAAAATAATTTATTGGCGGTCATTTAACAAACTTGTGCATATGTGATCAGACAGATGCCTATATATGCCCACATACCACTAATTTGTGGAACTTAAGTTATCAAATATGCTAAACACATAATGGGGAAATGCCTGTCAAGAAATGGACCTTGCTGATCTTTGCTTTTCCATGTTTTTTGTGTTGGTTGTTGTCGTCGTGTTAGAATATAAATTGATCTGGTTTGTCCAGGTCTATATCCTGGTACAGCCCTGTGCACACAATACGAGTTACCTAAACTCATTTGTGTGTTTGTTTCCTTGAATGTACTGAATCTCGTCCTGTAACCCTGGTAGTCTGCAGCGTAGACAATGGTAGGTTTAACTAGAGCGCTTTATCGTGGATTCGGTACTCTAGGTGATTCATTCTTGGGCACTGTGACCCTAAGCGGCACGGCAGTAAAGCTGCTTTATTTACTCGTGGCAGTCTTTGACCTGATCCACCACTGGTTGCACGGGTTTCTTTAATTTCAGGTCAATGCAAATCCATAGATCTTTAAGATCTTCTTCTAGATCCATCCTCCTTAAATGATTTATAGTGTTCCTCTACGTCTCATGTGTAGTCTCTTCTGATATCACTGAGCTGTGGACTCTGCTAGAACATGACTGTCATAGTGAGCAGCGAGCAGGAAATTGTTTGATTTGGAAAAACTTGATGAGCCTCTCCTTAATTGTATTCCCCATTGTGGAGCATCTTTTCTCATTCCTCTGTTATTCCTGCTAAAAGTTTATGAATGAATTGCCAGCAGCCTACAATTAAAGGAGTTGTCTCATCTGAGAAATTGGTGGTATATTGCTAGAATGCCAACTCTTGGACCCGCATCTATCTCCAGAACAGGACCCCTGAAGCGAGTGAAGAGCAGCCACGTATGTGTGGATACATTTCTGTGGGAGTTCCGAAAAAAGCCAAGTGCATGCTCAGCTATCTCAGCCAGTCCCATAGAAGTAATTGCAGCGGTGGCCGTGCTTGCGTGGTGCGCTGTCCATTCATTTCTATGGGACTTCTGAAAAAAGCCAAGCTAGCCGCTCAGCTGTTTTTCTGAACTCCCCATAGAATTGAATGGAGAGCGAGGTGAGCTCTCCTTCACTTTCAGGGGCCTGTTCTTGATGTGGGTGCAGGTCACACCTCTGGGAGTTGCAACTCTCGGACTATGGTCTCAAATGAGAAACCCCTTTTAAGGTCCAGCTGGGTGTTACCAGTTGGGGTGTGTCCCAGCACTGATTGGATGCAACGGGTCACTAAATGAAAGGTATCATTACATCCAGATGAGCTAATCCTACAAAGCATTGTGCTTGGGTCAATAGTGAATTTCATGGTGATAGTCCCTATAACCATCTCCAAGGCTCATGCAGGGCCACCCTTAGGTGTTCAGGCGCCCTGTGCGGGCTAACCTTGTGGCGCCCCCCCCCCCCTCCTTATACCTGGTCGCATAAACGCACACAAAGAGGAAAAAAAATGTAAAACCACAGATAACACTAGTGCTGATAATGTGGTAGTGTTACCTGCAGTCCTATGTAAAACCACAGATAACACTAGTGCTGATAATGTGGTAGTGTTTCCTTCGTCCTTAGTGTGCCTTCCTGTGTCTATCGCACGGACTCCCTGCTGGCGGCGCTGCCTCCTCTTCCTTCTTCCTCCACACAGAACCTCCTGATGCAGCTGCGTCAAGACATAGGAACACTGTGGGCATGGTGATGGTGACAGACAGGAAGAGACACACACACACACACACACACACACACAGGGACGGACACACACACATACAATAAATATGATCACATCACAGTTCCTGCCTGTCTGCTTTGGTAAAGCTGGGCTATGCCAGGCTTTAGCAGAGTGGGCACAGGACAGTGGATACAGGGCACAATATGTATGCAAACACAGCTGAGCGAGTGCAGGGCAAGGGCCCGCATACACATTGCTACTCCTGCCTTTAATACCCCCCCATCACACCTGGCATTTTGGGGGGCATTAGGGTTTGGATGATGCGGAGTGTGCACATAGCCACCAATCAAACCCCCCCCCCCCCCCCCCCCCCCCCTAAAGGTAACTGATGTGCTGGGGGAGAGGAATATGATTGGTGGCTATGTGCACACTCAACATCAGCAGCAATGAGTTAAAGTCAAACCCTTAATGGCCCCCAAAATCTCTGAGGACACTGTCCCCCTGTCCTCTGAGCCCCCCCTCCCCCATTGCACACTTCTCCCACTCCATGGGCCAGTGGGCTGGCAGCAGCACATCCCCCCCCCCCCAGTCACCATGGCACATTTCTCCCCTCCAGATGGGCAGCACCAGCACATCTCTGTCCCCCAGCCCCATGGCACATTTCTCCCCTCCAGATGGGCACTGCAGCATCAGCACGTCTCTGTTCTCAGCCCCAGCCCCCTATGGCACATTTCTCCAAATACCTACTTGTTCTTTTGCTGTGTAGTGCTGCCCGTGGGCCTTCCTTGCTGTGGCTGCTGGCTGGCGCTCGGGCACACTCAGTCTTCTCTCTGGGGGCGGAGCTCAGTGGCAACGTCAAAAGAGAAGACGTGCCTGTGCGGCAGCTATGCTCCAGCAGCCACTGGTCTGCTCTCTTAAAGAGGCAGGCAGGCCAGCCAGGCAGCAGAGCGGAGCTCAGAGCGTCCAAGGGCTCCACCCCCTCCTCACTCCTTCAATTGTCAGGACCGTGCGCTTTGAGCGCTGTGTTAGTCGGCCGCCCGCAGTCGCAGAATAATCGTGAGTAGAGACTGCTCTAGACTTAGTTCACGGCGGGCTGTCGGCTGCCCGGCGCCCCTGTTGCTATGGCGCCCTGTGCGGCCGCACACCCCAAAGGCCGGCCCTGGGCTCATGTACATGCTACGGCGGGTGTAGGATGCCAGTTGAAAATGTTCCGAATGTATGGGGAAAAATGCTGCATGTGAATTCATCTTAACCAGTGCCAAGTGACAACCTTTATGGTACTGAGCAATGCCTGCAAAACTACTTTTACTTCCTGCTCCACCTCTGTGTCAGTCTGCACTGTAGATGTGGCATTTTGTCCATGACCCAGGAAGATGGGATACACTGTACTCTTCAGCTCCGTCCAGATTGTGTCTTTAGATGCTGGATTTGAACCGGTTTCCAAGTCCACAGTATTATCAGCCATACCGCACCCCCTCCCGGCTGTATTGACGTCAGTAAGCATGCTATGCATTTATGACCAGGGATAGTTGTACTTGCTCTGCGTGCTCATTGTCTTCTGACTGTGACCGGTGTGACGGCAGCCGCGTCAAGAGCTTTTGACAGTGCGAGAGGTGTGGTTTGGAAAGCGTCCACCTGTAAAACTGGGCTACGTTCCAGGACTGCTCAGAGCAGGTAACTCTGCTTGTACTGTACCTTGTCACATAGCTAGCGCCTGCGGTGTGACTCCAGCAGCCTGAGCTCATCCCACTGCATACTGGTAAGCTATAGCGGTCAAATGCACTGCAGTGGAGTAGTGTTTGTACTTATGCTGCTGATGGCTATGTGGTCCTTGTCGGTCTGACTAGGATGGAAGGTGCCTTATGTATATAGATGTTTTACTTGGTGAGCTCCGCAGGTGCACACAGCTGTACTGAAACCATTTAGAATTTTTTTTTTTTTTTTTGTTAAACTGGGGAATCTAGCGGATCCTTAACATGAGTCTGCTCAGATGCAGGGACATTCCTGAGCTGTGTCGTATGGTTTACAGGACAGCTGGTAAATGTTGGCAGTCTTTAACCGTGATTCAGTCAAACTATTGCAGAAATCGATGTCTAACACTCTCCTCACTCCCTTTAATACCTGCGTAAATTCTTAGCTTCTTTGCATGATTTGTACAACTTTTTTCCCCAGTTTACATTCATACCTATGAGACTAAAATGTGATACTTACCTGTAGTCTCTGTGATGGAATGGACTTTTCTGCATTTTCAGAAGATCCCTGTCCTCTCTCACACCTAGTACATTGGGGCAGTGTACAGACTTGAAACACCTCTGGTATTCAGCCGATTGTGCCATATGCTTGCAGCTTCAGTTGACATTGGGCAAGAAAAATAGTCCCACCTGGAATTTTTGGCACACAGTCTGACGTTGGCCACCCGAGCAGTTGTTTGCCTACAATTCTCATACGATGGTGGGTTGAAATGGGCCATTAGAAATTTCCTGCAAAGTGTAATGTTGTCTCCTTACATTATTACATGTTCTATCTGCACCCATATATTTAGGATATCCTTTTTTTTTTTTTGGGGGAGGGGGGGGGGGGGGGTTAGTCACTTCTCAGTATTGGTAATCGTGACTGCAGAAACATAATGCTTACAAAAAGGTGAGTCTCCCATGTAGGGCTGCAGTAAACGATTATTTAACGAGTACGGTAATCTAATAAGAAAAGCCTTCTTAAAATAAAGTATTGCTTTACAAAAATGTCCCCCACTCCCAGTGCCATCAGCCCCTCCATCCCGATTGCCATGATGTCCCCCTTCCCCAGTGCCTCCATGCCATCCACAATGTCCCCTAATCCCCCCGATCAGCCCCTCCATGGGCCAAATAACAGGTGCCTCCATTAACCCCCCCCCCCCCCCAATAACTTTATACATGCCAAATCACAGGTGCCACCATTTCCTGCTGCCCCTGCTAACTTTCATCCCAGCATCCACTGGGGACATGACGTCACACATAGCGTCAGCCAGCGCACGGTCCTGCAGTGCGGTGCTGACGGGAGGCCACGGTGCAGTGAGTGAGAGCTTCATTTCACTCAGAAAAAACTGCATCAAGGATTTTTTTTTTTTGCCTCGATTAAATCGATGAATCGTTTCAGCCCTACTCCCATGTTCCCACTTCGTACCTAGCTACACAGCAGTATATGAAAGCTTTACATATATTTGGGACACATTTCACTCTAGAAGCCTGTGGGACCACTCCAGGAACCAGTTAGATCATTTAAAAAAAATATTCTATGCCAAGGCAATGGGAACACAAAGAAATCCATAGAAAACGACTAAACAGCAGATGCTAGAAGCAAATTCCTAGGATCATTGGCCACCTGGCTCCTTTTGGAAAACATTATTATTTAAAAAAAAATAAAAATTTCTTGCGTCCCCTGCTATATCCTGTCTGTACATCCACATCTAACCAGACTTCGATGTATCCATGTAACATACATTTGCAGCTGTGTCCATAGTTCTTACATTACTTGCATAACTTGGCAGTGGCCATACCACATTACGCACAGTGATGGAGTCCAGCTGCAGGACTGTCGTGTACAGTAAAAAATCTGTAATCTGCATGTAAATCTCCATATGATAAATGAAGTCGGTGGGGCTGATTTACATGAGATCATCCTAAAATTGGTGGGGATTTGGGAGTCTTCTGTGATGTGAAGAACTCCATGTCTTGGATTAAGGGAATGTAGTGGTTAATGGATGCAGTTTTTTTTTTTTTTTTTTTCTTCCAGTTTTTCTCGTTTGTGCTGTAGAGTAGCCACGCATGCAGACGTTAATCTGAACCTCCGCTGGATCTGTTTGCTACTGAGGCGGAGTTGCCAAATTTTTCTAACACAAGACGACTACTTTAATCTGTCTGCTGGAGTGCAAGTTATTTCTGTGGGGTACAGTCTACCTCATCTGTACCATCGTGACTCATTGCCTTTAGTTACTGCATTCCTTATGTGTTCATCTTTTATTTTTGCCTACTTCTGCTCTGTCCGTCTGTAACTGTTAAAGAACTAACCCGAAAAGTTTGCTGCCGAAGCGAATTTTCTTTAATTTTGGAGTCTATGCCTTAACATGTACTTTTTAGCTTTAGACAAGTCGGTCTTTTTGATTTTGTGAGATTACATTCTCTTTCCTTTCTCCTGACAGATCCTATAGGCTTTGTCTTCGACGTCCAGTCAAATACGGTCATGGCACAAGGGGGCTCGTATGAGAATATGAAAGAAAAGGTAAGAAAGTTGGAGTCCTTATCAGCATTTCGGAATCAGCGTTTTGGTAGCGCATGGTTGTACTTTCCAGAAACTGCTTCGGTTTTCTATCCCTACTTGCCATGGGTCTTGCATGTGTAGTCATGTAACTGCAGATATCGTCATTTCCACAATATTGCCATGCTCAGTATCTCTGATTTTTTTCTATAAATTAAACTTCCGCCTCATACCATTAAAGGGATTGTCCCATTAACATTTATGGCATATTGTTTGGATGTGCCACAAATTTTAGATAGGTACAGGGACACACTCCTGTCTCTTGAACAAAGTCCCCCCTGGAGTCAAGGGAGAGCATCTGTGCATCCACGTCCACCTCCTTTCACCACTATGGGAAATAACGCTGGCTCGGCTATTTCCGGCATTCCCATTGCAGGGAATGGATAGGTAGATGCGCTTGTGCAGCTTCCTCCCAATTCACTTCTATGGGACTTCCAAAATTTGCAGAGTGTGGCTAATTTTCAGAAGTCGCATAGCATAGAGGTGACACCGTGCATGTGGGGGGGAGTGTTCTTCTTCACTACTTTGCTGAGAAACTGCTTACTACAGAGGGCACATCGCAGTAAAGCTCTGCCTCCTTGGCACTTGCTGGTGCTGCACCTGGCAGAATAAAGATCATATTCACACTGCTCCTGATAATAAAAGTATGTTTGCCCTGCTATCCCTGGCCCCTATCTAGTGCTGTTCTCTATTGTTAAAACTGCTGACTGATTTCCTAAAGAATCCAGTAGTTTCTTAAATGAGTAATAATGTCACATTTTTTTCCTAGATTAATGCAGTACGTTCTGTTGTTCCCAACAAGAGTAATAATGAGATCATCTTGGTGCTCCAGCACTTCGACAACTGTGTGGACAGGACTGTACAAGCTTTCATGGAAGGTAGGTTGTATCAAATGAACATACAAATGATAATATATGTTGACAAATTTTATAGGTCTGTGTATCAGCCAGTATGTGGTAAGCATACCAATTTGTAATACATAAATCCATGGACGGTCCTCTTTAACGTCGGAGGGACCAGCCACCTATCTAATGGATATGAGGGCCTCCCGACTCTTTCCAGATAACATATGTCAGGGGACAAAGGCATTGTGCATTTGGAGTTTAACTTGCTTGATCATTTTGTTCTTAAAGTGAAGCAATCGGGTGGTTTTAGCAGGACATGATACAGGGAAAGGTTATATAGGTGTGTATGATTTGCAGCAGGATTTCTGAATAAAAAAAGTGTAAATCCTTCTAGAAAAGGTGAGTTCCGATTACCCCTCCCCAAACAGAATGATTGACAACTTGCTGTATGCACGCACAGATATAGGCAAAGCTAGCTGTCAATCATTCTGTGTGGACAGGGTTATCAGGACTCTCGCCTGCCAGGATATACTCTGCTTTTTACTCAGAAATCCTCCTCAAGATCATATACAGTGCATTTGGAAAGTCTTCACATTTTCTTATTTTGTGGTCTTGTGCTAAAATAAAATAAAAATTCAAAATGTTCCCGATCATTCTGCAATCAATACCCCATAATGACAAAGTGAAACAGAATGTTTCAAATCTTTGCTAATGTTTTTAAAACGAAAAACTTAAATATTCCTGGTCCCAAATGCTTTTTGGAATTTTCAATGCAGGAGAAATTTATTTTCTCCAGAACAGTCTCCACACGACACTGTCTCTGAGCTCTACAGGCAGTTCTCTCCTCCTCATAGTTTGGCTTTTGCTCTTCTTCCGTCATTGCTCAGTCTCCAACTTTAGTAACTTATCCTTCCCACTTTCTGACCACAATCTTCTTTCATTTACCATAAAGACATTTCGCTTTTCTCATGGCAATCCTACTTTTCACACTTACAGAAACCTACACACTATTAACTGCCAGCAACTTATTAACACCCGACAATTAGCTCTTACCCCAATCACTTTCCTCCCCTGTCCAGACTTGGCTGCCAATCATTACAACCAGACCTTCAAAACCACCCTAGATGAAGTTGCTCCAATATCAATCCGACCCTCTTGACACAGAACACGGCAACCCTGGCACACACCTGAAACGTGTTTTCTACAGCGCTGCTCCAGATGTGCAGAAAGCTTATGGAGAAAATCATGAATATCAGCAGACTTCCTCCATTATAAATTTATTCTCAAAACATGTAATTCGGCTCTCAACGTTGCCAAACTAAAGTACTTCACCTCTCTCTCATCTCCTCCCTCTCAAATAACCCAAAACGACCCTTTGACACTTTTTTCATTCCCTTCTAAGCCCTTCTAAGTTCCAGAACCTCACCATGCTCTCTCTCCTCTTTTGACCCTATAACAGAGGAAGAAGTCTCCAGGCTTCTCTCCTTCTCGACCCACAACCTGTAGCAGTGAACCTATCCCATCACACCTCCTCCAGTCCCTCTACCCGGCTGTCATCACTCACCTAACCACAAATTTTAACCTCTCCTCTCTCTTCTAGTATCTTTCAAACACTCTATCACCCCACTACTAAAGATGTTTCAGTCTGCAGCACTATCATAACTCCTGTTCAACATGGCCACATTTGACTCTGATCTTTCCTTCCTTCCCCATATTCAATCACTTACATGCTCTTGTCTGCACCTCAAGAATATTGTCAGAATCCACCCTTTTCTTACAGTGGAAACTGCAAAAACTCTTGTTGCCTTCATTCATTCTCGTCTTGACTATTGCAATGCATTACTAATCGGTCTCCCTCTCACTAAACTCTCCCTCCTTCAGTCTGTCCAAAATGCTGCAGCCAGGCTCATCTATCCATCCAACCGCTACACTGATGCTACTAGTCTGTTACAGTAACTTTACTGGTTGCCCATCAACCACAGAATACAGTTCAAACTTCTCACCCTCACCCACAAAGCTCTCCACAGTGCTGCACCTCCATACATCTCCTCCCTCATCTCCATCTACCACCCTACTGGTGCTCTCCGTTCTGTTAGCGACCTAAGATTAACATCCTCCATGATTCGTACCTCTCACTCCTGTATTTAAGACTTTTCTCGAGCTGCACCCACTCTCTGGAATACTCTGCGCTGGAATACTAGGTCAATTCACAACTTCTCCACCTTCAAACGTGCCTTAAAAACACATCTTTTCAGACAGGCTTATCAAGCTACCTAAAATGACTTTTTCCAGACTAAACATTTCCCCAACCAATTCCTATGGCCTAAACTCGATCCTTTAGTAGTCCCAAACCCGAAGCAGATTGGCCGGCACCACTCCTGTCAGTTCAATAATGGCTCAAGTCCTACTTCACAATCAACTACCTTATGTGTCACCCCCAATTCCTCATAGATTGTAAGCTCTTGCGAGAAGGGCTCTGACTCCTAGTGTTGTCTATTAGCCAGTTTTGTTTCGTACATGAACCCTATGAATTTGTAAAGCGCTGCAGAACATGGTGGGGCTATATAAATAAATTGAATTATTATATGCATTGTCAGCTGTGAGACCTTATATAGATAGCACTGTGTCTTTCCAAATCATGTCCAACCAACTGAATTTATCACAAGTGGACTCCAATCAAGGTATAGAAACATCTCAAAGATGATCAAGAGAAATGGGTGGCCCTAGAACTAAATGTCACGTATTGTAGCAAAGGGTGTGCATACTTATGTCCATGTGAAACTTTAGAGTTTCCTTTTTAATAATTAGCAAAAATAGATCACAAATTTTAATACTTTTACAGGTGGGCATGTGCACATATCTATAAGGATTATATAATTCTCTTTCATGTTAGGATTTGACCACTTATCTGAGCTACAATGATGTCTAGATAAGTTGTCACTTCAAGCCTCCCCCTCCTCCATTTGACAAGTCATTTAGATTGTATTTTTACCCTTGAAAGTTTACCTCGAGGATAATTATTGATGGCAGTCGTTGCTTAATCATTGATAAGTCCCATCATAAGCTGGTTTATGTGACCATATTTCAGTGTTCCCTCATACAGCTCAGTAGAGCAGTGTAGGAAAATCCTTCTCATTATTGACAGATGTACAGAGGGAGCACGTACCATACATAGAGCCAGGTCTACCATAAATGAGATGTCTGTTTTATATTTGCGACCACTGACCTACTTCAGTAAAAGTCTATTTAATGTATTCTACTCAGATTTTTAATTCATAAGTCAAAGTCCCCCTTCTTGTTTACCCTTCCACCATCCACCCACTCAATTTCCAAAGACCAGAATCTGTCAAAAAAACAACTTTATCTTTAATCAGTAAACCGGTTGTATGACATGGTATCGCATACAGAGTCCATGCAGTCCTGTGCTCTGGAGACGTAGGCTCTCCATGTACCGCAGTATGGTGCCTTCATAGAGCACTGTATAACAGACATTCTCCCCTACAAGCAGTGATTCTGGATGAGAATACCTCCTTACATACAGCATCCATATGGCACATGCCACACTTTTTTGCCACAGAATCCACTTGGAAAAAAAAGCTTTGCTTCCATGTGAAACCAGAGTCATACAGAGGTACAGTTGGGCCCCATACATCTCTATGGGTTCTGCATTGCATCTCCATATGCTACAAAGACTGTTCTCTTCCCTGGAAAATGTTTAGGCACAATAAAACAAATACGCTTTCTCTACCTCCGTTTTTTGTTGTGATGGAGCTCTTACAATGGCTTCTCCACTTTGGAGTTCTTTCTTATTCCAGGCCTCCCGAGATGAGGTTTCAGTGGTGGGTCTTGCCTCTGGGAACTGACCTCCCAATCAGACAGTGCCCATGTAAATGAGCATTCATTGAAAGTTTCACGGGAGTGCCACCCTAGCGACCCATCCTAATCAATATCAGATTGGTGGGTATCCAACTCCCAGCATCCCTGCCAATCGGTTGTTGCTCACGGCATAAGAGCGCCTTACATTGAATAGTTGTATTGCAACCCAGGCCCAATCATTTGAATGGGATTGAGCTGCACATAGACCATGTGACCAATAAGCATGGTGTCACTGGCCTAGGATGAGTCTTCTCAATGGAGCACCATGAGCTCTTCAAAAAGCTAAGCGGTGGGGTTGCCAAGAGTGGAATCCCCACCGGTCTCATGTTAATGATCCTATTTTGACTGTGGCGTACATAGAGTGGTAAGGGGCCCCATAGCAAGGATCAAACCAGGCCCCCCAAACAGTGACAGAAGGGTTTCTGCCTAAACCCTTTTTTAATGACCCTTGGGCCATTATTCCACTGCTTTCTTTGCTAAAATATATTTTTTTTTTTACCCCCAGTAGAAGATGAGATGATTCCAACTAAGACTGGGCCCCATAGCAGTCGCATGGTCTGCCGCTATGGTAGCTATGCCCCTGATAGTGTATAACGTACCTTCATAGGTTCACCTACTTTCTCATTTTTATTTATTTTTTCTTGCCTTGATTGCGTAAACAACCACTTTCCAATAATTATCAAAATGACTTATTTTGTAAGTGGGGGCTCTCTGATAGTGTGGTGGAGCCAAAGTCATGGTAGATTTATATTCGCCATGGCTTCCCTGTCAGCCTATCAGCAAAAATAATCCTTTGTTTGCCGCCCTAAAGACAGAATTCATAACCCTTAGGCCTCCTGCACACGACCGTTGTGTGCACCCTTGGCCGTTGTCCCGTTTAACGTGTTTTTCCGCGGTCCCATTGACTTTCAATGGGCCCATGGAAAAATCGGAAACTGCAGCCGTATCCGTGATCTGTGTTTCCTGGCCGTGAAAAAAAATATGACCTGTCCTATTTTTTTCACAGCCAACGGTTCACGGACCCATTCAATATGGGTCCGTGAAAAATCACGGATGCACACAAGATTGTCATCCGCGTCCGTGATCCGTGTCCGTTTTTTCCTATCATTTCACTGGCAAACTTGACCTCGTGTTTTTTTTTCTTTTTTTTTTTTCTTTTCATGTCCGTGGATCCTCCAAAAATCATGGAAGACCCACGGAAGAAAAAACTGACACGGATCACAGTACAACGGAACCATGTTTTGCGGGACGTTAAAAAATACTGTTGTGTGCAGGAGGCCTTACTATGTCTTCTGCTGACAGACTTGCAGGATGATGGTGGAGCATTTGACATCCTGATATGAATTTTTCGTTGGATCTCCATAAAATCCTATTTTAAGAGGTTAAGTTGATTTTTGGAATGCTAATAGCAATGATGAGGTTGTGCTGTCTTTCTCCATGACACGAAAAGGGAGCTAGACTGTAAGATCAACCATGCTCACACAGTAGAGGAGGAAAGGTTATGCTCCTCAGGCTGTGGTCACATCTGCTTTATGGTCTCTGTCTGTAATGAAAACCAAAACGTAGTGCTGGACCCGTCACACGTCAAACACCAACTTATAATAATGTCTGTCAGGTTTCGCCAGTATCCTTTGTTCCCCCGCATGCAGTGCTATTTTTTAATTTTTTATTATTTAACTGTCAGATATGGCAAAATTTAAAACTAAGCCACCAACTCAAATGTTGACAAAGCCTTATTTTTTTTTTTTTATTATGTTTATCTCCGTATTCGATTAGATTGGCAGAGACAATATACAAGTACAAGTTGGCTGTTTTGCATCGCTCCATATATGATTTGTGTGCATTTCTACCCCCAGGTAATGCAGTGGAAGTTCTAAAAGAATGGACAGTTCTGGGCAAAAAGAAGGTAAAGCTAATGCGGTTTTCTGGATGGCTCAAACATTCATTAAAGGGGTTGTACGCTTTTGAAAATGTCTTTTCATTAGATGGTCCCCTGAAGATAAGCTGATGTCCCACTGCTTTGACCTCCACCACTCTCGAACCTGGCAGGAGGTGTCCGTTTCCCCTTTAGCATCACCACAGGGTGAAATGAAGCATTACACAGTTCTCATGGACCGCTCAGGTTCTCCACAGTAAAAGGCACTCTCTACTCTAGCTAAGAGATGTTAA
Organism: Bufo gargarizans; assembly: GCF_014858855.1. Classification (NCBI taxonomy): domain Eukaryota; kingdom Metazoa; phylum Chordata; class Amphibia; order Anura; family Bufonidae; genus Bufo; species Bufo gargarizans. Next base: position 159,840,836 of record NC_058082.1, on the reverse strand, counting down.
ACTCAACTATTTTAACAGGTTTCCTCTCATAGGGAATGTTAAAAAAAATGGTTTTATCTAAGGTGTACAACCCCTTTTTACGGTACATTCACACGACAGTATGTGTTTTGCGGTGCGCAAAACACAGCGGCCGTGTGCGTTCCGTTTTTGTCCGCAGTTGCGGAGAAGAATAGGACATGCACTATCTTTTGGGTCCACACGCAGACATACATATGCGGTCGTGTTAATGTACCCTTAAAGAGGACCTGTCCCCTCTCCTGACATGTCTGTTTTAGAAACTACCTGCATTCTCTGTAATAACAATTCTGGGGAATATTTCCTTCACTCTGTGCTGATTCTTTATGATTGAGTGGCTGGCAGTTTGTAATGATGGTCCAGACGGGTGACAGTTGGGGCGTGTCCCTGCACTGACACTGGCAGCACTGATTGGATGCCACACCCGCAGTTGGTTAGAATTTCTAACAGGAGTAATAAAATAATGCCACAACATAAGAATAGAGGATCCAGAACTGTTACATGAGAAATGCAAGGAGTTGCCAAAAAAGACTTGTCAGGAGAGGGCGCAGGTCCTCTTTAAATGTTATATTGTAGACCCTTGGTGATATTCATTCTTCTCTGAGAATTTAATATGATCAGGACCAGCCTCTAGGTGCAGACCATGTAAAGCTGTGCTGGTCATACACTGGAGCCTGCAATGACTCCCTGATCAGATGACAAGTGTTGGCTTTAAAGGGGTTGTCCACTTCTTCTTTTTAAATATTGATGACCTATCCTCAGGATAGGTCATCAATATCAGATCTGCAGGGGGCGATCCTCAGCTGTTTGATGAGAAAGCAGTGCTTGTGCCAACGTAGCCTTCTCTTACATCTTTACCTGCTCTCCGTCGGTGAGCAAGTATAATTACAGCTCAAACATCCCATTCACTTTTTGGGACGGCTCTGTAGTATTCACTTGAGTAGGAAGGAGCCATGCCATTGACATGATTGGGATGGCTGAGCTGTAATTATACTTGCTCACCATTGCCGATGTGACGGCGAGCAGGTAAACAGCACAAGCGCTGTGTTCTCTTCAAACGGCTGGACATAAGACATCAATATTAAAAAAGTGGACAACCCCTTTAAGCTCAGACTATGGAAGAGTAAACCTCATGAAAGTAATTACTTTTAGGGATGTGTCATATGGGACGTATAGTTATCTTAATGTGTTTGTTGCCTCTACAGTGACTTTACAATTCCACTTTGCACGTAATGTAAATGGCAGGTCACTTCAAAGAGCACGCTCTGAACACCACCCCAGCATTCTCAGAAAAAATCCACATTTAAGGGTCCATTCACACATCCGCAATTCTGTTCCGCATTTTTACGCAACGGAATTGCGGACCCATTCATTTCTATGGGGCTGCACTATGTGCTGCCCGGATCCAGAATTGCGGGTCCGCAATTCTGTTCCCGAAAAAAATAAAACATGCCCTATTCTTGTCCGCAATTGCAGACAAGATTAGGCATTTTCTATTAAGTGCCGCCGATGTGCGGTCTGCAAAATGCACTCTGATGTGTGAATGGACCCTTACATTGGTAACGCCGGCACAATGCAGGTGATGTCGGCCTATCTCGTGGCCACTGTACGTTCAGACTGCCAGGTGGATATATTGCCTTTGTGTGACGATGCTGTGCATAAATTCATAGGCACCAAACCTACGTTCCGTCACTTCCAAGTCGGAGACTCCTTTATATTTGGGGTTTGACACCTCTATTGCTGTGGCTGCTTTGTGTAGAACCACAGCTTCTGTCATTTCTCATTTTCACATTATTCAATAGAACAAGAAGAAGAAGACTAAACCAAAAGCTGAACCTGCACCTGCCACCAATACAGTGGTCGCTGGGAAAGTGGCCCCTGCAGAGGGAGAGCAGAAAGCCACATCTCCTGACAAAAGTGGACTCAATGGTTATCATATAAATGGTTCCACCCATGACACGGAGTCGGTGGATTCCTTCAGTGAGGGTTTGGATGCGCTTTCTTTGGATGCCAGAGAGCTGGAAGACTCTGAGCCGACCACCCCTGATGTATCTGATCACCCAGGTGAGAGAGAAATGTAATTTATGGGCATTGCAGTCACTGAAAGGTGTTTGTCCAGGGTTTTACTATTGATGCCCTGTCCTCAGAATAGGCTATGAATATCTGATAGGTGGGGTTCCATCACCCTACATCCACACCAGTTAACGGTTTTGGGGCTAGTCTGTGTCAGAAAGATATACAAATCCATCCATTGTGCGGTGGACTGCAGCTTCCATTCACTTCACTGGAGGCAGCAATGCAGTGACCGGTTCTGTCCACTAAGTGGATGGAGCTGTGATGATCCAATGCCGGAGCTACTGCAGAACAGCTGACCAGCAGTGATGAGGGCTAATTAGTAGTAAAATCGTGGACAACCTTTTACATTATGGGGTTAAAAGTAGGGATCGACCGATTATCGGATTTACCGATATTATCGGCCGATATTCAGGCTTTTAAACCCTATCGGTATCTGCATTTATTTTGCCGATATTCCGATAGCGTATGGGAACACAGATCGCGCTGCTGACAGCGCTCTCCGTGTTCCCTCAGTAGCAGCACAGGGGAGAAGGAGCAGTGTCTCCTCCCCCTGTGCTGCTGCTGCTGCCGCCAATGAAAGGACAGGGGACAAGAGGAGGGGAGGAGCTATGGCCACTGCGCCACCAATGAAGCTTAATCTCTCATTCATTCATATACAGGAGGCGGGAGCTGGCTGCAGAATCAAATAGCCGGCTCCCGACCTCTATGAGCTGTAGCTGCGATCTGCGGTAGTTAACTCCTCAGGTGCCGCGGATCGCAGCTACTGCTCATAGAGGTCGGGAGCCGGCTATGTGATCCTGCAGCCAGCTCCCGCCTCCTGTATATGAATAAATTAGAGATTAAGCTTCATTGGTGGCGCAGTATTACCCCCCCCCCCCCCCCCCCCACCCAGTATTAAGCTCTGAACGGTTACCATGGCAGCCAGGACGCTATTGAAGCCCTGGCTGCTATGGTAAGCTCCATGCTGCTGTGTGCACAAAGCACACAGCAGCAGGGACAGTGTGAGCTCCTATTCACCCTGATAGATCTCTATCAGGGTGAATAGGACAAGGGTTCTAGTCCCTAAGGGGGCTAAAAGTTAGTTTAAAAAAAAAGTTATAAAAATAAAAACACCAAAATATTAAATATAAATGAAAAAGATTTACAAAAAAAATAAAATACACATTAACAATAAACATTCATTTTCAGCAGATTTGTGGGAATTTTTATTTATTTTTTTCAAAAATGAAAATTCCCAGAATATCGGGATAAATTATCGGCTATCGGCCTGAAAGTTCACAAATTATCAGTATCGGCCCTAAAAAATCAATATCGGTCGATCCATAGTTAAAAGGTAAGGAGTTGTCTGCTTTAACTCAGTTTTATGTGCTGAATTGGGAAAAATGGATGTCCTAGCGGGATCCACACTCTTGGCCCATTAGATTGAAGACCTGTGGCAAAGAACAGCTCTCTCCTTTTGAAGGACCAGTTAGCCTCCCATAACACAGGCAGCCCAGGGATTTCATATCACTATTCTGTATTTTATGCAATGGTCTTCTCTTTGCAGCCACCACACTTCATAATGGCCGTCCAGATCTAGACCTCAAACTGTCCACATCTCATCTGCCTCCGAACCTGCAACATAAGCATGGCCACTCAGACCACAGACACAACAAAGCTCGCTCTGGAAGTGTATCTAGCTCTCAGTCACTGTCTTCATCTTTAGCCGAGGATGTTCATGGATCCTCAGGATCTAGGAAACTTGGTAAGGCAACGGAACCGACATGCCATATGCTGATCATTTCCCTTCCAAATCCAAACCATTAAAAATCTGTAAATGGTGGCTGGGCTAAAGCCTCCAATAACTTTTGCTTATTCCACATTGTTACGATGCAGGGTACGTGTTAGGCTTCTACCTTCAGACATATGCACTACTGAAGGCACTGACATGTAACTGTATAGGTATATAGTGGCATGCTGTGTATTGCCCTATACCAATATAAGAAAGGTACCACACTGTGTTCTTTTGTGCCTAGAAAAACTACGTTTGTCTATACAGTACGAAAACACTATACCAATGTACCAGCTCGATGGAGGCCACTATTGGCTTAATTTGGATGAATGAGACCCTGTGGATATATTTGACATGCACAGGATAACTTCCTGACCTACAGTACAGACCAAAAGTTTGGACACACCTTCTCATTCAAAGAGTTTTCTTTATTTTCATGACTATGAAAATTGTAGATTCACACTGAAGGCATCAAAACTAAACTATGAATTAACACATGTGGAATTATATAACAACTGAAAATATGTCATATTCTAGGTTCTTCAAAGTAGCCACCTTTTGCTTTGATTACTGCTTTGCATTCTCTTGATGAGCTTCAAGAGGTAGTCACCTGAAATGGTTTTCACTTCACAGGTGTGCCCTGTCAGGTTTAATAAGTGGGATTTCCTGCCTTATAAATGGGGTTGGGACCATCAGTTGCTTTGTGGAGAAGTCAGGTGGATAAACAGCTGATAGTCCTACTGAATAGACTGTTAGAATTTATATTATGGCAAGAAAAAAGCAGCTAAGTAAAGAAAAACGAGTGGCCATCATTACTTTAAGAAATGAAGGTCAGTCAGTCCGAAAAATTGGGAAAACTTTGAAAGTGTCCCCAAGTGCAGTCACAAAAACCATCAAGCACTACAAAGAAACTGGCTCACATGCGGACCGCCCCAGGAAAGGAAGACCAAGAGTCACCTCTGCTGCAGAGGATAAATTCATCCGAGTCACCAGCCTCAGAAATCGCAGGTTAACAGCAGCTCAGATTAGAGACCAGGTCAATGCCACACAGAGTTCTAGCAGCAGACCTATCTCGAGAACAACTGTTAAGAGGAGACTGTGTGAATCAGGCCTTCATGGTAGAATATCTGCTAGGAAACCACTACTAAGGACAGGCAACAAGCAGAAGAGACTTGTTTGGGCTTGAGAACACAAGGAATGGACATTAGACCAGTGGAAATCTGTGCTTTGGTCTGATGAGTCCAAATTTGAGATCTTTGGTTCCAACCACTGTGTCTTTGTGCGACGCAGAAAAGGTGAACGGATGGACTCTACATGCCTGGTTCCCACCGTGAAGCATGGAGGAGGAGGTGTGATGTTGTGGGGGTGCTTTGCTGGTGACACTGTTGGGGATTTATTCAAAATTGAAGGCATACTGAATCAGCATGGCTACCACAGCATCTTGTAGCGGCATGCTATTCCATCCAGTTTGCGTTTAGTTGGACCAGCATTTTTTTTTAAACAGGACAATGACCCCAAACACACCTCCAGGCTGTGTAAGGGCTATTTGACCATGAAGGAGAGTGATGGGGTGCTGTGCCAGATGACCTGGCCTCCAAAGTCACCGGACCTGAACCCAATCGAGATGGTTTGGGGTGAGCTGGACCGCAGAGTGAAGGCAAAAGGGCCAACAAGTGCTAAGCATCTCTGGGAACCCCTTCAAGACTGTTGGAAGACCATTTCAGGTGACTACATCTGTAAGCTCATCAAGAGAATGCCAGGAGTGTGCAAAGCATTAATCAAAGCAAAAGGTGGCTACTTTGAAGAACCTAGAATATGACATATTTTCAGTTGTTTTTACACTTTTTTTGTTATGTATATAATTCCACATGTGTTAATTCATAGTTTTGATGCCTTCAGTGTGAATCTACAATTTTCATAGTCATGAAAATAAAGAAAACTCTTTGAATGAGAAGGTGTGTCCAAACTTTTGGTCTGTACTGTATACGGCAAAAGTAGGACTCAATTGAATGCAATATGCTCTGTTCACATTGGTTTTGAGTATCAAGTTTACTGTATAGGCCAGGAAAGTTTCTGATCTACAGGTCAACACTTAAAATCACTGCCCCACTTTCTAAATGACTAAAAGAATAATGTGTAACTTTAAATTAAAATATCCAGTCATTTGAAACATTCTTTGTATTTCACAGGTGCTAATATAGAGAAGTCTATGAAGGACCTGCAGCGCTGCTCTGTGTCCCTGGCACGGTATCGCATAGTTGTGAAGGAAGAAATGGATGCCTCTATCAAGAAGATGAAGCAGACTTTTTCAGAACTGCAGATCTGGTAAGCTGGCTACCAGTCAATAGGGGGGAATTATCATAGACCAGGGTGTTACATTGGTCTATGATCTCATCTGTGCTGCCTGAGGATGTGCCTAATTTATGATGAGGTGCTCCCCTCGTCATTAAATGGATGCATTCTCCAGCAGTCCGTGTGCCTAAAGAGAAATCTACGGCTGGCTTGGATTTCTTTTCTACCCGAAAATTTCTGTAAAAGATGATAAACGTGTCGGATATGCTGGTCCCGTTCCCTCGCGTAATGCCACTTTTTAAAAAGTTGCAAGCACAAGGTTTGCAGCTTTTTTTTACACCAGAAAACAGGGGGTAGTGATTAAATTCCCACATAATATTTTATGTAACTTTCTGTAATACAAGTTGTGTTTTCATGATTGGAGAATAACATTTCTTTCCGAGGCTTAAGTTATTAGTGTCAAAATAGCTTATATTTATGCGTGTATGTGTGTGTGAGTTTCCATTTCCAAGCGCTTCGCTGTTGTTTTTTCCTATCCCACTGCCTTGGGATATGACAACACACATGAGAAGAGGCTGATAAAACCAGTGCGAGGTAAAGATTTGTTCAATAGCAGCCAACCGGATCGGTACATAGGTTTTTCTTATATATTTTAACACTTGGTTCCCATCTGTGTTAGAGGTTTATTAAGGGCCTCCTCGCAGATTCTGTCTAAAGCGCTTACATGATAGACTAAATAAGGTGCTATTTTGTTCGGTGACTGATACCATGAAGGAATGGGGCACGTCGGACGGCGTTGTTGGATCCAGCACTGCCCTTATTTTCTGTGGTGTGTACAGAGCCTTATTATGTGAAACTACTTTTCCCCGTAGTTACCAGCAATGTCAGTTTATTAGTTCTTCCTGTGGCAGTTTAGTTTCTTGCATGCTGAATTGCCTGCTGGTTATTGAATAGCCATTTAAAAGGTTATGTTCTCATACTGTGCATTAGTGGAGGTGATTAACAGAAGCTCATACGATGGCCCTTGTCTTATCTGTGATAATCAAAAAATGGATCAAAGGCAGGGAATGTGTTAAAATAACCTAGGATCCTATACTCGGTCTCCCTCTGCTCCAGCGCTGTTATTTCGATGCTCCGTGCAGGTCTATTGTTTAATTGGCTGCAGCGGTGACATGCCCTGACTCCCCACATTATTGCTGCAGCCAATCACTGACCTCAGAGGTCTATAAAGCCGTACAGCACTGAGGGAAGTAATTGGCTGCAACTAGAGATGAGCGAATCGACTGAGTGAAACATACAAAGTGGATTCGCATAAAACTCTGTTCTAATACTGTATGGAGCAGGAGCTCCGTACAGTATTAGAATGTATTGGCTCTGATGAGCTAATGTTATTACCTTGCGAAGTCTTGCGAGAATTCCCATATTAGCTTCAGAAATCTAATTTATACTGTGAAAAACCATTTCCCTCTGGTTCGGTTCCAAGTGGGGACACATCAGAGAAGGTTTTAGACCGGTATCAGCTCTCTAGCATGTACCGTTCCTGAGATATTCCCCAAAAATGTGAATATGGCACAGCACATGACCTACATTATCCAATAGAAGCCTGCAGGTCTTTCTCTTCATATCCCAACTGCCATACACACGGTCACATGTCCCTTATCAGCCAATAGAAGCTCGCATGTCCTTAGTCTCAACCTACACACAGTTTTACACTAGGTTTCCATAACCCAGCCATTTTTCTTCACTGCTGCAGGTCAGCTTTAAAGGGGCAGGGTGCTGTGGATGACACTGTCAAGGGAGGGGAGTGCTGTGGAGGTCACAGTTCAGGGGTCAGGTAGGGTGGCCCCCAGGTCCCGCTAAGCCAAGACCCCGATCTGGCTATGTCATGCCCCTTCCCATTGCAAAGCCGACAGGGATTGAAAAAATGGGTGGGTGGGAGTAACTGTAACTTTCTCCCTGCAGCTCACGCTCAAACAGCACAGTGCTGCTGTCTGAGAGTGAGCTGTTCAAAAGGACATCCCTGCGTGAGAGATTCCCAAAAACATGCATTAGCTAATAGAAGCCTGGTCACATGACTCTTATCAGCCAATAAAAGCTCACAGGCCCTTAGTCTCCACATACAGTTTTACACCAGGTTTCCATAACAACCCAGCTATTTTTCTTCACTGATGTAGGTCAGCTTTAAAGGGGCAGGGCTCTGTGGATGACACTGTTTAGGGAGCGGAGTGCTGTGGAGGTCACAGTTCAGGGGCAGGTAGGGTGGCCATTCAAGCCACCCTCAAAAGATGGACTTAAATCCCGCCCCTGCTAAGCCTTGCCGCCCCCCCCCCCCCCCCCCCGTTCAAAAGGACATCCCTGTGTCCGTCAAGGCCCTGCACCGGACGGAGGACAGGGAGTCTGAAAGCTGGACTGTCCAGCCTAAAACCGAACCTCTGGCTACCCTAGGGGCAGGCTGCTGTGGAGGTCACAGTTAAGGGCACGGTCCACTCTGGAGGTCAGTGTTAAGGGACAGATTCCTGTGGAGGCCACTGTTAAGAAGACGGGATGTTATGGAAATCACTGTTAAGGAGATGGGGTACTGTGGAGGTCACTAATAAATGGGCAGCTTCTGTGAAGGTCACTGATAAGGGGACAGGAAACTGTGGAGGTCACAGTCGAGGCAACGATCCGCTATGGAGGTCAGTGTTAAGGGGCGTTGTGCTGTAGAGGTCACTGTTAAGGGGGCAGGGTGTTGTGGATGTCACATTTTAATGGATCAGAGCTCTGTAGAGGTCACTGTTAAGGGGGCGAGTTATTGTGAAAGTCACTGATAACGAGATGGGGTACTCTGGAGGTCACTAAAGGGGCGGCTGCTGTGGAGGTCACTGTTATAGTGGATACGGTCTATCTTTAAACGACACACAAACATTAAATGAAATATATCAGTGCGAAGCTGGGTCCTTCTGCGTGTTTGTGTGTGTGTATATATGTGTATATAATCTTTATAGCAGAAATTTTTGGGTCTCTATAAATATTTGATCTTGTAAGCGGAACTTCTAAGGTTTGCACGTGGTAGTCTTAAAGAACTTTTCCATCACTAATTTGTGGCCTTACATGTCAGGAATGGTCTGCTCTGGTGGGTCACCGCTGATGATTATGTCTATTCTTTAATCCCCTCTGAGCCCACTACCACCAATTGTTGTTAGGCTCGTAAAGACCCATAAACTGATTTAAATATTTCTGCTTAAGATTCACAAGCATCTCGTTCATTATCACATCCACGTGTAGAATCCCTGTAGAATAGCTTTATTTCCTATTATTCGCAGTCTTTCATGAGGTAACTCCTGCGGTTGTGTGGTGGCTTCCTTTTATGAGCGTTCTTTGATCCTGTGCTCATAACTTTCCTATTAATCCAGCTTTGGCGGTTTCGGTCACTCGCAGTCACTTTCCTTTCCTCTCTCACTCCTGTGTTTCGTTTCTTGCCGTTCACATGTTTACTGTCAGGAAACATGGCCTTGGGCTGTTCCAAGTCCCCAGCACCTTTGTCAGCCTGCCTCACCAGTACTGCCTTGTGCAAGGGAGGATTTTTATGACCTGTGATAACACCCTACGCCTCATACTAGCAAACAGGATCTGACCTGGAGAATTTCTGCTACTTAGCCTTTATTTTTTATGTGCAAATCATTCTTGATTTATAGATGATTGCTTTACAAGCTGTATTGAGTATCTGGCTGAAGCTGTGGCTGCTTTATAGCTTTTCTTTAACCATTTCCCAGCCTTAGAAGTTTAGTGTTTTTATAATTGGTCTGGGGGCCGCATTATCACATTGCTTTATTTCAAGGGGCTGCAAAAAAAAAAATTAGTTAATCAGAAATTGTTTGCATCAGCCTACTACCCCGGGCGATGCAAAGTGAATGGGGAGGAATAATCGCTACCAGTCATTGCTCCCTCATTGAGTTCTATTGATTATCGGTAGCCCATCCCGGATTACACGGGGAGATGTGCTGACGATAATCGTACATCTTTCATCCTGATAAAACATGCAAATCAGCCGACAAACGAGTGATTCCTTGTTTATCAGCTGATCGGGGCACAATTATACAGGAATGAGCGCTCCTATGAAGACTTGTTCCCAGTAATTGTCCCGAATATCGTGCCGTGTAATGATTACTGACACATTCCTGCAGCATGGCCTTGAAACAGAAGATTCATACTTGCCTGCTCCCTGCCGCTGTCTCCATCCTCCGGTCCGGCTGGCTATGGGCATAGTCACATGCTCCCCTCCAGCCAATGACTGGTTTCAGTGGTGATGTGGCCACAAGCAGTGTTCCACAGCTGAAGTCAGTCATTTGCTGGAGACAGCGAGACAATAACCAGTAAGCACTTCCCTTCACCACAGAGGACGGCGCTTACTGGTTATTACCCCCTCCTGCCCCCAGTTATAGGGGTCCTACAATAACCAGTAAGCACTTCACTGCAGAGGATGGCACTCACTGGTTATTACCGCCCCCTACACCCATAGATATACAGTAGGTGCCCACAATAACAAGTAAGCACTTTCCCTGAGGGCTCGTGCACATGACCATTGTTTTGGTCTGCATCAAATGCGGACCCATTCACTTCAATGGGGCAGCAAAAGATGCAGACAGCACTCCATGTGCTGCCCGCATCCGTTACTCCGTTCCACAAAACAGTTCTGCAGAAGACACAAGGCTGGTATCCGTGTTCTGCGGACCACAAAACACGGTATGGTCATGTGCATGAGGCCTTACTAGTGGGGAAACCCTTTAATGAACAGTCCTGATAAGGCCTTAATGACCAGTCACTTTGTGGTTTAGCGCACGGGGTTCAAACACTTGTAACTTTTTTAGTTGTTGGTCTACCAAAATAACTTGCACCTTTTTATTATATGACACAGGGCTTTTTAATATATTTTTTAGTTTTAGATTAGTTTATTTTATATTTTTTGTACAGGAAACTGTACAATTTTTTAAGTCATTGCCGTGTCATTGCTCATTCTTTAAATATGCAAATTATTATAATTAGTTCCCTATTTAGTTTTGATTCGTTTTATTATGTATAGTTTCGTGTGAATGGGGTGATAATAGAGATGGTTTTGGTTGATGTGGCCTTTGTTTTTCTTATGTATTGTATTATTTTTTCTTTAACTTTTTTTTAAATAGATTTCTGCTACCAAAAGACACTGACTTTTTTTGTTTTGTTTCCTTTTTATTTGTATTTTATTTATTTTTATATAATCACTTTATTTCTTATTTTTAAAATATATTTTTGCCACATATATCCCTCAAGAGGTCATAAAAAGGCCGTTAGGGGACAGTGAACAATTTTATTTTACACCTTTTCCTTTTTATTGTATTTTATTTATTTACATTATTTGTTAAAATTCTATATTTTTTTGGAAACACTATTTTCAAAAGACCTCTGGGGGATCATGTGATCACTGGGTTTAAACTGCAGAACACTCCTTGAGGAGGAGGCAGAAGCGCTGATAAACTACGCCTGCCTTCTCCTCGGCTCCCCTACTCTCACTAATAGCCAGGGAACCGTCCTGATCCAGACTCCTGCTACAGTGCAGGGGCAGGAGCTGTCATCCTTCCCTGTGCGGCGCTCCAGGAAGAAACACAGCTGATCGCACGATCAGCTGTGTTTGTCTAGCAGGACGGGGGCCGTAAACCTTGGCTCTGGGGGCCGCAGTTTGTGCACCCCTGACATACATATTGGGGTCCTTTTACATGGCTCGATGTGGGGCCACAAAGAGCATTGACTGACAGTAACACAATGTATACAATATATCGATCGGCACTGCGGGAAATAGTGGCGATGCGCGTGTCCCAGGGCAGGAGTCCCATGTAGATAAAAGGAAAAACGGACCGGCACTCGCTGTTAGTATATAATCTTGTCGTTTATTGTCACATTTCAGTGACTTGTTTCGGCATACAATCTGCCTTTATCAAAATGATGGATTGTATGCCTAAACGCGAGTGCCGGTCTGTGTTTTTTATCCTTTTATTGACAGTAACCCAAGTCAATTGTCTTTCTTTCTGCCGACATCCCCACTATCATCATGGGTGACTTCAACATCCCTATTGACACATGCCACTCGGCCGCCTCTAAACTCCTATCGCTCTCTTCCTCCTTTGCTTATCACAGTGGTCTTCAGCTCCCACCCACAGAGATGGTCACACTCTGGATCTGATCTTTTCCCGCCTCTGCTCCCTATCTAACCTTTCTAATTTGCCTCTCCCCCTATCTGACCACAACCTACTCACCTTCTCTTCATTGGTCTCTTCTGCAGCTCCCCCAGTCCACACACTAGCACACCCCCGCAGGAACCTCAAACATCTCGACTTTCGCTTGCTTTCTGACTCTCTTCTCCCACTCTCTACCATCTGTTGCCTCCAAGACCCAGAAGCTGCTACCACCCTATATAACATTACAATAAGTACAGCTCTGGACACTGTTGCCCCCCCCCTCACACACAACAAAATCCGGAAAATCAACAGACAACCCTGGCACACCAACCTGACCAAAAAACTCAGACAAGTTTCCAGGGCTGCTGAGCGGCGATGGAAGAAATCCCATTCTAAAGATCATTTCACTGCATACAAGCAATCCCTCCTCATATTCAAATCCTCACTCGCTGATGCAAAACAGGCTTACTTCTCATCTCTCATATCTTCCCTGTCAGACAGCCCTAAACAACTTTTTAGCACTTTTAATTCCCTTCTCCATCCCCCAGCGCCCCCACCCTCTCCTCTCTTCTCAGCTGAGGACTTTGCCAAATATTTCAAACAAAAGATAGTCCACATCAGAGAAAGCTTTACTACACAGTCCCCACAGACCCTCTACACAACTGCTCGGTCCTCTTCTCCCAAAACCCACTTCTCTACCATTACAGAAGGAAAACTCTCCACTCTACTCTCCAAATCTCATCTGACCACCTGTGCACTTGACCCAATCCCATCCCACCTCATCCCTAACCTCACCACAGTGTTTATCCCAGCCCTAACTCATCTCTTCAACCTATCACTAAACTCTGGTGTCTTCCCCTCTGCTTTTAAACATGCTACCATTACACCCATCCTCAAAAAGCCTTCACTTAACCCATCTTCCTTGTCCAGTTATCGCCCCATATCACTTCTTCCGTATGCCTCAAAGCTACTTGAACAACATGTCCATTCAGAACTGTCCTCCCACCTCTCCTCCTGCTCCCTCTTTGACCGCTTACAATCTGGCTTCCGACCCCACCACTCGACCGAGACTGCCCTTACCAAAGTCACCAATGACCTACTCACAGCCAAAACCAAGAAACAATACTCTGTCCTCCTTCTCCTTGACCTGTCCTCTGCCTTCGACACTGTTGACCACACCCTTCTGTTGCAAACTCTCTCATCTCTTGGCATCACTGACCTGGCTCTCTCCTGGATCACATCATACCTCACAGACCGGACGTTTAGCGTCTCCCACTCCCGCACCACCTCCTCGTCTCATTCCCTCTCTGTTGGTGTCCCGCAAGGCTCTGTCCTAGGACCCCTGCTCTTCTCTATCTACACTTTTGGCCTGGAACAGCTCATAGAGTCCTATGGCTTTCAGTATCACTCCTACGCTGACGACACACAAATCTACTGGTCCAGACATCACCACCTTACTATCTAGAATCCCACAATGTCTATCTTCTATATCATCCTTCTTCGCCTCTCGCTTTCTTAAACTTAACATGGATAAGACAGAATTCATAATTTTTCCCCCATCTTGTTCAACCCCCCCAACAGACCTATCTATCATGATCAATGGTTGCACACTCTCCCCAGTCAACAAAGCTTGCTGCCTTGGAGTGACCTTGGATTCTGCCCTTTCCTTCCGACCGCACATCCAAACTCTTTCCACCACCTGCCGCCTCCAACTCAAAAACATCTCCCGCATCTGCGCTTTCCTTAACTTTGAATCTGCGAAAATACTTGTACATGCCCTCATTATCTCCCGCCTAGACAACTGCAACATTATCCTCTGTGGCCTTCCATCTAGCACTCTCGCACCCCTCCAATCTATCCTCAACTCTGCTGCCCGACTAAGCCACCTCTCACCCTATTATTCCTTTGCCAATCCCTTCACTGGCTCCCCATTGCCCAACAAATTCACTTCAAAGTACTTAGAAATACATACAAGGCCGTCCATAACCTGTCCCCTCCCTACATCTCTGAGCTAATTTCCCGATACACCCCCACACGCACTCTCCGATCCTCACAAGACCTCCTTCTCTCCTCTCCTCTTATTGCCTCTTCCCACAATCGACTCCAGGATTTCTCCCGTGCATCCCCCATCCTCTGGAACTCGCTACCCCAACATATCAGACTCTCACCTACATTGGAATCCTTCAAAATAAACCTGAAAACCCACCTCTTCAGACAAGCCTACAACCAATGACCCTGCTGCCTCTATACCGCCATGACCAACTTAACCCGCACCTTCTGTGTCCTTCTCCCATACCATGTAGATTGTAAGCTCTCACAGGCAGGGCCCTCTCTCCTTCTGTACCAGTTTGTAACTCATTTTGTTTATGATTAGTGCAATTGTCTGTATTATGTATGTGCACCCCTTATCATATGTACAGCGCTATGGAATGAATGGAAATAATAATAATTGTCACTTTTGCACGGGCTGATGCAAGCTTCCTGGGAGACATACGATTGTTCGCCCCCAATACAGTTTGTAGATTGCTAATCGCACCTCCTCTGTTAACGCAGCGAGATGTGCTTTTGACAACTCTTAATTATGTTTGTGGCTACCTAAAAGCGCTTGCTTGTCTGTCAGAGGGGGTAGTAGCGCCTAACGAGCCTTCGTTCCCAATCATCGGTCTGTGTAGGAGTGCCTTAGGCTCCTTTCACACGAGCGAGTTTTTCACGCGGGTGCAATGTGTTACATGAACGCATAGCACCCGCACTCAATCCTGACCCATGGGTTTTTGTTTTTTCATGCATCAGTTCTGCGTTGCGTGAAAAAACGCAGCATGTTCTATATTTGGCGTTTTTCACGTGGCCCTGGCCCCATTGACGTGCACGGGGCTTCAGTGAAAAACTCATTGCACCCGCAAGCAAGCGGGGATGCAATGCGTTTTTCACTGATGAATGCTAAGAGAAAGTTTGTAAACCTTCCGTTTTTTTATCACGCGTGTGAAAAACGCTTTGCACTTGCACAGAAAAAAAACTGAACGCAATCGCAGGCAAAAATGACTGAACTTGCTTGCAAAATGGTGCAAGTTTTACTGAATGCACCCAGAGCCAATCCGTATCATTCATGTGAAAGAGGCCTTAAAGGTTAACGAGACCTTTGGCGAAAAATAAAGGGGCAGTAGCACTACTCGGAGCCTTCTCTCTCTTCGGCTTTCATTAGATCTGCTTGGCCTTTGGTGTGTGTGGACTAAAGAACCATAGAAAGTATATGGGATATGTACTCCAACACTTGAAAGCAGAGCCAGTGAGAGTGGAAGAGGCCCCTTCGTTTTTAATCAAAGGTTTAGTTGCCCTTTATGTATAAAGCAAGCGTTAACCAGGACGCTCAGATCCGTATGGTGGGCAGAACTACAGTTCACTAGGCTGCTTTGGTTTTCTGCCAGCTGGAACCTCCTTCAATAAATATCAAGGGAAGAACTTTCTCCAGCTTCAGACCGGATTTTGTAACATTACTGTTCCAGCTAGGGTGGTGGCCTGTTTTTTACTGCACAATGGACACAAAATATTTAAAGGGAATGTGTCATCAGAAAAATACTTTTAATTTTTTTCAATAACTTTGTGATATTTGGAATTTTCCATGTCACTGTCTATATTAAAAGAAAAAAAATCCTGCAGTTTTTGTACTGCCCGCTAAGCCTAATAACAGGCCCTACTTGGTCTGTACAGATTACTTTTCAGCAGTCATCCCATTATCAAAGGCATGATTACAATGACAGTTATCACATATAATATAATGTGTGTGTGTGTGTATCACACAGAATCCTCCATTCTCAATAGGTGATATCACCGCTTATCTACTTCCTCCTTACCTCTGTATAGAGCATGCCTAGAAGACTCTCCGATAGAAGTCAGTTAGGTCGCTCTTGTCCCATCGTTGTTTCTGTGGCCCATGTGGCTGCTGTAAAGCATATCTCTAAATTCTGCTCAGACAAGATGGCAGCCCCCATAATCAGATTCAGCAAATAGAATTAAAAAAATCTGCAATGAAAAAATAAAAATTTAGAAAAAAGCATGTGTCAGTGGTTTTAATTTGGACCCTCAAGCAATCACGGGAGCTAAAGGCAAGTGCCTCTGTAGTGCACCATGAGAATTGAGCGGTGGTGCGCATGCATGTCCACCACCACACTCGCTTCTATTGGACGGCTGCTAGCACTGTGCTGGGCAGTCCCATAGAATAGAATGAATCAGGACGCGCACCACCACTCCGTTCTCGTGGAGCAGTTCATTGGTACTTGTGAGACCCCTCATTCTCAAAATTGCCAGTGGTCCTAGTGGTCAATATTCAAACATAACCCCTGCCCTGTTGGTAGGGAATAAGTGTCATCAGTGACACAACCCCTTTAAGTTCACAATTTAGGTCTTACTTTACTCCACGCATTGTACATACAATGAGATCTAGAGGTCCTGTACAATACAACAGGGCGACTTAGTCCAGTAATTATTGGGATGGATGCTTGCTTCCTTTACTTTGGACGCTTCCATAAAGCCAATAGATTAGATGGTTTTAAAGCAATCTGTAGCCTGCCCCTCATGATCAAGGTATAGATTAGCTTAGAGGTTATACAGCAACTTATATTGATGACCTATTGTCAAGATAGGTCATCAATATCTGATCGGCAGAGGTCCGGCACCTTCACTGATCAGCTGCTTGTAGAGGAGGTGGCGCTCCATGCAAGCCCTGCTTCCTGTTCATTGCAGTGCCCGTTGTCCCAGAAGCGCAGTGTAATTACAAGTACTTGCTCTTTCCACTTGAATTGAGCGAGTAGATGTAATTACACTACACCACCGCTCCAGAGGAGACGACCCGTAGTGTAATGAAGAGGAAGCGACGCTCGCATAGTTAGACCTCCGCCGATCAGAGATTCATGAGCTATCGTGAAGATAGGTCATCAGTATAAATCGCAGCACAACCCCTTTAAGGGTTAATGCACACGTTGGGAAGTTTCCATGCAAGAAGTGAATAACATTTGCCAAAATTCACATACACATTGCATACTGCGGATTTTAAAATCCATGGCCTGTCAATTGTTTGTGCAGTTCCGCACCTTATGTAGATTTTACCTTTAGACCAAAACGCACAGAAAATGTGCATCAAAAGGCTTAAAAAGTTTGGATTTGTGTGGTTTTTTTTTTTTTGGTTTTTTTTATTTCATGGATTTTCTGCGGTTTTCATGCTGATTTTCTGCATACAAATACACAAGGTGCAGGTACCCTATGTGGGGTTTTCCAGGCATATAGAATTGATGAGGTAACCTAAAGTGCAGCAAACAAAATGCCAACTTTTACAATTATGCACTGTTCACCCTGTATTTATTGTAACCAGTAAATTCTCTACATTTTCATAAGTATATTCAGAAGTATATTATGTAAGTTTTTGCAAGATTTAATAAATACTGCAAAAGAAATTAAAATGGAGAACAATCAATCTTTTAGTCCCAATTGGTGAGTGTTTAAGCTGTATTTTCTAATGTGCGTAAAACGCAAACAGTGCCAATATGTACATAATCTGT
The DNA here is from genome assembly GCF_014858855.1 of Bufo gargarizans. Lineage (NCBI taxonomy): Eukaryota > Metazoa > Chordata > Amphibia > Anura > Bufonidae > Bufo > Bufo gargarizans. The sequence continues at coordinate 159,822,942 of NC_058082.1, read as the reverse complement.
GTGCTGTAGATATTAATATTATACACAGCAGTTTTTTTGTTTTTTTTATCTACCGGCAGGACAGGTAGATGGGAAATTTGTCCCATTTAGGGACAATGAAGCTCTGATGACACCTACTGGCAGGATGACCGCCTTTCAGCCACATAATCCAAGCTTCCAGTCATAGTGTATATACAGAAATGTGCATTTCTAGACCTACAGACTTGACTGTCCCCACCATTGGGTGGCATTTTTAAATATTAATGATAATGACAATTTTTGCTTTGATTTCTCAGCCTCATGGACAGAGAAGTGGCATTACTAGCGGAAATGGATAAGGTGAAAGCCGAAGCAAGTAAGTAAAGAATGACCCCTTACAAATATGAAATGATATATGGGTAACTTATAGAAACCTCGTCTCGCCAACTTGAACACCATCTGCTTTTGCTTACTGTTTAAATATCCTGATGGTTTTTCCTTGTTTTAACTATTGATTTTTATACCATTTTAAAATAGAGACAAAAAAATAATAATCAGACTATATACAAAAGCATGTGCAAAACCAACTGACAGAGTTCTCCCAAGGTAGCTCCAAATAGTATTAAAGGTTTTTTCTGGGAGTACAATATTGATGAACTATCCAGCGAAAAGGTCATTAATATCTGATCAGAGGGGGGTCTATTTCCCAGTACTCCTGTTGATCAGCTGATTTAGAGAGGCCGTGGCTTCTTTTTAGGCCAGTGACGTCACATAAGTCTCATGGCCCATGTGCAGCTCAGTCCAAAGTGAATGGACCTGAGCTGCAATACCAAGCACAGCCACTATACAGTGTATGGCTCTGTGCTTAGTGGTAAGGCCGGAGCAGACCAGATTGCCCCGGTCTCTTCAAATGGTTTATTGGTGGTGGATGTTGAACCCCCACCAATCTAATATCCTCTACCCTGAGGATAGAATATTTTACTCTCTGAAAACTGTCTTGTAATATGGCACCAGAAGACTGTCCCAACATGTAGTACAATCTATAGCGGCAGCCTGAGGCTAGACTGCTGTGGTTTTTTTTGTTTGTTTTTTTTTTAAAATTTTTTATTCTCCTCAGTTGTGTTCAACCTTTTAATGAGACCAAGGGGGGTGACTTCTGTTTAATCACTGATCTCTCTTCATGTGTCTTTCCTAGTGGAGATCCTGGCTAGCCGTCAGAAGAAGGCAGAGGAGCTGAAGAAGCTGGCAGATGTAGCTGTGCGGATGTCTGAAGAGCAGTTGTCAGAGCTTCGTGCAGACATCAAGGTTAGGCACTTATGGTGAAAACATTAAATCCCAGCAGAAGTGTGGATTGTTAGGTTGCCCGTACATGTTGCACCCAAGCCATGGTAGTTGTACACGGATTACCACTGAATGCTCTGCTGCACCTGCACTTGTTGTCGTATATGGCAGTTAGTAATATGCTGCAATGTGTGCTGGCACCCTTGGGGTGCAACCCGTGGTGCAGCTGGCCGCATGCGACAAGCAACGCACCCCTACTACAGCCAGTGGCAGCATGATTTTGCAGCCATTGACCACCACGGACAGGTGTGGCTTGGCCGCCTGTGGCCATCTGCATTGTTGACTCGTACTGTTACAAAGCTCAGGATTTTTATTGAAGTCACAGCCTAAGGTTGGTCGTTAATCTTGCTGGGCACAGTCTTTATATATGGTCTAAAAGGTTTCAGAAGATTTTTGCTCCCTCTTACCTGGTGTTAAATCTGATATGGTGTAACTAGTTTTATGACTGTCCCTGCTGGATCACCCCTTTTAAGCAAGAGACTGCAATGTGCTGAACATTTAAAAAATAATAAACTTACCAGTAGGTCTTTATTAGTCTTTGTATGGCCATACTCTGATAGCCCCTCAAACGCACACAGCCAGTGCCCGTATATGGCGGACCCACCATTTGCGGCCTGTAATAGAGGTACAGGCCACACCTGTTCGTGACGCTGAATCCAATCATGTAATTTTTTTAATCTTTATACTCATTTGCATTCTGACGACATGCTCCAACAAGTCGGCAGTAAAATGCATTGATAGGACTCCTCGTTGAGTCCTCTCCATTATGTGCTTGAGCACGGGAGTCCTCTTAATGCATTTTACTGCTGGTTTGTGGCAGCATAGCCTCAGCATGCAAGTATGAACAGAAAAATTACATAAGTGAACTCTGCACCATATACCCTATTCACTGCTTACTCTAGTTTGGGGGGTGTCTTAGCGCTGACTGATTCCCTTTTAACCGCACAAAATATTATATAGTGCATGGTATCGTTCAGGCATTTCAGCTGTAGAAAATAATTATTGGGGATAACTGTCTTCAATAGTCTTTTGTATGGCCAATAGGTCACCTTTGGTCTTTGTATAGCGATGCTCTGGCAGCCTATTTAACGCTGCAACGTATTATACAGTGCCTGGTATCATACAGGCATTTCAGGTGTCGAAAATTATTTTTGGTAATGTCTTTGTTTTCAATATATTTAGAGCTTAAGTTAAGTGAATATGCTCAAACTGGTGCTACATTTATGTTTTACAGCATTTCGTCAGTGAGAGGAAGTATGATGAGGAGCTGGGCCGTGCTGCAAAGTTCACTGCTGACCTTGAGACTCTGAAGAAAAGCATTGATTCCTTTGGACAAGGTTGGTCACCGTAGCCTTATATTAAAGGATTGGGTGCCTACTCCGCTATTTTTGTAACTCTCATAGAAGTGAATAGAGGGAACCGCAAATGCTGCCTCTCCACACAGCAGCCAGAACCACCTATGGGACATGCACCTGTCGGGCATTGATGGCATTTCCTGTGGATATGCCATGAATGTCCAGACGGGAAAATCACTAACTGTATAAGTTAAAGTGACCCTCCGGTTCAAGAGATAATTTTCACCTTAACTGGGGAAGAAACGGAACACTTGCATGGTGGCCTCCTTCTCATCTTTTCAGCTGCAGATCCACCAATTGTCATGGCTTCTCTCCAAAATTGCTGCATTTGGTAGCCCAAGGCCCTTGAATTGGCCAGTGCTGCTCATGAAAACAATGCCGGTGAATCCAAGCAGCGGGGCTGGACAAACAGAAAATGTTTTGGGCTACCAAATGCACAGGGTACATCCGTTAGTCTGAGGAGGAGTCCAGGAATGGACAGATCTGCAGCTGAAAAGATAAGGAGGGACACTATGTTCTCTAGTGGGGTTGTTTAGATACCAAAATTTTGAGTCGGTTTAGATACCATAAAAAAGTATTGCGATACTAGATACCATCCAAAAATAAAAAGCACCGTGCATTCCGCATTTTATAGAACGTCCAGCCCATAATCTAACAGTCCTATCCTATTTTTTTGGGGGGGGGGGGGGGGGGGGCAAGGTGACTAAATAAAAAAAGGCAAATGGTGCGTTTAAAAAGAATATATATTTTAATAGTTTGGACTTTTCGGATGTGGCGATATGTAATATGGTTATTTATTGTTTATATATTTTACATGTAAAATTGGGAAAGTGAGTGATTTAAACTTAATATTTTGGTGTGTTTTTTATTTAATAACGATTTCCCCCCTTAGGGGCTAGAACCTGGGATCTTTTAATCCCTTGTCCTATTCACCCTAATAGATCTCTGTGCCGCTGTCACCAATGGGAACAAAGAGGAGGGGAGGGCGCAGTGCGCCCTCCCCTCCTCTTCGTTCCCATTGGTGGCAGCGGCGCAGTGCACCCTCCCCTCCTCTTCGTTCCCATTGGTGGCAGCGGCGCAGTGCGCCCTCCCCTCCTCTTTGTTCCCATTGGTGGCAGTGGCGCAGTGCGCCCTCCCCTCCTCTTTGTTCCCATTGTAGGCAGCGGCACAGCGGGGAGGGAGAGACTTCTTCCTTCTCCCTGTGCTGCTGAGGGAACATGGCTGCGCTGAGAGCAGCGCGCTCATGTTCTATGACACTGGGCTGTGCAGTAGCACAGCCTAGTATCGATAAAAGGCAAATCCCGGTATCGTATCAATACCGGGACAAAAGTATCGATTGGGTACTGAAAATTCGATACCCGAAACAACCCTATTCTCTAGTTAATAAAACAATTAAAAAATTCTCGAACCAGAGGGTAATTTTTATTACAGCAGAACCTACTGCTACTCATACAGCAATATCTACGCACCGCCCCATCCACTGCGCGCACACAGGTATTTGTTATTGCTGCTTGCCTTCCACTGACAGCTTTATAGGTTCCTAATTGTTTCCATTATCACAGTGATAAAAATCCTGCTTACTGCTACTATAAAAGTGATGAACGTCTCTCGGCAGTGAGTTTGTGTGTGTTTAACAATGGAGCTTATTGCCTATTAACTGCGGCTGGAAGGATACATCTCTGATATTGGCGATGGCTGCCTTAAGTACGCAGATGTTATAGTGGTATAGATCTGAAACCCATTCCGTCTCATGTCCATAGGGGCGTTTTCAGGAGTCATTGCTCCATCATCAAATACAGATTACATAATATGTCATTCCTATACAAATGCAATTCCCTCCAGAGCTGCTAAATAGCTAATATAACCTGCTGAGCATGAACCTTTTATTAGTAAATGACACTTAGTGACACTAACAGGAGAATGCAGTGGTATGATTTACCAAGCAACGTATAGTCAGATATACCGTACATGGCATCGGTGGTAAGCGGAAAGGCATTTTCACAAGGTGGAAGAGAATGTAAAACTTTTCCTATTTCTATAAATGTAATGCAAAGCGCACAATTCTACTTTGTCTGCTTACAGGAATATATTTTACATGGTCACCCCAATGATTGGCTGGCTGATATAGGTCCGGCTGCTGTAACCCTGTGCTGTGAACACAGTGGATCTTAAATTACAAGGTGCCAAATCAGTGGTCAGTAGCCAGAGTGGCTCTACCTTCTGCCTGATAAAGGGGCATTGTAGCATGCCCCTATAACCTAATACTAAGATCTGTGCAGCCGTCTGATTTTTCAGCCATCATTAGATACATTGCCTTGTGACCAGTATCTGTCCTCCTCCGCTGCCGCAGGCTGAGCAAGCAGTAAGAGGTTTATATATTCATGCTGGCAAGGTAGGGGTTACAGTTAGATCACAGTCGACACATGCTGTGCTGTTTAGTAATGCCATGTTCTACCCTGTTGTGATCTTAGTGCTCCTGCTGTTTTTACCTTCCAGTGTCCCACCCAAAGAACAATTACTCTACCCGCTCTCGATGTTGCTCCCTAAATATTCCCAGTGATGCCTCCGCTCCGTCCACCCCAGTCCTGTCTTCTGCTCCCAGCCTTACTTCAACCAATCGAAAGCCTGCAGCCATAGGAGACTCTGCTCCCGGTCATAATGTTACAAGGCAGAACCAACCACCCAGACAGGTAGGTTTAGCTTTTTCATCCATGTTATTTATTGACTTTGTACAATGCAAATGTATTTATCACTAGCAAATGACTGGCTGCAGCAGTCACATGGAATATGTAATTGCTGCAGCCAAACAAAGCCTGGCGGAGAGCATCATAGCAGAGGAAGGTAATATAGGGAAGTATATGTTCTATTGTTTTATGACCGTTCCTGCCTGGCGGAAGCTTTGTGTATAACTCTGACCACCCTTTTAAAGGGGTTCTGTTTTCATTATGAAATTTGTATCTGCCCAGAGTACCCCAAACACTGCATATTTTTATCCCATATACGTGTTTTTCATGTTGGCACTTTCCTCCCCGTTATGAGCATCACGGCCGGATGTTTACATGCAGAACTTCCTGTTTTCATCAGCTTCTTGTTGAGTTTGCCAACCAAAACCTATTAATTGGGCAGAAGAATCTTTGTGAAACATAACAAGACGAAGCATGCTGGGTTTGGTTAGCAAATCCCACTGAAATCTGCCTGAAAGTCAGGATGCAGTGATGCTGAGAACAGGAGACGGAAAAACGGGTATATGGGGCAATGCATGTATGCAGTATATGGGATATTATGGGAAGATTCAAATAATTTTAGTATGGGTACTTAGAACCCCTTTAATATCAATTTATCCTGTGAGGCTCTGTGCATATTGTGTCAAAGCCCTATGTTTAATGTATACGTCGGGAAAAGGTTTTGGGATATAATTTAAATGCATTCATAGAACGCCATGTACCTGGTGTCTCTTGGCTGGTACAAAGTGGCACTCCATGGATGTATGTATGCCACTATATGCCTATTTTCAATGGTAACGCAAAACACAGTGTGTGCAAAGCTTTCACCCTTTTCTTCCTATCACCCAGCTTTCTACCAACCTAACTTAAATGGGCATACAGATCCATATGCTAATTATAAATTGTAGCCCTTATAGACTTGTTCTCAATCTTTGGAAAGCTAGGTGACCAGCTTTTAGGTATTGTAATGCATTTTTGGAAAGGTGATCGCTCTTTAAACGGTCACTGAGTTTTTATACAACTTTTGATATTTCATAGCGATATATCAAAGGTTTTGATTGGTGAGGGTCTGATTGCTGAGACCTCCACTGATCGCTAGAACGAGGAGAGAGAAGCACTCGCATATCGGCACTCGCCCACCTATCAGAACCTTAGATAAGTCTCAATGACATTAAAAGTTTTCTGACAACTCAGTGACCCTTAAATGGACTCCAGCAGATGTTGGCCCAAGGTAACACTGAAAGGGCTAAGGCTCCATTCACACGTCCGCATCTGTTCCGCAACTTTGCGGAATGGGTGCGGACCCATTCATTCTCTATGGGGACAGAAAAGATGCGGACAGCACACAGTGTGCTATCCGCAAAGAATCGAACATTTCCTATTCTTGTCCGCAATTGCGGACAAGAATAGGCAGTTCTATGGGGGGGGGGGGGGTGCTGGCTGAGTGTATTGCGGATCCGCAAAACCCTACGCAATTGTGAATGGACCCTAAGGCTTTGAGAACAACGCCAGCATTTGTATTTTATTTATTTCTATTATTTGGTGGGGTTTTTTTTTGTTTTGTTTTTTATAATTAAAAACTTTGTAATACAGTGCATCTTGGGCATTGTTCTCTCTTCAATATTCACTAAAATGTTGATGGTTATGTACAGTTGTACAGGTATTTTTTTTTTGTTGGTCTATTGCAATGAAAATAGAGAATGACAAGCAACGTTGCTAATACTTTTGATTAAAAATATTCTTCTTTGCTTCCATTACAGATTATGGTCCTTTTGTAGACCCCCTCCCCTTCCCTCATGTAGTTTCATTGTGCAGTCATTTTCTCTACCTTCTGTCACCTACTTCTTGTAACCTACTAAATGTCCCTTAGGAAGAAAATTCTAGTTTCTGGTGGCAAGACAAAATTGAGAACTGAAACTTAAAGTGCAAACCAAGTCTTAAATGTATAGCCAAATGTGATACTGTTGCTTTACTGTTAAGCTAATATTGTCTTATTTTAACTTTACTAGGGATATCCTATGAACAAAAGACCAGGGCAGGGCTACCGACCTCAGGGCCCACGGCAGAACTACAACACTAACAATGCAAGATATGATAATGCCAATCGCAACCGGAACAGCTCCTGGTACCATTCTAACCCACGAAACCAAGGCTATCCACAGACACAACGTCCACCTAGTGATCGGGTATCTACCCATCCGTCTGGAACCAATGGACCTGCTGCAACCCCCGAGTCCGTCCAAATAGGGGTCTTGGACCCTGATAATAAAGCCCTACCACAACGTAAACCGAGAGCGAACCCTTCGTCAGCTTCCTGAGACAGGAGAGAACCTACGCCTTTAGTCTGCACTTTCAACATTCAACTCTGTAACTTGACTTTAGAAAACTGTTAGATATATTAACAAAAAGAAACGTTTACAGCCAGCTGTTTCGTGCCACTTTGTTGTTTTTATCTTGTCTTTATCAATGCCTTGGGGGTCTTTTTCCTTCTTAATGGACACTTCTCGCCCATTCACGTTCAGATTTCCAGCCTCGCTTCTAAAGTAAAAATGGGCTTTTCCATGAGTTGCTACCTTTGTATATGCTTCCCCAAGCTTAGTCCCCTTCTTAGATGTCCTCAACTAAGAGCACAGGCAGGTGTTGGCTAGGACATATGTCATATTAGTGCCAGCTTTTCAAAATTCTGCTCCCCAGCAGCTTCTGAAATTTTTTAATGTATTGCTCGATTTTATAGAATGGAAATCTATGCAATGTCACATACGACCATTCTGTATGCTCCTCATGGAGTGACTTGGCATTGCTCGGTTTCTGCACTACATAGATCTATCTATTCAGACCGTGTACCTTTTAGCTCTGCCAGTACTTTAGTTTACTTTCTAGATGCCATTTCCTACGTCTGTCTTCAAAGTGCCTTGTTTTTTGTACTGGTATCAGCAACTTATACACATTCCCTCCATTTCTTACAGTCCCCAAATGCTGAACTCCTTTTAAAAAAAAATAATAATTGTGATCAGTCATTTGTGGCACTTCCACGACTGACATTATTTCCGTTAATGGCATACATTTAGCACTGCTGGATGCCATGGTTCAGTTTACCACATGTTGTTTTTCTTTGGTTTTCGATTGCTTACTTGTCCAAACTGGAAGTCTTTAAGTCTCTCTCTGTGCAGATTCCAGAAGCATTGTTGAGTACAGTGGGAGCCAGTTCAGTCTTATTACTTCCTTGGCCCTTTCATCCAGCTGTTTTTTTTCTTTTTGTTTGTGGACCAAAGAGTGAACTTGCAATGTTCTATTGGATGTGGCCTTGGGCCGCATGTTGCAGTTTTTTTCCCCCATGTTCCTGTAAATTAGGGCAGTGCCCCTTTCCTTATTTTTCCTCTTGTCCAAAGATGCACCTTTCACCAATATTCATGTGTCTTGTTTTTTCTTTTGGCCATGGGAAAGTGAGGGGGATAATGTTATAGATATAGGTTTTCATTTTATAATATTTAGTTCAAGGGCTTTGGTGTTGTCGCATTCCTAGAACAACACTTAAAGAATATTGAAATATTCAATACAGTACATTATACAGATCTAGCGCAGGTATGTTGAGCATCAGCAGAGCAATCTGTATCAGACATTGATTTAGGTGTATATTGTGACAGCTATTGATCTGCTTGCCTTGGGACCTTTATCAGCTTTCGTCTATGTGGCTGTTTGAGTTTATGGTGGCCACTAAGACCATCCCACAGGCGAGCCTTTACGTCTCTTACAATGACAATCCTGCAGTGCTAGTCTAATGTACTCTGTACCGTGAATCATATCTTGCTAGTTACATAAAATGCTATGCAGAACTTAATCTCACAGTTTAATTATATGGAAATAGTACATAAATACAGAAGGAATATTTGAATGAGTAGGCTGTTGGATACTGAAATATGTAAAGAGGTGCATGGGGCATTTTCTTCTGGAATAAAAAAATTTGCAACAAGGAAGGTCAATAAATGGGATAGTTTTGAACTTGCCTATCATTGATTCTGGAGCTGGTCAGTGTGCGGAGGTCTTTCCTCTGCAGCAGAGGCATGTAGGGTTGCATGTAGTGACCTCCTCGGGATCATCAACCCTTGGATCTTGTCAGTTATATTGAAAGTGTATGAAAAATGAGCCCAAGTAAGCACACTCATACTTTTTGAAAAGGCCAATGAGGTTCAATGTATCCAATCCTTGAGCAGCACCCAGAGACGTAAAAAGGCCATTCACACTGTGCCATGTGCATGCACTACGCAATTATTGCAGTCTGTTGCCTTATCACATATCATTTGCCTTAGGGCTCATGCACACGGACGTATTTTCTTTCCATGTCCATTCCGGGGTTTTTGAGGACCGTATGCGGAACCATTTACTTCAATGTGTCCGCAAAAAAAAAAAAATGAAGTTACTCCGTGTGCATTCCGTTTCCATATGTCCATATTTCCGTTCCGCAAAGAAATAGAACATGTCCTATTATTGTCCGTATTACGGACAAGGATAGTACAGTTCTGTTCCGCAAAATACGGAATGCACGCGGATGTCATCTGTATTTTTTGCGGATCCGTTTTTTGTCGACTGCAAAATACATACGGTCGTGTGCATGAGCCCTTAGTGAAATCTAATCAAAAGTAGAGCCGACAGTGTATTGTAAATTAAAGGGACACTGACAGCCCCAATTAGCATATTTAGGTATATACGTGAGTACAGGTCTTATAAAGTCTATTAAAATGATCTAAGTATCCCCCTGTCCACCTTATAAGTACTAAAATATAAAGTTTTATAACCTGCTTGTCCGGTCACCAATCTGCCCAAGGGGCGGCGTTTCATCACAAAATGCGCCCAGCCAGCCGCTCCTAACTGCCGTTCTGAAGCCCCGCCCAGCTCATCAATATTCATTTAGCTGGGCGGCGGCTACAACTCTCCGGACTCAAGTGCTGCAGCCTCTGCTTTATGCGCATGCGCCGGGCACTTGAGTCGGGAGAGTTGTAGCCGCCGCCCAGCTAAGCGAATATTGATGAGCTGGGCGGGGCTTCAGAACGGCAGCTGGCTGGGCGCATTTTGTGATGAAACGCCGCCCCTTGGGCAGATTGGTGACCGGACAAGCAGGTTATATAACTTTATATTTTGGTACTTATAAGGTGGACAGGGGGGATACTTAGATCATTTTAATAGACTTTATAAAACCTGTACTCACGTATATATACCTAAATATGCTAATTGGGGCTGTCGGTGTCCCTTTAAGGATTACTTACACAACCCTTGTTGTGTAGTCTGATTTAGAGCAATAGACACTATACAATAATGAATGCTTAAAACGTCAAAAACACTGCATGACAATTACTTCTACCTAAGGCACATACAGTAATTCTGAGTGAGGTGAGAATCTAGTACAGGGATGGCCAACCTGAGGCTCTCCAGCTGTTGCAAAACTACAACTCCCAGCATGCCCAGACTGCCTACAGCAGGGCATGGTGGGAGTTGTAGTTTTACAACAGCTGGAGAGCCTCAGGTTGGCCATGCCTGATCTAGTATGTCAATTCCTGAAGGTTATTGATTGGAGTGTCTGGTGTTTGGACTATGTAACTGCATTACTTAAAGGTGTTATCCCATGACTAATGTAAAAAATTAAAACACAGACATTATCTAGTACATGATAGTCTCTTGTTAACAAAGCTAGAACCAGCCCTGTACCTCACATGGTTCCAGAGATCTCCCCATTCATTCCTCTGCTAGATTTATATCACAAGCTGACAGCTCAGGGGAGTGTCCATTCTGCTGCAGCTCAGGGGGCGTGTCTCAGCTCTTCCTATCACAGTTGAGGAGGCAGTGGAAGAATGAAACGGAGCATGTGCGGCCTTCTCTGTGAGTAGGTCAAAGAAATAAGAAAGAACTAACTGCAGGTGGCTCTACAGATACATTTTATTGAATAACTCAGTGGCTATGCAAAATTTTTGATTACATGCACTTACAAAAGTATTCAGATCCAGGTGCTGGTTTGAAACCTGTAGAATAGTTTTCATGGGACAACCCCTTTAAAGGCTTTTTCGAAGACTGTAATATTGATGACCGATGCTTAGGATTAGCCATTAATATCTAATCTGGGAGCTCTGATGCCTGCATCCCCACTGATCAGTTTATTGAGGGGGCCATGTCATTCACTGTGTCTGGTAAACTTGGTTGTGTTGACTTGAGTGAGATTAAATACTCTTTTATGCTGCTCATTTTGAACAGACGGTTGTTAGGGAAGGAAGCATTCCTTGCTCATCAATGAAGGAGTCTGCTGCATTTACATGCTGCGATCTCCTCCACAGTATGGAGAGAAGCAACTGCTCGTCTCCATATAGACTTGTTTGCCAGCAGCAGATGCTGGCATGATCTTCTGCCCACAAATGATGATTTAGGTGTCTGCATGAACAATCCTATTACCAGATGAATTTGTGTTTCGCTCGTTTATTGGGTAATTGGCGGCACATTAAAACCAGCGGATTATGCTGGTTAACAATGTTCAGGCAGATTAAAGGAGCCTTAAACTGCAGTACCAGGCACTGCCACAAACACTGCTCTGTAGCTGAGTGAAGGGAGGGGAGATTACTGCATGTACTAGCAGCAGTCTCCTCCACTGATGAGCAAGGGATCGCCGGGAAGGAATCGACAATTGCCTGCTGTATTGTCCCGTCTAAAGGAACCTGAAGAACGGTCAGGTCTCGCTCTGTGATCTGACTTTTATGACCGGTATACTTCAATTTCTTCTTTGGGCAGTTGCTTTTGGTTCTCCTTCTAAACATAATTTTAGTCTTTACATGTAGGTATAATTATAGTTTGGTGCTTTTTCCTATAGTGTGCAAGCACGACCACTGCTGCTGGATTACAAGGTGGTCGAAACCATGGAACTGAGTAGTGTATAATGTAATGGAAAAATGAATCAAGCCAGCAAAGGAGGCAATATGGATAATAACAATGCTTATTTTAACTTTCTCTACATGATAAATGCAACTTACTGCAGTAAGACAACCCCTTTAACTGCAAGCGTGAAAGTCGCTGCCCCCTCCTGATACTGTCTCCATTAGGTATGGTGTGTATACTAATATCTACAACACTTCTCACAGCAATGTTTGCTGCCTCGCACTACTATTTAATACAAACCACAAATGAGCCCCTGGTTCTTTACTTTGTCTGCAGTAGTGCTGGTTTGAGGTGTCCATTAGGCGCCAACCTCAGATGACAGTAATATGAGCAGATTTTAGCTTCCATATTACAGTCCTAAATCTTGGTCCAACCATGGGTCTAATGATCTGAACTCACAGCATCGTAGTTCTTTGTGATACTGTTAGTTTCTCGGTCAGGCCAGGATTAGCAGCTATAATGTAGATGCTAAAACGTGCCCATATTATGGCCGCCTGAATGAGACCTTACTCTGATTAATGGTGTATGATCTTTAAACATTAGGGGCATGCTCAACAATTCGATTTTACACTTAAAAACCAGCGCAAGCGCTGCCGTAACGATCTATCAGTTATCACTGGCGGCACGCTAACAGAGTTCTAAGGGCTCATGCACATAAATGTTTTATTTTTTATGTTTCTGTTCCGTTTTTTTACAGGTCCGTATGCGGAATAAGTTTTGAAAAAAATGGAAATCGCTCCATCTGCATTCCGTGTCTGCTCTGCAAAAAAAAAAAAAAAAAAGTTCTGTTATTGTCTGTTTTGCAGTCAAGGTCAGGCATTGTTACAATGGGTGCACATAAAAAAACGAATGCAACACGGATGTAATACCCCTTTTTTTTTTTTTTCTTCTCTTCGGATTCGTGTTTTAATGAACCGCAAAAAAACAGTCGTGTGCACGAGCCCTAAAACAGATGTATATAAGTGCCACTTAAACGAGACGGCTGAGATAATTACAAATCTTAGACAAGCCTTTCAAATTTCCTAATATAAAACAATGCTAAGGACAGTGATTGGCTGCAGCAGTCAAATGCCATAGTCACATAATGTCCCTGCTTATTTTATTTTATCACAAACACAACTTTTTTTTCTTATTTTTGGCAATTAGGGGGGCTTGTCAGAGAATTTTAATTCTGACAACCCCTTTAATGTACATTTACAGATGACACAGATTTTTGGTCACAGAGATTTCTTCAGCAAATCTGCTGCATGTGAATATATCCTTAGTGTTTCTTTGCACGGTAGGGTTGTCATTCAATTCTATTTTACAAAAACGGAATAAAGACCTAAATGATGTTAAATTAATACCTGTAATGTTGTAATATATACTAATGTATACTAAAGTTAATTTATCTCCTTAATAATAATTAAATGTGAATTGATTATTAGAGATGGGCTTGCAGTTCGCCTGGCAGTCGTTTCGCGGCAAACTTCGCTCATTCGCGATTCGCTGAACATATGGCGATGTTTGCATGCGCCATATTCTTTTGCATTGCGCCAAACTTTGACCCATGACACATCCATCAGGTGGGACAGGTCAGCCAATTGAGATGTTTTAGCAGATGGACACCCCCCCCCCCACCCGTTAACAACCCAATCTGGCAGCCATATTACATTCTGTGTTTTGCCAGTGTAGGAAGAGATTGCTTGGTGGAGCAGGGACAGACTGTTAGGGACACCAAACGCTAGCTAATAGGACCACAAAAGCCCTTTAAAAGACTGGTATAGGTGTGCTATCGGTAGGTGTTACATACTGAGGGGTGTGATATACTTTCTAACATAGAAAGTATATTATGGTTCATTTTTATTGTGCAACAGTTGTGTGCTGTTCTGTTGCGATACTGCAGGTATATAGATGGACAAGCGTTATTGGAACAACTATTTGCAAAGGGTGTGATATACCTGCTTCCACCAAATATTGATTGAGGCCTGTGATACACAGTCTTCCACAAAATATTGATTCAGGTGTTCTATATACCTGCTTCCACAAAATACTGATTGAGGGGTGCAATATACCTGCTTCCAAGAAATACTGATTGAGGTGTGCGATATACCTGCTTCCACCAAATATTGATTGAGGCCTGTGATACAGTCTTCCACAAAATACTGATTGAGGGGGTGCGATATACCTGCTTCCACAAAATACAGATTTAGGGGTGCGATATACCTGCTTCCAAGAAATACTGATTGAGGGGTGCGTTATACCTGCTTCCACCAAATATTGATTGAGGTCGGCGATACACCGTCTTCCACAAAATACTGATTGAGGGGTGCGATATACCTGCTTCCACAAAATACTGATTAAGGGGTTTGATATTACTGCTTCCACAAAATACTGATTGAGGCCTGCGATATACCTGCTTCCACAAATACTGCTCTTCTCTAGGGACTTTGGCACAGGGTCATTTTGAAAATGACAGGCAGAGTTAGAGGCAGGCTGTTCCGCAGTGGTGGTAGGGGTCGTGCAGGAGCACCAGGCCGGAGCCTAAGTGGAAAGTTGGAGAAGATGCATGCAATTACGTCAAAGGACGCTCCAGAGTTGGTTGAGTGGCTCACTCAGCCTTCCGCTTCTGCACTTTCCTCATCCTCTGTATCTGTACCCTCCTCACTCTCTGCTGTGTTCACCCCCCAAAGACACCACCACCATAGCCCCTCCACTCGAGTCAGAGGAATTATTTTCCCATCCATTCCCAGACCTTACCGATGCGCAGCCATTCTTTGCATTGGATGAGGAACAGGAGGTAGCAACGGCTGCCACCCAGCGGTCTGACGACAGTACCCAGATCAGCCCGCTGTTGCTGCCTACTCCGAGATCTCTAGTGTCAGTGGTGGAGAAGGTGTCGATGGACGTCACGTGGGTGCCTACAAGGGAGAGGAGAGGAGTTCAGAGTGTAGGCTTTTTTTTTTTTTACTTGCCAGCTGCTGACAGTAGTATTGCCATCTGCAGCCTGTGCTGTCAACGCATAGGTCGCAGTATACCCTACACTCACCTAGGGATGACCGCCTTAAGAAGGCACCTGGCCTCCCATCACCGAGCCCAGTGGGAGCAACGACGTCTGAATCCCCAAAAAGACTCACTCCCAGCGCTCCACGTCATGCCTCTTCCTCTCTCCTCCCATTTGTCTTCCACCGTGCCATCGTCACACTCATCTGGCAGAGGGCAGGCTTCCGTGGCCCAAATGTTCGAGCGTTAAAAGTTGATGACTCCGGATAACCCTCTTGCCCAACTGCTGACCGCTGGCTTGTCGAAACTGCTATCCCGCCAACTACTGCCATATAAACTGGTAGACTCAGAGGCCTCATTTGCACACCGCAATGGAAGGTCCCCGGAAGGAAATATTTCTCCCAGGAGGGCATCCCATATATGGCCACGTTCAGTGGCATTTCAATATATCTCTGGCACACAGTGTCAGTGCCAAGATACATCTGACCACAGACATGTGGTCTAGCAAACACGGGCAGGGAAGGTACATAACTTTTACTGCCCACTGGGTGAACCTTCTGACGGCCATCAAGCATGTAACCCGTGGCACCCGTGTGGATTTGGTGTTACTGCCACGGATTGCATGCCGGCCTGCCTCTTCTTCTCCTCCTACTACTCCATCATTAGTTTCCTCTTCGGCTGACTCCTCCTTTTCCACTGCTACCGCCTCATCCGCTGCACCCCCCAAGCTCCCCAGAACCTATTCGACGTAAGACGTTGCCATGCTGTGCTGTGGCTGTTGTGCCTGGAAGCCAATAGCCACACCGGTCCTGCACTGCTTTCAGCTCTATGGTCACAGGGCGATCAGTTTCTAACCCAGCCCAATTTGACAGTTGGTAAAGTGGTGTGTGACAACCGTGCCAATCTACTGAGCATGCTGAAACAGGGCAAAATGACACGTGCCGTGCATGGCACATGTTCTGAACTTAGTCGTGCAGCAATTCTTTGCTAAATACCCCGGGGTCCAGGACGTCTTGCAGCAGGCCAAGAAAATCTCTGCCCATTTTAGAAGATCTTACACGGCCATGGCTTGTCTTGCTGACGTTCAGCGGCGACACCACCTGTCCGTCAGACGTCTGATTTGTGACAGCCCGACGCGCTGGAACTCCACCTTGTATATGCTTGATCGGCTGCTCCAGCAGCAACGTGCCATTAACGACTACTTGTACAAACTCTGCAGCAAGACAGGTTCTGGGGAGCTTGGTTTCTTTTTACCGTGCCAGTGGCTGCTTATGCGTGACGCATGCAGACTTCTGCAGCTATTTGATGAGATCACAAACTGGTCAGTCGCAGCTTGGGCACCATCAGTGACCTCGTACCTTACGCCTTCTTTCTGGAGCGTGCATTGCGTTGTATCATTGATAAAGCCGTTGAGGAGCAGGGGCTGGAAGATGAGGAAGTCACAATGCTGAATGCATTCCCAGGGGGGTACTCCATCTGAGACAAGTTAGCAGGAGTCTGAAGAGGAGTCAGAGGAGGATAGTGGCTGGGGGGAGGAGGAGGAACAACAAGAGCAGGCTTTGAAGGGGACTTTAAACTTTCAGGGATCCTTTGTGTTGTCTGTGGCTGGGGGGAGGAGACCGAGGATGACATTCTCCTGGGCGATGAGCAGGAGCCAGGGTGCTCCACCGCTTCCAAATTAGTGCAAATGGGGGCCTTCATGCTCCAGTGTTTGAAGAGGGACCCCCGTATAAAAAGCATAAAGGGCAAGGACCAGTACTGGGAGGCAACGTACTTAGACCCCCGATACAAACAAAAAATAGCGGACATGTTACTGGCATCACAGAGGGCTGGCAGAATTCAGCATTTCTATGCCTTGCTGCAAGAGATGCTGCATTCTGCTGTTGCAGGAGCTGGCAGAGGAATTTCCACCCACAGCGAAACAGGTCCGACCACGTGTATTTGAATTTCATCATGCAAGCCCACACATATCCGCCATCACCCATAAAAAAAGAATGGTCCTTGTCTTATGTATATACAGCGGCATAAAATGCCTTTTCTGTCAGGTGAAGGCCTAATTTTTGGGGTCTGTACTGGCCTACAGTAAAATATTTAGCCAGGGACCGCCTATTGTACCTCCAGCCACATAATCACAAGTTCTTTTCTGTCAGGTGAATGCATCATTTTTGGGGCCTGTACTCCACTGGCCTATAATAAAATTGTTATCCACTGACCGCCTAATATGCCTCCAGCCACATAATCACTTGTTCTTTTCTGTCCTGTGAATGCCTAATTTTTGGGGCCTGTACTCCACTGGCCTATAATAAAATTGTTATCCACGGACTGCCTAATATACCACCAGCCACATAATCACTTGTTCTTTTCTGTCAGGTGAATGCCACATTTTTGGGGCCTGTACTCCTTTGGCCTAAAGTAAAAACATTTCTAGGCTCCAGCAGGGCACATTTTTGAGAGTTTCCCTTTAAAGGGAACCTGTCACCAGGATTTTGGCCATAGAGCTGGGGACATGGGCTGCTAGATGGCCGCTAGCACATCCGCAATACCCAGCCCCCATAGCTCTCTGTGCCTTTATTGTGTTAAAAAACCGTTTTGATCGATATGCAAATGAACCTGATATGTGTCCTGTATCCGGAGATGAGTCCAGCGGAAAGGAGCCCAGCACCGCCCCGCGTCCGCCGAATCTCCTCCTTGCTGGATGACGTCACAGAGCTGGAGCGCCGAAATCTCGCGATGCGCGAGCTAGCGCATGCATAGTTCGTTCCTTGTGCTGATGCCAGCACAGGGAATGAACATGATGCCGACACTGCGCATGCGCTAGCTTGCGCATCGCGAGATTTCGGCGCTCCAGCTCTGTGACGCCAGCAAGGAGGAGATTCGGAGGACGCGGGGCGGTGCTGGGCTCCTTTCTGCTGGACTCCTCTCCGGATACAGGACACATATGAGGTTCATTTGCATATGGATCAAAACGGTTTTTTAACACAATAAAGGCACAGAGAGCTATGGGGACTGGGTATTGCGGATGTGCTAGCGGCCATCTAGCAGCCCATGTCCCCAGCTCTATGGCCAAAATCCTGGTGACAGGTTCCCTTTAAGACACATAAAAATGGCCCCTGATTAAAATACATATTTTTTGTGGGAATTTTTGCCATTGATCCCCCTCTGGTATGTCACTGACCATGTTGTGGGACTATTTGTGCACTTCTAGTAAGTATTTGGTGGCAGTAAATATGACCTGAAGGTTTTTTCAGGTTCGCCTACCATTAAAGTGAACAATTGATCGCGAATGAGCGTTCACTTTCGCAAAACGTCCAGGCCGATGTTCGTCCGTCACTATTGATTATTACAGAAACTTTTGTATAAGAATTGCCACGGTTTTGTGTTACCCACCAGTGCAGCGCAGAAAGGCCATGGGAGAAATTATTAATGCACTAGTTGCACATTTTGGTGCAAGTTATGTTTTGCCCAAGATTTGCGACTTTTCTCAGTTTTACACCACACTAGCCCCTTTTCCAATAAGTGGGTGGGCCCTACACAGCCCTATCTCATGCTTCACCGCTATCCATGTGAAGTTTGAAATAAATATGGAATTTTTCAAGATGTTTCTGTGATGCTGTGGTCCATGCTCATCTAAATGCTATGGGGGGGGTTGTCATGTCATCATCTGTTACCATGGTTATAGAGGGAATTGCTCTAGCATATATTAGCTACTATCGCCATTACTAAATGAAATTTCCCAGCTGAATTTAACAATTTAGGCCCTGACTCGAACTTATCGGGAGTTCATATTGAGTTGTCTTGGCAGCAGCCACGTGAACAGATTCCGGCAGTGAGCTGAATGAAGCAGAGCTCAGCAGGAGATCACATCACTGATTTGGAGCGCCTCAATCACATGCACTTGACCACAGTCTGTACACTTCTGTAGAGACGAGGAAAGTTATTATTTGACATTACAATACAGAGCCCAGAATAAAAACCCAGACAATACCTACAGACCCCCTAAATAAATGCAGACCCTCGAATAAATACTGTGCATACCTTAGACTAGACCACAGTCTACAGCCCCCTAAATAAATAAGTATTCTGGAATAAATCCAACCCCAGATCACACCCTCTAAATAAATACAGAAGCGCTAAATACAGACCCTCAGATTCACCGTGGGTTGCCTAAGGCCTCGTTCACACTTCAGTGTTTAGTCAGTGATTTCCATCAGTGATTTGTGAGCCAAAACCAGGTGCAACTCTAAACAAAGAACAGGAGCAGATCTTTCCCTTCTACCTCATGTCTGTGGAGGCTCCACTTCTGGTTTTGGCTCACAAATCACTGATGGAAATCACTGACCAAACACTGAAGTGTGAACGAGGCCTAAATGAAAAATTACCGATGTTAAAAAATAAAAAAGGTTATTAGAAAATCCTGCCATTTCAGCACCGCAGCTCCTGTCTCCGCCACTTTAAGCTCCTGGCGGACCAGAGGTGATGACATCCTATCCATGGTCACATGACCACTGCAGCCAATTAAGCATGAACAGCTCTTGACCACTGAGCCTGTCTGTCATTATTTTTTTCGGCAAAGAAAACAAACACTTAGGGCATGGCCATTTGTTCAGGTTTTGTGATGCGGTTTTGGAAGTCAAAATCAAGAGTGGATCGTAAAAGGAGAGGAAGTATAAAGGACAGATACGACAACCAGCAATGTACATATATGACAGAAGGAATCACTTTAAATATGGGGCCCACTTGTGAGCACAGCAGGCACCATAGCCTCTGAGTTTCTGCTGTTTCATACAACAGAGATTTCAGGGCTAATGTCCGTGATTGGAACAGCTTCTCCTTGCTGAGATAGGGGAAGTTATTCCCTGGTAAAAATAGGCTAGAGCCTGCTAGAGGAGGCTCCTATGCCTATCACAAATATATTCCAATGTAGGCCTGCAGGTGGCAGCACTACTTTGGAATATACTGAATGTTCTATTCAGCAATGCATTACATTTCATTGCTAAATAGAAATAGCAATTTGATGATTGCATGTTGTTAGGAGATTGGGGGCCTAAAATTTTTTTTTTTTAAATATAAAAAAATGAAAATTCAAATCACCCCTTTTCTCCAGAATAAAAAGAAATAAACAATAATAAAATAAAAAAAATGTACTTCATAGGTATCGCCACATGCCAAAATGGCCAAACCAATCAAATATAAGTGTATTAATCCCATACGGTGAACATTGTACTGGGAAAAAAATCTAAATAAGCTATTTGCAGTTTTTTTGTTGCTTTATCTCCCAAAAAAAATGTATAAAAAGTTATGGGGTCAAAATATGGCAATGCAAAGTAAAATTTAAAAAGTTTTTTATTTTTTCAGTATTAAAACACATGAGCGTTACTTTCACATGAGCGTTACAGATTGGCGCCGGATAGGATGCCAGTGCATGGCGGGGAAATCGTGCGAGTGAGCACACAATTTCAGTCAGTTTTGACTGCGATTGCGATGCGTGGTTCAGTTTTTTCCACGCGAGTGCAATGCATTTTGCACGCGCATGAGAAAAAACTGAATGTGGTACACAGACCCGAACTTCTCCAATGAAGTTTAGGTTTGGGTTAGTTGTAGTGTAGATTTTATTATTTTCCCTTATAACATGGTTATAAGGAAAAATAATATCATTCTTTAATACAGAATGCTTAGTAGAAGGTCAATTGAGGGTTAAAAAATAAAATAAAAAATTAACTCTCCTCCTCCATAGCTGCCGGTCTCTGCTCTTTCTTCAGGACCTGTGGTGACGTCACTGAGCTCATCACATGGTCCAATCACATGGTCCATCATCACGCTGATGGACCATGTGATTGGTCCATGTGATGTGACGTCACCACAGGTCCTTTAGCTCTCCAGTCTCCCAGCATATCAGCTGTACCTTCTACAGGGCCCGCCTCTGTCTGACTTCATCATACATACGGACAAGAGGTACATATCTGTATATACAGCGCCATCAAGTATGCCAAGAAGCTAAGTACCATCTCATTCTTTTAAGCACCATATTTAAATTTGCTTTCTTTATTCCCTACGTTTATTACACTGTCATCACCTCCTGATGAGCTGCTGTATGCAGCCGAAACGCGTTGGGGTTGTGTCTTTATATTATTTAGATTAGACTTATTCTTTTTGTTTTTTTCACTGGATCAATATTTCCCGATCCAGCTTTGCTAAGTAGGGCATCACTAGGGCCACATCTAGGCTTAGGTACGGGAGAAGGGTGTCTCCACCATCAGGGGACATCCCTGTGCTTCAGGACATAGTTCCATAGGGTCATTTAGGGAGAGTAATTTTCCCACAGACTTACCCACTATCATCCCCGCTCCTATAGTGATTCATTATTCTACCACCTATCTATAATAGGAGGCTCGTTTTTTATACATCAGAGCATCTGAACATATCGACCACTCTTGCTCATACCCATTTATTAATAAAGGTATCAAGTTTCTTAATTAAGCACGTTAATGTTCAATTTTCTTCCAAAAATGACATGATGTCCTTATTCTGCAGCTCAATATGAATATGGCAATACCAAACTTGTATTGTTTTTTGGTTTTACTACTTTTAAAAAATAAAAAACTTTTAGAAAAAAATCAATTTTTTTTTTGGGGGAAAGGTAATTATAAAACAGTGAATTAATTTTTTTTTCAGTTTCACAGAAGCCGCCCGTGTGCCTTCCGCAATTTGCGGAACGGAACAGGCAGCCCATTGTAGAAATGCCTATTCTTGTCTGCAAAATGGACAAGAATAGGACATGTTATATTTTTGTGCGGGGCTATGGAACGGAGCAACGGATGCAGACAGCACACAGAGTGCTGTCCGCATCTTTTGTGGCCCTATTGAAGTGAATGGGTCTGTACCCGAGTCGCAAAAACTGCGGCTCGGATGCGGACCAGAACAATGGTCGTGTGCATGAGGCCTTAGGGGGCTAGAATCTGGGATTTTTTGATCCCTTATTTCATTCCCCCTAAGGGCTCATTCACACAACCGTGGTTTAGTTCGGCATCCAAGCCGCATTTTTTGTGGCTCAGGTGCGGACCCATTTACTTCAATGGGGCCGCAAAAGATGCTCCGTGTGCTGTCCACATCCGTTGCTCCATTCCGTGGCCCCGCGAAAATTATAAATCATGTCCTATTCTTGTCCATTTTGTGGACAAGAATAGACATTTCTGTAATGGGCCATCCATTCTGTTCCGCAAATTGCGGAAGGCACACGGGCGGCATCCGTGTTTTGCAGATCCGCAATTTGTGGACAGCAAAACACGGCACGGTCATGTCAAGGAGGCCTAATAAAGATTCTATTAGGGTGAATTGGATTTTGATGCACTCCCTGTTGAGCTGTGCCTTATGTACAGCTTAGCAGAGAGCTTACCATGGCAGACCTGGTAAGCTACAGAAATGTCCAAGCTGCCATGTTAATCGATCAGAGCCTCACGATTTCACTGCGTGGGCTCAGAAGGCAAAGTGAGCAGCATCCTCACAGATGCCGTAATCAGTGTTGATTGCGGTATCTGAGGGGTTAAATGACGAGGTTCTGCGCGATAGCCTTTTCCCGTCATTGTGGCTGGGTGCCTGCTGTATTATACAGCCAGCACCCGCCGCATATAGAGTGGGCCCACTGTAGCAGCCCACTCCAAATATTACCTCAACCACTGTGACATACAGGTATGTCACAGTGGCTAAAAGGGTTAAGGGCAAATACAACTTCTCCACTTTTTTGCAATCCACTCCTTGTTTTGGCTTCAAAAAGTTCATTAAAAAACCTGAACGTGGGGGCAGAGCCTGACAGAGCTTCATTGCAGACATATGACTTGAGAGCTCTCACTGTCGAACACTGGTGGTGTTGGTGGTGTGGTTTCTCTGCTCTTTTGGGCTCTAAGCTTATCGAAGTTATGGTTGTGGAGCGCGCACACAGGATGACCTGCCACAGGATATCATTTGGGTATAATTTGAGGCGCATCCATTCAGATGCAATCATAAAAAGAAATGGCCTCCAAAGGTGTACATAGCCATTAATGATTCATACAGAATATGACAACAACAAAAACATCAGTAATGTCCCAATGTAATACAGTCTCCTGATTCTCCCTTAGAAGCAATGCTTTCAGTAGAGAACATCTCCATAATTTGGTCTTGTACATACAGCGCCATATGTGAAAATTGTTTATATATATATATATATATATATATATATATATATACTTTAAATAGATAGCGGTGTGTTCCTAGCAACCAGAGACGGAGCAGGCTTATTCAAGGAAGCTACACAGAATTTTGATTCCCAGCGATTATCCTGCAATCAACATGATACACAGTTATACATTTACATGTGAAAATGAAGCTCTTAGACTTAGCTCTTTCATCTGACTCGTTTCCCACTGACGGCATTGTGCTATCGTGGATGGGCAGCAAGACAGACATGTTACTGCTAGTTAGCTGGTCCCAAAACCCTAGGTGCATGCGTCCAGTATACTCTCCTCTCTATAGCCACAGCACTGCCAGCCTGTAACCCCCAGAGGCTGATCATTTATTCTAGACTCTTGATGCTCCAACAAGTAACAAAGAACCTGCTCTTCTAAAATCAAAGGGGTGGATTTACTAAATCATGTTTGAAATGTAGACATCGGAAACTAAGGCAGTGTAAAAATGCACCAAATTTATCGCAGTGGCTCATGCTAGAAATTTGGTACACGGTTAGACTATCTTGTCTAACTTCACACCAGCTACTGGCTGGCTTTTGGTGCAATTTTGTTGCACTTTGGTGCCACATCACAGTCACCACTAGAGGGAGACCTTACTGCATAGTGTTACACACTGGTAGTACTTTCAAATGAAAGAGTAACTAAGTTTTTTTTTCATAAGCCAAAAGGTAGGAAACAATATATCTTATTAGAGAAAAATACTTCTTTTTCCGCTTATAGCCACTTCTTTCCCTCCTCTTGCACTGATCAATCATTCCGTATTCACTGATAAAATTACTAAATTTCGTACACTGAGGGTAAAGCCACATGCCGGAGCCGTAAAGCAGCTGAGAAACAGTCACCAAGAAATGCGCGACCAGGCAAGTCGTGCTGGTATTCAAGCAACTCATAAAAAATTAATTGCTTTATCACTGCGCATTGTTAATGGCTGTCATAGATTTCTGGTTTAATGTGCCCTAGTTTTCTTTACAAATTTCTGCAAAATGTCATGAATTTTGGCGCAAAACAGCACTTCCACCAGAATGTAAGATTTGTTTGTTTTTTTATGCATCCCGTACATTCTTGTTCATGCACACAGACAATTACCCATACATGATATGAAAGCACAATGAAATTCCAGCACTCACGATTTTGGTAGCTAAAATCTTCGTCTTTTATTCAGGCAGTAGACATATAGACAGGACATCCACCCACAAGTGTAGCAACTTTGACGCGTACAACACCGAGTACAACAGTACAACACCGAGGCCTACTTCGGAGGCGTCCGTCTGTACTATGAATTCCTGCTTGATGTCGGGCGTCACCAAAACCAGGGACCCACACAGGGCCGACTTCAAAGTTGAGAAAGCCTCTTCCGCCCGGTGATTCCAGTGAACCATCACTGACTTGAGTCCCCTCAATAACGCGTCTACAGTAGTAAAGTGGGGAATAAATCTCATGTAATAGCCTATCATTCCTAGGAATTACTTTACTTGTTTAGTGGTGACAGGTCGGGCCAATTTCTTATCGCCTCTATTTTGTTTACTTGGGGTTTGATCACTTCGCGCCCAATAACATACCCTAGGTATTTTGTCTCCTCTAACCCTATGGTGCATTTTTTGGGGTTAGCGGTTAGTCTAGCTGTTAGAAGGGAGTCTACTACAGCCTGCACTTTGGGCAGGTAATTTTCCCAGTCGGTACTGTGGATGACAATATCAAACAGGTAAGCCGAAGCATACCTACGATGTGGTCGCAGCACAATGTCCATTAGCCTTTGGAAAGTGGCGGGGACGCCATGCAGACCAAAGGGTAACACCTTATACTGGTATAGCCTCACCGGTGTGATGAAGGCCATTTTCTCTTTGGCAGCCTTCGTTAAGGGTACCAGTACCCTTTGGTGAGGTCCAAAACAGAAAAATACAGCGCTTGTCCTAACCTCTCAATCAGCTTGTCTACCCGGGGCATGGGATACTCATTGAACTTGGAAATTTTGTTTAGTTTCCAGAAATCGTTACAGAGTCGTAGCGATCCATCCGAATTTGGTATTAAGACTATCGGGCTGGTCCACTCCTCAATGACGTCTAGTTGCAGCATTAGCTGCACTTCCTCCAAGATGGCTTGTCGCTGAGCCTCAGGTACCCGGTATGGTTTCAGTGACAATGTCATGCTGGGTTATGGAAGTGAATC
Source organism: Bufo gargarizans (assembly GCF_014858855.1). Classification (NCBI taxonomy): domain Eukaryota; kingdom Metazoa; phylum Chordata; class Amphibia; order Anura; family Bufonidae; genus Bufo; species Bufo gargarizans. Next base: position 159,797,283 of record NC_058082.1, on the reverse strand, counting down.
CAGGGAGGTCTGAGAACACGTCCGTGTTCCTGCTGACGAACTCCCTGGCCTCCTGAGTCTGTTTAGAGGAGAGGCTGTCAGCAATCTTCTGTGGCAACCGCTTCCCTTACATCAGACTGAGGGGCCGGAACCTCTCCTCCTATAAAACTCGGCCGCGGGCTATCGTCAGTACTGGTCTCCCTATCTTTCCAAGGTTTGAGCAAATTCACATGGTACACCTGCTCTGGCTTCCGCCACCCTGGCTGGTGTACCTTGTAGTTTACTTCTCCAACCTTTTCGAGTACCTCGTAGGGTCCCTGCCACCTAACCATTAACTGACTGTCTACTGTCGGTAGCAGAACCAAAACCCGATCTCCCGGGTTAAAGATCTGGACCCGAGCCTGCCGATTATACACCCGACTTTGAGCTCGCTGGGCTGCCTCCATATGTTCCTTTACCAGCGGCAACACTGTTTCCATATTTTCCTGCATCTGGGTAACATATTCAATAACGCTTTTATATGTTGTGGGTTGTTGCTCCCACGCCTCTTTAGCTATATCCAACAGGCCACGTGCATGTATGCCATATAGAGGTTCGAAGGGCGAGAACCCAGTAGAGGACTGGGGCTCTTCTCGCACTGCAAACATAAGATAGGGCAGAAGGAGGTCCCAGTCCTTCCCATCCTTAGACACTACTCGTTTTAACATGGTTTTTAACGTTTTATTAAACCTTTCTACTAGGCCGTCAGTTTGCAGGTGATAGACGGACGTCCGTATCTGCTTGATGTTCAGCAACTTACAGAGTTCCTGCATGACCTTGGACATAAAAGGGGTCCCCTGGTCAGTCAGAACCTCTTTAGGTAGCCCCACTCTGGAGAACATCTCCATTAACTCTTTTGCTATAAGTTTGGCCGATGTATGTAGCAGTGGTACCGAGTGGCGTAGTCTAGGACTACCAAGATATGTTGGTGCCCTCTAGCGGACTTCAGTACTGGGCCTATGAGATCCATAGTGATTCTTTCAAATTGAGTCTTGATAATCGGGAGAGGCACTAAGGGACTGTGGAACAGGTGCTGGGGGCTAGTTTGGCATGTCGGGCAAGACTTACAAAAGTCATCCACCTCTCTAAACAGACTGGGCCAGTAAAACCGTTGTAGTATCCGGTCCTGTGACTTCTGCAGTCCCAGATGACCCCCGAGAACATGTTGGTGGGCTAACACGAGTTTTCGATAAGCCCGGGGCACCACCAACTGTTCAATGGGTTCACCCCGCAGTTGGTTTACCCGATATAACATATTCTGGTTGACCACAAAATGGGGAAACATCGACTTGGCCCCAGGTTGTTAGGGTACCCCATCAACTATTACCACATTCTCCCAAGCCCGGGATAGGATTGGGTCTCATCTTTGGGCTGTTCTGTAATTCTCCCCGGAGACGTTGAGGTCTGCCAACTCAGGTCCCGGTTGCAATTCCCCCACATCTCCCACCATTACTCTATGCAGCGTTGTCTCCCCCTCTTCCACCGAGGTGGCGGTCGCTCCTACTGCTGGCCCTTCGGCCTCAAGTTCCCAGGGTTCTGGCCGTCCTCCTGAACAAGGCCAATCTCCTGGCTCACCCCTGACTCAGGGGTAACAGTCACTCTCACAACCGGCCATATGGCCAGGAAACCCGGAAAGTCTCTCCCTATTATGAGTTCGTAGTGCAAGTTTGTGGCAACTGCCACTTTGTGGGTCCACCTGCCGGCTACCGTGGTTAGAGTCACCAGCGCTGTGGGGTAGTCTTTTAAGTGAATGCACATCATGCCAACTTTCCGGCCAGTATACTCAGCGGACCGCACTAGGGTAGCCCTTACTAGGGTCACCAAGCTCCCTGAGTCCAGCAGCGCCTCAGCTTGAGTGTCTCCCACTTCCACCTGGCACAAGTGGTCTAGAGCCTTTGGGGTACCTTTGGCACACAGTTTCATAGCATACAGTGACTGAGGGTAACCACAAATAGTGTCCACGGGCTCAACCCGATAGGGACACTCAGCCCTTATATGGCCAGGTTCCTGACACTGCCAGCAGATTACCTGGGTCCGGCCCATAGTAGGAACCTCCCAGGTGGGTTTCACCAGCTTATACCGTTGGGCCTTGGGTGGGGAGTTCTGGGGTTTACATGCCCCCCTCCCGAAAGAATGCCCCTTAAGATTCTTAGTGGCCTCATAGTGTTCCACCAGGTCCACCATTTCCAGGGCATTTCCAGGAGACACCTGGCCGATCCAGAGCTGGAGAGGGGGTGGCAGCGCCCTCCAGAATATGTCAGCCAATAGTCTATCCAGCATAGCTGTGGGACTCAGCACATCAGGCTGTAGCCACTTTTGCAAAAGATGGAGTAAGTCATAATACTGGGGTCTCGCGGGCTCAGCCGGCTTAACCCCCCACTAATGTACCCACTGGGCCTGGACCAACACATTTAGCTCCAGTCTTGCCAAAATCTCATCCTTTACCTTCGGGTAGTCGGTTGCTTGATCGTTCGGCAGGTCAAAATATACGTGCTAGGACTCTGATGCCAGGAAAGGAGCGATGACCTCAGCCCACTGGTCTCGGGGAAGCTTTTCCCTGGTGGCCACTTTCTCATACATCGCTAGGTAGGTTTTGTTGTCGTCTGCGGGTGTAATCTTAGGGATCTCTGCACAGACTGCTTTCCGGGCATCGTGGACGCTTGGGGTTGCTCCTGCTGTCTGCAAAGCCATCATGTGTTGTAGCAGCAACTGGTTTGTCTCTTGCTGCTGCTTATTAGCCTCCTGTTGGTGCAGGTTGATCTCTCGCTGCTGTAGATTAGCTTCTACGAGGGCCTTCACAACAGCCTCCATTTTGTCGTGGGGTACGGGTTGTAATACCACTGGTTTGATGTACGACATACAACCGTGCCCAAAAATGAAAACCCAAAAATATATTGGCATTCATGCCAGGCTCACTGCGCTTGCCCGCTTCCTCCACCAAATGTGGGGATTCGCCCTGGTAGTTAGGATTAGCAGGTGCAGCACAGAGGCAAAGTACAAGTTCTTGGTTCAAAACATCAGTGTTTATTCACACGTGAAAGCAAAACAAAAACGCAAGTTGCTTGGTGATCGTTCACACACATGAAAAGTTCATATACAAAACAGTCACCTTTTCTCATGGGTGTTACTTCACACACTGTTGCAAGTTCTTACTTGTCAAGTCCACAGGCAGGCAATAGGTGGCCTGTTCGCCCTCACAGGGGTCTGAGCCTTCTAGCCTGGCTCAAGCCACGGATCCCAACACAGCCCTCAGATCACAGCACAAAGACCTCCTGAGCTCCATTGTCCCACGGAGGTAATCCTCTCCACCTGGCAGTGCTGGCTGGTTTTTATGCCTGGCAAAACCCGGCCTGGAACATGGGGAGTAGTCAACCACCCAGCACTTTGACTACTCCCAGTAAGAGCCGTCCCGGATCAGCTATTACAGCCATACTAAGTATCAAAGTGTCAAACAACAACTGCTGCTGACACATAAAAACAGTCTCTTACTCCACCGAGGCCAGGAACCTCGGTGACACATACCTATCATCCACAATGATTCCTTGTACCTCCTTACAACACACATAAAATATATACACCTAACTCTGGTCAAAATCCACAGAAAGGTCGACTCTCCCTTACCTTCTATGTGCACCCCCCATTGCAAAATGCTAGTCGTAAATGTCCTTGCTATTTCCCTGATGACTCGGATAGATCGTAGTGCTTGAAAGGTAAGCTGTGCTCATATACTATTAAATGTCCACTGTCTGCACCTATGTGAGCAGGAAATATTTAAATGTATCCCAATGGAGGGATACACCCCCCCCCCCACCCCCCGTTTTCAGGCCTCTAGTTAGTTTAGCCTAGCCACTCCCTTTTTTCCCAGTGATGCATGGCTCACAGAGTGTGCTCAGCTTTCTGAGTAGCAGCATCATCTTCTGAGTTAGGAGTTATTGTTGGCATAATTATTTCACCATCTGGATTACCCTGAAACAACTTGTAATGCAATCTCCGGATTAAAAGACTACTTGATTAACGCCTGGGTGTCTGATGCTTAAGATGTAAGTGGAGAAAGTAAAATTCAACAAGTCACTCCCGTGCGCATAGATGTTGCTCTACACAGGTGCGTGATTGTATATAGCTGACTTTCGAAACGCCACAGTAAAAGAATTGCCTTAGTACTCTCCTTCTCTTGCTAAGGATAGAATATTCCCCTCCTCCAAGTAATAAGACATCGGGCCAGATTTATCATTAGCTCAGGTCAGAATAATGGAGTGAAAAAGTCCCAAATGCTAAAACTGCGCACAAGTTTTTTCTGCTCTGCACTATGCTCGCCTGTTTTCTGAAAGTGGGCGTGTTTTCTTATGTAAATGAATCTCTAGACAGATTTACTATTGAGACTATTTAAAAAGTCGCAATTTCACTCCAGTGAGGACCATGCTTATCTTATGAGACTTTTTAATAGAACATGCGACTTTTTCATAAAAACGTGCGACTTTTTCGTAAAGATGTGCGACTTTTGTAAAGCTGCTTACTGACGGATAAACTGCTACCGTCAAACCACATTTATTACAGTCTTAAAGGGCCGATCATAAATCTGACTTGGCTAAAACTGACTTTAGCCATATGTTAAAGTGGAGTGAGCTGTCAGAGTCATGATAAATCTGGCCCATCATCTTTAGTCTCCTGTTTGCTGCAGTGGAGGGTAATTGCACCGCTCGTGTAAGACTTTTTCATCATATCCTGCTCTGCACTGCATTCACTGAGGGTCGCAGAAGCTTCTAGCAATTGCAGTTTTCATACAGGCAAGGAACTGCATTCAGCCCTGTTTTCTGAGGCAAATATCATCTGCCTGCCATCAAGTTACAGGGCAGAGCCCATCATATTGATACATTGCAAAGCTTAAATCAAAACACCACCTGCAGTAGGAGGTCATGTGACTGCTTTTCTGGCACCCGGCCAACATTGTAAGCTACTGAAAGACTGAACTAGCCACTAGATGTAGCTGCTGTGTAACAAATGGAAGACACAACAAAAAGGATTTCCAAGCCCTCATTAAAGGGGTTGTCCGAGTTATTTTTTTAATTCTTTCTATGTTCCTAAGGCTCCATTCACCCGTCCGCAGAATTGCGGACCTATTCATTTCTATGGGGCGGACCTATTCATTTCTATGGACATATTAGGCATATTCTATTAGTGCCTGCAATGTGCGGTCCGCAAAATGCGGAACGCACATTGCCGCTGTCCGTGTTCTGCGGATCCGTGGATCCACAAAACACGTTGTGGAAGTGTGAATGGAGCCTTACTAGGCAAATGTAACAGCTTTCCAATTAACTCACTTTATCTCCAGTGGCTGGTTTCTCAGATTTCACTGAGGGTCACATGACCTGTGATGTCAGCTTCTCTCCCTGCTCTGATAAAGTTTATTTACAAGCCTGTAAACAAAACGTCACTGTGCTGGCCACGCCCCCTTCACTGCCGGGCTGCTCTCTCTTAACCCCTTCAGCTGCACAGACTGGGTAGCTGCAGCAGTGACAATTCTGGGCACAGGAGCTGACAGACTAGAGAAAGCATTGCACAAGAAGGTAGGGGAAAGATCCTGTGTGTATTAGCAGTGTCATTATACAGCACTCGGGGCAGCTCTTGTATCCACTCCATTAGCAGTGTCATCATACAGCTGGGACTTATAGTCCTACACATACAACATGCTGCTGTATCTACCAGCAGACAGACATATCACTCAGGTCAGCACTTGTATTCACTCCCTTAGCAGAGCAGGGGGAGGGGCAGAGATTGTTTTTATTGCATGTAAACAAATTGCCAGAAAAGAACCAGGCAAAAGCGGAAGCAGCGAAGGTACAAGCTCACTGCATTAGAAAGGAAGCAGCCATTAAGGCACAAGTCACAGAGACACAAGCCCAATATCAAGCTAATCAAGAAGCTATACAGGCTCAAGCGCAAGCAACCAAAGCCAAGGCCGAAGCTGAGTTGGAGGTCCTTCAGAAGGTAAGGAAAGAAGCAGTAGCCATGGCTCAACTCAGAGTTCTAGAAGAAGCTGCTGAAGAAGAAGATGCTTATCGTCCTATGTACAAGATATCTAATGACTCAGAAAGGCGTACCCTGTAATTCGTCCTAAACCAAAGCAAAGTCAATGCATGTGCACCAGAAGATTCGGCCTCTGCATGCCAGCCTGTTGAACTCATGCGAGTAGAAAAAGAGGCAGCCGATAACTATACAGTTGACCCCAGTCCAGTGGACATTTCTCTTTCTTTCAAACCTCTGGCACTTTACACAGTATTTCAGGCGCCATTAGAGACCAAGCCTCTTCAAGCTCATCAAATCACATTAAACCCTCCTCAGACCAGTCGCATAGCGACCAAGTAGCTGGCGCCAAGATTACCAGATGTGAAGCCTTCATTTACGCTTAACCCAGCTGCCACTCCATTCCATCTTCCAACCCCCCAAAAATAGGGTATCAGATGGTGCCAATAACACCAGCGAGGGAGAAGTTCCAGTCGCCATGATGCAGGAAAGAAATAAAGCATTAGAAATCGCTAAGTACCTCACCCTTAGGGACCTCATCAGTACTAGCCTTACGAACTTTGATGATCGCCCAGAGAATTAGAAAAGTTGGAAGGCCATCTTCAAGACAACAGTTCAAACCCTTGGTGTTCCGCCTATGCTAGAACTTGACTTACTAAGTAGATGGCTAGGTCCATGGTCATCAAACTGTGTTAAGAAACTCAAAACCGTTCACATCAACGAACCAGTCAAAGGCCTTCGTCTTGCATGGGAAAGATTAGAGACATACGGCGGCTCGGAAGTAGTTGAATGTGCCTTATTTAAATGACTATACGACTTTTCTGAATTATCCAATACAGACCATCGAGGGTTCAAGGAATTAAGCGACCTTCTTCTTGAGTTTGAAATCGTCAAGGGAGACCCGCAGCTACCAGGTCTCAGCTTTCTTGATACCTCTCATGGTGTGGGCCGAATTGTGGAGAAATTACCCCTCAATGTTCAAGATCAATGGGCAACAGCAGGTTCAAAATACAAGGAGCAACATCGCATTCCCTTTCCACCTTTTTCATTCTTCTGTAAGTTCAACAAGGACTTAGCTAGAGCCAAAAACAATCTGAGCTTCAACACCTTGGGGGACCAACATCTTTGGCTCTACTAAACAGACACGAGACTTTCAGTCCCAGACAGAGAAACCCTAAGGGTCCATTCACACGTCCGTAAGTGTTCTGCGGATCCCCAAAACACGGACACTGGCAATGTGCATTTCGCAATTTGCAGACTGCACATCGCCGTCACTATAATAGAAAATGCCTAATCTTGTCCGCATCTGCGGAAATGGAAGCCTGGATGCGGAAGTGCGGATCTGCAAATGCGGATGCGGACAGCACATTCCGGCCCCGTTGAAAATGAATGGGTCTGCACTAGTTCCGCAAAATTGCGGAACGGATGCGGACCCATTTTGCGGACGTATAAATGGACCCTTAAGGTTTAATTTCCGTAAAAAAGACAGGGGTTGTGCCCACTATTAACGCAGCCGCTTTCATTGGAAATGAAAGCCCTAAGGAACCTGATCGTTATTGCCCTATACATGATAAACCACATCCTTTAAGGAAGTGCCGTGTCTTCATAGGAAAGCCCTTTGAGGAACGTAAGGAGTTCCTAAGGAGTCGTAATATCTGCTTCAGATGCTGTGCATCCACTGAGCATTTCGCCACAGACTGTGAGGTTCCAGTCAAGTGTTCTGAATATAATAGTGAGCTACATGTGTCCGCCGTTCACCTGGGACCAATCAGGCGGAACCTAGAACCAAATAGCTGGCGCAAGCCCCATTCCGATCAAGGCAGGGAGAGTCATGGCGGGGAGAGTGCCGACCGACCAACCAATACCGTCACGCCCAGATGCACAGAGGAATGCGGAGAAAGACTTGTGTGCGGTAAGTCTTGTTCCAAGACTTGCCTCGTGGATGTGTTTCCTACTGCACAACCAGAGAAGAACATAAGAACGTACGCTATTCTAGATGACCAAAGTAATTGTTCCCTAGCTAGCCCTAAGTTCTTTGATCTGTTCAGGATAGAGGAAGAAACTACACCCTACACCCTAGGAACATGCTCTGGTCTTGTGACAACCTCAGGAAGAAGAGTTAATGGTTTCACCTTGAAGCCCATCAAAGGAGATAAGAAACTCTCTCTTCCAACCCTTATTGAGTGTGACAAATTGCCGGAGGCAAGGGATGAGATTCCCACACCTGAAGCCACACAGTATTACCCTCATCACCCTCAGGAACATAGCCAGAGAGATTCCTCCTCTTGATAACCATGCCGAGATCTTACTCCTGCTAGGTAAAGACATTCTCGAGGCTCATAAGGTCCTTGAACTTCGCAATGGCCCTTTCAACACTCCATATGCCCAGAAACTTACATTGGGTTAGGTTATCGTTGGGGATGTATGTCTGGACAGAACCTACAGACCCTGCCAAGTACACTCCTTCAGAACCGATGTATTAAGAGGGAGACAAACTTCTTACTTCAGGCAGTGTCCCAACCACTACTATGTGCAAGAGAGCCCCAAGCTGAAAATCAAGGAGCAGCCAGCAAAGCCCTGCGAAATATATCTTAGACCCTGCAGGACATGATGGACAGAAGAGACGGTATCTGGAGTATATTCCCACAGTCCCGGCTCCTGAACATAGATCCTACAAATACGTCATCGATCATTCCAAAAGCTTCCACAGACATGGAGTATAAACCCATGGTGAACTACTCCGCCAGGCTCCTTGGCAAGGAGAAACCTGACAAGGTGACCAAAAGAAGCCTGGCCCATAGTCAAGGAGAAGGCCATACAGCCTCTTGTAAAAGGAGGAGAACGTCTAAGATAAAGGTGGAGAAGAGAGTACCTCTGCCTCTTGAAAGAACGCAGAAGGTGGCAAGAACCAAAGCCTAATTTAAAAGAAGGAGATTTTGTTCTGTTAAGAGACAAACAAGTTGATCGTCTCGACTGGCCTACTGGAATTATTACTAAAGTTGTCTCCAGTTCGGATGGGAAGGTTCGGAAGGTGGAAGTAAGAACCGCGAGAGATGGAGTAACCAAGATCTTCTTCCGCCCTGTTACAGAAGTTGTGTTACTCATTCCTGCAGAACTTTCATGTTGAGATCCCTTCTACCAAAGATGCTCAACATCTTCTAAGACTGTTTCTAGTACCAGCTCTATGGCCCAAATTGAAGACTTATCCTTTTTTGATTTGAATAATGTTCATTGCATGTTTCCTTTTCAGGTAGATGGACATTATTTGCATCTGCAAGCTATTGTTAGTTTATACAATTCCATTGTATGCATATATAGTGGTATCTACCGACGGGGAGTGTTCTGTTCCAGTATCTTGCATTGTGTATTGGTATGCTCCTCTCTTCCCCCCCCCCCCCCCCCCCTGTTTTCAGGCTTTAAGTTAGTTTAGCCTTGCCACTCCCTGTTTTACCAGTGATGCATGGCTCACAGAGTGTGCTCAGCTTTCTGAGTAGCAGCCTAATCTTCTGAGTTAGGAGTTTTTGTTGGCATAATTCTTTTGCCATCTGTATTACCCTGCAACATCTTGTAATACAATCTCTGGATTAAAAGGCTACTTAATTAACGCCTGGGTGTCTGATGCGTAAGATGTAAGTGGAGAAAGTCAAATTCAACAAGTCACTCCCGTGCGCATAGATGTTGCTCTACATAGGTGCGTGATTGTATATATCTGACTTTCGAAACGCCACAGACAACGTATGGTGTAGAAGTCAGAAAAAGAGGCCAGAAGCAGAAAAATAAAATTCAATCTTTACTGTACAGCAAAATGGGAATTGTAGTACATCTAACTATAGCAAAACACAGTTCCAACTGTGCAATTCTATCCCAGATAGCGGGTATGTGCATTTAGGCAAGGATAGGAGTTATGGCCCTCTTTGTACACTTTCTTGCTAGTCACTCTCAGTGGAATCTATAGCAGGCAACAGTACCTTGGTAATAATGGCTATAATGTCCTTTGCAGGAAACAGGGGTTTGATGGCATGTCTATGCCAGGGTGTGTCCAGCTGTGAAGGGTGTCTTAACAATGGCCCCTTACTGCAGCAAAGTCTGAATGGCTGTAGTCATAGATTACTGACTCCTGTGCTTGGCCTTCCAGACTCTAAATTCTACTTTTCTCTCCTTCTCTCTGTGTCTTTCTCTCTTTCCGTGGATCTTGCAGAGATCTGTTAGTATCAGTTGGTTTCTTGGGCCTGAGAGGAGGGAGCATCAGGCACAGATTTCTTCCTCTCTCAACTCTCACTAATCACCCACTAATTGAGCTGGGGGCGGATCTTGGTTACCTACCCAGACTCCTGCAAAGGACTGTGCAATGATTATTAACCCTTGGCTGTGCTATCCAATCGTGGCTATGCTGTGTCCCATACATGGCAAACAAAACTTAGCATTACATTAAAGAATATTAAAGAACAAACCATTTGCAGATACCCCCTGCTCTGGCGTACTGGAAGGACAAAGTGCTAACCCATTATCTGTAGTCTGTACCTTATTACATAAAAAATGGCCGCTGTCATGTTGAGGCCTTACTTGTGATGTCATCATTAGAATCCTGGTAGATGATTCACTTACTTGTGGCATCATAATGGGGGTCATGGCTCATTTACATATGATGTCATAATTGGTAGTGTGTATAAATGGAGGTGACGCACTGACCCCAGCCTTAGTCTCCAGGGCTGGCTTTCACCATTAGGGACCTCTGACGAGCAGCACAGGACCAGATCAGGTAAGTTTGACCGCTTTTCTCTTATGTTTGGGAACTGTTTTGATAATCTTACTTTTCTTTCTTTTCTAAACAACGTGAGTGTTACTGTGTGACCCTCTGTGGCCCCCGAAAATCTGCCTCAGGTGCGACACTCAACTTCCTTTAATAGAAGAATCCCAGGAGAAAGCAAAGCCTCCATCTCACATAATGGGCCAGAGCCACAGAAATCCAAGACCATTTTATAATAAATAAAATGTTTTTTGTGTGTGTGATTCTTTAAAAAAACAATTGTTGTGTTTTTTTTTTCTTAAATATTAAATTGTGCCATTTCTCCTGTGCCCCTGTTTTCTATAGATATCTTAGGGGTGTACTGAACAGATACAGGGCTGAACCCTTAAAGGATGGGTAACCAATGAACTCCAAAGAAGAAATCAATTACCCCCTTAGGGATCGGGCTCATTTTTATTTATAAAAAAATTGCAAATTTACCAAACATTTTAAAAAATTAGCAAATTTTTAAGTTTCAATTTCTTTACTTTTATAATACACAGTAATACCTACAAAAATAGTTATTACTTTACATTCCCCATATGTCTACTTCATGGTTGGATCATTTTGGGAATTACTTTTTATTTTTTGGGGATGTTACAAGGCTTAGAAGTTTAGAAGCAAATCTTGAAATTTTCAAAAACCCACTTTTTAAGGACCAGTTCAGGTCTGAAGTCACTTTGTGAGGCTTAGGCTACTTTCACACTAGCGCTTGATCGGATCCGTTCTGAACGGATCCGATCATATTAATGCAGACGGAGGCTCCGTTCAGTACGGATCCGTCTGCATTAATAACTTAGAAAATTTTCTAAGTGCGCAAGATGCCTGAGCGGATCCGTTCAGACTTTCAATGTAAAGTCAATGGGGGACGGATCCGCTTGAAGATTGAGCCATATGGTGACCTCTTCAAGCGGATCCGTTCCCATTGACTTACATTGTAAGTCTGAACGGATCCGCTCGCCTCCGCACGGCCAGGCGGACAGCTGAACGCTGCAAGCAGCGTTCAGCTGTCCGCCTGTCCGTGCGGAGGCGAGCGGAGCGGAGGCTGAACGCCGCCAGACTGATGCAGTCTGAGTGGATCCGCTCCATTCAGACTGCATCAGGGCTGGACGGAGGCGTTCGGGTCCGCTCGTGAGCTTCTTCAAACGGAGCTCACGAGCGGACCGACGAATGCTAGTGTGAAACTAGCCTTACATAATAGAAACCACCCAAAAATTACCCCATTCTAGAAACTACACCCCTCAAGGTATTCAAAACTGATTTTACAAACTTTGTTAACCCTTTAGGTGTCCCACAAGAATTAATGAAAAATAGATATACAATTTAAAAATTTTACTTTTTTGGCAGATTTTCCATTTTAATAATTTTTTATATTTTTTTTTCCAGTTACAAAGCAAGGGTTAACAGCCAAACAAAACTCAAAATTTATGGCCCTGTTTCTGTAGTTTACATAAACACCCCATATTTGGTCGTAAACTGCTGTACGGGCCCACGGCAGGGCACAGAATTAAAGGAATGCCATACAGTTTTTGGAAGGCAGATTTTGCTGGACTGGTTTTTTGACAACATGTCCCATTTGAAGCCCCCTGATGCACCGCTAGAGTAGAAACCCTGAAGAAGTTACCTCATTTTAGAAACTACACCCCTCAAGGTATTCAAAACAGATTTTACAAACTTGTTAACCCTTTAGGTGTTCCACAAGAATTAATGGAAAATAGAGATACAATTTCAAAATTTCACTGTTTTGGCTGAATTTCTATTTTAATTATTTTTTTCCAGTTGCAAAGCAAGGGTTAACATCCAAACAAAACTCAATATTTATGGCCATGATTCTGTAGTTTACAGAAACACCCAATATGTGGTGGGAAACTGCTGTACAGGCACACGGCAGGGCACAGAAGGAAAGGAATGCCATACAGTTTTTGGAAGGCATATTTTGCTGGACTGGTTTTTTGACAACATGTCCCATTTGAAGCCCCCCTGATGCACCCCTAGAGTAGAAACTCCAAAAAAGTGACTTCATTTTAGAAACTACACCCCTCAAGGTATTCAAAACTGATTTTACAAACTTTGTTAACCCTTTAGGTGTTCCACAAGAATTAACGGAAAAAAGAGATACAATTTCAAAATTTTACTTTTTGGGCAGATTTTCCATTTAATTTTTTTTACAGTTACAAAGCAAGGGTTAACAGCCGGACAAAACTCAATATTTATGGCCCTGATTCTGTAGTTTACAGAAACACCCCATATGTGGTTGTGAGACTGCTTTACGGGCACACGGCAGGGCACAGAAGGAAAGGAATGCCATACGGTTTTTGAAAGGCAGATTTTGCTGGACAGTTTTTTTTTGTTATTTACAACATTTATGGTATTTTTATAGAGCAGGTTGTCAAGGATCTGGCGATACCTAATATGTATACTTTTTTTTAATTATGTAAGTTTTACTCAATGATTTCATTTTTGAAACAAAAAAAATAATGTTTTGGTGTCTCCATAGTCTGAGAGCCATAGTTTTTTCAGTTTTTGGGCGATTATCTTGGGTAGGGTATGATATTTGCGGGATGAGATGACGGTTTGATTTATATTTTTTTATGCTATTCACCTGAAGGGTTAGGTCATGTGATATTTTTATAGAGCATTTTACACAATGATTTCATTTTTTAAACCAGAAAAAAATCATGTTTTAGTGTCTCCAAAGTCTGAGAGCCATAGTTTTTTCAGTATTTGGGTGATTATTTTGGGTAGATTTTGCGAGATGAGTTGACGGTTTGATTGGCACTATTTTGGGGTGCGTATGACTTTTTGATTGCTTGCTATTACACTTTTTGTGATGTAAGGGGACAAAAAATGGCTTTTTTATACACCGTTTATATATATTTTTTTTTATGGTGTTCACCTGAGGGGTTCGGTAATGTGATATTTTTATAGAGCAGGTTATTACTGACGAGGCGATACCTAATATGTATACTTTTTTTTTTTTTACATATTCTGAGCCATAGTTTTTTTATTTTTTGGGCGATTGTCTTAGGTAGGGGCTCAATTTTTTGCGGGATGAGGTGACGGTTAGACTGGTACCATTTTGGTGGTCATACGCCTTTTTGATCGCTTGCTGTTATACTTTTTGTGATGTAAGGTAATAAAAAATTGTTTATTTAGCACAGTTTTTATTTTTTACGGTGTTCATCTGAGGGGTTAGGTCATGTGATATGTTTAAAGAGCCGATAGATACGGACGCGGCGATACCTAATTTGTCAACTTTTTTTTTCCCCTATTTTTTACATTTATTTTTTAACTTTATTTGGGGGAAATGACGTTTTTGTTTTTTTTTCACTTTATTTTATTTCCCACTTTGGGAATTCAACTTTTGGGGGTCTAATTCCCTTTACAATGCATTCCAATACTTCTGTATTGCATTAAGAAAAAGATTTTTCGTGCACTAGAGTAGTGCACCAATTGATACCTTCTGGCGCAAAGACACAACCTCAGTGGATAGGTAAAAGGGTCTTTTATTGATAAATGACAACGCGTTTCAGAGTCAATATACTCCTTTTTCAAGTCAATCTGGTCCGTGCTGGTGTTTGAAGGGATAGGATGCTGCTGCTGTGAGGGAGAGAATAGGAAAGAATCTGTAATCTGAAGTGCTTGTGTCATGGTCTTACCTTCTCACTGTTCTCCTTCGTTTGACATGTGCTGGCGGCCATCTTGGTTTCTGGGTTTCTTGTAGCCTCCCACCCTGCGGCTCCTCCTTCCCACTGGGAGGAGCTGGATGCCTAGCTCATATATATAGAAGGTCTGTGGCTTCAGTTCCTTGCTTGGTCCTCCTGTGTGCACATGCTTCAAAGACTGCTGCTGCTTCTGGTTCCTGATCCTGGCCTCGTCTGACTACCCCGTTGGTTCCCGATCCTGGCTTCGTCTGACTACCCCGTTGGTTCCTGATCCTGGCTACGTCTGACTACCCTCCTGGTTCCTGACCTCCGTCTACGCAAGACCCTGCTTCAGTTTAGCCATCCGTTTGGACTTTAGCTACGGCTTGATTTTCAATAAAGCCTTCTTATTCCACCTATCTCTGTTGTACGTCTGGTTCATGGTTCCATGACATTAGGACCAAGCCATGAATTCTGACGGTACAGGGCCATCCTCGCTACCTACGCTGGTTGCCAGACTTGATCAGCAGGATCACCTGTTGGGTCGGTTCGCTGTGGCGTTACAAACCCTGCTTGAACGCACGGCTCATTTAGCTTCCGTTGCCGATGGGTCGGTTGTCGCTCCTGGGCCCGCTCCTACTGCCGCTCCGGTTGTTGCGCCAGAGTCTACCCCGACACCTGTTGCTGCACCTGCGGTGTTTCGGGGTATGACCGGTTCTGCCCCCCTTCCACAGCGCTTTGGGGGAGAGCCAACTCAGTGCCGAGGTTTCCTTAACCAGGTGGCCATTTATTTCGAGTTGCTGCCACATGCCTTTCCTACTGAGAGATCAAAGGTGGGCTTCTTGATCTCGCTGCTCTCGGACAAGGCCTTGGCCTGGGCCAGCCCTTTATGGGAGAACAACAATCCGGTGGTTGCCGAGTTTTCCGGTTTTGTTGCTTCTCTTCGGAAGGTATTCGATGTGCCGGCTCGTGCTGCCTCTGCTGCGAAGCTCCTTATGTCCATCAGACAGGGTTCACGATCCGTAGCTGAATACGCCATTGAGTTTCGTACCCTGGCAGCAGAGGTGGGCTGGAATAATGAGGCTCTGGTCGCTGCTTTCTCTCATGGTCTCTCGGATGCCTTGAAGGATGAGATTGCAGCCAAGGACCTACCAGTGGAGCTCGAGTCCCTTATTTCTTTCCTGATTTTGATTGACACCAGACTCAGGGAGAGACCTTCCTTTAAGGAGAGCCTGCGGAGGCCTTCTAACAGATTGGCGCCTACGTTTGCTGTCCCACCCGTGCCTCCCTCTCCTCCCACGCCTCCTGGGGATGACTGGTCTGGGGGTCAACCCATGCAGCTGGGGGTTGCTCGCCTGTCCGAGGGGGAGAGGGTACTCCGGAGACGCGAGGGCCGATGCATGTACTGTGGTCTCGGTGGGCATTTTCGGTTGGCATGCCCGAACCGTCCGGGAAACGCTCGCACCTGAGATCCTGTCGGGGGCAGATCTTGGGTGGAGTCTCCTCGTCCCCGGTTTCCCGTGTTGACAAACCACTGATTACTGTTGTCCTCTCCTGGGTCGGGGGCTCGGTGACGACCCAGGCGTTGGTGGACTCTGGTGCTGGTGGCTTGTTCATTGATAGTGTGTTCGCCGCCGCCAATTCCATTCCTCTGCAGCCTCGAGGTTCCCCACTGGCTCTTGAGGCGATAGACGGCAGACCCCTTCTGCCGCCACACGTGACTCAGGAGACCCTTCCAGTGGGGATGGCCATTGGTGCCGTTCACAGAGAGTCGGTCTGTCTCCAGGTTATTTCGTCTCCACACTACTCGGTGGTCTTGGGGTACCCCTGGCTCCAGAAGCATAATCCGACTTTCGATTGGAGATCGGCCGAGATCCTCTCGTGGTCACCGCAGTGTGGGGCTAGTTGCATCCATGGGACTGTCAAGTTGCTGTGTACTTCCTCGGACTCTCTGTTGCCTCCTGAATACGAGGAGTACCGGGATGTATTCGATAAGGTGCGTGCGGTTGCCCTACCTCCGCACCGCCCATACGATTGTGCCATAGAGTTACAATCTGGTGCCGTTCCTCCTCGTGGCAAAGTCTATCCACTGTCGGTAGCGGAGAATGAGGCCATGGAGGAGTACGTGAGGGAGGCGCTTTCACGCGGACACATTCGCAAATCCTCGTCCCCGGCAGGGGCTGGATTTTTCTTTGTGAAAAAGAAGGGCGGTGAGTTGAGGCCTTGCATCGACTACAGGGGTCTCAATCGCATCACGATCAAGAACGCTTACCCGATACCCTTGATTTCCGAGCTGTTCGATCGCCTCAAAGGGGCCACGGTCTTTACCAAACTCGACCTGAGGGCGGCATATAACCTGGTAAGGATCAAGGCGGGCGATGAGTGGAAGACCGCGTTTAACACCAGGACCGGTCATTATGAATCCTTGGTTATGCCCTTTGGGTTGTGCAATGCGCCCGCAGTCTTCCAGGAATTCATCAACGATGTTTTCCGTGACCTGTTGCAGCAGTGTGTGGTGGTCTATTTGGATGACATCTTGGTATATTCTGCATCCATGGAGGCTCACATTCTGGATGTCAGACGAGTGTTGCAACGCTTACGAGAGAACAAGCTGTTCGGTAAGCTTGAGAAATGCGAATTTCACCGATCCCAGGTAACCTTCTTAGGTTACATCATTTCCGCTGAGGGGTTCTCCATGGATCCTGAGAAGGTTTCGGCTGTCTTACAGTGGCCCCAGCCCAGTGGGCTTCGTGCCCTGCAGCGCTTTTTGGGCTTCGCCAATTATTATCGGAAGTTCATCAGGGACTTTTCCATGCTAGCCAAGCCTCTCACGGATCTGACCAGGAAGGGCAGTAATCCTCAGGTCTGGCCGCTCGAGGCCATCCGAGCTTTTGAGGCTCTAAAGTCCGCCTTTGTGTCGGCTCCGATTCTGTCGCATCCCAACCCTGGGTTGCCTTTTGTCCTCGAGGTGGACGCGTCTGAGACGGGAGTAGGCGCCCTCCTGTCTCAGCGTAGAACACCAGAGGGTCCTCTGCTTCCTTGTGGGTTTTACTCCCGGAAACTGTCTTCCGCGGAGTGCAACTATCAGATTGGTGACAGGGAGTTATTGGCCATCGTGCAGGCCCTTAAAGAATGGAGGCACTTGCTCGAGGGCTCGGTGGTTCCGGTTCTCATCCTGACGGACCACAAGAATCTGACCTACCTCTCTGAGGCCAAGAGATTGACACCACGTCAGGCCAGATGGGCTCTGTTCTTGTCACGTTTTAATTACGTGGTCTCCTACCTACCCGGCTCCAAGAACATCAGAGCGGATGCCTTATCACGGCAGTACTCCGAGCTGTCCGGGGAGGAGTCGATTCCGACTACGGTCATACCCCCGAATCAGATCCTGGCTGCTATTCGCACCAGCCTGACCTCTCCTCTGGGTGAGCAGATTTTGGCGGCTCAATCTGGTGCTCCCTCTGGGAGACCCAACGGCAGATGTTTTGTGCCTGAGGAGTTGCGCACTCGGTTGTTGCGAACCTACCATAACTCCAAGGCCGCGGGGCACCCTGGAAAGAATCAGCTGTCCTGGGCGGTTTCACGTCTGTTCTGGTGGCCTTCTCTACGTTCCGACATCGCCGCATATGTAGCGGCATGCTCCGTTTGTGCCCAGAGTAAGTCCCCTCGGCACCTTCCGTTGGGCCTTTTGCAACCCATAGCCACCGGGGAGCGTCCATGGTCACACCTGGGGATGGATTTCATTGTGGACCTTCCTGCATCCCGAGGCCATACGGTCATTCTCATGATTGTGGATCGGTTTTCCAAAATGTGCCACTGTGTTCCTCTCAAGAAGTTACCCTCTGCACAAGAGTTGGCCTCGATTTTTGCCAGGGAGGTCTTCCGGTTGCACGGTTTGCCCAAGGAGATTGTGTCGGATCGGGGGAGTCAGTTTGTGTCCAGGTTCTGGCGCGCCTTTTGCTCCCAGTTGGGGATTCATCTCTCTTTCTCCTCGGCCTACCACCCTCAGTCCAATGGGGCCGCAGAACGATCCAATCAGGCCTTGGAGCAATTCCTTCGTTGCTATGTCTCCGATCACCAAGACAATTGGGTTGACCTCCTGCCTTGGGCTGAGTTTGCCAGGAACACGGCGGTGAACTCTTCCTCTGGGACGTCTCCCTTCATGGCCAATTATGGGTTCCAACCTGCCGTGTTACCGGAGGTATTCTCTCCCCAGGATACTCCGGCTGTGGAGGATCACCTTTCCGTCCTACGTACTTCTTGGGTACAGATCCAGAGGTCCCTTGAGGTCTCTGCGCAACGCCAGAGACTCCAGGCTAATCGCAGACGAGCGCCCGCTCCTTCCTACCAGGTCGGAGACCGTGTATGGTTGTCCACCCGCAACCTCAACCTTCGAGTGCCCACTCCCAAGCTGGCGCCTCGCTTTGTTGGTCCCTTCCGAGTGCTTCACAGGGTAAACCCGGTAGCCTATGCCCTTGCGCTTCCTCCTGGCATGCGGATCTCCAACGTGTTTCATGTCTCCCTGTTGAAGCCATTGGTGTGTAATCGTTTCACTTCCTCGGTTCCTCGGCCCCGTCCGGTCCAAGTGGGCAATCGTGAGGAATATGAGGTGAGCAATATCCTGGACTCACGCCTGGTCCGCGGTCGGTTGCAGTTTTTGGTTCATTGGCGTGGTTATGGTCCAGAGGAGCGTTCCTGGGTTCCCTCCACAGATGTCCATGCTCCTGCGTTGCTCCGAGCCTTCCACGCACGCTTCCCTCTGAAACCGTTCCTTACTCCGCGGAGGAGTGGCCCTTGAGGGGGAGGTACTGTCATGGTCTTACCTTCTCACTGTTCTCCTTCGTTTGACATGTGCTGGCGGCCATCTTGGTTTCTGGGTTTCTTGTAGCCTCCCACCCTGCGGCTCCTCCTTCCCACTGGGAGGAGCTGGATGCCTAGCTCATATATATAGAAGGTCTGTGGCTTCAGTTCCTTGCTTGGTCCTCCTGTGTGCACATGCTTCAAAGACTGCTGCTGCTTCTGGTTCCTGATCCTGGCCTCGTCTGACTACCCCGTTGGTTCCCGATCCTGGCTTCGTCTGACTACCCCGTTGGTTCCTGATCCTGGCTACGTCTGACTACCCTCCTGGTTCCTGACCTCCGTCTACGCAAGACCCTGCTTCAGTTTAGCCATCCGTTTGGACTTTAGCTACGGCTTGATTTTCAATAAAGCCTTCTTATTCCACCTATCTCTGTTGTACGTCTGGTTCATGGTTCCATGACAGCTTGTTAACTCAGCGATCTACATAGATTTTTCTTTGTGGGTGCGGTTCAGTGCACAATCTTTTTACCCTGCCCTGAGCCCAGTGACACAGAAAAATAACTTTTATTCGCCTGTTATTTAGGTGGACGGCGGCAGCCATTTCATGCAAGCTCATTGCACCAGCACAACATATGTGCATTTGTGACATTCAAATCCAAGCTTGAAATACTGCGATAATAATCTGGGTTTAAAAAAAATACAATTTTTGGCAATATCCTATATCTGGTGCCTTTGCAGCATTTGTCAGTGTGAAATAGAAGCTTGCAATACTTCAATAATTTTATGGGTTTAAAAAATCACCCATTTTTTGCAATACCCTACATCTGGGGCCTATTTTGGACAAAAAACTAAATGTGCAGCCTTTGCTGCATCTGTCAGTGTGAGATACACGCATTAGATACTGGTGTTCTATTCTGCTATTTAAAAAAGCACCCATTTTGGGCAATCCCCTATATCTGGGGCCTATGCTGCATTTGTTATTGTGACATACAAGCTTGAAATACTGCAATGATATTCTGGGTTTAATAAAACACCCATTTTTGGCAATACCCTACATCAGGGGCCTATGCTTCATCTGTCTGTGTGAGATACACGCATTAGATACTGGTGTTCTATTCTGTTATTAAAAAAACACCCATTTTGGGCAAAAAACTAAATTTGCAGCCTTTGCTGCATCTGTCAGTGTGAGAGACACGCGTTAGATACTGGTGTTCTATTCGGTTATTAAAAAAAACACCCATTTTGGGCAAGATCCTAAATTTGATAAATATGAGGAGAGCGTCAAGGGACGTGGCCCCGGTCGTGGTGCTGCTGGTGGAGCTCCTGTAGCAGGGAGAGGACATGGTCGATCTGTGCCAGCTACACGCACAAGTGAAACACCTTCCTCAGGTGCGAGTAGGCGACAGAACCTTCAGGGTTATTTGGTTGGACCTAATGTGAACCGAGAGCAAGGCAGGTGGTTTGACTCTGCAACCAGAAAAGAGTGCGTACGCAGAGGTCAAGATTAAGAAACTTGCATTTACTATAAATTAATAAAAGCAGGTTAACAGTGAAGTTACAGAGGTAAAGACAAGCAAAATATTCAAAACAGTATAAACAATACAAGTCAAATACTGCAACAATTTTCACCTTTACTGTGTCCGTATTCACAGTGCAGACACTAAGAAATAACAGTCCCAGGAACTATCCCTAACTGACCCTAACTTTCAAGCGGGTGCGCACCCCCCTTATCCCAGTGGTCCAAGTGGACCTCTTACAGTTTGTGGAAGTGCACGGTGGGGCCCGATGTCGTCCTTTTCCTTTAACCAGCGCAGGATCCGCAACAAAGAAGTCCTCCTCAGCAGGCCGGAAAACCAGTTGAATATAATCCAGGATTATTACAGTTACTGTCCGGTACCTCGACAGCACTGTGAGTCTCTTTACTGTTTGGGGCAATCCACTCAGCCAAATGTCGGCTCCACAGGTTAGTTGCTGCACACAGTCCTTTTAACTTGGCTTCACTAAGTGCACGGTCTCTTTATACTCCATCCGTCTCTAGACTGAAGTTCACACAGCTTGGCTGCACAGGAACGTCCTTTAGTATCTCCACACACGTCTTACACAGCACAGAACTTGTTTTCTTTCTTGCCAAGATGGCAGCCGTTATAGTTCCAGTCTCTCTTCCTCTTTCTTCCTGCTCACACTGAGGCAGGCTGACATCATAAGGGGCGTGTCACTTCAACACTTAACTGCTGCCTTAAAGAGCCAGTATCACATTAATACACTTTCTCTATGGTAAACTTCAATGCAAATTGGTCCTATGCTGCCATCTACTGACCAAACGAATACTGCAGGCATTTACATTTCTCTGTATTACTGAAATAGCATTATACATTACATTTTAACACAGTTTACCAGGATAATGAAACTTAGAGACATTACATGACTGCTTCTTACATATTCCCCCCCACTTTAAGATTGGCAGTCCCTGCCAATGACTGAATATCCAGGGCTGTACTCTTATACGTAGAGTGGTAATGTACCGTTGTATGGCAGGCCAAATAAACTCGTCCTGCGCATACCGAACAGGGGGAATGCCAGCATTTGGTCTAGTGGTGCATCTGAGAACCACTGGTATACTCTGGGGTACTGTATCCATAGGCTGAGAAGGACCAGCAGACTCCGCACCGGAGGGGGCACAGGCTGGGGGCACAATAGTCACAGATGGAACATCCTCAGGAGATGGGATTGGCCAACAATCATCTTCATCGTCGTAAGCCCATTCCACACCACCAGTCTCGGACTGTGGGAGCTCGTTGACATTATCAGTTTCATCACAATTTGCTGCTTCAGATTGACACAGGCGCAACATATTTCTGTGAAGTACTCGGACACAATCAGTTCCTTCCTTCTGGACTTCGTACACAGGCCCATTTGCATACTTGCGGGCAACTACACGATACGGCACAGCCTCCCACCTGCTTTCCAATTTTCCTTGAGGCTTCTTGACACGTACCAGCACCAGGTCACCTGGCTGCAATGGTGCCCTTTGCACCGGGGTCTTATCAGGATGAGAATTTTCTTGCAGACGCTGCCGCACCAATCGATGAACTGTCTCAAGTCTCTGCCGGTGTGCTCGCACCCAGGAGGCTGGATCTCTTGGAGGGAACCCATCCACATCATTTAACTGTAACTCTCCGACACTTCGCCCAGACCGTCCAAAGAGGAGAATATAAGGAGAATACCCCGTTGTAGAATGGACCTGATTGTTATAGGCCCACACCATCTCAGACAAAAACTGAGGCCACTGTAACTTCTTGTCCTCCTCCAAAGTCCGCACCATCTGTAGCAGAGTTCTATTAAATCGTTCGCAGGCTCCGTTTCCTTGGGGATGGTATGGAGTCGTGTGCGACTTCTTTATCCCGTAGATACGTTGAACTTCTTTCATTACATGTCCCTCAAAGCAAGCCCCTTGGTCAGAGTGGATGCGTTGTGGACACCCGTACACTCGGATGAAATCTTGGCATAGGGCTCGAGCTGCCGACTCAGCGGTCTGGTCCTTGGTGGCGGTCACCACCGCAAATTTGGTGAAGTGGTCCACCATTACGAGGCAGTACTGGTGCCCACTGTTGGATGGGCCCACCATTAGGTAGTCTATCATGACGATCTCCAAAGGTTCCTGGGTCACTATGGTTTGCAGGGGAGCTCTTTGTTCTATTGCCTTATGGATCTCACAAGTTCGACATCTATGACATACTTCTTCGACCATTTGACGGAGAGCTGGACAGTAAATCAGTCGCTGTAGCCAACGAAAGGTCTTCTCATGACCAAAATGTCCATTCTTATTATGAGCCTCAAGAGCCAATGATTGAGCCAGTTCACTAGGCACTACGATTTGGTAACAAATGTCGATTTCAGAAGGCAGATATACCTTTCGGCATAGCACTCCATTTTTCATCTCTAACTTTTCCCACTGACTCAGGACTAATAGCATTTCACGTGTCAGTCGTTCTCTTTCCTCTTTACAGGGCTTCTTGCCTTTCTCAACACACTTGATCATTTTCGCCAGCCCCTCATGGGCCTGCTGTATTTGCACCCATTCCTGTCGTGAGGGGCCAAAGAAAGGAGCCGTTTCGGTCCCTTCCACTGCACACTGCATAGCAGTGACCAAGGCTTGTGAAAATCTGCTGAAGTCAGGCATCTCCACATGCTCCAACTCATGATCCACGTCTCCGCTGGGGGCCTGGGTAGTTACCCTAGAAAGTCCATCGGCATTTTGGTTCTCCGTCTTGGACCGATACTTAATGCGGTAATTGAACTTAGACATTCGGGCTATCCACCTCTGCTCCAAAGCCCCGAGCTTGGCATTTTCCAGGTGAGCCAATGGGTTGTTGTCAGTCAGTACTAAGACTTCAGCTCTGGTCAAATACTCAGAGAATTTCTCAGTCATGGCCCATACCAGTGCCAACAGTTCTAACTTAAATGAACTATAACTGTCAGGGTTTCTCTCAGAATCTCGCAAGGATCGGCTGGCATACGCTAAGACACGCTCTTGGCCATCCTGGAACTGAGAGAGCACCGCTCCGAGACCATAGAGGCTTGCATCGGTATATAGCTGGAAGGGCAAGTGGTAATCAGCATACGCCAAGATTGGGGCCGTTGTAAGAGCATCCTTCAATGCCTGGAAGGCGTGTTCCTGTTCAGGGCCCCATTTCACGGACCGGTTCTTCGGACCCCCGGCGATGCCTCGTAGTAGAGCATTAAGTGGCGCTGCTACTCTAGCAAAGTCCTTAATAAACCGTCGATAGTAGCCGGCTACTCCCAGGAACGCCCTCACTTCTCGCAGGGTAGTCGGTGTCGGCCAGTCTTGAACAGCCGCTATCTTGTCCCTTGACGGCCTCACCCCTTCTCCTGATACACAATGACCCAAGTAATCAATTTCAGATTGGAACAACCGACATTTACTGGGTTTCAGTTTGAGCCCATGTTCCCGCAATCGTTGAAATACTTGTCCCAACTGGCGGAGATGGTCCTCAAAGTTTGCAGAGTACACTATAATGTCATCCAAGTAGATGAGAGTGAATTCAAAGTTGAAGTCACCAAGACATTTCTCCATCAATCGTTGAAACGTTCCAGGTGCATTTGTCAATCC
This sequence comes from Bufo gargarizans, assembly GCF_014858855.1. Taxonomy (NCBI): domain Eukaryota; kingdom Metazoa; phylum Chordata; class Amphibia; order Anura; family Bufonidae; genus Bufo; species Bufo gargarizans. The sequence continues at coordinate 159,772,883 of NC_058082.1, read as the reverse complement.
AAAGGGCATCCGGTTAAATTCGTATAGTCCCATGGGCAAGATAAAGGCTGTCTTTTCCTTATCTTTCTCGGCCATTGGCACCTGCCAATACCCACTAGCCAGGTCTAGTGAGGAGAAGTACCGGGCTCTTCCTAGTGCCGAAAGGGACTCCTCAATCCGAGGTAAGGGGTAGGAATCTCGTACGGTGCAGGTATTCAACTTTCGATAGTCTACGCAAAACCGAATGGACCCATCTTTCTTCCTTACTAGTACCACTGGAGCTGCCCAGGGACTTTGGCTTTCTTGAATGATCCCACTCTGCAGCATCTGGGTCAACAGTTCTTTCACCTCCTGATACATCTGTGGAGGAATTTGTCGGTAGCGCTCTCTGATTGGAGGGGTGTCTCCTGTGGGAATCTCATGGTAGATCCCTGTTGTACATCCAAAATCTTCAGCATGACGTGCAAAGGTTGTGCGGTTTTCCCATAACAGTTCCTCTACCTTCCGGATCTGTTCCAGAGAACACAAAGAAGTCTCTATCTTCATCTGATCTCGAATTGCACCCCACAGGGGTGGGGTTCTCGCCTTCCCCCATAGACACGGTTACGGCCCATTCACCTCGTTCAGCCGGCCTCAACTGCATCGGGGTCGCTTTCCTCACTTCCTCCGGAGTCACATAGAGGTTAGCCAGCAGCCTTCCTGGGGCTAGGTCTACACTCTGATCCTGAGTGTTCACACATCGGAGGGGTACTCTCCCATTGCGGACTACTGCCAAGGAACGGGCTACTAGCGGATCAACACTTCTTCCGGCTGTCGGCAGTGGTTCTATCAACACAGCTATGCCCTCTAGTTTCCTACAGGTGCCTACAGGCATGGACACTATCATCTCCCGTCTGGGTGGCAACGTAACTTTTGTATGCAGAGGGACCGAAATTCAAGCAAGAGGACACTGTGCATCTGAACTTTTCTGTAAGCCACATGTTCGGACCAGCCGCTGGAAGGCCGTTTGAGTAGGCCGATGGCTAGTGGTTTCTCTCCAATAACCGTGACCTTTCTTTTCAAAGAGAATCTGATCCAATTCTTTTAACACATTCATCCCCAAGATGACAGGGACCTTTACTTCATGTGACTCCTGTACTACCACAATGCCTTTCTTGCCTAGATCTTGGCCACATAATCTGAAATTCATCCAGGCCACTCCCACCACCGGTACTGGTAACTGATTAGCTGCGACCACTCGTATGAATGTACGGGGATCATATTTCACATGTCGCTGAAAATACCGTTCGTAACAGTCTCTACTCAGGGTCGTTACTTGGGAACCCGTGTCAATCATCCCGGTAACCGGAATACCTTCCAATTCCATCTGTATGATGGGACTTGCAGCGATCAGATCCTCTTCAGGGCATTCTCCTCTCATAGTCTCCTCAGTTTCCCCTACTGCCCGCCCTACTGCAGCAGGGGATTTCAGTTTTAACGGCGGTCTCTCATAAGCTTGTCGCTGCTCTGGACATCTAGCAGCAATGTGGCCCACGCGTCCACACTCCCAGCAGCGTATTTCCCGTCGCTCTGGCCATCGGTTTGGGCCCCTTCGGTAAGCCCCATCGCTCTCTCCTGAGAGTTGTACTACATTATTGGGACCCCTTCGGTAGGTCCTATCCTCATCCCTCCAGTAGGGTTGTGGGTGATTCTGACCTTCTTGGTGTGAACGGCCCACCCCTTCGTCTCTAGTTTTCTGGAGGCCTGCAATTCTCATTGAATTCTCATTACAATTGGTTTGTAGGTGTTCCATTTGCTCTTGCAATTTCTGCATTACTGTAAGTATCTCTTTAACTGTCCCTTTTTCCACTGTTTCTACGCCAGAGCTAGCACCCTGCGACAATGTAACTCCAACTGCGGTCTGAGGCTTCTGAACCATACTATTGGCACGTGAGATGGCCTCCACCTGTACGTCATGAAATTTAGCATCAGTCTCCCGTCGTATAAAGTCCTGCATAGCAACAGTCAAGCTGCCATCACGGATCCCCAGAACAAACTGGTCACGGAGTGTCCGATCAGGGTTACAGAAGGCTGGTGAGCCCCCTCTTTCCTTCCCTTGAATAACTCGGAGCAGTTCTTGTAGGGCATTTGCATACTGAGGGAGACTTTCATTCTCCTTTTGTACCCTCTGGAAGAACCGTGCCTGCAGGGACCCCAGCAATGCGGTTTCTCCATAAATAGTTTCTAGAATCTGGACAACTTGCTCAAATGTCTGTCTTTGTTCAAATGGCCGCAATATCACTGTAGTCTTAGCATCTCCTTGTAACGTCAATATGGCTAGCTCTACTAGTACTTCTGGTGCGGTCTGGTACATGCGCTGTACCATTCGTATCTGCTCTGCCCACACACTCACAGACATATTATTGCCATCAAACTTTGCTAACTGACTCATTACAGCCCCTGCTGGCATTCTTCCTTCAGCACCATCCCTCCTAACGGGTGCGTCGCCGTCCATTCTGGTAGGCGGATCCTGCCGACTACGCCAGTTTGTGAACCGAGAGCAAGGCAGGTGGTTTGACTCCGCAACCAGAAAAGAGTGCGTACGCAGAGGTCAAGATTAAGAAACTTGCATTTACTATAAATTAATAAAAGCAGGTTAACAGTGAAGTTACAGAGGTAAAGACAAGCAAAATATTCAAAACAGTATAAACAATACAAGTCAAATACTGCAACAATTTTCACCTTTACTGTGCCCGTATTCACAGTGCAGACACTAAGAAATAACAGTCCCAGGAACTATCCCTAACTGACCCTAACTTTCAAGCGGGTGCGCACCCCCCTTATCCCAGTGGTCCAAGTGGACCTCTTACAGTTTGTGGAAGTGCATGGTGGGGCCCGATGTCGTCCTTTTCCTTTAACCAGCGCAGGATCCGCAACAAAGAAGTCCTCCTCAGCAGGCCGGAAAACCAGTTGAATATAATCCAGGATTATTACAGTTACTGTCCGGTACCTCGACAGCACTGTGAGTCTCTTTACTGTTTGGGGCAATCCACTCAGCCAAATGTCGGCTCCACAGGTTAGTTGCTGCACACAGTCCTTTTAACTTGGGTTCACTAAATGCACGGTCTCTTTATACTCCATCCATCTCTAGACTGAAGTTCACACAGCTTGGCTGCACAGGAACGTCCTTTAGTATCTCCACACACGTCTTACACAGCACAGAACTTGTTTTCTTTCTTGCCAAGATGGCAGCCGTTATAGTTCCAGTCTCTCTTCCTCTTTCTTCCTGCTCACACTGAGGCAGGCTGACATCATAAGGGGCGTGTCACTTCAACACTTAACTTCTGCCTTAAAGAGCCAGTATCACATTAATACACTTTCTCTATGGTAAACTTCAATGCAAATTGGTCCTATGCTGCCATCTACTGACCAAACGAATACTGCAGGCATTTACATTTCTCTGTATTACTGAAATAGCATTATACATTACATTTTAACACAGTTTACCAGGATAATGAAACTTAGAGACATTACATGACTGCTTCTTACACTAATGCGGCTCTACGAATGGTGAGGCCAGAACAAGTACAGGCGATAGTAGATTGGGTTGCTGACAGTGCCTCCAGTTCCTTCCCATCCAGTCTCCTGATGAAAGATCAGAGTTAGCACCTGCAGCCGATGTCAATGAGTCTTTCACCTCACCCCCTTGCAAATCAGCCAAGCAGTCTGAGCCCCAAGTCATGCATCAGTATCTTCTGCTTTTTGATGACTATGCTAGCAGGGTTTCCCAGGGCCATCCACCTAGCCCTGCCCCAGAAGTGGAAGAGATTGAGTGCACAGATGCCCAACCACTTAGGTTTCAAGATGTGTACATGGGAGGACCACCGCAGCACGTCTCGGATGATGACGAAACACAGGTGCCAACTGCTGTGGCTTTCGAAAGTGTGCAGACCGACAAGGAGGGCAGGGGTGAAGACTGGGTGGAAGATGATGTGGAGGACAATGAGGTCCTCGACCCCACATGGAATCAAGGTCATGCTAGGGACCTGTGTAGTTGGGAGGAAGAGGCGGTGGTCGCACAGAGCCACCAGCACAGCAAAAGAGGGAGCAGGATGCAAAAGCGGAGCGGCTGTCCCCTAGACAGTACGCCTGCTACTGCCCACCGCAGCAAGGGACCGAGTACACCAAAGCCAGGTCCAAGGAGTTCCCTGGCGTGGCAGTTCTTCAGACAATGTGCTGACGACAAGACACGAGGGTTTGCACGCTGTGCAATCAGAGCCTGAAGCGAGGGATAAACGTTCTCAACCTGAGCACAACCTGCATGACCAGGCATCTAAGTGCAAAGCACGAGCTGCAGTGGAGTAGACACCTCAAAAACGAAGAAAGGTCTCCTCCTGCTTCCTCTTCTGCTGCAGTCTCGGCCTCTTCATCCACCTCTGGAGTGACAGTGGCACCTGTCACCCTGCAAACAGAGGATCTACCAGCAACACCACCAACTGGGTCACTTAGCATCTCCACAATGTCCCACGGAAGCATTCAGCTCTCCATCTCCCAAACATTGGAGTGGAAGAGGAAGTAACCCGCGATCCCTGGCCCTGAATGCCAGCATTTCAAAATTACTGTCCTTTGAAATGCTGTCATTCTGTCTGGTGGAGACGGAGAGTTTTAAAAGCCTTATGGCGGTGGCTGTCCCACAGTACGTCGTGCCCAGCCACCACTACTTTTCCAGGTGTGCCATCCCTTCCCTGCACAACCAAGTGGGGGACAAAATCTGGTGTGCACTGTGCAACATTATCCCTGGCAAGGTCCACCTAACTACCAATACGTGGACCAGTAAGCACGGTCAGGGACGTTATATCTCCCTAACAGCACACTGGGTAAATGCAGTGGCAGCTGGGCCTGAGGCGGATAGCAGTTTGGCTCCTGTTGCTTCCTTCTCCTACTCTGCTTCCTCATCCTCTACCGGCTCCTCATCCGGTCAGCGTAAAACCTTTACCACCAACTTCAGCACAGCCAGGGGTAAACGACAGCAGACCGTTTTAAAACTTATCTGTTTGGGGGGACAAACCCTACACCGCGCAGCAGCTGTGGACGGGCCTTGAACAACAGACCGTTGAGTGGTTGGTGCCAGTGAACCTCAAGCACGGTCTGGTGGTGTGTGTGCAATAATTGGAGAAATCTCGTAGCAGCTCTGGGACTAGCTGGTTTGACGCACATCCCTTGCCTGGCACATGTGCTGAATTTGGTGGTGCAGAGGTTCCTTAAAAATTACCCCGATATGTCAGAGCTGCTGCATAAAGTGTGCGCCGTTTGTGCGCGCTTTCGGCGTTCTCACAGTGCTGCTGCTCGCCTGTCAGCGCTGCAGCGTAACTTCGGCCTTCCCGCTCACCGCCTCATATGCGACGTGCCCACAAGATGAAACTCCACCTTGCACATGCTGGCCAGACTGTGCGAGCAGCAGCAGGCGATAGTGGAGTTTCAGCTACAGAACGCACGGGTGAGTCGCTCTGCGGAACAGTACCACTTCACCAAATGACTGGACCTCCATGCGAGACCTGTGTTCCTTGTTGCGCTGTTTCGAGTACTCCACCTACTATCCCACTTCTATGCCTCCTTGAAAAAACACTTCTGGCGATGATGGAAGAGGATGTGGCACAGGAGGAGGAAGAGGGATCATTTCATAGGGTTTCGGGCCAGTCATTCACAAGTGGCTCCGAGGGTGGGTTCCTGCACCCACAAACGCCAGGTACACAATTGTCCAGCCAGGGCACAATTCTGGAGGATGATGAGGTGGAGGATGAGGAGGAGGAGATGGAGGAGGAGAAACCGTGTTCACAGCAGAGTGGCACCCAAACCAGCTCATGGCCATCCCTGGTGCGTGGCTGGGGGGATACAGAGGACACAGATGATACACCTCCCACAGAGGACAGCTTGTCATTGCCTCTAGGCAGCCTGGCACACATGAGCGATTACATGCTGAAGTGTCTCCGCAATGACAGCCGAGTTGCCCACATTCTAACTTGTGCTGATTACTGGGTGGCCACGCTACTGGATCCCCGTTACAAGGACAACTTACCATCCTTAATTCAGTCACTGGAATGTGATTGTAAGATGTGCGAGTACAATTGCACGCTGGTAGATGCGCTGCTGGTGGCATTCCCACCTGACAGCAGGGGCACAGTGGAAGCACAAGGCGAAGGTAGAGGAGGAGGAAGAGGTCGCCAACGCAGCTGGGGCACCACCAGCACCTCAGAAGGCAGGGTTAGCATGATATGGAACGTCTTAGCAGGAGGCAGCATTTCAGCAACATGGTGGAACAGTATGTGTGCACACACCTACACGTACTGAATGACGGGTCTTCCCCCTTCAACTTCTGGGTCTCCAAATTGGGCACATGGCCTAAGCTTGGAGGTGCAGCCTTGGAGGTGCTGGCCTGCCCTGCAGCCAGTGTATTGTCTGAACGTGTGTTTAGCACGGCAGGGGACGTTATCACAGACAAGCGCAGCCGCTTGTCCACAGCCAATGTGGACAAGCTAACGTTCATTAAAATGAAACAGGTATGGATCCCACAGGACTTGTCCATACCTTGTGCAGAATAGACATTTATACCGGCCTTACCCAGCCATTGTTATACTCCAGCGCAATTGCTTATTGTTGTATTTTTTATATTTCCCACTCTTTTGGAGTGTACCCTAATAAATAAAAATAAAAAAAAATTTAACTAAAAAACACCTACACCGCTACGTCCACCGCCTCCTCAAACTCCTACTCCATATGAACCTCTACTTCATAAATCAAGATTTTTTTTATTTATTTGTAAGTATTTTATTTTATGTCATTTCACTAATTCGTCTGTTACATTTTTTGGGTGAAATTTACCAATTTTTGGCTGTGATATACCACTGCTATACCTAGTAGACAGGTAAAAAAAAATTGCTAATTTGTCTGTTACATTTATGGGTGAAATTCACAAATTTTTTGCTGTGATATACCCCTGCTATATCTAGTAGACAGGTAAAAACATTTCACTAATTTATCTGTTACATTCTTGGGTGACATTTGACAATTTTTGCCGCGATTAATCCCCTGTTATGCATAGGTGACAGGGACATAAGTGTTAAGGCTGGCCGCAGGCTAGCCTGGATTTGTGGGAGGGGCCAGTACCTGTCTTAAGCAGTCCGGCTCTCCCAGGCAGCACGTCTGCATTCGGACGTCTGCTACTTCCGGGTGTGACGTCATCAGCAAGCGTCCTGCACGAGTGGGTCCTCAGAGAAGCCGGGTGTACCTTTCCCTTCAGTCTGCAGCTGTTAAAGATCGTTGTCCAGGATAACTGGTTTGTTTGGGCAGTGTGGCAACGTGGGGGAGGGTAGGAGGGTGTGAAGAGAGGGGGAAGTGTGCCGGAGGATCGCTTCTCCTCACTACGTTCAGGCACATGCAATTCAAGTTTTGGCACCAGGGGGCAGCATTGTCACATGGTTGGAGCTCACTGCCTTTTCAACATAACCTGCATTTAAGTTCACACAGGGGCTGCGAGTCATCTGGGCTCAGCAGGTTAAAACTCTGGTAGCTGGGTCCTGGTGCCATTACTGGGTTGATTACTTACAAGGTTGCTGGTGGTGCACATGTTTGACACTCTTCACATACACTACATACATACCTTAGACACATAGTTTGCACATCAGCCAGTTTGACGGAAAAAAAAAAAAAAAAAAGTGGGTTGTTAAATAAAGAAGGAAAAAAAAAAAAAAAAATAGGTGGATTGTTTAATAAAAAAAAAAAAAAAAAAAAGGGGTGGGAACCTTTTTCCACCAAACTTCGTGCATACACCACTAGCATAGGTACATTCGCTAGTACAGCCACACTCTCGCACGACAGTCAGAGACACCTCGCATCATCTCGTAGAATAGTGTCATACGTCATACGGTCTGTTTTCCACAAATCCTATACTTACATACATCACCTACCACGTCTGTAGGTTCGTTAGCCCGCAGTGTTCGTTTTTAATGAATCTGCCACGTCACAGATTCAGACAAACTCGGGCTCGTCTCATACGTCAGTGGAAACGACTATCATACTCCCTGTCAGCCTCGTCGGCTTCTCGTTAAAACGTTCCACGCTGCTGGGGGGGGGGGTTTAGATTCTGTCACCTTGTCTGTCGGCTTATGGGCAGCAGGTCGTAGGGTTAACAGGTTGTTTTTGTTTTCTTTTTCCCCTCCTCTCTCCCTTTCTCTGTTGTTGTTGTGTGGTTGCAGTCGTCATGTCTCAGCCTTCAGACATTGAAGAGTTTGTGTCCTTGCCTCCGTCTCCAAGAGGGTCCGAACACGGCAGCACTCCATCCCTCAGGGCTTGGACTGTGCCTAGGTTGACGGCTGAATTGCTCAGGAGAGGGATTCCGTTTGCGGCTACTGCCAGAAAGGCGGAATTATTCAGTCTGCTCTTTCCCGCTACACCACAAGCCAGGCCGGCTGCTTCCGGCGGCAATACCACCATCTCCAATTCCTTGGTACAGATCCACGCGGTGTTAAACACACTCACTAGTTCCATCCAGGATTTACAAGCCCGGATGGAAGTAATGGAACAGCGTCGCGACCCCCCCCCAGCAGTTGGGCCAGCTGGTGGCGCGGCACCTCCGGCTGTGGTCACAGGTACCGTGCCTACTCTTCGTTCAACAGCCAACCTGTCACAGGGCGGGGGAGTGCCTTCTGTGGCGCCGGTGTATTTCGTCAGGCCCAGTATTAAGAAGGACATCCTAGAGGGCAAGGATGTCAACTTGGCATCCTTGTTAATTACGTCCCACGACGTTACAGAAAATAAGTCCTTCGGCTGCAGCGAGTTGTCAGTAGTACTCAAGGCCAAAGACCCCAGGCTCAGTCGCAAGCTGACCCTGGCTGAGTTCGTCCTGGCTTTCAGCCTGTTCAGAGACGTTGTGTGTTCCGCCAGCCCCAACAGGAGAGAGGAGTTGGACATTTACCTCTACAGGGTGGTAGATTTGGCGCACAAGTACGGGGGCACAGCATTCTACGATTATCATAGGTCCTTCTCGGCCAAAGCTGCAGCCATTTGGGCCCAGTTCCAGGTAGTCACGGACTGGAGCAATATTGACATGGAGTTATTCTGTAGGCACTTCGCCAGTTTGAAGTCCCCGGTGTGCGCCACATGTCAGTCTCCTGCTCATACTACCGCCTGGTGCCCATTGGCTGACCTCACAGCTGCCCCCAGTACCTCCAGAGGCGGGATCAACCCGGGTCCCAGCCAGCAGGCTACCCAGTTTGACAAACTGGGGAGACCCATTCATTACTTGGGGAAAGCCCAGCTCTGCAACAACTTCAACTATGCTGTCTGCAATTTCAGCCAGTGCAGGCTCCTGCACATCTGTGCCACATGTTTTAGGGCACATCCGGTCACAGTCTGCACCGTGAAGCCGGCATGACTGAGCCGGGTGAATGTCGAGGTTCTAGACCAGCTGCTGCGACTTCATCCGGTGCAGTCGTTCCGCGCTTTTCTGGTGGAAGGATTTTCACGGGGGTTCCACACCGGGCTCATCGCCTTACCTCAGCAGACTCATGAATGCCCCAACCTGCAGTCGGCTTCTAGACGTCCTGACCTGGTGGATCTGCTGTTGGCAAGTGAGCTGGAGAAGGGCTTCATAATTGGTCCTTTCCAGTCCTCTCCTTTTTTCACATGGAGGGTGAGCCCGGTGGGGGTGGTACAGGGGAAATACTCCAATAAATTTCGTTTGATTTATGACTTGTCTGCTCCACATTCTTCTCACGTTCCTAGTCTCAACTCATTGATTCCGTCTGAGGAATTTTCATTGAAGTACACTTCCGTGGACCAGGCTATCCAGGTCATTCTACAGACAGGCAGGGGTGCTTGGCTGTCCAAAGCAGATGTCTCTGACGCGTTCAAACTGCTGCCCATTAGCCCATCTCTCTGGCAGTGGCATGGCATCAAATGGAGAGATGCTTACTATTTCGCCACCAAGTTGACGTTTGGTTCCAAGAGCAGCCCCAGTCTGTTTGATAAGTTAGCGCAGGCTCTGGAATGGATTTTGTTGGAAGTACGGGCTTGCCAGAATGTCATTCACTACCTGGATGATTTTCTGTTGATAGAAGAACCCTCACGGGCGCCTGTTGACTTGCAGATTCTCTTGCAAGTTTTCAAGGAGTTAAACATTCCGGTTGCTGCCCACAAAACAGAAGGGCCTGCGCAGGTTGTCACATTCTTGGGGATCTCCCTGGATTCACGCGACATGTCGGCCAGTCTGCCACAAGACAAACTCGACAGGATCAAGTTAGGTGTCCGTTCCTTGCTCACGTCGCAGGTTTGCACCAAGAGAGAATTGCAGTCTCTGTTGGGTATGTTAAACTTCGCCATGAGGATCATTCCTCAGGGTAGATCATTTATTTCTAGATTGCTAGTCCTACTCCAACAGACCAGTGATTTGGACGCATCAGTGCATCTTAATGCCAACGCCCGAGCAGATCTGTTCATGTGGGACAGATTTCTCAGCGGGTGGAATGGCATTTCCATGTTCATTCCAAGGGCCACGTCTGATTCTCCACACGTATTTTCAGACGCAGCTGCCTCGATAGGTTTTGCGGCCATATTTGGCTCACATTGGTTCGCCGGCTCATGGCCCACGCATGTACTACAGATGCCGGGGTTTTCTCAGACGTCGGCATTGTTCGAGATCTATCCTATAGTAGCAGCTGCTATAGTTTGGGGGCATAGGTGGTCGGGTCACACGGTGGTTTTCCACACTGACAACATGGCGACTGCAGAGATCATTAACAAGGGTAGATCTAAATCGTTACTCATCATGTCTTTCATGCGTAGGTTGACCTGGATAGCCCTGGAACAGGGGTTTCATTTTCATGCCCTGTTTTTGGACGGGGTGAGCAATATTGCAGCTGATGCTTTATCTCGCTTTGATTTTTCACGCTTTTTCTTACAGAACCCAGAAGCAGACTCAGTGGGCACCCCGGTTCCGGACTGGCGGCTGCTGGTCTTGGACTAAACTCGCTGATGGTGGTCGCCAGTTCACTCATTACAAAGTCTTTGTCGATCAGTACATTGAGGTCATACCGCCGAGCGTGGGTGGTTTTCTTAGACTTCCAGTTGCTATATCCTAGGGGTGACACTGGTCAGGTCAAGTATATGGTGGCTTTCGTGTCTTATTGTCACTCGGTGTTGGCTTTATCCTACAACACCATTAGGCTATATTTGGCTGGGGTGCAGCATTTTTTGGCACTTCAAGAGCCAGACAGACCCTCTATATTTTCTGCTCACCCGATCAAGGCCATCCTCAGAGGCATTCAGAAAAGCCAGGTCACGGTCAAGTCGGTCCGTCAACCGATTTCGGGGGACACGTTTCGTAGCCTGTCGGAAGTCCTCACACTGTCACCATTCGGAGTCCTTCCCAGCCTGGTGATCAAGGCAGCTATGTACTTGGCGTTTTACGGGTTTTTAAGACCAGGTGAAGTGACACAGGCCAGACAAGGGGCGGTGGCTCTCCACAAGGGAGACTTAGTAAGGATGGGCAGTAACTTTCATTTGCAGTTGCCTCACAACAAAACAAGGCAGGTAGGTCCCGGCCATGTAGTTAAGTTCTTTCAGACCACAAACGCATGGTGTCCAGTGACAGTCTTGGACAACCTCTTGCTGGCCCTTAGTCTTCACAGCCCCACCGACCCATTACTTCCATTTCCGGTTGGTCCACTGACGTCCAGCCAGTTCATCAAACATATTCGCATCCTGTTGACCAGTGTAGGTTTGAATCCGGCTCAATTCTCGGGGCATTCTTTCCGCATCGGTGCGGCATCCGCAGCGTCCAAGCATGGAGTTCCTGCGCATATCATCAAACACTTGGGGCGCTGGCGCTCGGGGTGCTTTGTGCGGTATATCCCGGAGCCACAAGCAGAGCTGGTCCAAGCATTCAGTAAGTTGGCAGAGTAGCACGTCAGGCCAATCCTTCCCTCACTGGTGGGTTTTGCCCCCTTTTTCAGGCATACCGACCTAGTGAGGCCAAGGCACACCTCAGGCCAATCAGGTAGGGGGGTGGTGGTTGGGCATCTTCCACTCGTCAGGTCCTGACCACAAGTGTTAAGGCTGGCCGCAGGCTAGCCTGGATTTGTGGGAGGGGCCAGTACCTGTCTTAAGCAGTCCGGCTCTCCCAGGCAGCACGTCTGCATTCGGACGTCCCCTGCCCACCCATTCCCATTCTTCATTCAGTCATTCAACCATCACATTCAGGGTATGCCCCCTTTTTCAGGCATACCGACCTAGTGAGGCCAAGGCACACCTCAGGCCAATCAGGTAGGGGGGTGGTGGTTGGGCATCTTCCACTCGTCAGGTCCTGACCACAAATGTTAAAAAATCATCTGTTACATTGTCAGGTGACATTTTACCAATTTTGCCGTATACAAACCCCCTGCTCTGCATAGGTGACAGGGAACAAAATGTAAAAAATTCTTCCTTAATTGATGCGCGCCCCTTCCTTTCATTCAATGCTTAAACCATAACAACTTTTCCCACATTTGCGCTTCAATAATTTGTCCCACTTTTCCACTCAATCACATTTAATTTCAAACAATTAACCTCCCTTGGATGTGCTATCCCTTTCTCATGCTCCCTCTCCGGCATGGAAACCTAATTCGCCACTAACCCGTGATCAACATGGTAGGCGCAGTAAAGAACATCGAAAGTTGATAGAGAAGATATCCAATTGGATCGTGAACATCACAGGGACGTGCGAAATGGTGGGGCAGTATGGGTTCTGACTAATGATTTGTAAAGTGGTAGGACTATGTTCTCATCACGGGCATCTATGCCCCTTTTGATGCAACCCATTATCTTATTGGCCTTGGCAGCAGCTGCCTGACACAGTTTTTTGCAGCTTAGTTTGCTGTTTATTAAAATTCCTAGATCCTTTTCCATGTCAGTGTTACCGAGTGTTTTACCATTTAGTATGTACGGGTGACTTGCATTATTCCTTCCCATGTGCATAACTTTACATTTGTCAGTGTTAAACCTCATCTGCCACTCATCTGCCCAAGCCTCCAATATATCCAGATCCCTCTGTAGTAGTATACTGTCCTCTTCAGTGTTAATTACTTTACACAGTTTAGTGTCATCTGCGAAAATTGATATTTTACTATGCAAGCCTTCTACAAGATCATTAATAAATATATTGAAGAGAATAGGGCCCAATACTGACCTCTGAGGTACTCACTAGTGACAGTGACCCAATCTGAGTATGTACCATTAATAACCACCCTCTGTTTTCTATCATTGAGCCAGTTACTTACCCACATACAGACGTTTTCTCCCAGTCCGAGCATTCTCATTTTATATACTAACCTTTTATGTGGTACAGTGTCAAATGCTTTGGAGAAGTCCAGATACACGACATCCATTGATTCGCCGCTGTCAAGTCTAGAACTTGCCTCCTCATAGAAACGGATTAAATTAGTTTGACATGACCGATCCCTCACGAAGCCATGCTGATATGGCGTTATTTGCTTATTTCCGTTGAGATGCTCTAATATAGCATCTCTCAGAAAACCTTAAAACAGTTTACCCACAACAGATGTTAAACTTACCGGCCTATAGTTTCCAGGCTCCAGGTTTTTGGACCCTTTTTGAATATTGGCACCACATTTGCCATGCGCCAATCCTGTGGGACATTCCCTGTCAATATAGAATCTGAAAATATCAGAAATAAGGGTCTTGCTATGACATTACTTAATTCACTTAGGATACGGGGGTGTATGCCACCCGGTCCTGGCGATTTGTCTATTTTAATCTTTTTAAGTCGCTGTTGTACTTCTTCCTGGGTCAGACAGGACACTTGAAATGGGGAATTTATTTCAACATTCGGCATTTCATCTGACAGTTTATTTTCCTCAGTGAATACATTGGAGAAAAAAATATTTAATAGCTTTGCTTTCTCCTCGTCGCTCTCTGCGACTCCCCCCTCATTACTCTTTAACGGGCCGACACCTTCAGATTTATACTTTTTAACATTTAGATAATTGAAGAACATTTTAGGGTTAGTTTTACTCTCTTTGGCAATTAATCTCTCGATCTCTAGTTTGGCCGCTTTTATTTGTTTTTTACATGTTCTATTTTTTTCCTTATAGTTTTTCAGTGCTTCCGTGCTACCTTCCTGTTTTAGTGTTTTATATGCTTTCTTTTTGTCATTTATTGCTTTCTTTGTCAAATTTCTTTTTATTAGAGAATGACAACATTGGGTGGAAGGATCCAACCCCTTACCACATTTGCACACACAGAGTAACAACAAGTCACATAGATGCAAACATAAAGCCGACGAGTACTTAATATACATATGAACACATGACAATGTACATTGAGGCTACTATCAAATGTTTTACAACTCGGATGATAACAAGCAGATTCTTACATAATCCTACTAGACATTGTAAAGTGCTGTCGAGTGCTGTCGACTAAGGAGCAAATTGTGCAAAAGATGCAGGAAAACTTTATTGAATAGATAATAGTCAAATACAGGTTGTGCAAATCGTACCTATCCCTATGTCAGCCAAGTAGGAGCAACCTTAGGCATCATTGGTAAGGAGGAGGTCAAAACCCAAACTAGGGTAGGGAAGGGGGAGAGGGAAAACTGCATTCCTGCAACTTGGATTGAGGTGGGAGGAGGGACGGGGTGAACAGGCCCCAATATGAGGCCCTCCTGCACAGGCATGTTCAAGGTGCTTCTCGTGTAAGCACGATGCTCTAAGCATTGTCCTAACAGATGTAGTTAAGGTCAAATGGCATTGTGGTGAGACACCAAGAGGATTTCAGGTTAATTCAGATTAATTTGCCGCACTAATACTCGGGAGGTCCGTAGAGCCCCCTCTGTTGTTACGAAAGGACAGCCAGGGTTCCCAAACTTTTAAATATTTATTGCTTTCTTTACAGTTCTGTTTATCCACATTGGTTTCTTTTTGTTACTTAACCTTTTATTCCCATACGGTATGTATCTCTCACAATGAGATTTTAGGATGCTTTCAAAGATATCCCATTTTGTGGCTGTATTTTTATTTGTGAGGACTTTATCCCATTTAGTTCGGCCTATGGCCTCTCTTAGTTGGCTAAATTTAGCTTTTTTGAAGTTTGGTATTTTTGTCCCTCCCTGTAGAAACGCTCTCTTGAATGATAATTGGAAGGTTATTACTTTGTGGTCACTATTTCCCAGGTGTCCCTCAACCTGCACGTCTGTTGTTCTGTCAGGCCTATTGGTTAATACTAAGTCCAGTATGGCTGTCCCTCTAGTCGGGTCCTGAACCAGTTGGGAGAGGTAATTGTCTTTGGTTATTGCCAAGAACCTGTTTCCTTTATGAGATATACAAGTTTCAGTTTCCCAGTCTATATCTGGGTAGTTGAAGTCCCCCATAATAACCACCTCATTATGATTTGCTGCTTCGTCAATCTCATTTAGTAGTAGATTTTCTGTGGACTCTGGTATATTAGGTGGTTTATAGTAAACTCCTATTAGTAATTTATTATTGTTTTTAGCACCATGTATCTCTACCCACAGTGACTCCACATGTTCATGTCCCTCACTTATATCTTCCCGGACTGTGGGCTTTAGACCGGACTTTACATAAAGGCAGACCCCTCTCCGGTTTTGACGATCCTTTCTAAACAGACTGTAACCCTGTACATTAACTGCCCAGTCATAGCTATCATCCAGCCATGTCTCAGTTATTCCCACTATGTCATAGTCCTCCTCACACATCACTAATTCCAGTTCACCAGTTTTATTAGTCAGGCTTCTGGCATTAGTATACATACATTTGAGAGGTTTATGTATATTTTTTACCCTACACCTTTCCTTCTGAACTGTTTTAGTCCCTCCTTCCATTCCTCCCCCAGTCTCACTAACTTGCCCCCGGTCTCTATCTGCACTATCTTCCCATCCTATAACATAATTACCCTCCCCCCCAGTCCCTAGTTTAAACACTTCTCCAACCTTCTAGCCATCTTCTTCCCCAACACAGCTGCCCCTTCCCCATTGAGGTGCAGCCCGTCCCTACGATAGAGCCTGTAGCCAATAGAGAAGTCGGCCCAGTTCTCCAGGAACCCAAACCCCTCCTTCCTACACCAGTTCTTGAGCCACTTGTTAATGTCCCTAATCTCCCACTGCCTTTCTTGTGTGGCCCGTGGTACAGGTAGTATTTCAGAAAATACTAACTTTGAGGTCCTTGCCCTAAGCTTTTGACCTAAATCCCTGAAATCATTTTTAAGGACTCTCCACCTACCCCTAACTTTGTCATTGGTTCCAATATGGACCATGACTGCTGGATCTTCTGCAGCCCCTCCCAGTAATCTGTCAACCCGATCCGCGATGTGTCGAACTCTAGTGCCAGGAAGACAGCACACTGTTCGGCGATCACGGTCTTTGTGACAGATTTCCCTATCTGTTCCCCTAATAATAGAGTCTCCCACTACCAGCACCTGTCTGGCCTGCCCTGCTCTCCTGGTCCCCTGCTTACCGGAGCTGGCATTCCCCTGACTGGCAGAGGAAGTGTCTGGCTGCGGCAGTGCCATCCCTGGACTGACATCCCCCTTATCTGCCAAACGTGCAAACTTGTACGAGTAGAAAATTTAAAGCTAGATTGCGGGAGCATCTTAATTATGTTACCAATCCCCAGGCAATGGGTATTTCAAGTGCAGCCAGTCATTTCATTAATAAACACGATAGAAATACGGACAGTCTCTGCACATATGCCATTGAAAAAGTGTTTATCTTACCCAGTGAAGGCAACCTCAAACAAAAAATCCTGTTGAGTGAAGCATACTGGATCATCAGATTGAATACCCGCTATCCTACAGAACTCAATCTGAGGAAAGTTAAATTGAATATTAAATATTACACTCAAATTTAAATTTATTCATATGGTCGGAATGGAAGATTATTTACATCGTAAAGAAAAGCCATTTTTTAATCATATTGATTAGGAGTGAACAACCTAAAACCTAATAGGGATCATTCCCCAGGGATCTCAATAGTTTTTTTCACAAATTAGCACAGTGTGTATATTCACACAGTGCGTTTTTGGAGATAATATACCTAATTGTAGGGGTTCTGCTAGTTTGTTTGTTTTTCTCTCCTTATTTCACATACTTCCCTTTATTAACGTGATATTTAGTGCTTTCTATTGCTTTTATAGCATATATATAACCAGGGGTGTATCTATCACAAGGCAAACAAGGCATTTGCCTAGGGCGGCACTTGAAAAGGGGGTGGCAAAATGCCTTGTTTGCTTAGTGATAGTTACACAATATGCTAAATATATTTTTTGCCCCTTGTCCGATCCTTCATTATGCGAGCGGCATCGCCGGCGCCGCATAGTGAAGGAGTTGAAAAACGTACTTCCTCCCCCTCCTGACTTCCTCCCGACCTCCCTTGCCTTTTGCGTCCTCACATTGCCGTTGTGACGTCACATGGAGGATGGAGTCACGGGCCGGCAACGCTAGGGTGAGCCTTATCTCCTCCGAATGCAGAGCGGATCCTGCACACGGTCACCGTGAACACTGAGGCCAGGCCCCAGCCACCAATGCACTGATCCCTGAGCCTGCTGTCTTCAAAAACTGTAAGTACTTAAATTACAGTAATTCAGAAAAAATCTATTACTTTGTTGTTTTATGGGGTAAGGGGGTTGGGACCCGTTGGGTGGTTAGAGGGGGAAGAATTAGGGAAGGATTAATACTGTACTACCTCTAGCTGCACATTGTTTTTTAACAAGGAAGGGGTGGGTCAAATTTATATTAGGGGGGTGCCCGAGTTTAGTCTCGCCTAGGGCAGCACAAAACCAAGATACGCCACTGGATATAACCATCTATTTTATGTATTAAATGTGGGTGGAGGATAGTGATCTTGTGAACATGATGGGTGATTGATCATGTGAAGTCCGGCCCAGGGAGAATTTTCTTCCCCCCTCCAAAGGGTGGTGTTGTGTCTATTTAATCCATGAAGCTGAACACCACATGAGGTTATGAGTAAGAACGACTGAGTTCGAAACATGTTAACCTGGCGGTGGAGGGTGGTGATGTCTACAACCTGTATTTTTAACCGAATATAAATAAAGACGAAGCAACATTTATAATCTTGGATGTTGGAACTTTGCTTCTTTTACGTATTGGTAACCAAGAAAAAGTCTGTAAACTGCTTAAAAGAAAGTTTATTCAAGTAAAGCTGCTGTTCAACGTTATACAAAGTCTGGACTCCATTTATTTTTTCATCCCTTGCATCAACTACCCCTTGATTTGCTTCGCATGACCATGCCTGGGATTCCAGTGTATCCAGGTAGGAGCACCGTGACAAGTGCAGCACCATTAGAGACATTATAGGCCATCCTACACCACTCTGGCATTCCTACACTAGGTACCACCATATCACTAAAAGGGGCTCTGTGCCCTTGTTGCTTCAATACTAGTCCACTACCTTTCTCAGGAATGAATGCTGACTAGAGTTGAGCGAACACCTGGATGTTCGGGTTCGAGAAGTTCGGCCGAACATCCCGGAAATGTTCGGGTTCGGGATCCGAACCCGATCCGAACTTCGTCCCGAACCCGAACCCCATTGAAGTCAATGGGGACCCGAACTTTTCGGCACTAAAAAGGCTGTAAAACAGCCCAGGAAAGAGCTAGAGGGCTGCAAAAGGCAGCAACATGTAGGTAAATCCCCTGCAAACAAATGTGGATAGGGAAATGAATTAAAATAAAAATTAAATAAATAAAAATTAACCAAAATCAATTGGAGAGAGGTTCCATAGCAGAGAATCTGGCTTCCCGTCACCCACCACTGGAACAGTCCATTCTCAGATATTTAGGCCCCGGCACCCAGGCAGAGGAGAGAGGTCCCGTAACAGAGAATCTGTCTTCATGTCAGCAGAGAATTAGTCTGCATGTCATAGCAGAGAATGAGGCTTCACGTCAGCCACCACTGCAACAGTCCATTGGCATATATTTAGGCCCAGCACACACACAGGCAGAGGAGAGAGGTCCCGTAACAGACAATCTGGCTTCATGTCAGCAGAGAATCAGTCTGCATGTCATAGCAGAGAATCAGGCTTCACGTCAGCCACCACTGCAACAGTCCATTGGCATATATTTAGGCCCAGCACACACACAGGCAGAGGAGAGAGGTCCCGTAACAGAGAATCTGGCTTCATGTCAGCAGAGAATCAGTCTGCATGTCATAGCAGAGAATGAGGCTTCACGTCACCCACCACTGCAACAGTCCATTGGCATATATTTAGGCCTAGCACACAGGCAGAGCAGAGAGGTCCCGTAACAGACAATCTGGCTTCATGTCAGCAGAGAATCAGTCTGCATGTCATAGCAGAGAATGAGGCTTCACGTCAGCCACCACTGCAACAGTCCATTGGCATATATTTAGGCCCAGCACACACACAGGCAGAGGAGAGAGGTCCCGTAACAGACAATCTGGCTTCATGTCAGCAGAGAATCAGTCTGCATGTCATAGCAGAGAATCAGGCTTCACGTCAGCCACCACTGCAACAGTCCATTGGCATATATTTAGGCCCAGCACACACACAGGCAGAGGAGAGAGGTCCCGTAACAGAGAATCTGGCTTCATGTCAGCAGAGAATCAGTCTGCATGTCATAGCAGAGAATGAGGCTTCACGTCACCCACCACTGCAACAGTCCATTGGCATATATTTAGGCCTAGCACACAGGCAGAGCAGAGAGGTCCCGTAACAGACAATCTGGCTTCATGTCAGCAGAGAATCAGTCTGCATGTCATAGCAGAGAATGAGGCTTCACGTCAGCCACCACTGCAACAGTCCATTGGCATATATTTAGGCCTAGCACACAGGCAGAGCAGAGAGGTCCCGTAACAGAGAATCTGGCTTCATGTCAGCAGAGAATCAGTCTGCATGTCATAGCAGAGAATCAGGCTTCACGTCAGCCACCACTGCAACAGTCCATTGTCATAAATTTAGGCCCAGCACCCAGGCAGAGGAGAGAGGTCCCGTAACAGACAATCTGGCTTCATGTCAGCAGAGAATTAGTCTGCATGTCATAGCAGAGAATCAGGCTTCATGTCAGCCACCACTGCAACAGTCCATTGGCATATATTTAGGCCCAGCACCCAGGCAGAGGAGGGAGGTCCCGTAACAGAGAATCTGTCTTCATGTCAGCAGAGAATCAGTCTGCATGTCATAGCAGAGAATGAGGCTTCACGTCACCCACCACTGCAACAGTCCATTGGCATATATTTAGGCCTAGCACACAGGCAGAGCAGAGAGGTCCCGTAACAGACAATCTGGCTTCATGTCAGCAGAGAATCAGTCTGCATGTCATAGCAGAGAATGAGGCTTCACGTCAGCCACCACTGCAACAGTCCATTGGCATATATTTAGGCCTAGCACACAGGCAGAGCAGAGAGGTCCCGTAACAGACAATCTGGCTTCATGTCAGCAGAGAATCAGTCTGCATGTCATAGCAGAGAATCAGGCTTCACGTCAGCCACCACTGCAACAGTCCATTGTCATAAATTTAGGCCCAGCACCCAGGCAGAGGAGAGAGGTCCCGTAACAGACAATCTGGCTTCATGTCAGCAGAGAATTAGTCTGCATGTCATAGCAGAGAATCAGGCTTCATGTCAGCCACCACTGCAACAGTCCATTGGCATATATTTAGGCCCAGCACCCAGGCAGAGGAGGGAGGTCCCGTAACAGAGAATCTGTCTTCATGTCAGCAGAGAATCAGTCTGCATGTCATAGCAGAGAATGAGGCTTCAGCGTCACCCACCACTGCAACAGTCCATTGGCATATATTTAGGCCTAGCACACAGGCAGAGCAGAGAGGTCCCGTAACAGACAATCTGGCTTCATGTCAGCAGAGAATCAGTCTGCATGTCATAGCAGAGAATGAGGCTTCACGTCAGCCACCACTGCAACAGTCCATTGGCATATATTTAGGCCCAGCACCCACACAGGCAGAGGAGAGAGGTCCCGTAACAGACAATCTGGCTTCATGTCAGCAGAGAATCAGTCTGCATGTCATAGCAGAGAATCAGGCTTCACGTCAGCCACCACTGCAACAGTCCATTGGCATATATTTAGGCCCAGCACACACACAGGCAGAGGAGAGAGGTCCCGTAACAGAGAATCTGGCTTCATGTCAGCAGAGAATCAGTCTGCATGTCATAGCAGAGAATGAGGCTTCACGTCACCCACCACTGCAACAGTCCATTGGCATATATTTAGGCCTAGCACACAGGCAGAGCAGAGAGGTCCCGTAACAGACAATCTGGCTTCATGTCAGCAGAGAATCAGTCTGCATGTCATAGCAGAGAATGAGGCTTCACGTCAGCCACCACTGCAACAGTCCATTGGCATATATTTAGGCCTAGCACACAGGCAGAGCAGAGAGGTCCCGTAACAGAGAATCTGGCTTCATGTCAGCAGAGAATCAGTCTGCATGTCATAGCAGAGAATCAGGCTTCACGTCAGCCACCACTGCAACAGTCCATTGTCATAAATTTAGGCCCAGCACCCAGGCAGAGGAGAGAGGTCCCGTAACAGACAATCTGGCTTCATGTCAGCAGAGAATTAGTCTGCATGTCATAGCAGAGAATCAGGCTTCATGTCAGCCACCACTGCAACAGTCCATTGGCATATATTTAGGCCCAGCACCCAGGCAGAGGAGGGAGGTCCCGTAACAGAGAATCTGTCTTCATGTCAGCAGAGAATCAGTCTGCATGTCATAGCAGAGAATGAGGCTTCACGTCACCCACCACTGCAACAGTCCATTGGCATATATTTAGGCCTAGCACACAGGCAGAGCAGAGAGGTCCCGTAACAGACAATCTGGCTTCATGTCAGCAGAGAATCAGTCTGCATGTCATAGCAGAGAATGAGGCTTCACGTCAGCCACCACTGCAACAGTCCATTGGCATATATTTAGGCCTAGCACACAGGCAGAGCAGAGAGGTCCCGTAACAGACAATCTGGCTTCATGTCAGCAGAGAATCAGTCTGCATGTCATAGCAGAGAATCAGGCTTCACGTCAGCCACCACTGCAACAGTCCATTGTCATAAATTTAGGCCCAGCACCCAGGCAGAGGAGAGAGGTCCCGTAACAGACAATCTGGCTTCATGTCAGCAGAGAATTAGTCTGCATGTCATAGCAGAGAATCAGGCTTCATGTCAGCCACCACTGCAACAGTCCATTGGCATATATTTAGGCCCAGCACCCAGGCAGAGGAGGGAGGTCCCGTAACAGAGAATCTGTCTTCATGTCAGCAGAGAATCAGTCTGCATGTCATAGCAGAGAATGAGGCTTCACGTCACCCACCACTGCAACAGTCCATTGGCATATATTTAGGCCTAGCACACAGGCAGAGCAGAGAGGTCCCGTAACAGACAATCTGGCTTCATGTCAGCAGAGAATCAGTCTGCATGTCATAGCAGAGAATCAGGCTTCACGTCAGCCACCACTGCAACAGTCCATTGGCATATATTTAGGCCTAGCACACAGGCAGAGCAGAGAGGTCCCGTAACAGACAATCTGGCTTCATGTCAGCAGAGAATCAGTCTGCATGTCATAGCAGAGAATGAGGCTTCACGTCAGCCACCACTGCAACAGTCCATTGGCATATATTTAGGCCTAGCACACAGGCAGAGCAGAGAGGTCCCGTAACAGAGAATCTGTCTTCATGTCAGCAGAGAATCAGTCTGCATGTCATAGCAGAGAATGAGGCTTCACATCAGCCACCACTGCAACAGTCCATTGGCATATATTTAGGCCTAGCACACAGGCAGAGGAGAGGTTCATTCAACTTTGGGTAGCCTCGCAATATAATGGTAAAATGAAAATAAAAATAGGATTGAATGAGGAAGTGCCCTGGAGTCCAATAATATATGGTTATGGGGAGGTAGTTAATGTCTAATCTGGACAAGGGACGGACAGGTCCTGTGGGATCCATGCCTGGTTCATTTTTATGAACGTCAGCTTGTCCACATTGGCTGTAGACAGGCGGCTGCGTTTGTCTGTAATGACGCCCCCTGCCGTGCTGAATACACGTTCAGACAAAACGCTGGCTGCCGGGCAGGCCAGCACCTCCAAGGCATAAAAGGCTAGCTCTGGCCACGTGGACAATTTAGAGACCCAGAAGTTGAATGGGGCCGAACCATCAGTCAGTACGTGGAGGGGTGTGCACACGTACTGTTCCACCATGTTAGTGAAATGTTGCCTCCTGCTAACACGTTGCGTATCAGGTGGTGGTGCAGTTAGCTGTGGCGTGTTGACAAAAGTTTTCCACATCTCTGCCATGCTAACCCTGCCCTCAGAGGAGCTGGCCGTGACACAGCTGCCTTGGCGACCTCTTGCTCCTCCTCTGCCTTGGCCTTGGGCTTCCACTTGTTCCCCTGTGACATTTGGGAATGCTCTCAGTAGCGCGTCTACCAACGTGCGCTTGTACTCGCGCATCTTCCTATCACGCTCCAGTGCAGGAAGTAAGGTGGGCACATTGTCTTTGTAGCGTGGATCCAGCAGGGTGGCAACCCAGTAGTCCGCACAGGTTAAAATGTGGGCAACTCTGCTGTCGTTGCGCAGGCACTGCAGCATGTAGTCGCTCATGTGTGCCAGGCTGCCCAGGGGTAAGGACAAGCTGTCCTCTGTGGGAGGCGTATCGTCATCGTCCTGCCTTTCCCCCCAGCCACGCACCAGTGATGGACCCGAGCTGCGTTGGGTGCCACCCCGCTGTGACCATGCTTCATCCTCATCCTCCTCCACCTCCTCCTCATCCTCGTCCTCCTCGTCCTCCAGTAGTGGGCCCTGGCTGGCCACATTTGTACCTGGCCTCTGCTGTTGCCAAAAACCTCCCTCTGAGTCACTTCGAAGAGACTGGCCTGAAAGTGCTAAAAATGACCCCTCTTCCTCCTCCTCCTCCTCCTCCTCCTGGGCCACCTCCTCTTCCATCATCGCCCTAAGTGTTTTCTCAAGGAGACATAGAAGTGGTATTGTAACGCTGATAACGGTGTCATCGCCACTGGCCATGTTGGTGGAGTACTCGAAACAGCGCAACAGGGCACACAGGTCTCGCATGGAGGCCCAGTCATTGGTGGTGAAGTGGTGCTGTTCTGTAGTGCGACTGACCCGTGCGTGCTGCAGCTGAAACTCCACTATGGCCTGCTGCTGCTCGCACAGTCTGTCCAGCATGTGCAAGGTGGAGTTCCACCTGGTGGGCACGTCGCATATGAGGCGGTGAGCGGGAAGGCCGAAGTTACGCTGTAGCGCAGACAGGCGAGCAGCAGCAGGATGTGAACGCCGGAAGCGCGAACAGACGGCCCGCACTTTATGCAGCAGCTCTGACATGTCGGGGTAGTTGTGAATGAACTTCTGCACCACCAAATTCAGCACATGCGCCAAGCAAGGGATGTGCGTCAAATTGGCTAGTCCCAGAGCTGCAACGAGATTTCGCCCATTATCACACACCACCAGGCCGGGCTTGAGGCTCACCGGCAGCAACCACTCGTCGGTCTGTTGTTCTATACCCCGCCACAACTCCTGTGCGGTGTGGGGCCTGTCCCCCAAACATATGAGTTTCAGAATGGCCTGCTGACGTTTACCCCGGGCTGTGCTGAAGTTGGTGGTGAAGGTGTGTGGCTGACTGGATGAGCAGGTGGAAGAAGAGGAGGAGGAAGCCGAGAAGGAGGAGGTGGCAACAGGAGGCAAAGAATGTTGCCCTGCGATCCTTGGCGGCGGAAGGACGTGCGCCAAACAGCTCTCCGCCTGGGGCCCAGCTGCCACTACATTTACCCAGTGTGCAGTTAGGGAGATATAGCGTCCCTGGCCGTGCTTACTGGTCCACGTATCTGTGGTTAGGTGGACCTTGCCACAGATGGCGTTGCGCAGTGCACACTTGATTTTATCGGATACTTGGTTGTGCAGGGAAGGCACGGCTCTCTTGGAGAAGTAGTGCCGGCTGGGAACAACATACTGTGGGACAGCAAGCGACATGAGCTGTTTGAAGCTGTCTGTGTCCACCAGCCTAAATGACAGCATTTCATAGGCCAGTAGTTTAGAAATGCTGGCATTCAGGGCCAGGGATCGAGGGTGGCTAGGTGGGAATTTACGCTTTCTATCAAATGTTTGTGAGATGGAGAGCTGAACGCTGGCGTGTGACATGGTTGAGACGCTTGGTGACGGAGGTGGTGGTGGTGGTGTTGGTGGTACATCCCCTGTTTGCTGGGCGGCAGGTGCCAACGTTCCTCCAGAGGCGGAGGAAGAGGCCGAGGCGGCAGCAGCAGAATAGGCCGAGGCGGCAGCAGCAGAAGAGGTAGCAGGGGGAGCCTGAGTGACTTCCTTGGTTTTAAGGTGTTTACTCCACTGCAGTTCATGCTTTGCATGCAGGTGCCTGGTCATGCAGGTTGTGCTCAGGTTCAGAACGTTAATGCCTCGCTTCAGGCTCTGATGGCACAGCGTGCAAACCACTCGGGTCTTGTCGTCAGCACATTGTTTGAAGAAGTGCCATGCCAGGGAACTCCTTGAAGCTGCCTTTGGGGTGCTCGGTCCCAGATGGCGGCGGTCAGTAGCAGGCGGAGTCTCTTGGCGGCGGGTGTTCTGCTTTTGCCCACTGCTCCCTCTTTTGCTACGCTGTTGGCTCGGTCTCACCACTGCCTCTTCCTCCGAACTGTGAAAGTCAGTGGCACGACCTTCATTCCATGTGGGGTCTAGGACCTCATCGTCCCCTGCATCGTCTTCCACCCAGTCTTGATCCCTGACCTCCTGTTCAGTCTGCACACTGCAGAAAGACGCAGCAGTTGGCACCTGTGTTTCGTCATCATCAGAGACATGCTGAGGTGGTATTCCCATGTCCTCATCATCAGGAAACATAAGTGGTTGTGCGTCAGTGCATTCTATGTCTTTCACCGCTGGGGAAGGGCTAGGTGGATGCCCTTGGGAAACCCTGCCAGCGGAGTCTTCAAACAGCATAAGAGACTGCTGCATAACTTGAGGCTGAGACAGTTTCCCTGGTATGCATGGGGGTGATGTGACAGACTGATGGGGTTGGTTTTCAGGCGCCATCTGTGCGCTTTCTGCAGAAGACTGGGTGGGAGATAATGTGAACGTGCTGGATCCACTGTCGGCCACCCAATTGACTAATGCCTGTACCTGCTCAGGCCTTACCATCCTTAGAACGGCATTGGGCCCCACCATATATCGCTGTAAATTCTGGCGGCTACTGGGACCTGAGGTAGTTGGTACACTAGGACGTGTGGATGTGGCAGAACGGCCACGTCCTCTCCCAGCACCAGAGGGTCCACTAACACCACCACGACCATGTCCACGTCCGCGTCCCTTACTAGATGTTTTTCTCATTGTTATGGTTCACCACAACAACAAATATATTATTTGGCCCAATGTATTGTATTCAAATTCAGCGGGATATAAATTTGAGGCCTAGTATTTAGGCGCTGGGTGACCGGTATGGATTTAGTGACAGAATTAGACTTGGAAATGCACAGAAGCGTGTGTGTGAAGTTATTCTGAATGACCCTATGTGCACCTTCAATATGATCTACCCTTTTAGGGATAGATTTCAAATAGCTCTGATATAGCAGAAACGACTAAATTATGAAATTGCTAAATTGGGAATTGTATTTCAACCCAGAACAAAAAATGTGCTTTGACGGACACTAAATAACTTTCCCAGCCACAACAGGACAGCGGTAACGAGAGATTTAGCGGGATATAAATTTGAGGCCTAGTATTTAGGCGCTGGGTGACAGGTATGGGTTTAGTGACAGAATTAGATTTGGAAATGCACAGTAGCGGGTGTGTGAAGTTATTCTGAATGACCCTATGTGCACCTTGAATATTATATACCCTTTTAGGGATAGATTTCAAATAGCTCTGATATAGCAGAAACCACTAAATTATGAAATTGCTAAATTGGGAATTGTATTTCAACCCAGAACAAGAAATGTGCTTGAACGGACACTAAATAACTCGCCCAGCTACAGCACTAGGGACAGATTTAGCGGGATATAAATTTGAGGCCTAGTATTTAGGCGCTGGGTGACAGGTATGGGTTTAGTGCCAGAATTAGACTTGGAAATACACAGTAGCGGGTGTGTGTGAAGTTATTCTGAATGACCCAATGTGCACCTTGAATATTATATACCCTTTTAGGGATAGATTTCAAATAGCTCTGATATAGCAGAAACCACTAAATTATGAAATTGCTAAATTGGGAATTGTATTTCAACCCAGAACAAGAAATGTGCTTGAACGGACACTAAATAACTCGCCCAGCTACAGCACTAAGGACAGATTTAGCGGGATATAAATTTGAGGCCTAGTATTTAGGCGCTGGGTGACAGGTATGGGTTTAGTGCCAGAATTAGACTTGGAAATACACAGTAGCGGGTGTGTGTGAAGTTATTCTGAATGACCCAATGTGCACCTTGAATATTATATACCCTTTTAGGGATAGATTTCAAATAGCTCTGATATAGCAGAAACCACTAAATTATGAAATTGCTAAATTGGGAATTGTATTTCAACCCAGAACAAGAAATGTGCTTGAACGGACACTAAATAACTCGCCCAGCTACAGCACTAAGGACAGATTTAGCGGGATATAAATTTGAGGCCTAGTATTTAGGCGCTGGGTGACAGGTATGGGTTTAGTGCCAGAATTAGACTTGGAAATACACAGTAGCGGGTGTGTGTGAAGTTATTCTGAATGACCCAATGTGCACCTTGAATATTATATACCCTTTTAGGGATAGATTTCAAATAGCTCTGATATAGCAGAAACCACTAAATTATGAAATTGCTAAATTGGGAATTGTATTTCAACCCAGAACAAGAAATGTGCTTGAACGGACACTAAATAACTCGCCCAGCTACAGCACTAGGGACAGATTTAGCGGGATATAAATTTGAGGCCTAGTATTTAGGCGCTGGGTGACAGGTATGGGTTTAGTGCCAGAATTAGACTTGGAAATACACAGTAGCGGGTGTGTGTGAAGTTATTCTGAATGACCCAATGTGCACCTTGAATATTATATACCCTTTTAGGGATAGATTTCAAATAGCTCTGATATAGCAGAAACCACTAAATTATGAAATTGCTAAATTGGGAATTGTATTTCAACCCAGAACAAGAAATGTGCTTGAACGGACACTAAATAACTCGCCCAGCTACAGCACTAGGGACAGATTTAGCGGGATATAAATTTGAGGCCTAGTATTTAGGCGCTGGGTGACAGGTATGGGTTTAGTGCCAGAATTAGACTTGGAAATACACAGTAGCGGGTGTGTGTGAAGTTATTCTGAATGACCCAATGTGCACCTTGAATATTATATACCCTTTTAGGGATAGATTTCAAATAGCTCTGATATAGCAGAAACCACTAAATTATGAAATTGCTAAATTGGGAATTGTATTTCAACCCAGAACAAGAAATGTGCTTGAACGGACACTAAATAACTCGCCCAGCTACAGCACTAAGGACAGATTTAGCGGGATATAAATTTGAGGCCTAGTATTTAGGCGCTGGGTGACAGGTATGGGTTTAGTGCCAGAATTAGACTTGGAAATACACAGTAGCGGGTGTGTGTGAAGTTATTCTGAATGACCCAATGTGCACCTTGAATATTATATACCCTTTTAGGGATAGATTTCAAATAGCTCTGATATAGCAGAAACCACTAAATTATGAAATTGCTAAATTGGGAATTGTATTTCAACCCAGAACAAGAAATGTGCTTGAACGGACACTAAATAACTCGCCCAGCTACAGCACTAGGGACAGATTTAGCGGGATATAAATTTGAGGCCTAGTATTTAGGCGCTGGGTGACAGGTATGGGTTTAGTGCCAGAATTAGACTTGGAAATACACAGTAGCGGGTGTGTGTGAAGTTATTCTGAATGACCCAATGTGCACCTTGAATATTATATACCCTTTTAGGGATAGATTTCAAATAGCTCTGATATAGCAGAAACCACTAAATTATGAAATTGCTAAATTGGGAATTGTATTTCAACCCAGAACAAGAAATGTGCTTGAACGGACACTAAATAACTCGCCCAGCTACAGCACTAGGGACAGATTTAGCGGGATATAAATTTGAGGCCTAGTATTTAGGCGCTGGGTGACAGGTATGGGTTTAGTGCCAGAATTAGACTTGGAAATACACAGTAGCGGGTGTGTGTGAAGTTATTCTGAATGACCCAATGTGCACCTTGAATATTATATACCCTTTTAGGGATAGATTTCAAATAGCTCTGATATAGCAGAAACCACTAAATTATGAAATTGCTAAATTGGGAATTGTATTTCAACCCAGAACAAGAAATGTGCTTGAACGGACACTAAATAACTCGCCCAGCTACAGCACTAGGGACAGATTTAGCGGGATATAAATTTGAGGCCTAGTATTTAGGCGCTGGGTGACAGGTATGGGTTTAGTGCCAGAATTAGACTTGGAAATACACAGTAGCGGGTGTGTGTGAAGTTATTCTGAATGACCCAATGTGCACCTTGAATATTATATACCCTTTTAGGGATAGATTTCAAATAGCTCTGATATAGCAGAAACCACTAAATTATGAAATTGCTAAATTGGGAATTGTATTTCAACCCAGAACAAGAAATGTGCTTGAACGGACACTAAATAACTCGCCCAGCTACAGCACTAAGGACAGATTTAGCGGGATATAAATTTGAGGCCTAGTATTTAGGCGCTGGGTGACCGGTATGGATTTAGTGACAGAATTAGACTGGGATATGGCCAAAAAATAAACAGACTATTGCTGGTTAAATGCACTTGGTGTGACAGCTTCACCCTGATGTAGGCTTTAGCCAAAAAACAACCACACCATTGAGGGTTAAATGCACTTGGTCGCAGCTTGTGCTGGCGCACCACAAGACACAAAATGGCCGCCGATCACCCCAGAAAAATGTGACTGACAAACGGTCTGGGCAGCCTAAAAACAGTGAGCAATTGAGGATCAGCAGCTCAATGATCCACAGCTGCAGATCGATCAGTTAATCAAGTCCTTTGGAGGAGTTAATCTGCCTAATCTCGCCCTACTGTCGCAGCCGCAACCTCTCCCTACGCTAATCAGAGCAGAGTGACAGGCGGCGCTATGTGACTCCAGCTTAAATAGAGGCTGGGTCACATGGTGCTCTGGCCAATCACAGCCATGCCAATAGTAGGCATGGCTGTGATGGCCTCTTGGGGCAAGTAGTATGACGCTTGTTGATTGGCTGCTTTGCAGCCTTTCAAAAAGCGCCAAGAAAGCGTCACAAAAGCGCGAAGAAAGCGACGAACACCGAACCCGAACCCGGACTTTTACGAAAATGTCCGGGTTCGGGTCCGTGTCACGGACACCCCAAAATTCGGTACGAACCCGAACTATACAGTTCGAGTTCGCTCATCCCTAATGCTGACCACAGCATGCACCACACAGAGTTTTTATGACTGATAGTCTGCTACCTTTCTCAGGAATTACCATTGACCACACTGAGGGTCCTCATGCCCACTAGTCCTCTAGCTTTCTCATAAATTACTAGTGACCACATCATGTACCTCAGACTGGGTTCTTATGACCACTAATCCACTAGCTTTTTTCAGAAATTACTACTTACCACAGCATGTGCAGAAAGCCCAGAAGGCGTCGGTGCAGAGGATGGGAGTGGTAGTGGTTCTGATGAGATGTTGTATCACAAAGTACTCCCTCAATTCAAAGACTCTGGCCAGAAGTAAAAAAAAAAAAAGAATAAAAGTCTCTTTACTCAGTGTAAAATATAACTTGTAGTACATTCAGTAGTACTTTGTATAAAGTGCAATTTCTGTCCCCCAGATGATGAAATATGGAGGCTGGATAAATTGCAGTTTATTGCACCTATAATATGCTATCTTACTGTTGACTCTCCCTTGTGCTTCTAGTTAGCAGCTGGAAGCTGGCACTTTTGGCTATAGGTGTCTACTATGTAATGCAGGCTTTTAGTTGGTCTGGCCTGGTTGTTATCTAGGCGATGGGTATCTGAATGGTAGTCCTTGATTGGCAGCAGGGTCTGTAAAGCTGTGGTTTTGCTGGTCACTCTGCTGTCTATCAATGCTGTAGCTTCTAAGGTATACTGGTGTCCTGGCAGTCTCTCCGGAGTAGTAGTTTCACAGGAGAATTGGTTCCCTTGATGGTCCCTAAGTTGTAGGAACTTTTAGCTATGCTTCCTTCCTCCACACAGTCTAGACTAGCATTTCTCCTCCTGACAGGAAGCATGACCAGCCCACTCCTACCAAGAGGAGCGTAACAGGGTGTTTAACCTAGTTCCTACCAACCTCTTTAGGTTGGAGTACATGGCATAACATAAATATAACAATTGCAGATACCTTCCGGTCTGCGGTACTGCACATGCACCTCCGAGGGTCCTCATGACCGCAAGCCCACTAGCTTTCTCAGGAATTACTACTGACTACAGGCAGTTGCAAACCATGCTAGTTACTTGCATAGGGATATTTTCTGTGTTTATAATATGATTTATATAGGTTAATGGGTATTCAATAACCACCTGACTGGAGTCAGAAGGCGTTGCCTTTGCAGATACGGTAAACTTCATTTTGATCCTTTTGAAAAATAAAGAGTTTAGATGATAAATTAAAGGGGACTTGTTACCTCTCCTGACGTCTGTTTTACTAAAATCTGGAGCATTTATTCTTATGACGTTATGGTGTGCCATTCCTCTATTATCCCTTCCATAAGTTTATGAATAAATTGCGAGTAGTCTGTCTTAAAACTTCCCCTCTGCCTCTGCAGATCTCTGATTTCTCTGCGTCAACACCTGTTTGATGTTGGTCATGTGGCCACTGCAACCAATGCATAGCATGTTATAGAGCAGGAGGAGCTGAGCAGATAGATATATAAGGGGTCATTTATTAAGATCAGTGTTTTAGACACCAGTCTTAATAACCCCTGCGCTGTTGGTCAATGCGCCGGCTTCTACATAATTTTAGGGCATCCACAGCCAGTCTAAATCTGTGCCAGCTTCCTTGCTGACGTAGATTTAGAACATTTTCTACGCCTAAAACAGGCGTAGAAAATGATAAATGAGACCGGCCTGGTGGCCCTCCCTCTTCTCCACCCACGCCACACACCCTTTTTAGACCTGGAGTGAGCAGGAAAAAGTTGCATATTGCGGTGCAAATAACCTTTACGCCACAATCTGCAACAGATATACTCCAGAAAACTAGTGTATATCAGTTAGTAAATGACCCCATGCTTTTTAAGTAAACTATTCAGTCTAACTTGTATTTTACTTATATAAATTCCTGCTCATTCTTGGCTTTGAAGTCCAGGAGGTGGTCCTATCAGTGATTGACAGCTATCTCTATACACAGTCATAAAGGGATCTGGCTGTCAGTCACTGATAGAACCTCCTCCTTGACCTCAAAGCCCAGAATGAGCAGGGATTTTAATGCATGAAATGCAAGTTATACTGAATCTTTTCCCATAAAACTATCTATCAATCTGCTAAGTTCCTCCTGCTCTATAACATGCTGCCTTCAGCTCAGATGCCACATTAAACTTTTCAAATCTTCCTTTCCCAGTGTTATATTTGTACTAAATACACATAATTGGGGGTAGGTTCTTAATTTTCATTGTCTATTTCTACCAATATTCGTTCTCAAACAAACAGTAAATATGATTTTTTGGGAATGATGCAACCTAAAATCCCCTCCTTTGTTCCACAGAGAGTCAAGTGGGTGATATTCAAAGGCAAGCTGAGCAGCAATGAACCTCTCATGGAGGCATTGTTCCTTTAAGGAGATGAGCGGGTGTGTCAAGAGTCACTATGGAAACTTCAAGCTGAGAATAACGGCAAGTCTCTTGCAAGCAGTTTAGAAGAGGCTGTAGAGAAGGCAGACGAGAACAGGACTGGGGTATGAGAATTTCGGATGCTGAAGTTCTAGTGGGAGGGAAAGGGTGGCCATAACTCCTGAGAAGAAGAATATTGTCACAGGTGTCTTCTACTGATCCTCCCCCATCTAATACATCTGCTGCTGGGCTCCTGGGGAAGGATGGAAATCAGGTGAGAAGATGCAGGTGTCATGTCACACCTATGTCATACGTCACTTTGTTTCACTAATGTCTTTTATTTAATATCTAGAATTACTTCTACTGGTGCACTTATTACACAGGCAGGGCTAAGTATAGATTACCTTACCGCCCCTTTCATCGTATCCAGTCTATTTTAGCGCTAGTTCCAAAAATAATTAAAGAATTTTGCACAAAACCCAGGCATAGATGTCCTTTACTGATCTGCATTGCTGAGGGCTACCCTATAATACTGTATTCAGAATAGTTCTACACAGAGGATGTGGAACTACTGGAAACATTTCATGCAGTGCCCACCACTCGTTGACCCAGCAGTCACCGACAGGCAATGCCTGACGTATGAGAATAATCGGTGCCCCTAACCATAGACAGTGACGTGGCAAAGATCATCGCGTGCCCTGTGCTAGAACACAAACATTGGCACATACCTTCTAATAGCTTTAGTCAGGAAGATTACTGACAGATCTGTATTTTCTGTTCCAGCCTGCGCTTGGAGAGTGGGTACGGTGACAACTAGATGATGCCAGCCATGAGAGGGCTTTTAGCTCCTCAGAATACATTCCTAGATACCATAGCGACCAGGTTTGATGGTACACGTAAGTAATGAACATATCATCTTACTTCTGTTCTTTAGATCTTGAATTGCTAAGGGAGATGTAGTAATAAAAGTTAACCATCCGATCAGAAAGGACATTCATGATTGTTATATTTATGGGACTAAAATGATCATTTTCAACTAATGGCCTCATTATGATATTTATTGCAGACATCTTGCTAGTTACAGTAGTTATAGTGGATCACTCGTATTATATCTTTTCTATGATTTTGCCTTATGTAGTGATTTTGCGCTGTGTAAGAGACATTTGCAAGGCTGCCAAACCTAGCATGGTTGTACATTTTATCTTCCTAAACGAGGGAACCATAGCCTCTGACTGATTTGCGTCATGGCCACTTAGGGATAATTAGCCCTTGCCAGAATTATATTGGTCTACTATGTGATCAGCAATCTCTTTTCTTTTAAACAGTTTTTATTAATTTTTGAAAGTAAGACAAACATGATAATAATATTTCCAAAGTACAGCGAAGTTGATGACAATCACAGGGAAATGATGCCGTCAAACCAGAAGAGTAAATTGTATCGTTATAAAAAGATATCTTGGTAGAGTCATCCCTGGAACAATAGAATGTCAGGTTGTAATGTCTGCAGATCATTGTGCCACCCATAGGGTCAAACTCACTGAAAGCGATCGACGGTTTAAAAAGCAAAAACGACAAAACTTTATTTATATTGCTGGTTAAAATAGATTAGTCCCTTGAATAAAATGAATATAAAAGGCTCTGGTGGGTGAGTGTGTATCAAATGGGAAGGGGGGGGGGGGGGGTGGACAGATAATTCTCCAACCCCCACAGTTTAAGTGGATAGTCAGCAGGCTGTTTATACTATGTCCAGTGAGCCAGAGCTAATCCACAGTAACAAAACCTCACCGCTGATGTGGTAACAGTGATCAAACAGTTTAAGTGGACAGACAGCTGTCTGTTTGTACTATGTCCAGTGAGCCAGAGCTGATCCACAGTAACAAAACCTCACCGCTAATGCGGTAACAGTGATCAAGCTGGGACTCTAATTGTGTCCAGTCCCATTTCTGTCACCCCAGTATTAGATAGCTAGCGTCCCTAAAGCATCGGATGAGACCCATGTGCTGTATTAGATTCCATAATCTCTGGGGACCCTAGCTACCGCTATGCTCTAAGTCTGACGCGTTTCTCATAGCCCTGTGACGGGCCGTTCATCAGGAGCTCATAGGGCATAAGAGGTAGTGTGAATAGCCTATCAGACAGAGCTGACGATTGATGCTGCACTGAGAGTTGTGCAGCAGCACCGGCGCTAGTGTGGTCCTCTTCATAACTTCTGAGGATCCTCTGACGTGAATCAGGCGTAGAAGATGGTAAATTACATGGGCCTGCCTGTCCCCTTCCACGTCCATACCACTCCCACAATGTTAGACCTGGCGTGAGCGGGGAGAGGTTACAGATTGCGGCACAACTAACTATTGGACCACAATCTGCACCTGCAATACGCCTAATATAGGCGTATTTTAGCTTAATAAATGACCCCCATAGTGTACATAGCAAACATTGTGATCCCATGTGGCCCCTATATCTAATTGCTCTGGTGGACAAAGTGGATTTACACGGCACTAATATTGGGACAATTATTGGGAATCAATGTTTCTCCGAATGCGCGTTCCTGATAATCTGCACGTCTAATGGTGCCCCAGATCACCCGATGAACAAGCAAAATGCTTGTTCATCGTCTGAAATAATTGGAGGTGCGGACACCTCAATCATCGTTCCTGGGAAGCAGATCATGCCATCTAAACAGGAGCTTATCAACTTCTGGGCATTGACACTAAAAACTATATCTTTATTTTAATGTTTCTAAAATATCCAAAAAATAGAAAAATATACGCCAACACAGAAAGAGGGTGGTCACAATGTCGATCCACTAGATACTTCTGTTATAGAAGGGTAATGAGAGTAGTAAATGTGTTAGAGAAACCAATAGGGAGGGACATCTTTCCCCTATTAAACCCTATATATCCCTTAGCCCAGAAATGTCTCCTGGTGGTGGGGACACTCATTACCCTTCTATAAAGGAAGTATCTAGTGGATCAACATTGTCACCGCCCTCTTTCTATTTTGGTGTATTTTTTTGGGACATTTTAGAAGCATTGAAATAAAGATATAGTTTTTAGGGTCAATGCCCAGATGTTGATAAGTTTCTAATTTTGCATGACTCAAGATTGATATCATTCGTTATCACACTAGGAGCTCTATCATCTAAACAGGAGCAATGATTTTGTATAGGGACAGGCAGAAGCGAGCAGTAGCTTGTCCTCATACTGTGGAGGAGATCGCTACATGTAAATGCAGCATTTCACCTCCACTAGCGAGCAGCCGCTTCCTTCCCGATAATGAGCTGCTCCCCAGAGCGTGTAAATGTGTCTTTACCATAGTCAATTGTAAAGTACAGATGTTTTCCTTTTAAAAACACTAAGTTCACTAAGAGGGACCCCAATAGGAGATAGCGATCCTCATTGTTGAATTAAGGGACATCATGTCTGAATTTATACATTGTCTTCTGAGACCACAATGAACACCTGGGTACGCCTCCAGGGAGGGCATCAGGGGCATCATAGCCATATGTATGACACCTCAAGGAAAGAAGAAAATGAATTTTAAACCAAACTTTTAATTATAAACCAAAATTAACTAAAACTAACAACATAAGGACCAATCTTGCTGTACTCTCTCCAGCCCCTCCTGCACAGTTGATACCAAAAGGTTTATATAACCTCGCACTCCATAGGGTTTCGGGGTTATCCCCATCAGGGAGTACAGGTCTATTGCACGGATTGTCATCAATATTAATGCCAATCCTGGTATCTACTTGTATTTTTGTCCCCAGTTGTGTATGTGGTTGCCTACAGGTGAAACTCGAAAAAATAGAATATCGTGCAAAGTTAATTTATTTCAGTAACGCAACTTAAAGGGAACCTGTCACTTGGATTTTGTGTATAGAGCTGAGGACATGGGCTGCTAGATGGTCGCTAGCACATCCGCAATATCCATTCCCCATAGCTCTGTGTGTTTTTGTTGTGTAAAAATATATATATATTTATATATT
This sequence comes from Bufo gargarizans, assembly GCF_014858855.1. Taxonomy (NCBI): domain Eukaryota; kingdom Metazoa; phylum Chordata; class Amphibia; order Anura; family Bufonidae; genus Bufo; species Bufo gargarizans. The sequence continues at coordinate 159,736,100 of NC_058082.1, read as the reverse complement.
ATATATATGTAAATGAGGCAAGTAAGAAGCCCAAGGAGCTGTTACTAGCGTTTCCAGAGCTCAGCCGCGCCCACTGTGAAGGAGCCCAGCACTGCCGTGCTTCCTCCGAATCTCCTCCTTGCTCCCCGACATCACAAAGCTAGAGCGCTGTGCTACCGCATGTGCAGTGTCGGCATAATGTTCCTTCCCTGTGCTGGGATCAGCCTCAGGGAACGAACTGCGCATGCGCTAGCTCGCGCATCGCCAGATTACGGTGCTCTAGCTTTGTGATGTTGGCGAGCAAGGAGGAGATTCGGAGGATGTGGGGCGGTGCTGGGTTCCTTCACAGTGGGTGTAGCTGGGCTCAGAGTCAGAGAATGAGTTTTTTTGACACAATAAAAGCACACAGAGCTATGGGGACTGGATATTGCGGATGTGCTAGCGGCGATCTAGCAGCCCATGTCCTCAGCTCTATACCCAAAATCCAGGTGACAGGTTCCCTTTAAAAGGTGAAACTAACATATGAGAGACTCGTTACATGCAAAGCGAGATATTTCAAGCCTTTATTTGCTATAATCTGGATGATTATGGCTTACCGCTTATGAAACCCCAAAGTCACAATTTTGAGGTCCCCTTTGCTCAGGGGGTATGGATTAATTAGCTGACTAGAGTGTGACACTTTGAGCCTAGAATATTGAACCTTTTTACAATATTAAAATTTTAAGCTTCATTAATGCAATTCCTTTCAATTTGCATTACTGAAATAAATGGACTTTTGCACAATATTCTAATCTTTCGAGTTTCACCTAAATATATGAGATGGTTTATGAATGAGGAAGGACATGTGCAGGAGTAAGAGCTGCCAATACTTAGCAAAAGGCCAGTTTGACTGTCTTCAACTTCGGTTTTGAGATTAAGAGTCAAGATTGGAATACACTCGCTGGCGTCGTTTTATCACTCTGTGGCTCATAGCAGCATAATGATAATAATAGTCTATTATAGAAGGAGGCTGGAGATCTTTAGTCACAAACAATTAGCACTTGAGTCTTCCCCCAGCATTGTAAAAGCTGACATTTTCATGTCATCATGCAGTGGTATTGGTATAAAAATAGAGATCCTGATGACCACTGCTGTAGCAGTCCATTCCTACACTGAGAACGCTTCGTGCTGACAAGAAATAAATGCCTGAAATCCTGCCTCTAACCCTTTTATCTTCTCCCTAAATTACTACTCAGTCCACGTTTCCTTAAAGGGCCATGTCCATCAGAAAGGGAAATTTTTTGCTACTGAAAAGGAGTACAAAATGTTGTCCTTCTGCAGTTGTCAACACAAATGACAAGGTAAGATGCTTGACAAAGGCTTTCTAAGGCGAAACGTTGCATCTGGATTAAACTCCACAAACTTGGACGTGCTGTCTGAGTTTTTTTTTTTTTTTACTTTTTATTGTTCAATACATTTGTAAGGGGAATTTTTTACCACCCCCTGGAGACAAGCACCCACCACATATTTGTTCTAAGGAGAGCTGTTCATCACTTGATTTTCACAAGGTAAGATCCTAATCAGTTATTGACAGACTCCTCTGTAGGACCACCCGCTGGACTCCTAACCATTAACTGAAGACATCCGGATGCATTCTGAACGGATTGCTCTCTATTCAGAATGCATTAGGAGAAAACCGATCAGTTCTTTTCTGGTATTGAGCCCCTGTGACGGAACTCAATGACGGAAAAGAATAACGCTAGTGTGAAAGTACCCTTACCTTACATATACTTTTGGACACTTGCCTTAAAGGAGTTGCCTAAGATTATACTATTGATGGTCCATCCTTAGGATAGGACATCAATATCTCCTCTGTGGGGGTCCAACACCCTGCACCCCTATCAATGAGCTGTTTTGGGGTAGTTCCAGCATTGGAATTTGGCATCAGAACTATACAATTTTGTCCATTGCTTACATTTATTTCAATGACAGCAGTAACTACAGTAAACAGCTCTGTCAACTGCACAATGGATGAAACAGTGTAGTTTCGACACCAACTTTCAGAGCTGGAGCTACCCAAAACATCTGATCGACAAGAGTGGGGGGTGTTAAACCACTACTGATCAGATATTGATGGCTTATCCTGTGTTACATCATATAAAGTAAAGAAACAGTCACTTATGTTTGGGTCAGATCTTGGTAAGCTCTTGTTGTGCGCTCCTACGCCCAACATGGTGGATAACAGGGAGAGATGTTTAAAAAACATCTCATTTAGGCTCCATTCACACATCTGCAATTCCTTTCCGCATTTTGCGGAACAGATTTGCGGACCCATTAATTTTTACGGGGCCGCACAATGTGCGGTCCCGATCCGGAAATGCTGACAAGAATAGGCATATTCTATTAGTGCCGTCGATGTGCGGAAAAACACACACGGATATGTGAATGGACCCTTAGAGCGTATTCTCGGTGATATGCAGGGAGTATTTACATCGTTAGTGGCCACGCTGGAATGGGTACAGAATGTTCAAAAAAATTGCTTAACAGGTATATTTCTGCAATTGTAGCACTAGCATATACATCTGTATGTGCCCTTGAAGCAGAATCCAAGGCTATGTCCATATCTGCGTTTAAACATTCCGATACTCTGTTCTGGCAGAGGAGCAGAGTACCAGAATTACTGTATTCAGCATAGTCGAATACCGTGGGCCCATTGGATCCCTATTCACTATAAGGGGATCTGTCTGGTGTCTGGGAAGAATGCCAGATTTCTGCCAGTATTTTACAAGCAAAAATTCGAGATTCATGCCAGAAACCCAACTAATCCCATTATAGTGAATGGGGATCTATCGGGCCTGGTGGTGTACTGCTATGTCAGATATGGTAATTTTAGTAGCATATATCTCGCTATGCACTATTGGGGTCATTTATCAAACTGTTGTAAAGTAGAACTGGCTTAGGTGCCCATAGCAACCAATCAGATTCCACCTTCCATTTTCCAAAGGACCTGATAAAAATTAAAGGTGGAAGCTGATTGGTTGCTATGGACAACTAAGCCAGTTCTACACCAGTTTGATAAATGACCCCATATATATTCCAAATAGTTGTGTATGGACATAAAACAGTTAACACTGGCAGTCTTGCTTAGGTTGCCTTGGAGACCGGCTGGACCAGTCTACTCTGGTTAGTTAGTAATTCTTAGCTGAGCAGAGTTAGAGACAAGATCTCTACATTTGAGCTCTTGCCAAGTAGGCCCAATGAAAAGCCTCATCCAGGAAACACCATTGCTGAGACTGAAAGGCTTCCAGAGAACAACTTAACTGAGAGACTACCCCTGATGGAAAGGAGAACAGACATCCACAGAAGGTTCAGAACCATCAAGGCCATGCACCAGATTCAGACACTAAGGCACTGCTTGCTTATGGCATTAGGACTTTACTGCTCGTGGAAAGGATTAATTACCTCGGACACCCACCTCACTTTGCGATGGACTGGCCATCCGAATCTAAAATCTGCATACCACAGCTTGGGAATTGCAGAAGGAGTAAATGAGAATGGAATTGCACTTGGAAAGATGGCAAAGTGTATTTAGCGTGAGACTCTGGGAGGAGGACTATTACTACCATCATTGCTACTGCCTATACACAACTATTGGGAGAATCCTGCTATGTAGCATACCTCTGAACTGTGCCTTTTGCTGAATTATAAACTTTTACTCACATTATCTATTCAGTATAGAGAGAGTTTACTGAACATTACCTCCTCTAGCCTTTCACCTGCCATGCACCTGCCTTGCACCCTGCCAACTGACCACTACCAAGGGCACCCCAACTCCCATAAAACAGGAGTCCACTAAAGGCCCAGGGTGTTCATTAAGGAATAAGAGATGCACCCTCCAGTCCCTGCATGGCCCCAGGGAGAGTTGGGCTGAGGACAACCACCATGAACCACTATTACTCTTATCTTTGCCTCTGTTTCCACTCCCATCCTCCTCCCATCAGTCATCCAGCGGGTCACTGCGCAATGACGATGTTGATGAACTCCAATGTATGGAATTAAATATACAGCTCCTGAAATTGCTGTATTTTCCTGTACATCAGAGGTGTCTATGCACACAGCATATATAGTTTAACAGAACACTTATGTAATAGAGATTTCAGGGCCATTATGCGAATTTCAGCTCTAAGAAAAAACAGTAGAAGACAGTTGTATGGAACGCACAGTGCCTCCCTAATTATACACTTCATAATGTCTTTTCACACAAGTGACGGCGAGGCACCTGTTCCAGTTAACTAGCTGCGCATTTGTAGAGATCCGGTGAAATTTAATCAGGGTATCTGTGGCAGCTTGTGCAGAGCAGACACTTTCAAGCCTGCGTGTGTTTCTGTCCTCCCCCTGTGTAACTAGAGGTGATAGGAAGGGCTGGGAGCCAGCAGTAATAATACTCTAAGAACGCTCTCGCTCCCCCAGGAGTACATCAATACATGTTATTTAGATGAAGGATTGCATTGGAGAACAAGTCAACAACAAGAAAAATGATTTAGGAGTGCAAGCAAGAGGCAGGCGATGCCTGCTTTAAACAGTTGCGTTTCATTTCATGCCATGGGTTCAACGTCCAGGCGAGCAACAAAGAAAGACACATTTTAGGGACAAAAATTTACTCCTAGTTGTTTCCTTCACACTTATTTTCTCACTGGTGACAAAGAATGGAAATCCAGCACCAGCTCTGGGTCTTCCGCTAAAAATCTTCATTTTTATTGAGCCCAACATGTTAAAATCCAAAGTACAACACAGAGACCCCTGCAGAAGGTCAACACATTTCGGTCCAAAAAACATAGACCCAATGCTGGGGTCTCTGCGTTGTACTGTGGATTTTAAAATGTTGGGCTAAAAAAAATACAAATATTTTTAGCTGAAGACCCGGATCTGGCGCTGGATTTCCATTATTTTTTATTTTGTTTTTGTTGTCCCCCAAAGGTTCGTGCACAGAAGCGTGGTCCACTAACTACAGGAGCAGTGAGGGGACCATTGTATTTTCTCATTGTTGGCAAATGGATGATCACTTCGAAATCAGTGATTCAGTGGAGGATTGCATTAGATTGAATAAAGGCATATAAAAGGGTTTTTCTAGGTCCCCATGTGCCTGCTCTGATTTAGAAATTCTAAGATTCTTAGTGCTAAAATGTTCCCATGAGAGCACTGGTTTTCCAAGAGCAAACAAGATGTAGATAAAAATTCCATGACACAATGCAGCGACCCGGAGGGGAGGGGAGGATGGGAGGAGTGTTAGCAGCTATGATGGCAGTAGTAGTACTCACAGTTCATTGTGACCAATCCTCACTTCAGCTCTCTCTGGACCTTACAGTGAATAGAGAGTGCATCCTTTCTTTCCTCGGGACACACCCTGGACTTATGGCTCCTGTCAGGGGATAGGTGGATTGTCCTTAATGTTAAAACTAAAAGAGAAAGATATGCGGGAGCGCTCCCTTGTGTGATATCCTCAAGGTTAGTATAATTCGTAAAGGTGTATGTATCTTACCTAATATTGTTGTGCAAGCTAGGCCCAACACTAGAAGACAGCAGAGTATCTCCCCTCCAGGAGTAGTGCCATGCTGTGGCGCTGGACGCCGGAAAAGGACCACGTGAAGAGAAGTTTGTTACCGCATGAAAAAAAAAGCTTGCTGCGCCGGAGGGCTCCAATAAAATACTTGTTTATTTAAAAATAAATTAAATGAAAAAACACAAAAGTACAAAGAGCAACACGTTTCAGTAATATTAGATAGCTGGCAGGGTGCAAGGTAGGAAGTTAGAAGCAGGGGCCAGTAGATGCTGGAGGCAATACCCAGCCCCAGTTCAGTGGTAACAGTCTTTTTACTGTGGATGATGGGTGATGCAGGACAAGCATAAATCAGGTACAGTTCAGAGGTATTTCACCGAGCTTGCTTTTCCTAATGGCTGTGTATTAACAGCGGCAATGATGGTAGTAGTAGTCCCTGGGTCTCTAAATACACTTTGCAGTCTTTCCAAATTGTCAACAGGTCTTTAAAACTCACACAATCAATACTGCAGTTTTCACTGCAAAGTGCAGATGTTCAAACAAATGGCCAATCCATTTTAAAGTGTGCTGGGCACGCAACAATATACCCTCTCCACAAGCAGCAAAGTCCAACTCCATAAACAAGCATTACCTTTGCTAACATGCACAGTTCCTGTGATTATTTGCTTTCTTCTCTCAGAGGTATGGCACTTGTCAGCATGTAGGCATGGAGAACCTCTTGTAGTAAGCCTCACACTGCACAGGGACATGCAGATCCTCCCACGAGCTGCTAAGGCCAGACTCCCTGGATGATGCAATCAGACTACACAACTCCTTCCTCAGAGGGGGAACGTCCTCCCTTCTCTCTACTCAGTAGAGCATGATAATGAAGCTGCACCACCTATAAACAGCTCTTGCAATCACACTTGAAGCATGGGAACTACATTAACCCTTAATGGTTAATATTAACCCTTTGCAGTGGTCCTCTGGGGTACTGCACAATGCCTTAAAGGGATATGCCCCAATGTCTTATAGGTGCAAGTCCCACATCTGGGACCTGTACCTATCCTTAGAACGGAGCCCGCAAAGTGACGGAGGGTGCACCATGCATGCACGGCCACCCTCCATTCATTTCCTATGGGACTGCTGTGTAGAAGTGAACGGAGTGAGGCTGCGCTTGCGCAGTGTGATTCCCATTCATTTCAGTGGGACTTCCGAAAATAGCCAAGTGTGACGCTCTGCTATTTTCAGCACTCCCATTGAAATTAATGGGGGACGGCCGCACATGAGCGGTGTGCCCTCCGTCACTTTGCAGGCTCCGTTCCAAGTATAGGTGCAGGTTCCAGAAGTGGGACCTGCACCTATCAGACATTTGTGGCATATCTAGCGATATGCCCCGATGTCCAAGATGGGAATACCCCTTTAAAGCCCATTTTAAGGTAAATTTAGGTGTGTCAACTGTGCAGGCAATTATCGGGAAAGGAGCATTCCTTCTGGATAATTGTCTGCTCGTCAGTGGAGGTGAAGTGCTGTGTGTTCATGCAGAGATCACCTCCACTGTATGGGGTGTAGCAATGGCTGCTGCAATCACTCATCCTTATACAGATTAATTGTTTCTGGGCAGCAGATCATACAGCACGATAGGACAGATTATCTTTAGCAATTGAAAGGACCTGTCACCTCTCCTGACATGCAAATTTTAGTATTGTACCTAGTAACATAGTAACATAGTACATAAGGCCGAAAAAAGACATTTGTCCATCCAGTTCGGCCTGTTATCCTACTTGCATTCCCTATACAATAACAATTCTGAATCATCGATTGCTATGACAGTGTTGTGCTATCTCGCTGATATTCCTACTATAAGTTTATAAATGAATTTTAAGCACTCTGCAATAAAGTACCAACTGGGTGTTACCAGCTGGGGTGTGTCCCTGCACAATCTGGCACTGAATGGACAATGTCATACTGTGCAGAAGCAACTGGTAAGATAGATCTTCATGGCAAACTGCTAGCAATTCATTTATAACTCCTAGCAGGAATAATAAAGGAATGGCAAAGAATAGAATCAAAAGAGTAGATGCACCAGAATTATTATTATACTGTATGAGGTATGAAAGTTACTAAATAATGTCAGGAGGGGTCCTCTTTAAACATCATTCTACTCTGACAAAGAGTAAACTCACCTCTAGTACCTATTTGGTTATGAAAGTCCTGTATATTTTATACATGAGCATGGCTTGCTGGAACTTCTAGTCCAACAGCCGCTTTTAAATGCTTTATATGGAAACATAACATTAAAAATGGTAGTTAACTTCATTCAATTATGTAGTGATATTTCTGTATCTTGTAAGGACCGTACAGAAAACGGATAGGGTTAAACCTAACAACTCTGTAGACATGGAAGATCAATACTGTTATACTGAAGACTCCTCCCCTCAACAAGGAAAATAAATGTCTTGTGTGATTTAGTGGTACATTAAGCCAATGGATGATATAAAATCCTGAGCACATGCAATATATAGGGGATATTTATCAAGCTGTTAGGGATCTGAGCATAAGCACTGAAAGCAAATTGCTGAGCAGTAATCTGATCTATGGGACTGAGCACAGCGACTCATCAACCAATAATAATTATATCGCTGGAGATACTGCTAATGTTTTTGTCCTTGAAGTGTCTAATAATTGCCAGTGATCTTGTGTCCTCGGCTTTTTATACCCCATCAATTGCTAGCCCTACAGGGATATTACTGTGATCATCAGTGTAACAAAATCGGAGGTAGATAGATAGATAGATAGATAGATAGATTTTAGATTTTCCTAAACTTGCATGTTGCCATATGAGCAATACTTGTTACATAAATAAATAATTACTCAAAAATTTCTTATACTAATAAATAAACAGAAACCAAAATTGTGGTAGAAATTGGCCGTGGTCTTTTATTAAGGGTTACATCAATATAATATTATAAACACCATAATAATTAAATAAATAAATAACCAATAAATAAATACTCATTTTAAAAATTCATTAAGTCCACAAATTATCCCCCCAGCAAAGCTGGGTGACTAACCCACCAGACATGAGGGAATTATCCCACATGCCCCCCCCTAAAAACCACGACCTTCTCTATCATGTCCTGCAAACCTGAATTAAAAATATAATTTCCTATATCAGACAAATGTACCAAATCATTCCGATAAAGGCCTGTAACAAAACCTTCAAGTTCAGTATGTCTTATGGACCATCCATTCAGTGTAGGAAGAAATTATTCCAAGTTTCTATTAATCCTTTTCCTAATTTTTTCCATAAAACCAAACTGCTCCCCTCTCCAAATCAATCTCGGTATAATTTCCGAGAATATCAGTGTTACCTCAGGCAACATAGATTTAATACATAACATTTCTGATTTCATATGATCTAGCAAATCCAAGGTCTTAATTTTGCCCAAATCATTACCACCAGCATGAATTATTAAAACATCTGGACATGGTAATGAAACCAACTCGCCCCTCAAAATCGGAATGATTTGGCACCATTTTAAACCTCTGAAACCCAACCAAAAAATGGAAATAAAACAAGAACCAAAACAGTTATTCTTCAAATAATTACGCTCCGCAGCCCTTCTTTCTGCCCAGAACACAAAAGAATGGCCCAGAATCCAAATAACCATCTTCTTTGGACCTGAAAAAGATCAAAATCATTAAAGAACCAAATTAGGCCTAACATACAATTTAAATCTGTTAGATTCCCATCGACCAATTCTCTTAATTATCGCTTCATTTAATCCCAAACCGGCAGCAACTGTTGCCGCGCCAATTCGGAAAGAATGAGACGAATAATTCTCTTTACCTAGATTCAATAATACCAAACATTTTTTTAATACAGCATTAAATTGATAAATTGTTAACACTGACCCATCCTCATGAACCCTTTGTTCTGCGGTCTAATTCTAAGAAAATCACCTACTGTTTTAACTGGGCACAGCTGTGATTCGTTCAACCTAGCTAACTTAATCCATGTGCCTCTTGCTAACTGATCCGTCTTAGATTTTTTAATAAAAATTTCAACTGAATTAACAAACAAATTAACATCGTTAACCTCTAATGGTGACACAGACCTTCTATTGGCTGCTACTAGCTCTCCTATCCGCAATGCCCCAAAAAATAACACCACAAAAGCAGTTTTAAATAAAATCGCTTCAAAAATTGAATATGTACACCCTTCTAGTACTGACACTAAAGACCCGAGCAACTCAAAGGTGATTGGTCGTCTCACATCTGCTTTTATAAACGACCTTCTGACTCCTTTCAAAAATTGTCTCACTATGAATTGATTCGAAAACGACTGACGACCAGCTACTTTAAAAAAGAATGACACACCTGCAACTGATGAATGTAAAACTGAATAACCGAAACCTTTATCTAATAGAGAACAAAGAAACTGAAAAAATACATCCAAATCAAAATTAAAACATGCAACATTACTAACTATACAAAACTGATACCAACGAATATACTTCCCATGTACGCGGAGCTACAGACTTCTTAATAAAACTGTTGATTACATCCGGATAAGATTCCAAACTTGCTTTGGGCACGGAATTCCAGTTTTCTCTGCCTGTGGTACTAGATAAAATAATCTCTCCCACTGCGCGCGGGAAAGTGAATCAGCAATTTTATTAACTTTACTAGGAATATATTTAGCTTTCAACCGAACATTGAGCTCTAAACAACAATAAACCAAATAACGTAATAATCTAACAACTACTTCTGAATGAGAAGACAAGCAATTAATTGCAAATAGCACACCCTTGTTATCAGTATAAATTAAAACTCTTTTATTCCTAAAAACATTGCCCCAAATGACCAATGAAACCACTACAGGGAACAATTCTAACAACACTAAATTTGTATTCAAACCTAACTCAAACCACCAATCCGGCCATGGTTCAGCAGACCACCGGCCATTCAAAAATGCACCGTACCCCCATGAACCTGAGGCATCCGTAAATAAACCTATTGAGCCTGCCTCACGGAATTCCTCTTGCCAAGCACAACGACCATTAAAATGAATTAAAAATTCATCCCACACTGCTAAATCGTCCTTAAGGGCTCTTGTGATCCTAACATGTGCATATGGAGATTTTAACCCTTTCGTCGCCATATATAACCTACGGGAGAAAACACGACCTACCGGAATGACCCTTGACGCAAAAGCCAGCACACCCAATAAGCTCTGTACCTCCTTCAGCTGGGCTTTCTTTACTGAAACAATTTTATTAATTAACAATCTCGCCTTCTCAATTTTCTCCATAGGCAACCTGACTTCCATATTAACTGAATCAATTATAATACCTAAAAATTCAATCACCTGACCAGGCCCAACTGATTTTTCCTGTGCTAATGGAATACCAAAATACTGACAAATTTGTGAAAATCCTTCACATAAACGAGAACACTCATTAAAACTACCAACGAATAAAAAATCATCTAAATAATGTATAACATTCACAGAACCCAACTCTTTAAAGGGTTTCTACCACTTGCATATGACATATTTGGTGATCAGACACTAGCGATCCGCTAGTGTCTGATGTAGCTTACAAGCTAATTATTACCTTAATCCGTTCGGCCCATACCTCAAAAAAAGCACTTATATCTTTATGCAAATGAGCCTCTAGGTGCTATGCAGGCGTTTTTCCAGCACCTAGAGGCTCCGTCTACCTTGCAGTTTGCCGCCCATCGCCTCGCTCCAGCACGCCCATCTCTTACCGTATTCGATCCTCCCCCTGCTTCAGCCTTCAGAAATCCCGCGCCTGCGCCGTTCGTCGCGGCATTCGGAGGCATTCGGCGCAGGCGCAGTCAATGTCTGACCGCTCCGTGCTCAGACATTTCCACTGCGCCTGCGCCGATGTCATCGGCGCAGGCGCAGTGGAAATGTCTGAGCACGGAGCGGTCAGACATTGACTGCGCCTGCGCCGAATGCCGCGACGAACGGCACAGGCGCGAGATTTCGGAAGGCAGAAGCAGGGGGAGGATCGAATAGAGTTGAAGATGGGCGTGCTGGAGCGAGGCGCTGGGCGGCAAACTGCAAGGTAGACGGAGCCTCTAGGTGCTGGAAAAACGCCTGCATAGCACCTAGAGGCTCATTTGCATAAATATATAAGTGCTTTTTTTGAGGTATGGGCCGAACGGATTAAGGTAATAATTAGCTTGTAAGCTACATCAGACACTAGCGGATCGCTAGTGTCTGATCACCAAATATGTGATATGCAAGTGGTAGAAACCCTTTAATAACAACCCAATTCAAAAAGGAAGAAAATGACTCAAAGTAAAAACAAGACCAAGAAAACCCCATTGGCAAACATTTATCAAAGAAAAATTGACTGTTAAACTGAAAACCTAACGAATTAAAACCTATTGGATCTACTGGCAAAAGACGAAAAGCAGCCTTAGGCCCCTTTCACACGAGCGAGTATTCCGCGCGGGTGCGATGCGTGAGTTGAACGCATTGCACCCGCACTGAATCCTGACCCATTCATTTCTATGGGGCTGTTCACATGAGCGGTGATTTTCACGCATCACTTATGCGTTGCGTGAAAATCGCAGCATGCTCCTCTTTGTGCGTTGCGGTGCGATAATCCACGCAACGCAGGCCCCATAGAAGTGAATGGGGTTGCGTGAAAATCGCAAGCATCCGCAAGCAAGTGCGGATGCGGTGCTATTTTCACGCATGGTTGCTAGGTGACAGTCTATTCACTGTATTATTTTCCCTTATAACATGGTTATAAGGGAAAATAATAGCATTCTGACTACAGAATGCATAGTATAATAGTGCTGGAGGGGTTAAAAAAATAAAAAAGTTAACTCACCTTATCCTCTTGTTCGCGTAGTTTGTTCCCGGTCTGTAGTTTGCTAGCTGTGGGCTTGGGCTAAAGGACGTTTGATGACGTCAGATCACATGCTCCATCACCACGGTGATGGACCATGTGATTGGAGCATGTGATCTGACGTCATCAAAGGTCCTTTAGCCCAAGCCCACAGCTAGCAAACTACAGACCGGGAACGAACTACGCGAACAAGAGGATAAGGTGAGTTAACTTTTTTATTTTTTTTAACCCTTCCAGCACTATTATACTATGCATTCTGTAGTCAGAATGCTATTATTTTCCCTTATAACCATGTTATAAGGGAAAATAATACAATCTTCAGAACATCAATCCCAAGCCCGAACTTCTGTGAAGAAGTTCGGGTTTGGGTACCAAACATGCGCGATTTTTCTCACGCGAGTGCAAAACGCATGACAATGTTTTGCACTCGCGCGGAAAAATCGCGCATTTTCCCGCAACGCATCCGCCTCTTATCCGGGCAAAAAACATGACGCCCGTGTGAAAGAGGCCTTAATGTCTGCTTTTGCCATAAAACACCCTTCCCCAACTGAACGAATAAGAGAAACAGCATCATCAAAAGAAGTATATGCTACCGACGCTATATCTTTGTCTAAAGAATCATTCAAAGACTCTTTAGCTGGATATGATAAATGGTGAATCAATCTAAACTCATTGGGATTTTTCTTTGGCACAATTCCCAAAGGAGATACCCTAAAATCAGAAAAAGGCGGGGAATTAAAAGGACCAGCTATCCTACCTTCTCTCAACTCTTTAACAATCTTATCCTCAACAATATCTAAATGCTTCCTAACTGACGGCAAATTATAATTTAATAAACAACCTTTACCAGTACATTTTGGTACATAAAAACCGTTAACAAAACCTCTATGAATTAGCTCCGCCTTCAGACGGTCTGGAAATAAATCTAGCCATGGAAGCATTTTTTCCCAATTCACTGGTGTCTGCGTTTTTTGAAAAATCTCTGTTTGATTGATTTTGAACAGCGGTTTGGTTAGATTTTTTAAAACACCGAAAAACAGGGTGTGCGCCCAAGCAAAATGAACATTCGTGCCTGTATCTACAATTATTCAGCCACCTGCATGCAGACTCGTTGTATGCAAAACAAACACCTTTTTTCATAACAGCGCCAGACACCATTGAATTCAATGGCCTACTCTGAAAACCGCTTTTTTGCGGCAACATTAAACTAAGCCAAAGACCCACGTCCTTGGATCCCCAACTCATGTTACTATGTACCGCTAATTTCTGACTAAAAGTTTCATCATATGTAAACCATGCGAAGCCACCAAAATTGCGGTACGCCTCTAAAATGGAGTCCATATGCTGAAACAGACCAACACTACTATTAGGATGCTTTGCACAAAATACTGAGGAATAGATAAAAAAGGCCTGCAGCCAATTATTAAAAGATCTTGGCGCAACCCTCTTCCTATCTTCCTCCTTCTCAAACACTTTCTTCTCAATTTTAAATGAATCCTTTGCAGAAGGGAGTAATGATAAAATATCAATGTACTCCCTCCTCCAAATTTTCTCTTTTACCGACTGAGCCAAGTGAAACCCCAAAGGAGAACCGTCACATGTCAACACTTCCTTTAAACAAGTCTCACTTATGCCAACTCCATTATCTAAAACTAAAGTATTAGCTACCTTATTACTATTTACAATATCAGCACCTGCATCAGCTGAAATATCCTTCCACACTGATGCAGGCTGATCTACTGCAATAGGCGCACTAGCTGCAGCCCATTCAGAAAACAATTTAGCTAAACTATTTAACAATCTACTGTCATTGTTTCCTATGTCGGTAGGCAAAGCGAAGCTCTGCCCACAAATCTCCTCACCAGTCTCCGGTCCTTGGTCCATGCTGGGAACGCTAGAGGCCGGCAGTTGCGCTCGACTCAAAACCCCAGGTTGCGGTACCGCACATCTGGAGGAGGAGCGCACACTGCTACCTTTACTGGAACTTGTACCCGGTGGCGAATAAGCCCTCTTCGGCCGCTTGATCCGCTTGGAAGAACGCGATTCAGCGCACTGGGACGCGCTCCCTGATGACCTCACAGACGCAGAGGCTGTCGCTACTTCCTTGACGTCATCACGCAGCGCGACGTCACGTGAGCGCGCCTCTTCCTCCTCAGCCGAACAGCCGTCCGCCAAACACCGCTGAAGCCACGCCTCCCCTCCTCTTGACTCGGCGCGACGAATCAATTTCTGCAGGAGCTCTTCCATCGGGAACGGTGAGTACGCTTTCTTCTAGCTTGGCCTGTACGCGGACTTTCTTCGACTAGTTGGAGCTCTTGACTCGCCGCCGCTTTCCTCCTACAAACGCCACACTGCCACTTGACTCCGCTTTACTTAATATTCAGTCCGCCGCCACTTCTCCGCTTCTTCACCGCTACACCCGGCTCTTGCCCGCCGCCGCTTACTTCTGCCTGGAAATGCCGACGAGCTAAATAGCTCTTTTGCAGCTACGCCGGCAATATACCAGGGCTTCAGCCGACGACCTCTTCAGGCAGCCTACGACGTCCTCTTCATCCAAGCTCCGCGGCGGACAAGCTCCAGACCCGCTGCGATCCTCTTTAAATATTCAATTTTCCCGCCCAAGAATATCAATCACCAATCAGGAGCTGGCAGAAAACAGGTACCTCGGCAACAGGTACGCAACCAGGTACCAATCAGAATCCTCACTTAGAAATCACCTCAGAAATGTAAAGGAATCATATATTAAAATACAAAAGGCGGGAAAATAGTAAAGACATAACTTAATTAACCCTTACCATAATGCTCAATGGCACCATGGTGGGCATTCAGTATAACTTCTGTGCCCACTATCATTATCAATAGCTGATTGTATGTCAGTGTCTTTTGATCTATTAAGGACTTATGCAAATTGTGCCTCTAGATTCCAACCAGTCTGCAAAAAGGTGAGACACTCCACATTCTCAGAGGAAACTCCATTTAGCACTGGCCTGCTACTTACAAGCCATATCAGCATACTAATGAAGACCTGGAAGGGGACACTAAAAATGCAGGGCAACCCCAGCCATTCAGTAGGTGGATGAAATATCAGAAGCCATAACTCTGACCTCATAACACCCACATCCTCAGAACCCTAGTAATTGTGTTCAGCCAGACATGGGCTTCGGGGTGAGTCTATACACACCGTACTGGACATGAGGCATTTCTCGGTATTCCGGATCTGGCCTTCTGGAAATCATAACTCGATCATATTTGGTGTCTGTATGACCGGGAAGAGGCAACTCAGATTATGGGATCTTACCTGTACCCGCAATCCCTGTCATACGGCAAGAAATTGCCATGATTCATATTGCCACATCGGTCAGCCATTTGGGAAGGTGGGGCAAAAACCTGAATAATATCAGATGTCCCAGAAGGCCGGACCGAAAGGAGGGAGGTTCGGCTGAGGGGGGATAAAAATGGGTGGTTGGGAACAGTTAATTGTCAGCCATTTGGGGATTCACATTGTTTGGAGTGACTGCCCGTATCCTCAGCTGTCCCCACAGCCGGAATATAACTGCTGCATCTCAGTAAGCCAATGTATTTTATCCCTTTTATTTTATCTGTTTACTGCAGTGTTATTGTATGTATATTTTAGTTTTTTATCTTTTATCTGACACACTTTCTTTTTGTATTGCACTGCACTATTGTGTATTAAATTTAAAAATTGATAAGTCCCTTCCTTGTTGTCTTATAGAACTTGCTCTTTCGAAGGGAATAACGTTACCGGTAGTGTTTCAGAGGATTTTAGGTCCCATATAGATAACTTGTGTTACAGTGTTAATTTTGGGTTGAGAGGATATGTGAGTATAGGCCCCTATTGCCTTAGGCTAGGTCTACATGACGACATTTGTCGCGCGACAATAAGTTGCGCGACAGATAGGGCGCAACATTTGTTGTGCGACATTTTGTTGCACTAATGTCGCGCGACAATTTGTATAATGGCAGTCTATGGTGTTGCACTGCAACAAGCGACATGCTGCGACTGCGACGCAACAGTCGCAGAAAAATCCATCTCGAATGGATTTTCTGCGACTGTTGCGTTGCAGTCGCAGCATGTTGCATGTTGCAGTGCAACACCATAGACTGCCATTATAAAAATTGTCGCGCGACATTAGTGCAACAAAATGTTGCGCAACAAATGTCGTCGTGTAGACCTAGACTCATAGTATAGGCGGTGGCAGCAATTGCAATAGAAATATTGGGGTGTTAGAATCTAGGAGAGTAAGTTAGCATAATTCCGTCATCTAGAATTTTTCCGTCATCTTTTTTACACTGCTAAAGACGTTAAAGGGAACCTGTCATGTGGATATTTGATTATAATCTAACTAATTATATACAATCATTAACTACTAAAAAGTGCCTTAGATGTATTCACTTACTGGTGTCACAGATGGTTACCTCATAATATACACACAAAGATGCCACATGCTAATGAGCTGAATTGAGTCCAGCGTGATGTCATTGAATCTAGTGTTTATTTAATTCAGAGCTATAGCCACTCCCTTGCCCACCTGCTGCTGATTCATATGGAAAACTGTCAATCAGCAGCAGGTAGGCGGGGAGAGTCAGGAACTCATAAATATTCATGACTTATCATTATCAGCTGGAACTTTTCAATACAAGATGTTGGCAGATTGACTGGGTCAATTAAAGAAACTGGCCCAGCATTTTGCTAAGAGAATAAGTCACTTATTTATGTTGCCCTTAGTTAGGACACCATAAAACTGGTGATAGGTTCCCTTTAAGTGTTTGGGTTAATAAATTAACCCTTACACTTAAGGGCTGGAGTATCCTTGGGAAGGATACAACAGTTCATAAGGAAGGACTCAGTGCATACTATTTGTCAGGTAACATACAGTTCCTTGCAAAAGTATTCACCCCCCTTGACTTTTTTAATATTTTGGTGCCTTACAACCTGGAATTAACATGGATTGTTCAAGGATTTGCATCATTTAATTTACAGAATATGCCCACAACTTTGAAGATTTTTTTTTTTTTTTATTGTGAAGCAAACAACAAATAGGACAAAATAACAGAAAAAGTAAATGTGCTTAACTATTCACCCCCCTAAAGTCAATACTTTGTAGAGCCACCTTTTGCGGCAATCACAGCTCCAAGTCACTTTGGATAAGCATCTATGAGCTTGCCACATCTTACCACTGGGATTTTGCCCATTCCTCCTTGCAAAACTGGTCCAGCTCCTTCAAGTTGGATGGTTTGCACTTGTGAACAGCAATCTTTAAGTCTGACCACAGATTTTCTATTGGATTGAGATCTGGGCTTTGACTAGGCCATTCCAACACATTTACATGTTTTCCCTTAAATCACTCAAGTGTTACTTTAGCAGTGTGTTTGGGGTCATTGTCCTGCTGGAAGGTGAACCTCCGTCCTAGCCTCAAATCATGCACAGAGTGGTACAGGTTTTGCTCAAGATTATTGTATTTAGCACCATCCATCTTTGCCTCAACTCTGACCAGTTTCCCAGTCCCGCCTGCTGAAAAACATCCCCACAGCATGATGCTGCCACCACCATGTTTCACTGTGGGGATGGTGTTCTTTGGGTGATGTGATGTGTTGGGTTTGCGCCAGATATAGAGATTTCTTTGATGGCCAAAAAGTTAAATTTTAGTCTCATCAGACCAGAGACCTTCCTTCATACATTTTGGGAGTCTCCCACATGCCTTTTCGCAAACTCACAACGTGCCTTTTTGCTGAAAGTAATGGCTTTCTTCTGGCTACTCTGCCATAAAGCCCAACTATATGGAGCGTACAACTTATTGTCGTCCTATATACAGATACTCCAGTCTCTGCTGTAGAACTCTGCAGCTCCTCTAGGGTTACCTTAGGTCTCTGTGCTGCCTCTCTGATTAATGCCCTCCTTGCCCGGTCCATGAGTTTTGGTGGGTGGCCGTCTCTTGGCAGGTTTGCTGTTGTGCCATGTTGCCCAGAATGGGCTAAGTATCTGACTCCAGGACTAAGAGGCAAAGCACTGGAGGTGTTTGCAGCATTGCTCATAACTGTGAATCAAGATTATAAGGCTATTAAAAAGGCCTTAATCCAACGGTTTAACTTCACCAGAGAGGTATAACAAAAACAGTTTAGGACTTTGCAGCGCACAGGTACCGACAGCTACTCAGACCTGGCTGTTGGACTAAGGAACCACTTCAGGCAGTGGACCCAGGGATGGGGTGTTACCACTCTGGAAGACCTGGAGGATCTAATGCTGCTGGACCAGTTCCTCCACACCTGTTCTATGGAAGTGAGACAGTTCATTCTGGAATAGGAGCCCAGGACCCTGGATAAAGCTGCCCAGATTGTGGATGTATATGCTGCCAGTCGAGTGCCAGAGGCACGGAAGCATGCTGTGCCAGATTGGAAGGGGGCAAAAACCCCTGTTAACACCTTTACCCCTACTCGCAGATCTCCAGGAGTTAACCCTGCCCCAGTCCCCAGGACTGCTGTGGATAACCGCCGGTGTTTTGTGTGCAACCAAGTCGGGCATATCAGCACTGCTTGCACAGAAAAGAGGAAAACCATCCCTTTGCCCAAACCATCTATTTCGTCCCCATCAGTTTTGTTTGTGGGTGGGAAAAAGAGGGCATCTTGTGAAAATTTACAAGCGGTCACTGTGGGCAACACAGTCACCATGGGACTGAGGGACACTGGTGCTGAGATGACCCTCGTGCACCCAGAGCTTGTCAACTCAGAGGACTTCATCCCCAGAAGAACTCTTACCGTTGCTGGAGTTGGAGGTCTAACCACTGCTTTACCCATGGCCCGAGTTTACCTGGATTGGGGGACGGGAAGAGGGATGATGGAAGTGGGAGTGACAGATAAGAGTCCCACGAATGTGTTACTAGGAACTGATCTGGGACATTTAGTCTTCAGGTATATTGCCTTAGACATTGAGGAGGAATGCCGGTGTGCGTGCAGACCCATGTGAGTTGGCACCAGTTGCATATGGTGATATTGAGACCGTGCATACTACGAAATGTGATAACTCTCTGTTCCGCAATGTGTTAGAATTGCATAATGATACTGTGCCTAGTGATAACCTGAGCATAGTAACCAATGCATTGGGTGAAGTTTGCATAACTAACAATAATGTAGAAGGTGATACATGTCCATCAAAAGAGAATGGCTTGTGTAGCGGTTTAGTGGCATGAAGTTCCTGTCATGTCTACATCCACCCTCCTCCACCGAGAGGGGGAGAATGGTGTGTCCATCTCTTCTGTAACCCGCAGTCAGGGTGCCCAGGAGGCCAACTCTAATCTGCGTTCACTTCTGGGCCCCCTACTGTCTTGGTCATAGAAGAAACGGAGCGAGCTGGCAGTCCACAGCCAGGGTCTGGGATTAGTCAGAATGTGGTGTTATCCACCAGCACAGATGCAGACCGTCGCTTGTTTTAGACTGCCCTACACACTTATTGGAGGAAAATGTAAAAGGTTTTTATCTCATAGGGGGGCGCCACTCTTTCTTTAAATGATTCAAATATTTAAAATATTTTAAAATATTTTACCAGAGTCACTATGTCTGACAAACTGGAAGGTTAATTTCACAGTGTATAGTCGATTTATGCCAATATCATATAAAACACATCTGGAAGGTGAAACAAGGTTTGTACTCACTTCACCCAGGAGGAGAGATGGGGTATAAACTTAAGACACCCCAAACCCTTCCTCCTGCGCCTGGTTCGCTTCTAGAATGTCAGAAAATAACGGCAGTCCTGTAGCTGGTACTTCTTGTCAATTCCTTTATTAAGAAATCAGGGTAGGGTGAGGAGAAGGCCCAACGCGTTTCGGGGATATATATAAATCCCCTTCATCAGGAGCATGTTTTCTTGGGGAGTCACTGTCTTATTTATGCTGATTTTGGCGCCAAAATCAGACTGTGGGACATCACTTCCGATCCGCGTGTACCTATGCGTTCCAGCATGAAACGCAAACCGGAAGTGAAGGCATAAAGACAAACGAAATAGAAACAGAAATCGATAATACATAATGTAGTAATTATCACACGCTAGTCTATGCTGTAGTGTGGTACTTAACAATATAAACAAATACATGGCCCAAAGGTTCAAAACACTTAGATGTCCAATCGTTTTTTTCACCGGCTGAGGGCGTGTGACCGGAAGTGATGTCACTTCCGGTTCGCGATATCTGCGAGCTCACATCTTCAAAAAGCTAATCTAGAAGAAAATCTAAAAAAAGGAAGAGAGAGAGAGCTATAGATAGGTGTACCCGGTCTTCACAAATGGAAAGTAGTTTGTGTGCGCCGCCGTGTGCTTTATATGATATTGGCATAAATCGACTATACACTGTGAAATTAACCTTCCAGTTTGTCAGACATAGTGACTCTGGTAAAATATTTTAAAATATTTTAATCATTTAAAGAAAGAGTGGCGCCCCCCTATGAGGTAAAAACCTTTTACATTTTCCTCCAATTGCATATTCTTGCCTAGGTACGTTTCCTAGCCAAGTTTATCTCACTGGCAGCCTTCTTAATTTATTTATTTAATTTATTCTACTTGCTTCCACTAAATATTCCAAGTAATTGTAATTATATATATTTTTTGCTTGGATCCACTGCGAGTTAGGTTTCCTGACCTTCATTCTGAGAGCCAGGTGACTAACTCCCTCTTTTTCTCTCTCCTGTCCCTACACACTTATAACAGTCTGCAGAAGCTGCGGGAGATGGCTGGTCGAACCCCTGAGGGGACCAGGGGAGGCTGTATAGGCAAAGTATTCCCACTGGCCCCCAGCAGCATATCTTTAAAGACAGGCAACAAGTGGTACCTCGGCAGTTCCGGGAGCAACTCTTACGGATTGCCCATGAGATACCACTAGCTGGTCACCTAGGGATAAGTAAAATGAAAAGCCGTTTAAAACATAACTTTTACTGCAAAGGAAGAAAAGCCAGCTCACCTCACATGTCCAATGTAGCTGTGCACGGGGCGGACCCAAGTCAGTCCGTGTGGTAGATTCAATTGAAAAAAGAGAGGCTCCGGCACCAAGCGTGGACGTAGAAAAAGTTCCCAATCTTTATTCAGCAATTTTCATATATACAGCAAACAGTGGCACAGGCTCCCGCTTAATCCCAGGGAAATAACTTTTACTGGCCTGGTTTGGGGAATGATGTGGCGGATTACCGCCGTTCCTGTATTGTGTGCCAAAGGATGGGGAAGGCAGGACCTGGGCATCAGGCCCCCCTCATCCCTTTGCCCATAATTGAGGAGCCTTTCCAGAGGATTGCTGTGGATATTGTGGGGCCCTTGGCCGTACCCAGCAGCTCGGAAAACGCTTCATCTTGACGGTGTGGATTATGCCACACGTTACCCAGAGGCCGTCGCATTATCATCTGTCAGGGCTGACAAGGTGGCAGATCCACTTCTCACCATATTTACCCATGTAGGATTCCCCAGAGAGATGCTCACGAATATCGCGTTATCTATCGCACCTGATATCGCACCTGATATTTGCCTACAGAGAGGTACCTCAGACATCAACAGGTTTCGCACCCTTTTAGCTCCTGTATGGGAGGAGGGTACAGGGGCCACTAGATCTCCTGAAGGAATCATGGGAGGGAGAATTGGTTTCGCCCGAAGTCTCTGTAATTGACTATGTCCTAAAATTCAGGGAAAGAATGCAGAAACTGACCGGTATTGTACATAAGAACATGGTTCAGGCACAGGCGCATCAAAATAGGTGGTACGATAGAAATGCCAGGGAGAGGGTGTATTAAGTGGGTCAGAAGGAATAGGTACTGGTCCCTTTGACCCAGAACAATCTGCAGGCGGCATGTGAAGGCCCGTTTCCCATTCATGAACGCTTAAATGACGTGGAATTTGTAGTCACGATCGATCATGTTCTCAAGAAGCACAAAGTCTTTTATGTGAATATGATCAAGGCGCATCATGACAGGGATACGTACGTCCTGCCTGTCTGCAGTTTACCGGAGGAGGGGGAAAGTGACACCCTGCCAGATTTGTTGGCTGCAGCACAGGAGGTAGGGTCCCTTGAGGATGCTGTATTTAGCTCACAGCTGTCCGAGTTTCAGAAATCCCAGCTGTGGGAGGTACTTAACCCCTTTCTCAACACTTTTACAGGGAGACCTAGAAGGACTCCCCTGGACACTCACCACTCGGACACTGGGGATCATCTGCCAATTAGACAAACGGCCTATCGAGTATCCATAAAGGTGAGAGCGGACATGAAGAGAGAGGTAGAAAAAATGTTAGGGCTGGGCATGATCCAGGAATCTCAAAGTGCGTGGGCATCACCTATAGTGCTTGTCTCCAAAAAGGATAAGACCACACGCTTTTGCGTGGACTACAGGAAGCTAAATACGATCACCGTTTTTGATGTGTACCCAATGCCCCACATAGATGAGCTGTTGGACCAGCTAGCCAGTGCCCAGTACATAACCATTATGGACTTGAGTAGGGGGTATTGGCAGATTCCCATGTCCACTGGGGCCCAGGAGAGATCCACCTTCATCACTCCTTTTGGGCTCTATGAGTTCAAGGTAATGCCCTTGGGCATGAAGAATGCCCCTGCCACATGTCAGCGCTTAGTGAACCTGCTGTTGGACAAGTTTGAAGGGTTTGCCATTGCTTACCTGGATAACATCGCTGTGTTCAGTCAGACCTGGGAGGATCACTTGACCCACCTGTCACAGGTGCTCAAGCAAATCCAGGATGCAGGACTGACCATCAAGCCTGGAAAGTGCCAGATAGGCATGTCTGAGGTGCAGTACCTTGAGCACCAGGTAGGTGGAGGGACGCTTAAGCCAGAGCCAGGGAAAGTAGATGCCCTCTCCAATTGGCCTACCCATAAGACTAAAAAGCAGGTTATGTCCTTCTTAGGAACAGCTGGGTACTATCGGAAATTTGTCTCCAACTATAGCACCCTAGCAAAACCTTTGACGGACCTCACAAAGAAGAAGCTACCGCAAATAGTTAACTTGACCGCAGACTGCGAGAGGTCTCTGTCAGCTTTGAAATCTGCTCTTACTAGCTCTCCAGTCTTGCAAAGTCCAGATTTTACCTGCAAGTTTGTGGTTCAGACTGATGCTAGTGCCTATGGCCTAGGCGCAGTGCTCAGCCAAGTAAATCCTGAAGGGGATGAGCACCCCATAATGTATTTGAGCAGGAAGCTCCTACCAAGGGAGGTGGCCTATGCCTATGCCACTATAGAGAAAGAATGTCTGGCCATTGTATGGGCTTTACAGAAATTGCAGCCATACCTACATTTTTTTTTTTACTTTTTTTTCCCACTCTTTTTTCCACTCTGGGACCTCAACTTCTGGGGTCTGATCCCCTCTGCAATGTATTACAATACATCCTGCATTGTAATACATTGCATGTCAGCTTGTATGCTGACAGCCTACCTGTGAGACCCAGCCTAAGGGCTGGATCTCACAGGCTTCCCTAGAAGGCAAGCCCCGATGCCTATGGAAGGCATCGGGCTTGCCTTCTCTGCCATCGGGTCTCCGCCACTGCAGCGCAAAGACCCAATGGAGATGCGATGGGCACCCGTACCCTCCGCAAACCCTCTGCATGCTGCGGTCAGCTTTGACCACGGCATACAAGGGGTTAATACGCCGGCATCAGTGTTTTGACCAATGCCGGTGTATGCAGCAGGGGCCCGGCTGTAAGTGACTGCCAGGTCCATGCCGCTGATTTGGCGGGCGCAACTCCTGCACCCGCCCGATCTGCCTGATGTACATGTATGGCGCTGGTCCTTAAGTGACGTCCACAAGCGCCGTACATGTATGGCGTGGGTCCTTAAGGGGTTAAAATCAGCATATACATGATTATGTCTGTCTTACAATATGCAGGGTAGTGCACAACATTATCTGTGACTGATAAGGTGATATTAGGCCTCAATCCATTTCTGTTTATTTATTTTGCTACACGGTTCCAATTTTTTGGGGGTGTTGTTGAATTTATTAATACCAGCATATACGTGATTACTACACCAACACACAGGGTAGCGCACAATATTATGTGAGTGATAACGTAATATTAGGCCTAAATTCATGTATTTCCGTCTCCAGGCACTTCCAGTGTTTGTGTGGTGGGGTTAAAAAATTGCAAAAAACATGATACTATTCTTCAATCCGTTTCTGTTTATTTTTCTGTTTATATCTCCACACAGTTCCAATTATTTGGGGGGGTTCGTGAATTCATTAAAACCACCATATACGTGATTACTACACTGATACACAGGGTAGTGTGCAATAATATCTGTGACTGATAACGTGATATTAGCAAAAATCCAGTGCACAAGAAAAATAAAATTGCAGAACTCATCTTCAGATGTAAAAAACTTTCTTTATTCTTCCATTGCTGGACAGACAACATTTGATCCACATGTAAAAAAAACTTTTTTTTTACATGTGCATCAATGTTGTCTGTTCCGCTGACTAATTTTTAAGCAATGGAAGAATAACAGTTTTTTTTACATCCGAAGGAGAGTGCCGCAATTTCCTTTTTCTTGTGCACAATATTTTTGAAGATATTGCCTGTCAATGCAGAGCACCACCGGATGATTTACCACATATGCTTTGGTTTGCATCTGTGACGTTATCAGTACAGGACTACTATGACATACACGTAGTGCCACTCAAGCTTTTTGTATGCTATTATAACGTGATATTAGGCCTCAATCCATTTGAATTCATTTCTTGTATATTCTATTTTATAGAAATTTTTCATGGAATAATGAATAACAAATTGTATGAATACAAAGGGTACAACCAGAGTTCTACACTCCATTCAATTACAGCATGTCACACATGTATACCTGAGATTATACATCCCAAATTCAAAGCATCAGCATGGTCTGTGTAAAATCATAATAAAAAGATATCAAATCTTTATAAACTCTTAGTACTATGTTCTAGTTATGTCTGTACAAGACAAAAATCTTTGCGAAGGTCCATGTGTGTAACTAAGATTCAGTAAGCCCATATGAAGGGACCTGTAGAAAAGGGCATTCAAATTCAACTGTGAATTATTTTAATTAGAACAGCTGTTGAAAATCTGTATATCCTGTAGATACAGGAATTAGTCTTTTATTTGAGTGCGTCAATATTCTTCCTGAAGATTTTAGAAGGTAAGGTATTGAATGCAATTTATTCAAACGTATGAAAGGGTAACTTCCCTTCAAAATAACTTTTCTGTGTAATCAATATAGTCTCAAATATGTCAAGTAATTGATGAGTGGAGGTATTGTAAAGAGATCTGGTTGAAAGTTAGATAGGGAGAAGGGGGGAGAGGGAGGAAAGGGGGGGGAGGGAAGGCAGAGAAAAAGAGTGAAGTGAAAGAAAAGAAACGAAAACAGAAGAAAAAAAAACATAGTCACATGTTTACATAGTGAATTGAAACCTAATTGTGGGCGAACCCTTCAATCTAGGTATTTATTAATTTTATCCGTTGTAATATACTTGTTCCATTTGGACCAGATCCTTAGGTACCTTTCGTATTTTCCAAGTGAAGTCCACTTAATTTTTTCAAAGGTGTTCGCATAATTAATCTAATTTAACCAATCTTTGATTGCTGTAATATCTTCCTTCATCCAATATTTCGGAATTAGGGCTTTAAAAGTAGTAAGTAAGAAGGGGAAGAGCCTATCTTTGAGAATTAGATTGTTTGCGTTGTGAAGGCCAAGTAAGATAAGGTTCCTATCAATTTGTACTGAGGAATCATAAATTTCTGTTATTATAGAATTAAATTTAACCCACAGTGGAGTAATTTTCCTACATTTGACCCAAATATGGGAGAATGTCCCTTCTCGTTCTCCACACCTCCAACAGCTATTAGGTATGTTTGCATTAATTCTGTGCAGAACCACCAGAGTTCTGTTCCACCTAGTCACAAGTTTAAAAAGGACTTCATTTGAATTTATTTCTATCTCCACACAGTTCCAATTTTTTGGGGTAGGTTGTTGAATTTATTTAAACTAAGGTATATGTGATTACTACACCAATACACAGGGTAGAGCACAACATTATCTGTGAGTGAAAACGTGATATTATGCCTAAGTCACTTTGCATTTATTTCTATCTCTACACAGTTTACGTTTTTGTTGGGGTGTTGTTAAATTTATTAAGACCAGCGTATCCATGATTGCCAAATACTCTGGGTAGCGCACAAAATTATGTGTGGGTGATAACAGGTCTCAATCCATTTCCTCCCTGTCTTTAATTTCCAGAACGCAGATTTGCAAACCATTCTGTGTACATTTAGGCCCAAAAATGTCAGGGCTATGGAAGGGTTCCAAACAAAAGACCCAGAATCTGGGTAATAGCAGCTCCAGCTATCCGCCCAGCAATATTAATTGTAGCAGTAGGCCGCAGTTGTTCCTGGCTTTGTAAAGGCGCAACATTATCAATGAGGAGAATGATGATGAGATTGTGGATTGGATGGTGTGTTCAGAGCCTGACACCGTGCCATGGAGCAAGGGGTCACAGCATTCCTCCTTCTCTTCTTCCTTGCAGCCCCAGAGATGCCTTTCACTGAAATCCTCTCAGTCTTCACTGCCCCTTCCTAATGGGGCGACTTCCCTTTTTCTTAGAAGTGGCAAGAAAACCCCACCACGCCCTACGGAAGATAGTCAGGAGATTATCACTGAGGACTACTTGTGTGAGAGGATTCAGCATTTGTACTGCCCTGAAGAGGAGGTGGAGGAAGAGGCTGAAGATCCCAGGCATAGCTGTGTTGGTGGCCACAGTATTGGCATTTGGGGCAGCAACAGTGGCAGTCGGGCAAATGAAGAGCAGGGGAGGGGGCCAAAGAACCCACCGTCTGATGGCACTGTGGCACTGCGGGTGAGGACTCCAATGACAATTGTTTACTGAACAGGATCTGGGAACCGATTCAGGGTGCTGAGGAAAAGGCAACATCAGAATAGAAGGGTGATGGCAGCAGCTGTAGCAATAAATAGCAGAGGCCACATACCTCCCAAACAACAGCCAGGGCCACGTCTGCTTCGGGATCTGGTGATGT
This sequence comes from Bufo gargarizans, assembly GCF_014858855.1. Taxonomy (NCBI): domain Eukaryota; kingdom Metazoa; phylum Chordata; class Amphibia; order Anura; family Bufonidae; genus Bufo; species Bufo gargarizans. Next base: position 159,708,664 of record NC_058082.1, on the reverse strand, counting down.
TGCTGACACTGTGGGTTAGGCACAAAACATGCCAGAGCTAAGGCAAGCTTAGCTGCATCACCCCATCCCGTGGGCAAGCAAAGGTGGCAACCAGCTACTGCAACAGGAGTTCCCTTAATCTCCTATTCCCCCTAGGGGCAGCCAGATCACATCCACAAGCAGTACGGTGTCTTTCACATTGTCATCGTGTCACCACCAGACATCTCAGAAGCTCTGACAGACGTTCTTCAGAACCTCCTGCTTGAGGTTCCTTTTGTTTTGCTTTCGTTTTCTCATCTCGTTAGCCTCTCTCAGCTGTCATGTAGTTGCACTGATTGCATCCCTTTAAATCCCTTCCCAAACTGCATCACTTTGCGGTTTATACAACTTCCTGGAGTGTGTGCATGCTGAATGCTACTACTGAGTCTTCTACAGATAAGTTTTGTTCATTCATTTGTGTTTTCCTGTTTGCTGGATCCCAGGTGACCCTGACTCCCTCCGTATCAAGTGTAGGGAGCCGGTGGTCGTGTCCCCTCACTATTATAGGGTGTTCAGGTGTTATACAGTCGAGGAACGAGGATATGCGATCATCTACCATTGAGATTTTTGCATAGGCTGAGCAGTTAGGGAGAGAGCCAGGTCTGTTGCAGGGCTTTCCCTTTGGTTCCTTAGTTTTGGATCCAGTCAGTCGGATCTTCATTTTGTGTCTTCTAGTTCTCTGTACACCTTCCGTGACACATCGTCCCTTTCTGCTTCTTCTCCTAGTTTGCTCCATCATCAGCCATCGATATTGGAATGCATGACCAGGAAATAACTCTACACACCCAACAATCCGCAAGCTTAGTTGATGGCGGTGCAGTTTCTGCCATACCATTTAGTAGAGTTTGCTGCATTTAGGGAGCTGATAGCATGTACTCAGCCTGGAAGATACCTAGCCGTCATTATTTCTCCTAAAAAGCCATCCCTGCCTTGTAAATTCATGTGGCGCACAATGCAGGCCAATTCTCGCTTTACAGCAAGGTTCACATCACGGTGTAAACCTGGACCAGCTCTTACGGGCAGGGACAGTACATGTATTTCATGGCCCACTGGGTCATTTTTTTTTTTGCGGCAGCGGTAAGGCAGCACCCAAGCAATGAGGCCAGGTCTTTTTGACCCCTTAATGACTGTCTGGCTGCAAAACAGAGCCAGGCACTTATCTGCCTCCTCCTCCATGGATGCTCACCCGTCCACAACAGCAGCAGGGCACAGGGTTGCTCGCACCACCCCTTCTTGCTATCACATGTGTCAAGTTGAGCGTTGCCACGCAGTGGGTTTGATCAGCCTGGGCAAGACCAGCCACAGCGGTGAGCAGTTGCTAAAGTACAACAAGCAACAAACATCCCGCTGTCACCTCGCCGACTCTAACTGGGCAAGGTGGTCAGTGACAATAGGCGCAACATCTTGGCTGCCTTGAACCTGAGGAAAATAACACATGCTCCCTGTATGATGCACATCATCAACTTAGTCATGCAACGCTTTCTAAATAATTACACTCGCTTGCTCAAGGTACTCTCAAGGTCCAGGAGACTGTCCAAACATTTCAGCCATTCTTACATGGCGAGGAACACTCTCTTGGACTTGCAGCGACAGAACGTCCTGCCGCTACACCGCTTAATCCGCAACGTACTAACTCACTGGAATTCAAGATTGCACATGTGTGAGTGTCTGTACAAGCAGCGGAAAGCCATGAGCGATTTTGTCATGCACCAGAGCGTCTCAGCATCAGGGAGCATGTGTTGCTTTAAGGTTAGAAAGAGTAGCTCTTCCGAGTGCCTATCAGGTGCTGAAGACCTTTGAAGAGGACACAAAGTTTGTCAGCAGGGAAAACTGTGGCATGAACTATGTCAAGCCCTCTCATATTTATCTTAGAACAGATGCTCATGCAGCAGGCGACAATTGTAAAAGAAGAACAGTTAACCTATATTGCTGTCCGCATTGTAGCTGTTGGTGAGTCACAAAGGGAATCTGCCATGGAGGAGAAGGAGGATGAGGAGCTGCCACTGCAAGAGGAGTGGGAGGTGGAGGAGCAAGAGGACGATGATGGTGCCAGTCAGGGCACCCAATCGTCTCAGTGGGGGACAGAGCTGGAAAAAATTGGCTCCTCGGGCACACTGGCCAGAATGATGAGCTGTATGCTCACTTGCTTACGCACTGACAGGCTTATCGTTAACATCATGCAGTCTAATTATTATTAGATAGCCATGCTTTTAGACCTTTGCTATCAAAGCAAAATGGGGAAAGGTTTCCTACCTCTGAAAGGGAGGCCAAATTAGGTTATTCCATGTTTTTTTCCATGTGCCATGCCAAGTTGAGGCCAGTCCGGAAGCCGACAGCTTCCATGTCAACGTCCAAGTTCAGGCCTACCTACACCCTGGCAAGTCTCTGGCGCATACCCTGTTCCCTGACCCCATGGATTTCTGGGCAGGCAGACTGGAACAGTAGCCCAAACTGGCACAGCATGCTCTTTCTTTTTTCTTGCCTAGTCTCCAGTATCATCTCGGAGATGGTTTTCAGCACCACGGGGGTGTGGTGTCACCCAAACGGACCAAGTTGTCCCATGCCAGTATTCAAAACATCACTTTTGTCAAAAAGAACCAAGCCTGGAATTGGGAGGATTTTCATACTCCTCTGGTTGAGGCTGATGAATAGATCTGGCTTTGCTGACTGTTCCTCCATCATGCTGCTGCCTCCATCATGCTACTGCTGCAGCCTGCCGACCATCATGTTATGTACAGCTGCTGCTGCCACCTCCATCATGTCACCGCCGCCATCATATTCTGTACGGTTGCTGCTGCCGCTTCCTCTATCATGCCACCACCGCCTTCATGCAACTGCTGCTGCCTGCCAGGGCTGGTGCAAGGATTTTTTTGCCAACACAAGCAAAGCTACATTTTGGCGCCCCCCCCCCCCCTCCGCAGCTCACCTGGCCCTGGTCTCGTCTGCATCAGCTGGCTTCTCCTCTGTGTGGTCCTGGTATCTTCGCTCTGCTTCAGAAAATCTGGACTGTATTTTTCGCCCCAATAAGACGCACCGGCCCATAAGACGCACCTAGATTTTAGAGGAGGAAAATAAGAAAATATATTTTCCATTACGATTCAGGTCAGACCACAATCAGACCCCCAATGTTAATCAGACCTCAGATCAGACCCCCAATGCCGCAGATCAGCCCCTTCTTGTCAGCCATCAGCCCCCATCCATAAGCCACCCTGTCAGCCATAAGCCCCTCATGTCAGCCATTGTGTCCCCATGTCAGCCATTATGCCCCATGTCAGCCATCATGCCCCCATGTTAGCCATCAGCCCCCATGTCACATTTCTCCCCCTCAAGGCCTCCGTGTCACATTTCTCCCCCTCCATGTCACATTTCACCCCCTCCATGTCAAATCACCTATGTCACATCAGCCCTCACATTTCTCCCCCTCCATCCATGCTGTTACATTTCTCCCCCCTCCATCCATGTTGCCACATTTCTCCCCTCTCCATCCATGTTGCCACATTTCTCCCCTCTCCATCCATGTTGCCACATTTCTCCTCCTCCATCCATGTTGTCACATTTCTCCCCCCTCCATCCATATTGTCACATTTCTCCCCTCTCTATCCATGTTGTCACATTTCTCCCACTCCATCTATGTTGTCACATTTTCTCCCCCTCCATCCATTTTGTCACATTTCTCCCCCCTCCATCCATGTTGTCACATTTCTCCCCCTCCATCCATGTTGCCACATTTCTCACCCCCCATCCATGTTGCCACATTTCTCCCCCCTCCATCCATGTTGTCACATTTCTACCCCTCCATCCATGTTGCCATATTTGTCTCCCCTCCATCCATATTGTCACATTTCTCCCCCTCCATCCATGTTGTCACATTTCTCCCCCTCCATCCATGTTGTCACATTTCTCCCCCTCCATCCATGTTGTCACATTTCTCCCCCCTCCATCATGTCCATTTCACCCCCCCCCCCCCCCCCCAATGGGCCAATGCCACATACATTTCTCCCTGCGGGTTGCACAGACAGGCTACTGAGAGAGATTTGTCCACACAATTACTCACCACCAACAGCTCCGCCTCCAGTCTCCAGACCCCCGCTCCCCAGTCTACACCAGTTGCTGCTGCCTGCCGCCCGCCGCAGCGCCACTCTGCAGTCACAGACCCCTGACCCCGTGACTGTCTGTGTTGCCGATGCCGTGATGCTGCTGAGCCTGCGTGCTGCTCTGTAAGGAGGTGAGGGCCAGGGCTGCACGGCACACCTGCAGGATGGGGCGGGTGGCCGGGACCGGCGGGGCAAGTTCGAACGTTATGTATTTTAAAAAAAATTATAATAATTTTGCCCTGGCGCTGCCCCCCTTCTCTGTGCAATCAGGCAGCCGCTTGGTCTGCCTTAGTACAGAGCCTGCCCTGCCTTCTTACCATCATCTTCTGTAAGGCTGCTGCTGCCTCCATCATCCTGCTGTCTGCCTGCCATACGGCTGCTGCTGCCGCCTCGGCTGCTGCTGCTCCTTGCTGATAATCCCATACTTCCACCACTATTAAAACAAAGCATATGCCACTACTACCACCACTACTACTACTACCCATTGACAGCCAACCTACAGCCTTGTATGTTCCATGCTATGCCTTTTCTGCTGCCGCTACTATTGCAGTTACGTGCTTCTCATATTCTACCCTTTCCACATCCACACTGCACTTCTGCTGTTCCCAAATGAAAGGGAGAATTTTTCTAGGCTTGTCCACAACGAGACGCTTTTTATTCTTGCAATTAACGCTTGTGAGTGTCATATGGGCAAACATTCTGATCCTGTCAAGGCATGATTTTTGGACACCTGGTCCCCCAAGCCACTTTAAAAAAATTTTTTTTAGCCCATAACACCATGTATGTTTAAACACCATTATTAAACACATGTGACGGTATGGTGTGTTTTTAAACACACTGTATGTTAACACTGCTAAATTTGCATTTACCCATAGTTAAGTATGTCACTGTCATTCAGACATGATTTGCTATTGTTGTTCTTGTGTTCGAGAGCTTGGGAAGGGAAAAATAAAAAAAATCATAAAAATAAAGAACACAGATAACACGTTTTCCTAAGAATTCCTAGTCCTAAGAGACTAGAGGGGGTTATATACCAATTTTCAGGGCTATTGGAGCTTCTTTGGTTTGGCCTGAATCTAATTTTTGAAAAATTCAGCAAACCTGAACTTAAAGGGAACCTGTCACCGGGATTTTGTGTATAGAGCTGAGGACATGGGTTGCTAGATGGCCGCTAGCATATCCGCAATACCCTGTCCCCATAGCTCTGTGTGCTTTTATTGTGTCAAAAAATCGATTTGATACATATGCAAATTAATCTGAGATGAGTCCTGTATGTGAGATGAGTCAGGGACAGGACTCATCTCAGGATAATTTGCATATGTATCAAATCGTTTTTTTGACACAATAAAAGCACACAGAGCTATGGGGACTGGATATTGCAGATGTGCTAGCGGCCATCTAGCAAACCATGTCCTCAGCTCTATACACAAAATCCCAGTGACAGGTTCCCTTTAACCAAATCTCGAGTGGTTCGCTCATCTCTAATGTTGAGACTTCCTGTTCTATACAGGTATCTTTTCAGCATTCACTGCATTATCATTACATGCAAGATTACAATGACAGATATCATCTTTGTATAAATAGCACAGGATCCACCATTCACAATCAGTGATATCACAGCTTTTTTTTTTCCTCCCATAGAAGTCAATCATTCAGTCTATTATGTCCATAGTCCTTATGACTGGTTTCAAAGAATGGGAAATCTTGAAATATTTTAGGTCTAGTGGTCAGTGCAAAAACTACATGCATTTAGAATTTTTTTTGAAATATAGATAGGAACATGGAAAATTTACTAAAAATGCAAAAATGCTTTAAAATCTATTTAATATAAAAATTTGATTTAAACAAAAGGTCATTTTCTTATGACACATTTCCTTATAAAGGGTTATCCGAGAACTAAATGTGTTGTCCAGTTTCCGATATTGATGAGCTCAGGATAGGTCATCAATATCAGACCAGCTGGGGTCCGACTCCCGGTAACCCCACCGATCAGCTGTTTGAAGAGACCGCAGCACTCCTGCAAGCACTGCATTCTCTTCACTGTTTAACTGCTTGTCGCTAACATTGCAGCGATGAGCAGGTGTACTGTAATTACAGGTCCTCCATCCCCAATCACAAGAACGGAACGGAGTGTAACAACTGCTCCTTCCCATTTAAGTAAATGGGATGGAGGAGCTGTAATTACACTGCTGTTTGATGCATTGTCAATAGAGGGGAGGTAAACGGTGAAGAGAATGCAGCTCTCACACGAGTGCTGTTGTCAGGTTATCACGGCAATGTAGCACACACACACTGCTATAGTGTAACTCTAAAACTCCCCAGACCCACTACCCCTGCCTACTTGCATGGTCACCATACGCGGTGACCCCACAACTGGTCGACGCTCCCTATACTATGTATGTGAGGGAGCAACAGACAAACAGGAAATAAACAAAGAGACACAATAAGAGTAGTCGTACGGGGTCAAAAGACAGCCAGTCAATGAAGTGCCAAGAACGCCAGAAGCAAACAATTGAGCCAGACACGCTAGTCAAAACCATGAGAGCAATACAAGACCAAATCACCATAAGTCACAATACCAGATCTACTGTAGAAGTCACAGCCAAAGTAAACGCAGTACTACCAAGGAACAGCAGAGGAAGCCAGAGGAACAGAAATTCACCGACACCTGCACCCACAGGAGCCATGCTTGGCTTCCCTACATGTCAGGTGGAGCTGCGGGTGACGCTCTAGTGCTCTGACGTGTTCCTTCATTGGTGCCAGGCTGAGAGGGCTGCATCACAATGTCGTTTCTTCAGGCAACCGGACACCGCTGCCGCATCGAGGCAGCGCCGGCCAGGGGAACCGTGACAGCTCTATTCTCTTCAAACAGCTGATTGGCGAGGGTGCCGGGAGATGGACCACCCACTGATCTGATATTAATGACCTATACAGTTGCTGTGTATCCTGCCACAACCCAGGCAATATGGAATACTTAGAGAAAGATTCCAACATCAATGTATATAGAGAGCTATGGGCATTGCTCTGCCAAATCTGCAGCCTTTCAGTATAGGAGAGTAAGGTGCCGCCAAAGTATTCCTCGTATTTGCGGGCATATGCCAGTAGGGCTTGGGAGCTAGGTGTTGGACTTTTAACATCAGTATGAAAGCTGCTGTGGAGATCACTTGATTGTTGCAGGTTCTCCTAAGGGCAAACAACATCTTGTTGCGACCACAGAAGGGGAAGTGTAGTATTAGATTGTGCCTGTTTCAATCATAGAAGGGGTCCTCAACAAGGGACCCTGCTCTTACATGCCCATATGCCCTGTAAAGGTGGTGTAAAGTTGAGACAATCCCTATAAATTAATTCTGACAATTCCTAACTATGGCCCAATATTTCACAAAACTAGTGAGATATTTAAGGCAGTTTTTCATCTGTGTTAGGACCCTGTAAATTCTGGCTCTTCGGGAGATTTCTGATTAGCATTGAATTAGCTTGGAAGATAGAATTTCCTTAGCAACACTCAGAGTGTTGCTAAGGGAACACTTTACATTCAGTTTTCTCATAAAAGTTACCATAATTCCCTACTAAAGTATAATACAAAAACACTGGCCTTACCGGTGATGTGTCCCCAAGTGGCAGATCATTGTTGGGTCACGTGCTGCTTGGGGACTAGTTATTGCCTGCAATAAAAGGCAATATGGAGAATCACAATACATTAATAAGTGCCTTGTATTAACTGCATGATAAATGCTATTTACTGAAGTGAGAAAACCCTTTTAACCCCATTATGCATAATTGTCTGGCAATAAATTTATCAACTCTTAAACTCCTCAGATTGCACAAAATCTACAGTATATTTAAAAGGGTTGTCCTACCATAATGACCTATCGCCTATCTACAGGATAGGTGATAAATATCAGATTGCTGGGGGTATGACTGCTGGAACACCCACTGATTATGAAAAAAGACATTTAATTACATTACCTCCAATCTATATACACAAGGGTCTTAAGACCACGTTCCTTTGATCATGGGGACCCAGCAGTCACCCCCACCAATCAGACACTTATCACCTGTCGTGTCATAGCTGTTTCACCTTTTCACATTCCCTATCCTTAAAGGTTTTTTTGGGGTACAAAAAATAAAATAAAATAAAAAATCTGTTCTAAAATATGTGTCAAAATAAAATAGAAATGCTCGCCTGTTAAAGGTACTGTGTCCACTTCTCTAGTTATCCTCTATCCACAGGATCGGGGATAACTAAGTGATCCGTGGGGGTCTGAACGCTGGAGCCCCCACTGATCCCTCTTCTTGACTGAGTGGCAGGTCGGGCATTTGCCCGGCCTCTCTATCCATTCTCTATGGGGTCGCCGAAGATGGCAGAGCACATCGCTGGCTAATTCCAGTGGTCCCAAGGAGAATGAATGGGGCAGCAGGGCGTATGTGTAGCCTGTTATACCATAAAAAGGGGAAACAGGACCCATTCCTGGGATCAGTGGGGGTTGCAGAATCGGACCCCACTATTCATAAAGTTATGCCCTATGGTGTGGAGAGGATAACTTGAAAACTTGGACAGCCCTTTTAAATCCTCTACCACTCCACCACCAGTATCTCTTTACATGGCAGCAGTGATGCCTGTAAATACGGAATATCATCACTACCGCAATGTAAACCGTGTCAATACTGGAGAATGTGACGCACTGTGCAGAATTTTTCGGGCATAAGTCCAACCCCCTTTGCAGGTCAGATCCTTTAACAAAGCTCAAGCAAAGGCCCTAGAGGAACAACGTGGGCAAAGGGCACAAACGGATGGTCATAATTGAAGCAGAGGCATTAGGGTCATCTGAGGCAGGGTAATAGTGGGGATCCTGGAGCAGGGGTAACTGGAGAAGAGGCAATATTAGTGGTGCAGTTTAGAGTGGGGGGCATCTGAAGCTGGGGCACTTATAGGGGTGCACCTAAAGCAGAGGCATTGGGAGGGACCTAGGGCAGAGTCCCCCCAATGCCACTCTGAACTCTGCAGAGAGCAGCACACATTCATAGATCTGTGTCTGCTATAAACAATTCCCCTATATCCCCCTTACAGTCTACTACAGCTCACTACTGTCACACACCTGAGAAATCAGCCCAGCACCGCAGAGGAGTCAATCTCTACAGCAGCCACAGTTTTCTGACAGCAGGGAGGGCAGAAGGATGGCCAGATATGTCCTCTCCTGAGTCCTCCTTCACTGCCAGCAGCCCTGGAGGTTTAGAAGATACTGTGGGGCCTCCTGTACTAGTAGGAGGCTGCATCACTGTGCGGTACTGCCACCTAGTAGCTACAATATTTATCCCTCCTGAGAAATAAATAATTACTCCTCCATCTTATCTATGGGTTAGGAATCCCCAGCCTCCCAGTGGGCCAGTCCGAGCCTGCTTACGTCAACCCTGAGTGCAAACACTTACATCTCCTACCTAGACTACTTCAACATCCTTTGCTGTGGCCTCCCATCTAACACCCATCCTATCTAACTTATGCCTCTCCAATCCATCTTCAACCTCTGCCAATCCCTTCACTGGCTCCTCATTGCCCAATCAAAACATTAACGATAACATATAAGGCCATCCACAATCTGTATTTGTGACCTGATCTCCCAATACATCCTTACAAGTAACCTCCGATCCTCAAAAAAAATTCTTCTTTGCTTTCGTCTTTTTTGCTCCTCACACAATCGTCTACAAGATTTTTCATGTGCATTCCCCTCTGGAACCAGCTACCCAGATACATTAGACTCTCCCCCACCACACTAACTTTAAAAATCCACTTGAAAAACCACCTCTTCAAAAAGCCTACAACCTACAATAACCCTGCTACCACTACACAGCCATATGAGCAGCCTCTATCCTCACCTACTGCCTCCTTCCTACTTCCCTTGTAGACTGTAAGCCCTTAAGAGCAGGCAGGGTCAGACTAAAGTTCCTTGGACCTCCAGAGTAAATTTTTCTGACAGCACACCCTCTGTGTATACAGAACATGTGCACGTCCACTTTTAAGTATTCTTTTTTTTATCATTGAACATGCAGGACCTCTCATCCACGGGGTTTACCAGCATGTCTGTTAAATTCTGGTAATGTGGTTAGATGATAAGCTCCAAATGAAATTGTCATCTGCTAGACCTTAGCAGATAACAATTTCACTAAGGGTCCATTATTGCGTCAGAGCTTTGGCCCACCAGAGGATCCTCTGGTTCTCTGGTAGGCTATTCTGACCTCGATCCTCTCCCCCTCTGTTAGTTCTTGCTTATTGTACTAGTTTTATATTGTATGTATCTCCCTTTCATGTACAGCACCTTGGAATAATTGCCCTTTAAAATAAATATACCCATATTTTTGACCCTATAAGACGCACCTAGGTTTTATAGAAGGAAAATAAGAAAAAAATATTTTTCATCAGACCTCAGCTCAGACCCCCCAATCAGACCCCCAATGTTAATCACATCTCAGAACAGACCCCCAATGTTAATTAGCCCCCCCAATTAGACCTCAGATCAAACATCCATGTGACTGACCCCCAATCAGACCTCAGATCAGACCTCAATAAGTCCCCCTATCAGATCTCAGATCAGACCTACATGTGAATGACCCCCAATCAGACCTCCATAAATCCCCCTATTAGACCTCAGATCAGACCTCCATGTGAATGATCCCCATGCTCAGATTAGATAAAAAAAAATCAACTGGCCTCTTCTGATCCAGACGCCGCTCCTCACATCCAGCACTCTTCTTCTTCTCCCTGCCTCAGTGACAGCAAAGTGAACGGCGGAGGACCAGGAAGCGACAGAGCCCGGGGAGAGCTGCATTCACTGCTTCCCGTTATTCCTGTAGTAATTAGCACTTCCATAATGGAAGCTATCATTAGTGTTCACCCCATAAGACGCACTGACATTTTCCCGCCACTTCGGGGGAAAAAGTGTGTCTTAGGGCTCATGCATACAAACTTATTTTTCTTCCGTTTCCATTCAATTTTTTTACAGGTCTGTATATGGAACCATTCATTTCAATGGGGCTTGAAAAAAACTGAAATGACTCCGTGTGCATTCCGTTTCCATATGTCCGCATGTCCGTTCCGCAAAAAAATAGAACATGTCCTATTCTTGTCCGTATTGTGGACAAGGACAGGCATTGTTACAATGGATCTGCAAAAAAAAGACGGATGGAACACGGACGTCACACGGATGTCATCAGTTTTTTTTTGCGGATCTGTGTTTTGCAGACTGCAAAATACATACGGTAGCGTGCATGAGCCCTTATAGGGCGAAAAAATACAGTAGTTAGTGGCTAAACTGACTGTCAGTTTAAGGGTGCACGAACACATTCCGGTTACAGCAATTTGAAGCTGTTTTCTAATGTAGTTTTACCTTAAGAAAACACTATTCATGGCCACGCTAGTAAAACAAATACGTATATTGCTTTCACTTGTTAACCTTAGTGATGGTCTGTATTTCAGCTTTATAAGTTTAATGCTTTCTCTCTTCTTCCCTCTCCTCTATTATACAGACAGCAACTTTGTCCTTGGCAATGCTCAGCTGCCGCTCTCCTACCCTGTGGTGTATTGTTCTGATGGGTTTTGTGAGTTGACTGGGTTTGCCCGTGCTGAGGTCATGCAGAGGTCCTGTGCTTGTACCTTTTTGTATGGTGCAGATACCAGGGAACAGGTCAAACAGTGCATCCAAAAAGCCCTGAATGACAAAGAAGAGCTTAAGGCTGAGTTGCTGCTCTACAGGAAAAATGGTGAGCAAATGGACTGGAATAGATTTTGATTATTACTTATGTAAATCAGAATACTCATTAGTTATTGCTATTGCTATATAAAACAGAATGTAAGCCAAAGAAAGTTATGGATTCGTATGTAGACTTTTGTATCAAGATAGGATCCTCTGGGTTTTTGCTACATTTTGGTGCTGCCTCATATGTGTATGATATGTAAAGTATGTAATATGTAATGTATGTATGTAATGATTATTTTTTATTTTTATTATTAGTAGTAGTATTAGTATTATTAGTATTATTATCATTAAATATAATATTCATATAAATGATATGTAATACATTTTACTGAGCATCTCCAGTGATCTTTGGAAGTGTATGACTATGACACAGAGACTAGGTTACCCAAATACAACAAAATGACAATTATACCTGCCACAGTTATGAGATGTTGTTCCTGAGGATCTTCTTGACATCCAACAAATGATTCGTTCCCGATAATTGCCTGCTCAGTTGGCCTGTGTAAAGGGACCTTTAGGGCTCACTTACATAAGGCGATGCATTGGGACTGTGCGTTCGTTTAATGATCTGGAATGATCCGTTCGTGCATGATGATTCAGCGGCTGTAGAGCTGCATGTCATCCACCCTGTATTGGAATGAATGACAGATTTCAGTCAGATCAATTGGACACTAATTGAGACAGAAATTAGGCATATACAGTACAGACCAAAAGTTTGGACACACCTTCTCATTCAAAGAGTTTTCTTTATTTTCATGACTATGAAAATTGTAGATTCACACTGAAGGCATCAAAACTATGAATTAACACATGTGGAATTATATACATAACAAAAAAGTGTAAAACAACTGAAAATATGTCATATTCTAGGTTCTTCAAAGTAGCCACCTTTTGCTTTGATTACTGCTTTGCACACTCTTGGCATTCTCTTGATGAACTTCAAGAGGTAGTCACCTGAAATGGTCTTCCAACAGTCTTGAAGGAGTTCCCAGAGATGCTTAGCACTTGTTGGCCCTTTTGCCTTTACTCTGCGGTCCAGCTCACCCCAAACCATCTCGATTGGGTTCAGGTCCGGTGACTGTGGAGGCCAGGTCATCTGGCGAAGCACCCATCACTCTCCTTCATGGTCAAATAGCCCTTACATAGCCTGGAGGTGTATTTGGGGTCATTGTCCTGTTAAAAAATAAATGATGGTCCAACTAAACGCAAACCGGATGGAATAGCATGCCGCTGCAAGATGCTGTGGTAGCCATGCTGGTTCAGTATGCCTTCAATTTTTTATAAATCCCCAACAGTGTCACCAGCAAAGCACCCCCACACCATCACACCTCCTCCTCCATGCTTCACAGTGGGAACTAGGCATGTAGAGTCCATCCATTCACCTTTTCTGCGTCGCACAAAGACACTGTGGTTGGAACCAAAGATCTCAAATTTGGACTCATCAGACCAAAGCACAGATTTCCACTGGTCTAATGTCCATTCCTTGTGTTCTTTAGCCCAAACAAGTTTCTTCTGCTTGTTGCCTGTCCTTAGCAGTGGTTTCCTAGCAGATATTCTACCATGAAGGCCTGATTCACACAGTCTCCTCTTAACAGTTGTCCTAGAGATGTGTCTGCTGCTAGAACTCTTTGTGGCATTGACCTGGTCTCTAATCTGATCTGCTGTTAACCTGCGATTTCTGAGGCTGGTGACTCGGATGAAGTTATCCTCCGCAGCAGCGGTGACTCTTGGTCTACCTTTCCTGGGCCGGTCCGCATGTGAGCCAGTTTCTTTGTAGCGCTTGATGGTTTTTGTGACTGCACTTGGGGACACTTTCAAAGTTTTCCCAATTTTTCGGACTGACTGACCTTCATTTCTTAAAGTAATGATGGCCACTCGTTTTTCTTTACTTAGCTGCTTTTTTCTTGCCATAATACAAATTCTAACAGTCTATTCAGTAGGACTATCAGCTGTGTATCCACCTGACTTCTCCACAACGCAACGGATGGTCCCAACCCCATTTATAAGGCAAGAAGTCCCACTTCACACCTGTGAAGTGAAAACCATTTCAGGTGACTACCTCTTGAAGATCATCAAGAGAATGCCAAGAGTGTGCAAAGCAGTAATCAAAGCAAAAGGTGGCTACTTTGAAGAACCTAGAATATGACATATTTTCAGTTGTTTCACACTTTTTTGTTATGCATATAATTCCACATGTGTTAATTCATAGTTTTAATGCCTTCAGTGTGAATCTACAATTTTCATAGTCATGAAAATAAAGAAAACTCTTTGAATGAGAAGGTGTGTCCAAACATTTGGGCTGTACTGTATATGTACATGGAAAATTACCCCAAGGGCCCTTTTACATGGACTGATCCAAAGGAAATTATCAGGATTGATCCATTTATTTTTGATCATTGCCTGATTGTGGAACCTAAGTAGAGCTGCATTCTGCATCACTGCGATAATTCGCCCCAATACAGTTTGTCTCCCCATGTAAAAGGACCCTAAGCCACTGACAGACACTTCTAACAATTGTTTTTTCTCCTATGGGAAGCTATCCAATGTGTGCTGTGGAACTGTTGTCAGAAGACCTCCGTACAGATAAGATTGTTGGCCGATTCACCAACATTAATCTATTGTGTACAGAATGTGTAGCCTCATAAATGGATTTCAACAACATACCGGTGCTCAAATCTAGGAACTAAACTCTTTGCCAAGTATTAGGAAATTACTTCTATAACTGTTTAATTCTTTAAAAATGTAGAAGTAATTCACAGGTTTTGTTGAGTTTTTGCCTAAAATCAGAAGCATGTTACAATGGGACCTCTAGGGGTAAATATTTGGTTCTGAGATAATTGGTGTTCACCTACATGAGGCTTTTTACGCTGGGGACATGGAATCATGCCATGATATAGACGCCACCACTCCATGGAGAAAACTGCCTATTCAAACAATTGTATGTACAGTGGTGCTTCAGAGTTTTCTGTATTTATGGATTAGTATGACATCTGATTTTCACACAAGTCCTAAAATTAGATAAAGATAACCAAATCAAGCAATTGAGTAAAAAACAGAGTTGATCGCTTACTTTGAGGAAAGTGCAATATCACATGTCTGCGAACAGCAAATGTATGTGAACTTTTAGGATTAACAGATCATCTGAAAGTAAAATTAGAGTCAGGTATTTTCAATTAATGGGATAACAATTAGGTGTGACTCAGCAACCTGTTTTATTTCAAGGGGTTGACTCATTCAGCAAATTTATCATGTAGAGAAAGTTAAAGGGCTTCTGTCACTCCACTAAACTCATATATATTTTTTTGTCTCCCTAAAATCCTTATGCTGCGATTTCTCAATATATAGGGCTATTACTCTGTTTGGTTCAGTAGTTATATAAAAAAAACTGACTTTTATAATATGCAAATTACCTCTCTAGCAGCAGGTAGGGCGGCTACCTGCTGGTAGCAGCCGCATCCTCTATTCATAATGACGCCCCCTCCTCATGTTGATTGACAGGGCCAGCGGACGCGCTTGTTCTCTGACTGGCCCTGTCTGTGTTTTAAATCTCGCGCCGGTCTTCAGTGGAGAACGCTCGCTTGGCCGCTCCATCCTCAGTGCGCCTGCGCCGGGTGTACATGTGACGTCATCGGCGCAGGCGCACTGAGGATGGAGCGGCCGAGCGAGTGTCCTTCACTGAGTGCGCCTGCGCCAACTGAAGACCGGCGCGAGATTTAAAACACAGACAGGGCCAGTCAGAGAACAAGCGCATCCGCTGGCCCTGTCAATCAACATGAGGAGGGGGCGTCATTATGAATGGAGGATGCGGCTGCTACCAGCAGGTAGCCGCCCTACCTGCTGCTAGAGAGGTAATTTGCATATTATAAAAGTCTGTTTTTTTTATATAACTACTGAACCAAACAGAGTAATAGCCCTATATATTGAGAAATCGCAGCATAAGGATTTTAAGGAGACCAAAAAAAAAAAATTAGTTTAGTGGAGTGACAGAAGCCCTTTAATACAAGGCACTTAGTAATATATTATATATATATATGATTGTCCATATTGCCTCCTTTGCTGGCTGTATTCATTTTTCTATCACATTATACACTGCTAATTTCCATGGTTACAGCAGTGACAGTGCATGTACAATATAGTAAAGAACACAGGTCTCTCTGGTGGCCAGGGCCGTGGGAGTGTGCATAGTCAGCAGTTTTTCCTACAGTGTGCAAACATGGCCACTGCTGATGGATTGAAGGGTGGTTGTAAGCATGGAAACGAGCCGTGTATGATGTGATGGAAAATGAATCTAGCCAGCAAAGAAAAAAATATGAACAATCACAATACATTAGTTAGTTCCTTGTATTAACTTTGTCTACATAATAAATGCCATTTGCTGAAGTGAGACAACCCCTTTCAGAAAAGGGGTCTATCAAAGTCTGGCCATTAGGGCACAAACAAAGGAGATTTCTGAGGACCTCAGAAGAAGAGTTGTTGATACTCATCAGCCTGGGAAAGGTTACAAACCCTTTTGACTCCACCAAGACAAATTGTGTACAATTGGAGGAAATTTAAGACCATTATCACCCTCTCCGGAAGTGGTCGACCAACAAAGATCACTCCAAGGGCCAGACATGTAATAGTCTCTGAGGTCACAAAGAAACCCAAGGTAACCTCTGAGCAACTAAAGGCCTTTCTCACATTAGATAATGTTAATGTTCATGAGTCCACCATCAGGAGGGCACTGAACAACAATGGTGTGCATGGCTCTCCAAAAAGAACATTGCTGTCCATCACCCCCGGACAAGCCAGAAGGCTATTGTTTTATAGTCGGATGAGAACAAAATATAACTTTTTGGTTTAAATGAGAAGCATCCATGTCTGGAGAAAGGAAAATATTGCATTCCAGCATAAAAAAACTCATCCCATCTGTGAAACATGGTGATGGTAGTATCATGGCTTAGGACTGTTTTACTGTATCTGGGCCAAAACGGCCTACTATTATTTAAGTAACAATGAATTTTGAACAAATGAATTATACCAGCAAATTCTTAAGAAACAGTCAAGACATCTGTCCGTGAGAAGAATCTCAAGAGAACGTAGGCCATGCAGCAAGAAAATGACCCCAAACACACAAGTCATTCTACCAATGATTGGTAAAGGAAGAATAAAGCTAAAGTTTTGGAAAGGCCAAGTAATAGTGCTGACTTTTATCCAATAGAGATGTTGTGGAAAGACCTAAAGTGAGCAGTTGTGGGAGGAAACTGACCAACATAACAGAGTTGAAGCTTTTTTTGTACAGAGGAATGGGCTAAAATTCATCCAAGTCGATATGCAGAACCAATCAACAATTACTGGAAATGTTTGTAGTTATAGCTGCACAAGGAGGTCACACCAGGTTCACTTGCTTTTGCCAGTCATGGACTTTATTTTCCTCAATAAATAAATCTACTTTTAGTGTAAAACTCTGATGCAGTTTTAGGTAAAATGTATACAGAAATATAGACAATTATGAAGAGTTCCCAAACTTTCAAGCACCAGTGTATTTGTTATATTTTCTGAAAAAAGAAATAGTTGTAATTTTTAATTTCTTGACTTCCAGGCTCACAATTTTGGTGTCTGCTGGATGTTGTACCAATCAAGAACGAAAAAGGAGAGGTGGTTCTGTTTCTAGTTTCATATAAAGACATCACAGAGTCCAAGACTCGGACGGGAACTGAGAGCTGGAAAGATACAGGTACACACAGTTTTTCAGTAATCTGAGGAATATGTAAAATAGATTCTATATAGATTCTAAAGACTTATGTTTAATGTCATCATCCTATCTTAGGAGGCAGAGGAGAGCAGTATTCTCGTGCAACGGGAAAAGGCTTTAATGCCAATCGTAGGCGAAGCCGAGCTGTTCTTTACCACCTTTCCGGGCATCTGCAGAAACAAAATAAAGCAAAAGCAAAAATTGGAAAGGTATGAACACAATTCAGTTTTAAATGTATATATAGAGTAATGAGAAGAACAAACAGTATCCATTATACATAGTTTAATATAAGCTTATTTTATGTGGTAGCAACCACAAAATTACTTCAGGAAATCACTCAATCAACAACAGAGAACGCAAAGACAATAAAACACTGAACTAACTATTAAAGTGGAGATATGGTGGGCATGCGCCAATTGTACAGTGCAAGCGCATGGTTACAGAACCAGGCAAGAGCACAACAAGGATGTATGGCACTTCCAGCCAAGGAGGAATTTCTAAAATTGGAAAGGGAAAGAGCTGAGTTGTAATGAGTGGCTAATCCCCACCCCTTGGTGAACTGAGGTCCTACTTAGCATATTGATTAAAACTAACATAACTCAAGAAAGCCACAAATTATTTGGGCAATAATGGTATAATTTTAATCAGCAAGATGAAAATTACCAGACACTATGCCTGATTTGATAGTGTTGATCTTGCTGAAAGGTCTTCTTTAAAGAGGTTTTATTAATTATTAACTCATTGGACTAATCTTATACAACTCCTGATGTGGCTAATTTACAATTAAATAATTTACAATTTTCATCAATTAATCTTCTTCACTTCATCTTATCTCAGGGTGTTTTTGGTGAGAAGCCTCGGGTTCCAGATTATAAAGTTGTCTCTGTGCGTAAATCTCCTTTTATACTCTTACACTATGGTCCATTCAAAGCCTGCTGGGACTGTTTAATCCTCCTTGCCACCCTCTATGTAGCAGTGACTGTACCGTACAGTGTCTGCTTCAGTACTGGAAAAGAGAAAGGTACTCAGAGTCCAAGGAGTCCACCAAGTGCATGTGATCTTGTGGTGGAAATCTTGTTCATTTTAGGTACGTATGATAAAAAAAAACAGTAGGATAATAATAATGATAATGATACAAGCAATAAATACAGTACGATATTTCTATAGCACTTTTCTCAACTAAGAATCAAAGCACTGTACATTACATAGAACTAGTAAAGATAACATAGTTAGAATGCAGTTCTTAAAGGGGTTTTCTGGGACATAGATACTGATGGCCTATCTTCAAGATAGGTCAATAAGATTGGTGGGAGTTTTGCTTCTTGCAGCTGCCGCCAGCATCTTTGTAGTGGATGAAGCCAGAAGCTAGGCTCCAACCACTGTGTAGTGGAGTAAAGCTGCAGGACGCCAGCGCTGGGGACTATGCAGTGAATGAAGCTGCAGTGACCGGGTTTGTGGTGGCCCCAACGCTACGCTGAGTCCCCCAGACACTGTTGAGGTGCCACCATGTGTTGCTGCTCTCCAGAAGGGATGGTAGAGCGTGGTGCACCCCAATGGGAAATAAGTCCAGAGAGTCAGGGTCTGCAGTTAACCAGGGTGCTTCTTTACTGGAGGAATTCAGGTACAACAGGCAAAGCATTGGGCTGGCTTCTCCAGTCTCATGTCTGGCAGAAGAAGGGTTTGATGCTGAGGAAAGGCCTGAACTTGCTGTCCCTCGTTCTATCAGAAGGCTGGAATCCTGGTCAAGGGCCCGCAGTCTGTAGCTCAGTAGTCCAGGTGGCTCCTTAGTCACAGGGCTAGTGACCCATGGTCTGTTGCTCAGTGTCCCCATCTCAGCATCTTCTTCTGGTCACTCATGCAGGTTGGCCTGAGTCTTCCCTCCAAGCACTGGTCCCTAACTGCAGCACACCAGGGGCTGGTAAACAACGTCTGGCTTTTTCCCTCCAAAACCTGCTCTTCTTCAAACTCTATGGCAGCTGTGGAAAATTACCAGTTTCTTAGTAAAAGTCTTAGCAGTCTCTCAGTATTCATTAACCCTTTCCACAGAGCCATGTAAATACAGCGATAATAAACAGGATATATATCACAAAATACATATACAATTTAATTACACAGTATTAAACAGTGCAAGTTAACCCTTTTCAAGTGAAATAAAGTAAGACGTTTATACCTTTGCATAGGGGAAATAGACAAATGTCCACAAATATCCAAACGTCAAAGTACCCCCTGCTCCGAGTCACTGCAAAGCCTTCTGCTGGTAATGGGTATTGGACCCCACTGGTCCATTGATGACCTATCCTGAGGACGGATCATTAGTATCTAAGTCCCGGAAACCGCTTTAATAATTCTGATAGCGCTCTATAAAGACATGCTTTCAGTCTGTTTTTATTAAATATGTCCAGAGGTGGAAGTTCTGGAGGTTCATGGACTATTCACTGCCATGAAAAAGAATGTACAGTACAGACCAAAAGTTTGGACACACCTTCTCATTCAAAGAGTTTTCTTTATTTTCATGACTATGAAAATTGTAGATTCACACTGAAGGCATCAAAACTATGAATTAACACATGTGGAATTATATACATAACAAAAAAGTGTGAAACAACTGAAAATATGTCATATTCTAGGTTCTTCAAAGTAGCCACCTTTTGCTTTGATTACTGCTTTGCACACTCTTGGCATTCTCTTGATGAGCTTCAAGAGGTAGTCACCTGAAATGGTTTTCACTTCACAGGTGTGCCCTGTCAGGTTTAATAAGTGGGATTTCTTGCCTTATAAATGGGGTTGGGACCATCAGTTGCGTTTTGGAGAAGTCAGGTGGATACACAGCTTATAGTCCTACTGAATAGACTGTTAGAATTTGTATTATGGCAAGAAAAAAGCAGCTAAGTAAAGAAAAACAAGTGGCCATCATTACTTTAAGAAATTAAGGTCAGTCAGTCCGAAAAATTGGGAAAACTTTGAAAGTGTCCCCAAGTGCAGTCACAAAAACCATCAAGCGCTACAAAGAAACTAGCTCACATGCGGACCGGCCCAGGAAAGGTAGACCAAGAGTCACCTCTACTGCGGTGGATAAGTTCATCCGAGTCACCAGCCTCAGAAATCGCAGTTTAACAGCAGCTCAGATTAGAGACCAGGTCAATGCCACACAGAGTTCTAGCAGCAGACACATCTCTAGAACATCTGTTAAGAGGAGACTGTGTGAATCAGGCCTTCATGGTAGAATATCTGCTAGGAAACCACTGCTAAGGACAGGCAACAAGCAGAAGAGACTTGTTTGGGCTAAAGAACACAAGGAATGGACAATAGACCAGTGGAAATCTGTGCTTTGGTCTGATGATTCCAAATTTGAGATCTTTGGTTCCAACCACCGTATCTTTGTGCGACGCAGAAAAGGTGAACGGATGGACTCTACATGCCTGGTTCCCACCGTGAAGCATGGAGGAGGAGGTGTAATGGTGTGGGGGTGCTTTGCTGGTGACACTGTTGGGGATTTATTCAAAATTGAAGGCATACTGAACCAGCAAGGCTACCACAGCATCTTGCAGCGGCATGCTATTCCATCCGGTTTGCGTTTAGTTGGACCATCATTTATTTTTCAACAGGACAATGACCCCAAACACACCTCTAGGCTGTGTAAGGGCTATTTGACCATGAAGGAGAGTGATGGGGTTCTGCGCCAGATGACCTGGCCTCCACAGTCACCAGACCTGAACCCAATTGAGATGGTTTGGGGTGAGCTGGACCACAGAGTGAAGGCAAAAGGTCCAACAAGTGCTAAGCATCTCTGGGAACGCCTGCAAGACTGTTGGAAGACCATTTCAGGTGACTACCTCTTGAAGCTCATCAAGAGAATGCCAAGAGTGTGCAAAGCAGTAATCAAAGCAAAAGGTGGCTACTTAGAACCTAGAATATGACATATTTTCAGTTGTTTCACACTTTTTTGTTATGTATATAATTCCACATGTGTTAATTCATAGTTTTGATGCCTTCAGTGTGAATCTACAATTTTCATAGTCATGAAAATAAAGAAAACTCTTTGAATGAGAAGGTGTGTCCAAACTTTTGGTCTGTACTGTATACAAAATGGTATGTGTCTTTTTCATATAGTTGTACTGAAAAGCAAAGACATCTGTGCTTTTAAATAAAGGTGGGTTTTGCAAGATGCAATGTATATAGGCCAAATGAATATAGCCCAATGTTGGCATGCATTTGGCTATAACAGTCAATGGAGACAGCAGGGCTTACATTGGGAGATTGCTTCTGGTGTATACCTTGACAGGGCACCATTGACGCAGTGTGAATCCAGTCTTTGTAACCTCTCTTACGTCAATTTATAGTTACAAAATAATTAAAGGCTATGTACACCTTTGGGGACTATTTTGTATTAGTGCATTGTACTCATTATAAGCTAAAAATCAATCAACATAGCCTTTAAGATATCTGACTGATCAGTTCTTAGCAGAGCAAAGGAGAGAATTAGCATTCATTTGTAGGAAATAATTAGTTTGGTTGTGCAGAGAAAATGTATCTATGGATCCATTTTTAATGGTGAAGCAAAGATCCAACCGTTCAATAACCTATCAGTAAAAGTATGATTATAAAAGAATCAGAAATGAATTGATTAGAAAGTCTTAGAAATCTGCCCAACATACAACATTTTTATGGTCTGATCTGATGTACATTCCTTGTCATTTTAAAGCATCTTATTCCGAGAAACTAAGATACAGGAGCTGTCTCTGTGTTTGTGTGTACCAAGAGAGATCCAGTATATAGTGTTAACTGTAATAAGAGCATCTATTCAAGTACCCCATCACCACCTATTTTAGCTACTGGCACCCCTGATGAGTACAAGATGGGGAGTAAAATATTGGGTTTTGCAGCCATCACATCTAAAGCGTTTGCATTAACTAAAGGCCTCATGCACACGGCCGTTGCCTGGCCGTGCCCGTATTGCAGCCCACAAACAGCGGGTCCACAATATACAGGTACTGGCCCTATCACAGATGCAGACTAATTCACTTAAATGGGTAAGCAATCTGGGAGAAACCGTGTGATACAGAACGAAGGCACGGATCAGAAGCCCACAGAAGCACTACAGAGTAGTGCATATCGTCGGATGTGGATTGCGAACCCTATTCAAGTGAATGGGTCCATTACAGGCAAGGCTGGCAAATGGTCGTTTGCATGAGGCCTAAGGCTTTAAAGGGGTTTTCCACAATTTTTCAGACCACCTAGAGTAGCCTGACCAATGGTAGTGATCATACTTAACTGTTCCCCGACGCCTGGTTTCAGTTTATAGGGGTTTTCCACTATTTTTCAGACCTCCCAGAGTAGCTGGACCAATGGTGGTAATCATACTTAACAGATCCCACCTGGTTTCGGCTCCATTGCTCCATCACCGGCTCTTCAACTCCCGGATGTGACCACATAAACATCCTGCTCCCTTTGCGTCAAGTCAAATGGTCATCTGACAGAAGGGGAGCAGCGGCATCAAACAGAATGTTTACATTGTAGGTGAAGAGAGAAGCAGTTGAGGCTATGGAGCAAAGGAGCCAGAACCCTGAAAGTAGAGGAGCTACCTAATCTTCTCTTACTCACTCAGAAACAACCCAAGGATCATGAAGAACATTATAGAGTACTGACCTCATCATCCTTCTGTGGAGCTTATCAATCCTGGGTGGCTTTAAGGCATTTTTCAAAGTGAAACGCAATTAGCAAGGGGGAAGGGTGAGAGGTAAACAGCTGATAACATGAGATCCAGGCATTTCTCACTAATAAGACATATAACAAAGTTTCTTGTGATCACTTGTACTGTTGATTTATGTGAAGTTGTGTGAAAAGTTAGTGACCATTTAAAGAACACTAAACATAGAAAACACATAAAAATAAATATAAAGAAATGTATCAAGAAAACTCTATGTCCTCTGGTATCTGCTCTTCTCAACCTCACAATACTGTGTCTGGCTGGGCTGTTAAGCAGTAAGACAAGATTATCTCCCTTTAACTGGTATCAGGCCTTGGATTAACAGATGATTTCTATTCTATAGGGGCACATTTATTAAGACCCGCATTTTAGCCCCTGTGCTGGCGGTCGATTGCCGAAGTTATGTAGAGGCGCCAGCCTCTTCATAACCTCAGCAGATCCACCTCGGATTCTAAATGTAAGGCACCCCCCATTGCTGTCTTATATTTAGACCATTTTCTACACCTAAACCAGGCATAGAAAATGATGAATGAGATGGGCTGCCGACCCGCCACCTTCCCCGCCCATGCCACGCCCCTTTTTAAGACCTGGCGTGAGCAGGGAAGAAGTCAAAAATTCTGCCGCAACATGGCGTGCAACATAATCTGCACCAGGTATACACCATATCTGTTTCTAAATGAACCCCTATATCCATTAAAAACATTGTCATTAATGTATAAGGAATTTATTACTGTACTTTAACTGTTTTGTATTCCATTGTTCGACAGATATCATCTTGAATTTCCGTACAACATTTGTTAGTCAGTCAGGACAGGTGGTGTTCTCTTCACGTCTTATCTTCCTCCATTACATCAGGACATGGTTCTTGTTGGATCTTCTAGCTGCCCTTCCTGTGGATCTTCTCTACAGTTTCAAAGTCAATATAGTGAGTCACTATGTTTTTTTACGCTTTTCTATAAGATAAAAAGAAATGCATACCAGCCCATCTGAGACCAAGTGGAAACTCTGTTGGCCTCTGTCAGGTGACTGGAGCCCTATATTTACATCGAGCATATATATAGCAACATATACCAGCCCAACGTTAGCCAAAATAACTCTCTTTTGGCCTCCGTTAGGTGATTCAAGCCCTATAGATACATTGGAAATAAGCTCTAGAGCAGGAGTTGGCAACCTCCGGAACTCCAAGTGCTGTGAAACTATCACCCCCAGCATGCACTCTTTCTCAGCTGTTCTTTGAACTTCCACAGAAGTAAATGGATGCTGGGAATTGTATTTTCACAACAGCTGGAGTGCCAGAAGTTGCTGATCCATGTTCTAGAGGTTTCCAGAACTATACAGCAAACGTAAGTCCTAATTATGATTTGTAAGGGAACAAATTAATAATGTCTTGAGGTAATATTGTATGTATCTATTTCATGTCTGTTCAGTTTTCATTATCTAGTTTTTGTGAATGGTTTGCCTTCTGTCAGTATTTTGGGGCTCATCTCTTGAAGACTGTACGTCTACTACGGTTGCTGCGCCTCCTCCCAAGATTGGACCGCTATTCTCAGTACAGTGCAGTTGTCCTCAGCCTGTTGATGGTTGTCTTTGCTCTCTTGGCACATTGGGTGGCCTGTGTCTGGTATTTCATTGGTCAGCAAGAGATTGAAAGCAGTCAGTCAGAAGTCCCAGAAATCGGTAGGTCTACGAATCCTTTCATATTTCTACTTGATCAATTCCATTTCTTATATATTTATTTTTTTCCCCATTGTTTTACTGTAGTAATAATTATATGTTGGTTTTAGGACACTTTACATGTAAAAATAAGCATTGTACTGTATTAGCTGGAGAAAGACCACTGTGTGATTGCACATAGTGATTGGAGAATTAGGGAGGTCCTTTTTGATAGTCTTAGAATTGTTTTATGAGATTATGCTTTTACTCGTTGTATCAGTGATGGAATGAGTATGTGGAAACCTTTGCAGGAAGAATGACTGGAATGTGTTGAAAATGAGAGCGTGGGAGAGGTTTCATTTGTGTTTTACCCGGGCAATGGAAAACTTGGTCCGAAGACCAATTCCTGATATAATTTATGGCATATTCTTCCTTATTTATGTGGAGTTTTTAATTGCTTTCCCCCCCCCCCCCCCCCCCAAGGATCAGGTTTAGAAACTCTGAAAGCTCCTTACCTACTCAGTCTGGGGCCTCTTTCCTTAAAGAGAATCTGTCAGCATCAAAACACCCGCAGACTAGAGTAAGCTGTGTATAGTGTGACATCAGGTCTGGATATGTAATTTGTATCTTCTTGCATTCCGACACTGTGATCCCACAAAGAAGCAGTAAAACGCACTCCACTTTCAGTCCTCTCCATAATGTGCGTGAGAATAGGTGTCTGCTCAATACATTTTACTGCTGGTCTGTCGGAACACTGTGTCAGAATACAAGTGAGTATGAAGATAAAAATGACATAACCAGACTTGGCATCACTTATACTTATACACCACTCACTCTAGTTTCAGAGTTGACAGATTCCCTTTAAGACCAAATCTTGCCAGATATATACTGTCTACAATCTGCCCATCAAATAGTCCTTTAAGTCCTGGTGTAGAGTTGTTCTGAAAGAAAGAGTCAAAAGACCTCTGCATTAGGAGGCATTCACACAACTGTGGCTGTTTTGTGGACTGCAAACCTCAGATCTGCAAAACACAGACACCGTCTGTGTGCATCCCAAACTTCTGTGTGCTTTCGGGTCCATGTGGCAGTGCTGCAAGAGACAGGACATGTCCTATCTTTGGCCGCAACATGTGGATTGTGGACCTATTGAAGTCAATGAGTCCGCACTGTGATGCAAGGTGCACATGGCCGGTGTCTGCGTTTTAAAGATCCGCGGTTTGTAGTCCGCAAAACAAATACAGTTATGTGAATGCACCCTTATTTTCATATAAACAGATTTTCAATAGTGTTAAAAGCAAGATATTAAAATATTGGGGAAGTGACTGTGAGATGGAACTGTAAAAAAGGCTTCTGACCAATGGACTAGATAGGACATGTCCTGTCTCTTGCAGCACTGCCACATGGACCCGAAAGCACACAGACGTTTGGGGTGCACACAGCCGGTGTCCGTGTTTTGCAGATCTGAGGTTTGCAGTCCACAAAACAGCCACAGTTGTGTGAATGCATCCTAATGCAGAGGTCTTTTGACTTTTTTAGTTTAGTTGTTTAGTTTTTAGTTTCTCAAGAAAATGCAGGGACTGGTTAGGTGGCAGAGTAGGGTAGTTGTAATAAATGGAACCTTATGGGGTTAATGGTCAATGCAATGATATCAGTTATTACAGATGTTTATATTGATCAAAATCACAGTTTTACTGTGAATTCTGTGAAACAGGAATAAATAGGGTCAAATAATTGCTAAGTGAATAAATAATATCAGTGACCGTAAGAGACATATATAAATATAGTAGCAGCTATTTAAAGTAAAGAACAGCCGCTTAGTTTGAGTCCAATTTTGGTAAACTCTTGTTGCTCACCAGTGCCTCTCATTATGGCTAACAAAGAGACAGAGTAGCACATTCAAGAGAAATCTGATTTAGCGTTTACCCTCTGTGACAGAGAGCATTTATACATTTTGTGCTCACATTGGGACGGGAACAGAATGTTCCAGAAAATCGCTTAACAGATTTGTGTGCACTGTACATGTTCTAAACTAAGCATTCGGATTCCGCCATATCGTATATGTGTACAGGGTACAACAGATGTGGATTTTGGTGTTCATTAGAGATGAGCGAACCAAAGCTGACGAAGTAGAATTCAAACCGAATTTCAGGAAAAATTCAACTTGCACTGAAGCCAAATTTCCTCGCAATTCGTGGTAACGAATTGCATTTTTCCTAAAATGGCTGGTGCACATGTGAGGGCATGGAGAAAGGAATTCTGGGAAGGCTGTCCACCCATAATGCCATGCATGCAGCCAATCAGCATCCAGCCAGCCCTGTGATGTCACAGCCCTATAAATAGCCTGAGCCATCTTGGATTCTGCCATTTTCCAGTGTACTTAGTGTGACGGACCCCCAGTACTCAGGAAGAGTTTGTCCGCCTCTGTATTCTTCCTTACTCAGTAGAAATTGCAAACCGCTGATCTGTAGCTCCCAGTTTCCCCAGTCACTGGTCGAGACTCAGTGTAGGTGAAACAAAAATCTGCTTTATTGAGCAACTGTACAAACTTATATACAGAAATTGTGATCAGATAAAACTAAAATCCCATCACATCCCTCTTCCCCTCCCCAGACATTCTGTCTTCACCACACCACAGGGTTCCACCTGCTAATAGCTCCAGACAGCTTTAGCAAGAGCCTGGCCAGAATGACATTGTTCTGAGCTCCTCCAGAGTACAATGGGAGATAACGAGAGGGAGGGGGAGAAAGAGGGGTGCTGACAGTCTTTTTATATCCAGGTGACATAACATAACATAATTACACCCAACACCAATACACATATAACTCTTTACCATGTCGTCACATAGCTCCCCCAAGTTTAAGGATGGCAGACCCGGTGAGATCCTCTACGGGTCCACTTGGGGATGTCCATGTTAGTCACCCTTCCAGTTCTATTTGACGAGATAGTCCATCAGCATTCGCATTGTGTTTCTCCAGGCTGGTATTGGATTGTGAAATTGAACGGCTGTAGGGCCAGGCTCCACCGCAACAGCCGTCCATGTGCCCCGGACACTCGGTTCAACCAAACAAAGGGGGGTCTCTAAAATCCTAGGTCTGTAGTCGCTAGGAAGGAGGCTGGCCATCAGCCCCCTCCAGGAACCCAGGTCATGGTGGGTTCCATGACATTTCTTCCCCCCCAAAGGTAGACTAAGTAGATCCCAGTCCCCCAAATGGTCTGAACCTGTATTTGTCGGACAGTATAAGTCCACATCTTCCATTAAAAGGATGTCCTGCCTCTGGGAAGGGATGCCCTCTGTGCCTTTCTGAAACAAATGCGGCCCCTGGGAAGAAGTAAAGATGGTATTTTTTCCCAGACCCCAAAGCCACCTGCTGGTAGCGAGGCCAGCTTCCTGTTCTCCCATGAATGATGGAGCAGACAACAGTGAGGGACATAGGCCAGTGGTGCTCTGCTCTGGTGTCAGCACTTCAGCTGGAAAAGCATGGGGAGGCGGTTCCTCTGCACGCAAATCTAGAAGGTCCCCCACATCTGAAGCTGGTGACAAGGAAATGGGGTTGGCCGCCATCTCTCCCAGAAACTTAAGGGTGGCTATGGGTGTGAGGCAGAAGATAACAGCACTCTGCCCTGTTGCCAGCTCTTCTGCCGGGAAGTAAGCTGCCAGTTTGGTGGCCTCGCAGAGAGCCTCCAGGGTCACTGATTGTTGTAGGCAGTGGCCTATAGAGCTTTGCCCTGATGACAACTCTTCAGCTGGGGCTAGTAGTTCCTCGGCATTGGCCTGCGTTCTGGGAGAGGGCCTTCTTCCCTGGCTCCCTGGAACGCCCTCTGCCGCTGGGGAGAGAGGTCAGCTACCTCTTCTCCCTGGGTCTCCATCTGCAGTTGGGGAGAGAGGTCAGCTACCTCTTCTCACTGGAACTCACCAGGCTGCTGGGCAGAGAGACCGTTTGACTCCTCTTCCTGGAACCCCAGGGCTGTACCAGGTGCTGGGCAGAGGCTTGTGGCACTCTGCCCTGTTGTCAGCGCCTCACCTGGGGACTCAGTGAGCTTTACAACCTCCACAGAAAAGTCTATTAAATCCATACTCTCTGAGCATATAGCTTCAACTGGGTCTGAGAAACTCTGCTGGATGCGTCCTAGCAGCTCCTTGTATGCCTTTCCCAGTAGCCATTCTTGTTTTACCACGTACTCCAAATCAGCTCTCAGCTCTGAAACTCTCTTCAAACAAAGCAAGCCTCCCCGGTATGCAAAATGGTCCTCCAGGGCAGAGTCCCCCTCATCCCCAACCTCAAACATATCCACCAGGATGTCCCACAACAGCCCTGGATCATCAAAGTTGTAGCCTTCTGGATATTCAGATGTAAATCCTGGCTGTGTTTGTTCTGCATACCAACTCAGGGCACGATACCATTCATTCAGCTTTACCTCTCGCTGAACCAACTTGTGCAAATCAGCCACCCAATGCTCCTGATGCTGCTCTCCCAGGATACCCATTCGCAGGCCCATCTGATCCCGGACCCTTTGTTCTGGAAATGGATGAAACCGGCCCCGGTGTGCCTTGGTAATATTCCATAGAGCTGTCCGTGCCATCTGCCTGAGGACGAAGTAGTCTTCCATAGACAGACCCTTTTCTCCCTTTGGACAGATGATCCACAACAATTTGGAGTATTCCACTGACAGGGTCATGGCTGCTTAAGTCAGTTATCCTCAGCCGGCTGAGAAATAAATCCCGGTGGTGGTTTGAATGTCTCCTCAGACAAGGAAGAGCATCCCACTGCTGCCACCAATGTGACAAACCCCCAGTACTCAGGAAGAGTATGTCCGCCTCTGTATTCTTCCTTAGGGCTCATTCAGATGGCCGTATGCTGTCCACAAAAATACTGAATGCTATCCGTTTTTTTTTGCGGATCCGCAAAAAAATGGATAGCATTCAGTATTTTTGCGGACCCATAGTCTTCAATGGGGCCATGTCCTGATTTTCACGGACAAGTATAGGACATGTTACATTTGTTTTGCGGAACTCTGGAATAGAAAAGGGCCCCATAGAAGTGAATGGGTCAGCATCTAATCTGCAAAAAAACGGATCCGCATTTTTGCGGATAGCATATGGCCATCTGAATTAGAAATTGCAAACTGCTGATCTGTAGCTCCCAGTTTCCCCAGTCACTGGTCGAGACTCGGTGTAGGTGAAACAAAAATCTGCTTTATTGAGCAACTCCACAAACTTATATACAGAAATTGTGATCAGATAAAACTAAAATCCCATCACATCCCCTTTTCCCTCCCCAGACATTCTGTCTTCACCACACCACAGGGGTCCACCTGCTAATAGCTCCAGACAGCTTTAGCAAGAGCCTGGCCAGACTGGCATTGTTCTGAGCTCCTTCAAAGTACAATGGGAGATAACGAGAGGGAGGGGGAGAAAGAGGGGTGCTGACAGTGTTTTCATAACCAGGTCACACAACATAACATAATTACACCCAACAACAATACACATATAATTCTTCACACTTATTGCAGGGAGAGATGTCAGCAGTAGTGTTGATCGAGCACCAAAGTGCTCGGGTGCTCTGGCCAAACACATTGGGATGCTCGGGTGCTGTACCCAGCACCCGAGTATAATGGAAGTCAATGGGAGAACCCGAGCATTAAACCAGGCACCCCCTGCTCTGAAGAGGGGAGGGTGCCTTGATGGAAACATCACCGAAATGGTTTGGGAACAGCATGGGGAGGATGTCTGAATGCATCTTGGACTCCCAGGTCACTGCTGGGAACGATGTTGTCCGAGTAGTACGCCACTTTTACAGACTGACAAAAATACGCACAAAACCGAAGAAAAAAATTTGATTTTAGAGGAAAAATTGTTAGGAAACATTCTTTCCTGTATATTTACTTGTATATAAAGTGCAAGTGCTGTAGAAAATTACAAGGAAGAGGCACTCCGATACAACCTATATATCACATACAGGAGGGCCTCATTCACATTGTGGTACAATTGTTAATGTAGTGGGACTCCTACACTCATAAAGCCTATGCACTAAGTGAAAGGGCTGCCAAAAATTACAAGGAACCGGCACTCCAATACACCCTTTGTTACACATAAAGAGGGCATCATACACGGCCTTTAAAAAATTATGATTGATGGCCTGCTGGTGACCCTCAAAAACATTTGGAACAAGGGCCTGCTGATCTGACCATCTAAAACATTATGGGTGACGACCTGCTGATCTGACCATCTAAAACATTATGGGTGACGGCGACGATCCATTCAAATGTCTGGCCTATCACCTTTCGATGTTATTGTCAGCGCAAACTATGGTGACTACAGGTAACGGGGAATCAGGGTTCAATTCCGGAGAGGGAGCCTGAGATACAGCTACCACATCCAAGCAATGCAGCATGCACACAAATTACCTATAAGGTATAATTAGGTGAGAGCCTGCAGGTGAGCTGACCCTGTAAAAGATTTTAGGTGCAGGCCTACAGGTGAGCTGACCAGGTAAAAGATTTTAGGTGTGGGCCTGCTGGTGAGCTGACCCTCTAAAATATTATATGCGAAGACATGCTGATGAGCTGACCCTGTAAAACATTGTAGGTGAAGGCCTGCTGGTGAGCTGACCCTTTAAAAAATTATATGGGAGGGCCTGCTGATGTGCTGACCCTGTAAAAAAATTATATGTGAGGGCCTGCTGGTGAGCTGACCCTCTAAAAAATTATATGCGAGGGCCTTCTATATGCAAGGGATTTCAGGTGAGCTGACCCTGTAAAAGATTGTAGGTGAAGGCCTGCTGGTGAGCTGACCCTCTAAAAAATTATATATGAGGGCCTGCAGCTGAGCTGACCCTGTAAAATATTATATGCAAAGGGCATATATGCGAGGGCATAATATGCGACTAATAAGCATGTTGATATGATGGAAGAGGAGAAGGAGGATGAGAAAAGGAAGATTCAACCATATACCCTTGTTTGTGGTGGAAGGGGTTCATGGGAATGCAGTGTATTCAGTACATTATAAACAACACATTTAAAGTGCCTTTATGTTCATCAGCTTTCCTCTGGTGGAGTTGAGAAGTCATGGCCAATCCAGGCCTTGTTCATTTTTATAAGAGTCAACCTGTCAGCATTTTCAGTTGACAGGCGGATTTGCTTATCTGTTATAATGTCACCAGCAGCACT
The DNA here is from genome assembly GCF_014858855.1 of Bufo gargarizans. Lineage (NCBI taxonomy): Eukaryota > Metazoa > Chordata > Amphibia > Anura > Bufonidae > Bufo > Bufo gargarizans. The sequence continues at coordinate 159,676,543 of NC_058082.1, read as the reverse complement.
AAATATCCGCTCAGACAAAAAGCTGGCGGCAGGGCAGGCCAGCACCTCCAAGGCATAGAGCGCCAGTTCGTCCCACGTGTCCAGCTTGGACACCCAGTAGTTGTAAGGCACTGAGGAATCATTGAGGACGAAACGGTCTGCTATGTACTCCTTCACCATCTTCCCAAATGTTTTCCTCCTTGTGACACTAGGCCGTACATCAGGTTGAGGGTGCTGGCGGAGCGTCATTAAACTGTCCCAGGCTTTGGAGACTGTTGCAAAATATAAAAAATGTTAAGGATGGCTCACCTTTTCCTGGTAATGAATTGGTGCTCCAAACTGGTGCTGCACCCTGATCACATAGAATAGATGATATAATAATATATGATTGGGCACTCATATATTGGGAATCACATAGGGTAAATAAAAGACAATTTATTTGGACATAATAAAATCAATCAAAATTTAATAAAACACTTAATAAAAATGATATATAATGGATAATAAAAATTAAGAATATAAAAATGGATCATATATGTACCCAAGTTGATAGTATCTTCTCTAGTTCTAGAATAGATAAATATAGTGTATGGTGCCCTTGATTTTACTGGTATGCCCTAGGATTGGGCGGCTTCAGATAGTAAATTGCGCTGTTGGTATTGCGCTGTTTGGAGAGTGTTGCCCTGCCTCTGTTGGAACTGCTGTGTGTTTCCCTTGTCTCCCCTCCTCGGTTGGCCAAGGAATTACGGACTCTGCCGCCAGCGTTGTCAGATGGAAAGTTTTGGAGCAATTTTTCAACAGGGATATTCTGGTATTGTACTGTTTTGCTCGTCCTCTCCACCAGAGGAATGAGAGATGAGAAGTTCTCTTTGTAGCGGGGGGTCAAGAAGGGTGAACAACCAGTAATCTGTGTTGTCTAAAATGCGTATAACGCGCGTGTCGAGGGAAAGGCAGCCTAACATGAAGTCAGCCATGTGTGCCAGAGTACCAACAGGCAAGACTTCGCTGTCGTCATCAGGAGGCTCACTCTCAATCTCCTCATCCTCTTCCTCCTATTCTGCCCACCCACGCTGAACAGATGGAATTAAACTTCCATGGGTACTACCCTCTGTAGCGGAGGCAACCGTCTCCTGCTCCTTCTCCTCCTCCTCCTCTTCTTTTTTTTAATAGTATTTATTTATAGAAGCATTTAAAAAAAAAAAAAACAAGTCCGTAATCCAGTACTTATACAAGGATCCCTATACGGGAAATACATCAAAATAACACAGCGGCAATATGTTACAAACAAGAAGGCAGTCCCGCGATACATCATGTCATGTTTACTAGTACAGGACCAGACAACCATTCACACACACACTCATTCAACCTGGAGTCCTAGTTCCCTACACATAAAATCAGATAGTGCCCTGCGCACATAACCATAAGCCCCAAATCTGATTCGAATCTATCAGGCGTTCCCCTCGCTGCATAAGTGAGTTTGTACATCTGTAGATCAGCATTTATCAGTTGGATCCAGGAACAAAGAGTAGGGTTCTTTGGTGGTTTCCAATTCAAAAGGATTATTTTCCTCCCATAGAACATGAGTAAACGGAGCAACTTTCTTCCATATTTAGTAGGAACTATTTCTGCCACCAAACCCAACAGACAAACTATAGGAGAAAGTATCCCCAGAAGCCCTAACTTCTAGAAGATAAAATCGCAAATCTCACTCCAGTACCCCCGCACAACAGGACACGTCCATACCATGTGATATAAAGATCCTCTCGGGTCACCACATCTGGAACAAGAAGGGTCTGCAAGCTTACGCATATGATGCAGACGCACTGGAGTGAGATAAACCCTGTGTACCCACTTAAGTTAAATGAGCTGGTCACAAGCACTTATTACCGTGTTCTTCCAGACAGAGCTCAGTTCCTCCAGGTGAGACGCCTCTAGATCTGGGATATCAACCTTCCAACACTCAAACGAGCGACAGAGCGGCGATTCTTGCATTTTTTAAAATAATTTCAACATAGAATGACGAGATAGGTTTATAAGGTTGTTACAACCTAGCCACAGATTCAATGGGGCCACATTTCAAACACAAGGATATGGATTTGAATTGGGCCTCACAGGCGTGTCCCAGCTGGAGGTACCGTTAGAAACATGTATGGGGCAAATTGTATTCCCTACGAAGGCTTTCAAATGAACAGAAGACCCCATCCACATATAATTGAGTAAGGTACTTCACACCCTTTTGGGGCCAAAATTCATAATCAGAAAGATGGAACAATTCTTGCAACTGTCTGTTGCGCCACAAAGGTATTTACGGGGACCAAGTAGCACTCCCCTCACCCTCAAAGTGCGTCACCACAAACTGCTTCCAAGCCATCTGGTGATCTGCAGCCATCGCTTCAGTGTAATGCAAGGCTGAGGCCACTCCCTCCCGATACACCAGGTTGGCCAATGCCTCATAGGAACCCACCAGAGCCGCCTCTAACACCACTGCAGGATTATTGGCATCCGCCCTAATCCACCAAGAGGCATACACTAATTGGGCCGCGATGTAGTACAAATGCATATCTGGTAATCTCAAACCCCCCTGATTATAGGATATTATGATGGCTGACATTATTTTACTCAAGTCAATCGCCTCATGGTCAGGCGAAGTATCAAGACCTTTGTCTTCGGTTTGACTCAGGACATCCACCATTAATTTAGGAGGAAGGGGCCCACCAGGAACACCCATCTTACAGCCCATGTATATACGGCTTGAAATAGGGTGGCAGAAGAGGGCTGTCACCCCCCGGGCCCGAGTGGAGCAGGTGATCTCTAGGTCAGACAGTCCGAGCACTACGGAGGGGAATGCACCAAACAAAAGGGACCCTGCCAGACCCAAGGGCCTCAGTAGTAAGAAATAAAACAGTCAATGTGGTGAAGAATCCCAGCAGCCTTCCCCCAGTACCTGTTGAGGGTATGCAGTCGGCCCAATCTTCTTATATTGATGTCGCCAGACACAGAAGCACAGGCTTATATTAAGTAGATTTAGGTAGGTACCCAGAGTATTGAAATTAGGGCCACTGGTCCACAGCCCCTCTCACATTCCAGGATCCAGCAGCGCTGCGTCCGCCACACCCCGCAACAACTCAGGCAGGTCTCAGCATGCACTCCCGATCTGTGTCCTGTAACAGCGCCGCCGTGATCCCCAGCAATCCACAGCTCGGAGATCCAGGGGCACCACGAGGAAGGAGCAGGGGAATCAACCCCGGGGCGAAGACAAGCGCTGACAGGCGGAGACACTAGGATCCAAGATGGCGCCGGAACATGCAGAGCAGAGGCAGGTAATAGGCTTCACTCGGTGCCGAGACACCGGAAACTAAAAATATAGCCCCCTGGCAGCTCCGCTTCACTTGGGTAGGGGGAGACCAGCTCTTAAACATGGTTAGTAACACGGATGGCCAGGATAAACAGAGGATGATGGAGGAGCCGATGCCAGAATCGTCCTCACTTCATGACAGTTAGGCCACACACCCCCCTCCTCCTCTTTATCGTCCAATTCGTGCTGAGAAGACGAACTGAGGGTGGTCTGGCTATCACCCTGTGTAATGTCTTCCCCCATTTCCACCTCTTCGATATGCAAAGCGAGCGTTTGAGTAGACACAGAAGTGGGATGGTTACGCTGATAATAGCGTTATCGCCGCTCACCATCTGTGTTGAGTTCTCAAAGTTTCTTAAAATCTCACAAAGTCAGATATCCATGCCCACACCCTACTTGTGCATAGCGGAAGCTGACTGGAAAGGTGACGCCCATGTTGCAGCTGGTATTCCACTACTGCCCTCTGCTGCTCACAAAGCCTGGCCAACATGTGGAATGTCAATTTTCAGCGCATACTCACGTCGCACAACACCCTGTGAGCTGGCAATTTCAAGCGGTGCTGCAGCGTTGACAGACCGGCTGAAGCTGTCGATGACTTGCAGAAATGTGTACACACGCGGCGCACCTTCACCAGAATATCCGAGTGTGGTGGGATCACTTGTTTGGCAAGACTGTACATGGTGGGAGGAAGGAGGATCAGGGTGAAGATTGTGTTGACCAGACTCCTGGCTACTGAGACTGGACTTGGTGGAAGATAGGGTGGTGCTTAACCGACTGAAAGCATTATCTGCTTTAATCCAACCGACCACCTAGTCACACTGGTCTGACTTCAAGAGTGGTGTCCTGCGCCGCCCTGCAAACTGGGACATGAAGCTAGGTATCGTGGATGATTTATTTTTCTTGTGCTCTGGCAGCAGACACAGTTTCACCGCGTCCAGGGCCACGGCCTCTGCGTGCACCATCAGCATCACGGCCACTGCCCCATCCTAATGTCACTGTCCGCAGCGGACACCATCTATGGAAAAAGTACACTGGATGTCAGATATTTTTTGGATGCGCACACTTTACACTGGAGATGTGGCGCAGCTAATGTCACTGTCCACTGCGGACACCGTCTACGGAAAAAGTACACTGGATGTCACTAATATTTTAGGGATGCGCACACTTTACACAGGAGATGTGGCGCGGATAATTTAACTGTCCGAAGCGGCCTAATAGACGCTATTTAGCGCAGGATGCGCTTAAAATATATATTGCTGCTGTCACACACAATAGTCCTTAAAAGGACTTTTGGGTCTCTAAAAAGTTTTTCTAATAAAGATTTTCCAATAACACTCCCTACACTGTCTGTCCCTTCCTATGCACAGCTCTCCCTAAGACTGAGCAATTTAGTGCAGGTTCGCTACAAACATATATTGCTGCTGTCACACACAATAGTCCTTAAAAGGACTTTTGGGTCTCTGAAAAGTTTTTCAAATAAAAATCTTCCAATAACACTCCCTACACTGTCTGTCCCTTCCTATGCTCAGCTCTCCCTAAGACTAAGCCGAACACGTGTCATCGTGTCCCGGCCAGCCAATCACTGTAATGCCAGTAGCCAACATGGCTATGGCATTACAGTGCGTGCCAGTACCTCCCTGCACATTTATTGGCTGCGTAGAAAAGTGCCAAGAAATGCACGAGGAGGAGACTCGAGCATGCGGCTAAGCATGCTAAATCATCACTAGTCAGCAGGCAGGCGCTAGGGACAGTGCTAGAAAAAACTTAATTGCGCTTAAAAAAATCATTTACAAGGGCAGGGAAAGATTATTCAAGGTGTAGGGAAAGGATAGGGAGGAATCATTCTGCAGCATTTATGTTGAACAGGGTTCAGTAGGGGAGGTTACAGCCTGGGTAATAGGAACAATCCTATTACACGTTTCTGCACTGACTGGGCATCCAAATTGCCCTTATACAGCTCTGTAATTCCAGCAAACCGTTCTTGTTATTGGGGTGTTACAGCCATTCACAGGGTTTATTAGAAGGAGATATTTCTACTTCATATTTGCCCTTGTGCGCTGCAGTTATATATTCGAAAGCATTTTTTGGCTTGTATTAGTGGGAAAAAAGGGCTTATTAGCCGTTGTGTGGTGAAGTGCTAAAATTACAGATCTTTCTGTCGTGTATTAGTGGCAAAAGTAAAATATATTTGCCATTCAGCGGTACAGTTGTATTTTTTAAAGCCCTTTTGTGGCGTGTATTAGTGGAAAAATAAAAATATATTTGCCGTTCAGCGGTGCAGTTATATGTTCTAAAGCCTTTTGTGGTGTGTATTAGTGGGAAAAAATAAGGGCCTATTTGCCGTTCAGCGGTGCAGTTATATGTTCTAAAGCCCTTTTTGGTGGGTATTAGTGGGGAAAAAAGGGGCTTATTAGCCGTTGTGTGGTGAAGTGAGAAAATTACAGACTTTTTGGGGTTTGTAAATTTCCTTTTTATTTATTTATTTAAACTAACAGTATGTCAGACAGAGAAGTGCCTGGCCCTGCACAGGGGAGTGGCATAGGCCTAAATGTTTCTGGCGCAGGCAGAGATCGCAGCAGAGTAAGGGGATGTGGCAGCAGGGGCCACTTCGAGAGGCCTTAGATCCCAGTGTCAGCTAGCAGTCGTGTCATGACCAGAAACCCAGCGGTTCTTGTTTGGTTTGCTCGATCTTCGACTTCGTCGCAAGTGACATCAGACACCCCCAGCCAAGAGTCAGTGGGTTTGTCAGACCCAACCCTTAGATGGCATGGCCGAGGTGCAGGCCCTGTGCCCTCACCTTTCCTCATCCTGCATCTGTCCTTTTCTGTTCCCTCAGCCATAGAAGTATTGTATGCTGTGGGCTCAGATCCACTATACAGTGAGGACGAGCCACTAGAAGACAGTCAGCAGCTATTGGCAAGCCAAGATGTGGAGGAGACATCGGCCGATTCCTCCAATAGGCGGGCAAATAGTGATGAGGAGAGTGGCGTAAGTGCTGATGTTGCGAGCGGTCAGGCTCCTGACCCAGAGACAGTTGAGGAGGAGACAGTACTCGATGATGATGATGTAGCTGATCCAACTTGGGAGCTGGGTGAAGAAGGGGCTTGATCATCATCGGGAGAAGAGGGCGGCAGCTTGCCCTTGAGGCAGCGGCGGAGTCAGCAAGTCGCTAGCGTGGCTGGGAGTCAGCAGGGTGACAGCAGTAGGAGGTCGGAAGCCAAACTTGGCCAGGGGTAGACCACACGCTTCGCAGGAGCCTACCTGCCCGGGAAGTAGTGGTGCACAGGTTCACGGAGGAAGCGGCGGTAGCAATCAGTCAGTGCATAGTGTTGGAGGTAAAATCACCTACTCGGCGGTGTGCACTTTTTTGTTAAGGGCTCTTTCACACTTGCGTTGTTCTTTTCCGGCATAGAGTTCCGTCGTCGGGGCTCTATGCCGGAAGAATCCTGATCAGGATTATCCCCATGCATTCTGAATGGAGAGAAATCCGTTCAGGATGCATCAGGATGTCTTCAGTTCAGGACCGGAACGTTTTTTGGCCAGAGAAAATACAGCAGCATGCTGCGCTTTTTGCTCCGGTCAAAAATCCTGAACACTTGCCGCAAGGCCGGATCCAGAATTAATGCCCATTGAAAGGCATTAATCCGGATCCGGCCTTAAGCTAAACGTTGTTTCGGCGCATTACCGGATCAGACGTTTAGCTTTTTCTGAATGGTTACCATGGCTGCCAGGATGCTAAAGTCCTGTTTGCTATGGTAAAGTGTAGTGGGGAGCGGGGGAGCAGTATACTTACCGTCCGTGCGGCTCCCGGGGCGCTTCAGAGTGACATCAGGGCGCCCCATGCGCATGGATGACGTGATCGCATGGATCACGTCATCCATGCGCATGGGGCGCTCTGACGTCATTCTGGAGCGCCCCGGGAGCCGCACGGATGGTAAGTATACTGCTCCCCCGCTCCCCACTTCTACTATGGCAACCAGGACTTTACTAGCGTCCTGGCTGCCATAGTAACACTGAACGCATTTTGAAGACTGATCCGTCTTCAAATGCTTTCAGTTCACTTGCGTTTTTCCGGATCCGGTGTGTAATTCCGGCAAATGGAGTACACAACGGATCCGGACAACGCAAGTGTGAATGAGCCCTTAGCCGCCGGAGGAGGTGAACGTGGCCATTGTAGAATCTGTGGGCAGAAGGTGAAGTGTGGTCAGGGTGTCAATGTTGGCACCATGGCCCTGAGTCAACATATCCAGCGTCACCATAAAGTGGCCTGGGAGAACCGTAGCTCCGATGTCGTGGTCCAGCCTGCCGCAGCAACCACTGCATCATAAAGGCAGTACCAGAACAGAAGGTGGGCCAGTCCTTGAGCCTGTCGGTATCTGCCAAAGTGCACGGCAGTGCCGACATGTGAAGCTGTAACTACGTTCAGGGACAATACATGTCCTTTACAGCCCATTGGGTGAATGTGGTTCCTGCACAGTCACACCAGCAACTTGGCCAGGTGACGCCGCTTCCGCCTCCACATTCTCATGCTGTTGGTCCTGCGAAAATGTCCCTCTCCTCATCCTCCACCATGTCCTTAGCCTCCACTGCAGGGACAATTCGCAGTGCCCCCCCAGCATACCACATGTGCAGGGCACGGCGGTGTCACGCTGTTCTGCACCTCGTTTGCCTGGGCGAATGGAGTCACACAGGGGAGGAACTGCTCCATGTCCTTCATCAAGAAATCGAATCCTGGCTTTCTCCGCGACAACTCAAAATCTGAACTATGGTGATTGACAACGGGAAGAACATGGTGTCGGCACTGCGTCAAGGAGGGCTGAGCCATGCGCCCTGCATGGCACACGTGTTCAATCTGGTTGTCAAGTAGTTCCTGAAGTCTTCCACCCATCCGCAAGACATCCTAAAAATGGGCAAGAAACTTTGCGTGCACTTCAACCATCACAAAGCACACCCTCCTTGAGCTGCAGCGGCATCCTCCAACATAGGCTGATATACGATGTTTCCACTCATTGGAATTCCACCCTCCATATGTTGGACTGACTGTACGAACAGAGAAAGGTCATAAATGATTTCTTGATAATCCAAGCAGACAGGAGTACTCCCCTGGGTAACTTCAATGTCAGCCAGTGGCAGCTCATGCATGACACCTGCCGTTTGCTCAGGCCTTTTGAGGAGGCCACGTTATTTGTCAGTCGCCAGGATGAATGTCGCCAATGATGTCATTCCACTGCTTCATGTCCTGGAACAGATACTGGTAAATCTGGCTGGTCAAGGGACTGGAGATGTGGTGCCTAGATCTCACGACCACGTAGGCCCTATGGGGGCTGAACTGGAGGAGGAGGACATTGGAGCACAAGCAATGTGTAGTGAAATAGATGGTCTTTCTACACAGGTGACAGGAGAGGAGGAGCAGGAGCAGACAGAGGAGCTACAGGGCGATGAGGAAGAGGAGGCAGAGGACCCAGACACACCGTGGCAGTATGCAGGAGGCAGGGAGTCCCTCCGAGTCACTTGCACAAATGGCCCGATGCATGCTCACTTGCTTGCGTAATGACAGCCGAATTGTCACCATTCAGCAGAGGGATAACTTCTGGCTTTCCACCTTATTAGACCCCCGATACCGGTCCAAAATGGGGGCCATTTTTACACCCGCTGAAAGGGAGGACGAACTGAACTACTATAGAGACATCCTATGTAGTCAGTTGGCTGCTGGCTATCTGCACCATCGTCTATTCTCTCGCAGGTCTGACCGGGGGGGCAATTTGCACTCACGTTCCACTGCCATGGCTGCTGGGGAAGGGTGGGGTGGCAGGAGCAGTACCAGCTCCATCAGCAGCAGCCTGAGTCTAGAGTCGCTGATGAGCAGCTTTCTTCATCTGCATAGTGAAGAAACTATTCACCAGCAGCTAGACATAGAGCAGAACCTGAACCAGCAGTTGGTAGCATACTTGGAGTGCACCCTGCCAGCCGTCATTAAAGATCCGCTGGACTACTGGGCAGCCAAACTAGATTTGTGGCCGCAACTTGCCGAGTTTGCCCTGGAAAAGCTGTCCTGCCGGCCAGTAGTGTGGCAAAGAGCAAGTGTTTAGTGCAGCAGGGGCCATAGTTACCACAAGAAGAACTCGCCTGTCCACCCAAAATGTGAAGAAACTGACCTTTATCAAGATGAGTTATGATGTAGAACTTTGTGGCACTCCGCCAATGTGTGCTTGAAATCGGGTTCCCACCCCACGTGTAACAATGAAGAAAACTCCAGCAGTTATGATGCAAAAGGGTGAATTTTTATTGAAGTGTGGCCTTTACATATCTACTGACCTGTGCAACTGCACGCTACCCCTGTCTTTTGAGCGCAGCTATCTTCTATATCTCCTTATCTTCTCTAAGCGGCAGAAGATTGATAAAGGCCATATCCGGCCGAAACATCACTGTATGTAAAGGCAGCGCGTTAATAAAAATTCACCCTTTTGCATCATACAGTGGAGGAAATAATTATTTGACCCCTCACTGATTTTGTAAGTTTGTCCAATGACAAAGAAATGAAAAGTCTCAGAACAGTATCATTTCAATGGTAGGTTTATTGTAACAGTGGCAGATAGCACATCAAAAGGAAAATCGAAAAAATAACTTTAAATAAAAGATAGCAACTGATTTGCATTTCATTGAGTGAAATAAGTATTTGAACCCTCTAACAAAAAAAGACTTAATACTTGGTGGAAAAACCCTTGTTTGCAAGCACAGAGGTCAAACGTTTCTTGTAATTGATGACCAAGTTTGCGCACATTTTAGGAGGAATGTTGGTCCACTCCTCTTTGCAGATCATCTCTAAATCCCTAAGGTTTCGAGGCTGTCTCTGTGCAACTCTGAGCTTGAGCTCCCTCCATAGGTTTTCGATTGGATTAAGGTCCGGAGACTGACTAGGCCACTCCATGACCTTAATGTGCTTCTTCTTGAGCCACTCCTTTGTTGCCTTTGCTGTATGTTTTGGGTCATTGTCGTGCTGGAACACCCATCCACGACCCATTTTCAGTTTCCTGGCAGAGGGAAGGAGGTTGTCGCTCAAGATTTCACGATACATGGCTCCGTCCATTTTCCCGTTTATGCGAATAAGTTGTCCTGTGCCCTTAGCAGAAAAACACCCCCAAAGCAAAATGTTTCCACCCCCATGCTTGACGGTGGGGACGGTGTTTTGGGGGTCATAGGCAGCATTTTTCTTCCTCCAAACACAGCGAGTTGAGTTAATGCCAAAGAGCTCTATTTTGGTCTCATCAGACCACAGCACCTTCTCCCAGTCACTCTCTGAATCATTCAGGTGTTCATTGGCAAACTTCAGACGGGCCTGCACATGTGCCTTCCTGAGCAGGGGGACCTTGCGAGCCCTGCAGGATTTTAATCCATTGCGGTGTAATGTGTTTCCAATGGTTTTCTTGGTGACTGTGGTCCCTGCTAATTTGAGGTCATTAACTAACTCCTCCCGTGTAGTTCTAGGATGCTTTTTCACCTTTCTCAGAACCATTGACACCCCACGAGGTGAGATCTTGCGTGGAGCCCCAGAGCGAGGTCGATTGATGGTCATTTTGTGCTCCTTCCATTTTCGAACAATCGCACCAACAGTTGTCACCTTCTCTCCCAGCTTCTTGCTAATGGTTTTGTAGCCCATTCCAGCCTTGTGCAGGTCTACAATTTTGTCTCTGACATCCTTGGACAGCTCTTTGGTCTTTCCCATGTTGGAGAGTTTGGAGTCTGCTTGATTGATTGATTCTGTGGACAGGTGTCTTTTATACAGGTGACTAGTTAAGACAGGTGTCCTTAATGAGGGTGACTAATTGAGTAGAAGTGTCTAACCACTCTGTGGGAGCCAGAACTCTTAATGGTTGGTAGGGGTTCAAATACTTATTTCACTCAATGAAATGCAAATCAGTTGCTATCTTTTATTTAAAGTTATTTTTTCGATTTTCCTTTTGATGTGCTATCTGCCACTGTTACAATAAACCTACCATTGAAATGATACTGTTCTGAGACTTTTCATTTCTTTGTCATTGGACAAACTTACAAAATCAGTGAGGGGTCAAATAATTATTTCCTCCACTGTAACTGCTGGAGTTTTCTTCTTTATCAAGATAATTCAGGCGTGGATCAGACAGGATTTCCACCCGCCAATGCCTGATGCATCAGACTAGATCATCCATGGTGCCACACCAACACTTTGACAAAAGAGACCGGTTTCTTCTGGCTACCTGCCTCAGCTACTATTCTGATGCTGCCACCCGCCTGATGCCACACATCTGTTGCCAAGTGCTCCTTATTTCACCCACCATCTTCAGCTGGTAATAGTATTGACACCCACCTCCACATTATGTCACCTTGCCACTCTGTGGTCTTCTGATGATGCTGCCACCTCCACACTATGTCACCTTGCCACTCTGTGGCCTTCTCATGCTGCTGCGACCTCCACACTATGTCACTTTGCCACTCTGTGGTATCTGTAGTATGCGGCTGCTGCTGCTGCCATATCCACACTATGTCACCTTGCCACTCTGTGGCCTCCTGATGCTGCCACCACCTCCAAACTATGGTCAACCAATATTAACCAGACGATCTCTCGGCCGACTCCTGACCTATCGCCGTCTCACCAGTAGACCGGAAGAAGCCAGGTCTACTGGCGAAACGGTGTTGGGTCAGGAGTCGGCCGAAGGATCGTTGCACCATTCAGGGTATGTTTACTTTTGTCCTTTCACCCAAACCTCAATTTTTATAATCGCCTCTTCTGTACTTCGTTTGGGGCGTTGCTGCCATGAGGTTCCGTGGTATGCTCTTTTAGCTAGCATTCCTTTTCCCTGTTCCTTTGGTGCACTTCTCTCCCGACCTCTCCTTGGGTCCTGCTCCTCATCTGTGTGTCCCGCCTTGTGCTGCCTTTCTTATTATGCATGTACGTATTGTTCATATATATTTATAATAAAGTTTTTGGGATTTTCATATATACGAAAGTCAGTTTCATTTTTTGGTGATCACCTCCAAACTATGTCACCTTGCCACTCTATGGTCTCCTCATGCTGCTGCCATCTCCACACTATGTCACCTTGCCACTCTGTGGTCTCCTCATGCTGCTGCCATCTCCACACTGTCACCTTGCCACTCTGTGGTCTCCTAATGCTGCCACCTCCACGTGTGGCCTCTTGATGCTGCCACCACCTCCACACTCTGTCATTGTGCCACTCCGTGGCCTCCTGATTCTGCCATCACCTCAGACTCTGTCATTGTGCCACTCTGTGGCCTCCTGATGCTGCCGCCACCTCCATACTCTGTCATTGAGCCGCTCTATGGCCTCCTGATGCTGTCGCTACCTCCACACTGTCATTGGGCCACTCTGTGGTCTCCTCATGCTGCTTCCACCTCACCACTATGTCATAGGGCCACTCTGTTGACTTCTCATGCTGTTCCCACCCTGTCCACTTAATGACTGGGCCACTATTTTGCCTTTTGGCCTGTCAGAAGGAAGGAAAAATGAGACGCACAACGGATCCTGTCTGTGTAGCAGCTGTAAGGCCTGTATCGTCCCATCAGAATTGGCTTGTGATTTGGTAGTCAAAAGCAGGATTTGGTACAAAACAGAGAAGACGTGCAAATATTCCATTCACGTGCCATCTCTGTTTTGGATCCACTCCTGTTTTTTTGGCATTAGCAATACTGATGGATTACTGACCAAATGCTGACCGAGTGAAGGTGAATGCTTAACAGACAGGATTCGTTTTTTGTGGGCTATTGTTTTGACGGATCAGAGGAAGGGCAAAATAATCAGTGACGTCAACACAAACCTACTGCTGACACCCTCTCCACTCGGTCGAAGGGCTCTACTTGTTTAAGCATTTGATAGAACAAGTTCTGTAGACAACTATGTGGAATCAGCTGATGACGGTGTAAAAGAAGTGTGCTTCTTCTTGGAGCTAACATCGACCTGTAAGGCTGAGTTCATACTTGAGTTATTTGGTCAGTGTTGGCCCCGTGACTGCCCAATTAAGTGAAGTGTGCAGTGATTCTAAGAGCGACGCCTGTCATCTGCATGTCATACGGACTTACAGTATTATTTCACTACCAGAGCAGACTCTCTATGCGTGTTACTGCAAGGCACCGTGTTCTACATCACTATAAAGCCTCTCTGCAGCCAGGAAATAGTGTTTTTAACGAAATTAGCCGCAAATAAATTCGTATCGAACCAATTATTTTTTTTTTATTTGGTGAACCTGCCGAATCGAATTTTTTAAAAATTCGCTCATCTCTAGTATCCATACACATTGACATTCAGCAAAGCAGAATATGAATAAGTGTAACAAATCACCTTCCTCTCACACATTTTTTTAGGCTACTTTCACACTAGCGTTTTTGCTGGATCCGACAGGGTTCAGCAAAAACGCTTTCATTACTGATAATACAACCATCTGCATCCGTTATGAATGGATACGGTTGTTTTTATCTTTAACATAGCCAAGACGGATTCGTCATGAACTCCATTGAAAGTCAATGGGGGAAGGATGCGTTTTTTTATTGTGTCAGATTGTGTCAGAGAAAACAGATCCGTCCCCATTGACTTGCATTGGGGGTCATGCCGGATCCGTCTTGTTCCGCATCCCAGGACAGAAAGCAAACCGCAACATGCTGCAGTTTGCTCTCCGGTATGAGAAGGAAACGGAATGCATTTTGGAGCACTCCGTTCTGTTCAGCTACATTTTGTCCCCATTGACAATGAATAGGGACAAAACGGAAGTGTTTTTTTCCGGTAGTGAGACCCTATGACGGAGCTCAATACCTTTAAAATATTAACACTAGTTCAAAAGTAGCCTGAGAGAGGAAAAGGGCAGTGACATGGTCAGTACCATGTGCATTTTTCTCCATCATGTGTTTACCATACTGTAGAATATAGTGAAGAATAGACTAGGTCTTAGACAGTAAAATGTGGTGTTAAGACTAAATACTATAGTGTGTAACCTCTACCTTTCAACTTGCACTCAGGTTGGCTGCAAGAACTGGCCCGACGTTTGGAAACTCCTTACTACATAGGAAGAAAAAATATTACCAGAGTTATACCCACTCAGAGCAATTATAGTGACGAGACTGCCAATGAGACTGGTTTGGTGTTATTAGGGGGACCTTCTTCCAGGAGTTCGTATATCACATCCTTGTACTTTGCCCTCAGTAGCCTAACCAGTGTTGGCTTTGGGAATGTATCGGCTAACACAGACACTGAGAAAATCTTCTCTATCTGCATCATGCTAATAGGAGGTATGTTTGTGTTTTTTTTTATCATGCACATAGTACACTTGCTTGAAAAAGGAGTATATTTAAATAACATTTTTACAAAAAGTAAGGTAATGAAAAACATTCAATAGATTTACGGAAGATGCGTTGTTAGGGGTTCATTGGCTACATACTGGGGTGGGATGCACACATTACTTTTATGACATTGTTGAGCAGTGGCATGGCATCGGCACCATGTTATTTGCCTGTTCTTCCAATTTCGAGAAATGATAACAAGTACAGTATATTCACACTTGGCAGATTTGTTGAAGATATTTCTGAGAATGTCTTATTCATCTAAATCAGACTTACAGAAATCCATGTGCTTGCCGCCAAAACAACCCAATTCAGATGTACAGAACAGATTTTCAGTAACAGAAATTTCTGCAACAAATCTGCCATGTGCGAAAATGTAGAAAACACAATTCCATTTGCCATGATTCTTTTTTCGTATTGTGTGTATGCAGGCTTGTCATTTTTATTGGTGCTATTTTAAGGTGTATATTAGGGATGAGTGAATTGATTCTAACAAGTCGATTTGTCTTATAAGCCAGAATTCATCACCTGTGAGGCGCCGTCCCTACAAGTGAAGAAGCGCCCACCTACCTGTTGATTGACAGGGCTGGAAATTTCACCCAGCCATGGCAATCTGGGCCCTGCACCGCTGTTCCAAGTAGCGGCACAGGTGCAGAAGCTCAAATGAGGCTTCGGTAGCATTGACTGAACATGCGCTGCTACACTTATGGGTTGTGCACATGAACGGTCACTGAGTCTGAAGCTGAATTTTAGCTTCTTTGTCTGTGCTGGTACTCGGTACCCTGTCAATCAACAGGCAGGTAGGCACTTCTTTACCTGTGGGGACAGCCCCTCACAAGTGAAGAACTCTGGCTAATGAGACAAATTGATTTATTAGAATCGATTCGCTCATCTCTGATCCGATTCGCTCATCCTTCTGGAACATTCCCTGTCCAGCATTGCACGCAGCAAATCATTTAACATCAAGGGAACCCCAACTAACACCAGGCAGGAGCCTCAATACCAGGGTGTGTCCAAAGGGAAGAAAGGGTGCGACCTCCAGTCGCTGCATGGTCCTAGAGAGAGCAAGACTGGAGATCGCCACTACGGCCTGTGAGTACTACAACCACCCTCCTAGAACCACAACTTCTATCCTCCATGCACTCCTCCTGGGCAGCTGCATTTGCACTAAATTCTGACCCACCCATCGGCATGGAGTAACAGATATCTGGATTCTTCTGGCCAGGCAATGTTTTCCAACTGCTCTGTGATCCAATTTTTGCACTTTTTTGCACACTGGTAACCTGCCTTTCTATTTCCCATAGAAAGCAATGGCACTCAAACTTCTTGTTGCTGTTATAGCCCATCAATGCTAAGGGACAATGAGTTGTGCATGCGGACATATTAATTGGAGCACCAGCATTGTATTTGACTGGAGTTTGCTTCACTTAACTCCATCTGTTCATCAGAACAATTCTTGACATCCTCCACTTTCATCAACAAGTTGTTTACATCCACAGGATGCCCTTTGGCTTAATGTTTTCAACATTTACACATACGCAATTGTATGAGAAATCTTCACAAGATTGGTAGTTTTTGACAGCATAACACTAATGAGCATGCCTCATTTGAAGTCGCTCAGATAGCTTGATTTTTCCATTCAATGTGGATTTACACTGTAAACTTGCTCACTTGATTTCACCCTTTGCTTCATGAAGCTCCTCACACAAGTTGATTTGTCTTGTTTGTCTTGCTTTTTAATACCATATGGGCAAACTGCTAAATAGGATTGAGATTGTGTTGGCAATTCCATCAGGGCAGAATACCATATCAAGTTGTGTAGTTCAGATCAGTTCTTTTATGTCATTGTCCTCTTTTACGACTCTTTTGGCTCCTACTAATAACTCGTAAAAAGTATATATACAGTGCTGCCCATAATTATTCATACCCCTGGCACATTTTTACTTAAAGTTACTTTTATTCAACCAGCAAGCAATTTTTTTTATGGGAAATGACATAGGTGTCTCCCAAAAGATAATAAGACGATGTACAAGAGGCATTATTGTGGAAAAAAAAACATTTCTCAGCTTTTATTTATTTACATTTGAGCAAAAAATACAATATGTTCCGCACTGTGGAAAATCTCAGAGGACGTGGTTGGAAGCCAAAAGTGACACCTGTGCTGGCCAGGAGGATAGTTAGAGAGGTGAAAAAGAATCCAAGGATAACCACCAAGACCATCCTGGCGAATCTGGGCTCTGCTGGTGGCAATGTCTCAAGGCAGACAATCCAACGGACACTGCACAATGCTGGGTTCCACTTCTCCAGATAAGGCACACAAAAGCTCGCTTGGCCTTTGCAAAAGCTCATCTGGACAAAGAAGAAGACTTCTGGTCTTCTGTGTTACGGTCAGATGAAACAAATAGAATTGAATTGTTTGGTCACAATGATGTTTCCTTCATTTGGCGTAATAAAGGAGAAGCCTTCAACCCAAAGAACACCATCCCCACTGTCAAACATGGTGGTGGGAACCTAATGCTTTGGGGGTGTTTTTCAGCCAATGGACCAGGGAACCTAATCACAGTAAACGGCACCATGAAAATACATGAGGATTCTCAACAACAACATCAGGCAGTCTGCAGAGAAACTTGACCTTGGGCACCAGTGGAAATTTCAGCATGACAATGAACCAAAACACACAGCAAAAGTGGTGAACAACATTAACGTTTTGTAGTGGCCCAGCCAGAGTCCAGACTTCAATCCAATTGAGAATCTGTGGAGGGAGCTAAAGATCAGGGTGATGGAAAGAAGACCCTCCAAGCTGAAAGATTTGGAGCTCATTGCTAAAGATGAATGGGCAAATGGAGGCATGCAAAAAGCAATTATAGGAAGCGTTTGATTGCTGTAATAGCCAATAAAGGCTTTTCTATTGATTATTGAGAAGGGTATGAATAATTTTGGACTGGACACTTTTTGCTCAAATGTAAATAAAAGCTGAGAAATGTTTTTTTTCCACAATAATGCCTCTTGTACATCGTCTTATTATCTTTTCCCGTCAAAAAATTACTTGCTGGTTGAATAAAAGTAACTTTAAGTCAAAATTTGCTAGGGGTATGAATAATTATGGGTAGCACTGTATATATAAATATATTTTTTTTTTTATCTGCGCTGAAACAACTTTGATAGAAGCTTGCACAAAAACTACTGATTTTTCAGGTGGCTGTTCCACTTGATCTTCTTTCTCAACCTCCTCAGACTCTGAACCGACCAGCAACAAGCATATTCATCATTCCTCCCCAGTAAATAAATCAGCCGGCAGCATATGCGTTAGTGTATGTTCCTTTAAAGGAAATCAACATAGAGCAGACCTGTAGGTAAAAGCATTCAGTATACCTTATTATTCTCACAGAGTTTTCCTCTTTCAACAATGCATATACAATAAAAAAGCTGCCCGACCCGGGTTTCGCTCCTGCTTCATCTGGGGCGTCTTTATGTTGATTTCCTTTAAAGGAACATATGCTAACATTTGCTGCTGGCTGATTTATATACTGGGAAGGAATGATGAATATGCTCGTTGCTGGTCGGTTCAGAGTCTGAGGAGGTGGAGAAAGAAGATCAAGTGGAACAGCCACCTGAAAAATCTGTAGTTTTTGTGCAAGCTTCTATCAAAGTTGTTTCAGCGTGGACCAAAAAAATAATATCTATATATATACTTTTTACGTGTTTTATAGGAAGTCAGGACCTACTTTCCTTTTTGGTACTGCAGCTAAAGATCTAGCACAAGAGAATAACACCATTTCCTTTATTTTAAAGTCCTACTAATAGCTATCCAGAGGGTATGGTATGGTGTGCAAAATTATGTGAAAGTTGCCCTTAGTTAAGTTTTTCCACCTTACTAACAATGGAACAGTCCCAGTTACTTACTGAGGACATGTTTCTGACTTGAAACCGCTTCTCATACTAGAGGCTCTAATTATTGTGCACCAGACACAGCCACCTTTTTCTCTCCTGCTCTTTCTATACAGTTTGTGGTTCTTTTGTAAAGGGAGTAGTACTTCAGTTTCTTAGCAGTTTCCCTTGTGGGAAGCCTTCGTTTCTCAGAACAACAATAGACTGACAAGTTTCCAGACATTTTCAGTTTACAATTGAATCATCACATACTGATGTTCCAAGTATTCTAAGAAAGGCCAGATTTATTGGTTCCTCAGGGAAAAAAACAAAAAACAAAAGATGTAATACACGCTTGTTACACCCCCTAGAGATAAGCGAATCGAAGCTGACGAAGTGAAATTCGATCCGAGATTCAGGAAACATTCGATTTGCAACAAATGCAAATTTCCTTGCACTTTCTGGTAATGAATCGCAATTTTCCTAAAATGGTGGCTACATGTGTGAGGACTGAGGACATTAGGCAAGGAACTCTGGGAAGGCGGGATCACCCAGACTGACATGCCTGCATTCAGCCAATCAGCAGCCAGCTGGCCCTGTGATGTCACAGCCCTATAAATACGGAAGCCATTTTAGATTCTGCCATTTTCCAGCATTCAGAGTGCAGGGACAGACGTGTGAAGGCCCTAGGGACAGCAATTGGAAAAACCTCTATGCTTAAAAAAAAAATTTGAAAAAAGGATTTATAAGTGCAGGGAAAGGATAGGGAGGAATAATTTAACAGCAACTTAGTGCAGGGAGAGACATCAGAAGGCGCTAGGGACATTGATAGGAAAGTGATTTACAAGTGCAGGGAACGATTATTTGGGGATCCAAATAGTCATTAGACAGCTCTGTCATTCCAGCTTTTTGTTATTGGGCTGCAAGTGTTATGTTGGAAAGCCTTTAGAGGCTTATATCTTAGTTTCCTATTCAGTACGAAAAGAAAAATGCATGCGCATTTCACTTCTGCAGCTATTTAATTGTTTTCTGGTTAAAGCGTATAGTGGCCTATTTCATTCCAACAAAAAAATATATATTCTCAGGTCAGTACTGCAGTTATTTCTGGTGAAAGCGTATAGGGGCGTATTACAGTAAAAAAAGAAAAATATATACACACTGCACTGTTGCAATTATTTCTGGTGAAAGCGTATAGGGGCGTATTACAGTAAAAAAAGAAAAAATATACGCACTGCACTGTTGCAGTTATTTCTGGTGAAAGCGTATAAAGGCGTATTACAGTAAAAAAAAAATATATATATGCACTGCAATGTTGCATTTATTTCTGGTGAAAGCGTATAGGGGCGTATTTCAGTAAAATAAGAAAAATATATATGCACTGCACTGTTCTAGTTATTTCTGGTAAAAGCGTATAGGGGCGCATTACAGTAAAAAAATAAAAATATATATACTGTGACGATTCGCTCTGGTAGGCAGGTTAGCGGACGCAGTATAGAGGCAATCACAAAGTCTTTAACTTAAACAGTTCAGTGTTTATTCACACAGAAGGCAAAACAAAATGACAGTTCGCAGTCTTGGTGTTCATTCACACCATGGAAAGTCCACAGAACAAAAACATTCACCTTGTTAGCAGTTTTTCATCAGCGTTTTCCAGCATGCGGGTCTCAGCTATTTTGCACAGCACACATCTTCAAAACACAGAGACTCCACAGCTTCACTGTGAGATGGAGGATAATCCACACCACCTGACAGTGCTGACTGCTGGCCTGGAAAGTGGGGAGTAGCCACCCATCCAGCACTTTGGCTACTCCCAGTAAGAGCCATCCAGAATCAGCTTTACAGCCATACTAACCAGCTGAAGTGTCAGACTAGGGGCGTATTTCAGTACTTCAAGAAAAATATACGCACTTCACTCTTTAATTTTTTCCTGGTCAAAGCGTATAGTGGCCTATTTCAGTCCAACAAGAAATATATATTCTCAGTTCACTGCTGCAGTTATTTCTGGTAAAAGTGTATAGGGGCATATTTCAGTACTGCAAGAAATATATATACCCACTTCACTCTTAATTTTTTTCTGGTCAAAGCATACAGTGGCCTAGTTCAGTTCAACAAGAAATATATATTCTCAGTTCACTGCTGCAGTTATTTCTGTTGAAAGCGTATAGGGGCGTATTTCAGTACTGCAAGAAATATATATACGCAGTTCACTCTTAAATTTTTTTCTGGTCAAAGCGTATAGGGTCGTATTTTAGTACAAGAAAAATATATTCTGAGTTCATTTCAGCAGTTAATTGTGGTGAAAGCGTATGCACTTCACTCTTTAATTTTTTTCTGGTCAAAGCTGCGGTTATTTCTATTGAAAGCGTAAAGGGGTGTATTTCAGTACTGCAAGAAATATAAATACGAACTTCACTTTTTAATTATTTTTTTTTCTGATCAAAGCGTATAGTGGCCAATTTCAGTGCAACAAGAAATATATATTCTCAGTTCACTGCTGCAGTTATTTTTGGTGAAAGCTAACAGGGTCGTATTTCATACGCAGTTCACTCTTAAATTTTTTTCTGGTCAAAGCGTATAGGGTAATATTTAAGTAAAACAAGAAAAATATATTCTCAGTGCATTTCAGCAGTTAATTGTGGTGAAAGCGTTTAGTGGCCTATTTCAATACAAAAAGAAAAAGATATTTGTCGCTTTTAGGGGTGTTTTAATTTCCATTTCATTTGTTTAGTTCAGCTACAAGTATGTCAGGCAGAGAAGTGCCAGGCCATGCACAGAGAAGTGGCAGAGGCCTGAATGTTTCTGGCGCAAGCAGAGGTCGCAGCTGTCATGGACGTTCCCGTGGCAGGTACCATGAGATTGGAGAGACTGGCAACTCATGGGTTAAATTGACAAGTTCACTATGGATCTTATTGTGTCTGTATTTTGGTGAATGCCACACCCCTTGCTTCAGGTGTTGCTTGTTGGTAATTTACTTTTCCCATAAGTAGTCGCTTCTCACTCTTTGAGGTGCGGTTTATAGATTTTCTAACTAGCTGGTCAGGTTGTACTCTGTGGTGCTTCTGGTGTTGCCAGTTTTCAACTTTCAGATAAGTCTTGTCTTTTCTTATTGTTTTGTGTTTGTAATATTCCCTGTTGTTTGTATTTGGGCCTGAGACAGAGACTTCCATTCGTCCATCTGGGGAGGAATGGGTTGTCTCTGGTCCTAACCTCATTCCAGGGCCTTATGGGATATAAGGGCCTAGGTATCCAGCATATGAATGTTCCTACCTTCAAGGTCTATTCATATTGATAGGTAGTTAGGGCACGGGGAGTTAGGGCACATTAGGGTTGTTTAGGAGGTGACCTGTTCCTTCCCTAGTTTCCAGGCCCAGTTACTGTTCCCCTTCCCTCCTGTGTTTAGTGTGGAGTTTTCCCCCCACACTGATCGTGACATTATAAAGCACCGAATAACCGTCATTTTGTTGTCTGTATTAGTTCAGCCATGGATGTTATCGCTGCACTGACCGGACAACTACAGGGGCTGTCTCTGGAAGTGGATGACCTCTGCACGACCGTCTCACAGATGCAGAGACCACTGTTGGCTGATCCTAGTAGTGGTTACCTGACCTGTCCTGAACCTAAAGTTGCTCTCCCGGATAGATTCTCGGGAGGGAGTGATAATTTTATTCGGTTTAGGGAAGCGTGCAAATGATACTTTAAGTTGCGTCCACACTCATCTGGGGACGAGAGCCATAGAGTGGGTGTGATTATTTTGTTGCTTAAAGGGGACGTCCAGTCTTGGGCTTTTTCTCTGCCGACCAGATCACAGTCTCTCCAATCAGTAGATGCATTTTTCTGAGCTTTAGGTCTCATCTATGATGACCCGGACCAAACCTCCCTGGCCGAGATTAAATTACGCAGCCTGCGTCAGGGAGAGCGTTCGGCGGAGATCTATTCTTCCGAATTTAGGAGGTGGGCTACTGATACTGAGTGGAACAATCCATCTCTCTGTAGCCAGTTTTGTCAGGGATTATCTGAGAGCCTGAAAGAAGGTTTGGCCTTTCATGAGAATCCTCAGTCTTTGGAAGCCGCTATGTCTTTGGCTGTACGTATTGATAGATGCCTGAGAGAGGGATCTAAGGGCCATACTCTCTCAGGATATTCTATTACATAACGTACCGTATTCCTTTGACTCTTTGGGTGAAGAGACTCCTGAGCTTATACCTGGGGATGAACCCATGCACTTAGGGGGAGCGACTTCGGGATCTGCTTGCAAAAGTATCGCAAGCAGGGAGTATGTTTTTTCTGCGGTCAAAGGGGACATTTTGTCAATATATGTCCAAGCATTTAGCAGCAAAAAGAGAAACAAAAAGGGGCATCTAAATCCCATCTGACTATCGGAGGTGTGAGTAGGGAGTCAGAGAATGTGCATTTGTCCTTTGCTGGTAGTACCCAATTTCTCCTGACTGCCGAGGTGGCAATAGAGTAAAAAACTGTGGGAATTGAAGTATTTATCGACAGCGGGGCTGGTGTGAACCTGATTGATGCTCAGTTTGTCTGCATGCACGGGTTATCACCAAGTACATAAAAAAAAAGACATTCCTGTATTTGCTATTGATTCTTCCCCTCTTACTCAGAGAAGTTTTGCATATCAGATTAAGAGTGGGTGACTTTCATCAAGAAGTTATCTCATGTTTTGTCTTGGAAGGTCTTCCTGCACCTATGGTTCTGGGTTTATCGTGGCTTGCCAAGCATAAACTATGGATTGGCAAGCTAGGCATATTCTGGATTGGGGGGACTATTGCATTGATAATTGTCTCTATACATCCTTTTCTGTGATTACTACTAAGGCTGTACCCTCTTTTATATCCGAGTTTGCCGATGTGTTTTCTGAGAGTGGATGTCAGGATTTACCTTCCCATTGGGAATATGATTGCCCTGTCAATCTTATTCCCGGGCCAAAATGGGGCTAAATTGCCTAAATCTGGGTTGTATAATCTTTCTGAACCTGAAAGGCAGGCCATGAGAGAATATATTGCAGAGAGTTTGAAGAAAGGGCACATAAGACCTTCCAAGTCTCCGGAGGCTGCAGGGTTCTTTTTTGTAAAAAAAAAAAACATAGAGATCTTCAGCCACGTCTGGATTTTCGTGAACTCAATCAGATTACCATCCGTGATCCTTAACCTCTTCCTTTGATTCCCGATTTGTTTAACCAGATTATTGGTGCCAAGGTGTTCTCCAAGTTGGACTTAAGGGGGGCATATAATCTGGTTAGGATCAAGGAAGGGGATGAATGGAAGATGGTTTTTAATACTCCTGATGGGCACTTTGAGATCCTGGTCATGCCTTTCTGGTTGACCAATGCCCCGGCGGTCTTCCAACATTTTGTAAATTACATCTTTCATCACCTGGTGGGGAGGTTTGTGGTTGTGTATTTGAATGACATTCTTCTTTATTATCCTGACATGGAAACCCATCAGAATCATGTAAGACAGGTGTTACAGATTCTAAGGCATAATAAATTGTACGCAAAATTAGAGAAATGTGCTTTTGTGGTACACGAGGTGCAGTTCTTGGGCTAACTGCTGTCATCTTCGGGTTTTCGAATGGATCCTGAGAAAGTCCGTGCTGTATTGAACTGGGATCGACCCAAAAATCTGAAGGCTCTTATGCGGTTTTTAGGATTCACCAACTATTACTGAAAATGTATTAAGAATTATTCGACAATAGTAAAACCCTTAACGGATATGACTGAGAAAGGGACGGATATCTCTGTATGGTCTAATTCAGCATTGCAAGCCTCTTCTGCAATTAAGGAATGCTTCTCTACTGTTCCCATATTGGTGCAGCTAGATGTGTCACAACCGTTTATTGTGGAAGTGGACGCATCCTAGGTGGGGGTAGGAGCAGTTTTGTCACAGGGCCCATCACCTGGTAAATGGCGACCATGTGCATTTTTCTCGAAAAAACTATCCCCGCTGAGAAAAATTATGATGTGGGTAACAGAGAGTTGCTGGCCATTAAATTGTCTTTTGTCGAATGGTGTCATTGGTTGGAAGGGGCGATTCATACGATCACGGTATTCACTGATCTGGAGTCGGCGAAGCGACGGAACCCAAGACAAGCCAGATGAGCCATGTTTTTCACCAGATTCAAATTCACTGTCACCTTTTGTCCTGGGATTAAGAATGTCAAGGCGGACGCCTTGTCATGTAGTTTCCCTGGAGGTGGTGATTTCGAAAACCCGAGTCCCATACTGTCTAAAGGGGTGGTGATATCCACCCTCTACCCTGACCTTGAGGTGAAGGTGTTAGAGGCTCAGGGAGACGTACCGGACTTGTGTCCCTCTGGGAAACTATTTGTGCCACCGGAATTGTGTCACAAGGTGTTGGAGGAACATCAATGTACGGTTCTTACAGGACATCCTGGGAGTAGGTCCACTGTAAACCTCATATCTCATAGATTCTGGTGGCCGGGGTGGCATAAGTGTGTAAAGGACTAAGTGTCAGCCTGTACTACCTGTACACGTGCCAAGGTGACACACACTCGACCTTTTGGATCTTTACTTCCGTTACCCATTCCGTCCAGACCATGGACTCATGTATCCATGGACTTTATCACTGATCTACCTAATTCTTCAGGAAAGACAGTTATTCTGGTGGTAGTTGATCGCTTTAGTAAAATGGTACATTTTATTGCATTACCAGGCCTACCTAATGCTAAAAGTCTTGCACAGGTATTTGTTGACAACATTGTGAAACTTCATGGCATTCCCTCTGACATGGTCTCAGATCGTGGGTTTGTTTCCAGATTCTGGAAGGCGTTCTGTACTCGTCTGGTAATTCAACTGTCCTTTTCTTCAGCTTTTCATCCTCAGTCGAATGGACAAATGGAGCGCACTAATCAGAGTCTGGAGACTTACTTGAGATGTTTTGTATCTGAGAACCAGGAGGAGTGATCTTCCTTTTTGTATTTGGCAGAGTTTGCCATAAACAATCGTAGTCAGGAGTCCACTGGTGATTCGTTGTATTTTGGGGCCTATGAATTTCACCCGCAGTATGGCACATTTTCTGGTTCTAATACTTCTGGTATCCCTGAAGAAGAACGTTTTTCGTCATCATTGTCATCGATATGGCGAAAAATTCTAAATAACTTGAAAAATTAGGGCAACAAATATAAACGTGTGGCTGACAGGAAATGTATAAATGGTCCGGACCTAAGTGTGGGTGATTCTGTGTGGCTGTTGATCCAAGGTTTATTGGCCCATATAAGATCACGGCCATTATTAATCCTGTAGCTTTTAGTCTTGAGCTTCCTCAGGCACTGAAAAATCATAATGTGTTCCATAGGTCTTTGTTGAAAAAATATGTGGAACCTTTACAGCTATCTGTCTTGCCACCCGCTCCGGTCATGGTGGACAGTAATTTGGAATTCGAGATCGCGAAAATAGTTGACGCTCGAGTTCTCAGTGGATCCCTTCAATATCTTGTCCACTGGAAAGGTTATGGACTGGAGGAGAGGATGTGGGTGCCAGCATCTGACGTTAATGCTAATCGTTTAGTAAATGCCTTTCATCTGGGGAGGAATGGGTTGTCTCTGGTCCTAACCTCATTCCAGGGCATTATAGGGATATGAGGGCCTAGGTATCCAGCATATGAATGTTCCTACCTTCAAGGTCTATTCATATTGATAGGTAGTTATGGCATGGATTAGAGTTGTTTAGGAGGTGACCTGTTCCTTCCCTAGTTTCCAGGCCCAGTTACTGTTCCCCTTCCCTCCTGTGTTTAGTGTGGAGTTTTTCCCCCACACTGATCGTGACAGCATCAGAGTAAGGGGTCGTGGCAGCAGTAGGCGCAGCGAGAGGCCTGAGCTCCCGGTGTCATCTAGCGGTCGTGTCTTGACCAGCAACCCTGTGGTTCTTGATTGGTTAACTCGGTCATCCACATCATCCCAAGTGACATCAGACACCCCCAGCCAACAGTCGATGGGTTCGTCAGACACAACCCTTAGTTGGAATGGCCCGGGAGCAGGCCCTGTGCCCTCACCTGTCCTCAACCTGAGCCCGAAAGTTGCTAGCGTGGCCGGGAGTCAGCAGGGTGGAAGCAGTGGGAGGTCAGGAGCCAAACGAGCCCGGGGTAGACCACCTGCTTCGCAGCAGCCTACCTGCCTGGGAAGTAGTGGTGGAAAGGGGACATGAGATGTGGCGCCTCGATCTCAAGGCCACATGAGCCCTGTGGGGGCTGAACTGGAAGAGGAGGAGGGGGAGGAGGTTATTGGAGCACAGGCAATGTGTAGCCAAATGGGTGTTTTTTCTACTCAGCTGACAGGACAGGAGGAGCAGGAGCAGCCAGAGGGGCTACAGGGCGATGAGGAAGACGAGACAGAGGACCCGGACACACCATGGCAGTATGCAATTGAGATCATGGCAGTATGCAATTGAGATGGAGGCAGGGAGTCCCTCCGATTCACTTTCACAAATGGCCGATGCATGCTCACTTGCTTGCGTAGTGACAGCCGAGGGATGACTTCTGGCCCTCCACCTTGTTGGACCCTCGCTACCAGTCCAGAATGGGGGCCTTTTTTACACCCACCGAGAGGAAGGACAAACTGAACTACTACAGAGACATCCTATGTAGTCAGTTGGCCCGCTGCCTTTCTGCGCCATCGTCCATTCTCTTGCAAGTCTGACCGGGGGGGGGCCTTCTGCGCTCACATTCCACTGCCATGGCTGCTGGGGAGGGGTGGGGAGATCTATCTGTCATGGCGATCTCAAGTGCGCTGCTTACTGTCCCCACAAAATCACAGTGAGAGCTTTTCTGTAATAAACAGCTGTCAAGATTAGAGCTAATTCCAATCTCGCCATTCAATAACAACCACGACTGTCGGGATTCGAACCCGTGACCAGCCACATCCCAGGCAGTAGCCCTGCTTACTAGGCTACCATCCTCTCTGGACATTCCTCCCTGAAACCTATTAGTTAACCTCAGTCTTGCCAAGCCTTGCTCATCACCCTTGATTCCCCACACCTGGTACTTCCCTATATAAGTCCAGCCCCTTGCACTCTAGCTTGCTGATTATTGAGCTTCTGAGCCTTGATCAAGCTTCTCCTCATCTGTTGCTCTTGCTACTGCTGGAAGTCCACTGCTGACCAGGAATTGCCTACCGACTACTCTTCTGACTTATCCCTACCTACTGAACTGCTACCACCGTTGCCATCCGGATTGTCTGACCACGCTTACTACCTGCCTGCGGTCCTTGCCACTGGGCTCCACTCCTACCTCCAGCCAGCGGTCCTCTGACACAGGTGAGCCTGTAGGACTGTTACAGAATAATCAGCCACACTATGGAGTCCGCAATGGCCACTCTGCGTAAGCAGGTCTCTGAACTTCAAGAATTTGGTACTACATATCAGGAGAAATTTGCCCAGTTCCAAGTCGTAGTCCAAAGCCAACAGAGCGAGATTATTGAACTACAGAGGCAACTCCTGGACGTCCGCGGCACGGCTGCAGACGCCCGCATGCCACTCCCACCAAGATTCGGCGGTGATAGACGTCAGTATCGGGGGTTTCTAAACCAATGCCGCATCTATTTTCAGATGTACCCGGCCCCCTTCACCACCGAGAAGAAGAAGGTGCTATTCATGGTCAATCTCCTGACGGATGAAGCATTAGCATGGGCATCACCATACGTGGAGACTAACAGTCAGCTCCTGAACAACCTAAACAACTTCATCACCGCAATGAGCCAAGTCTTCGACGACCCCAACCGCTGTGCGACAGCCGAGGCGCGACTACATAGTCTGCGGCAAGGGAGACGCTCCGTCGCCGAATACACCGCTGAGTTTCGCCGTTGGGTCACGGACACCACCTGGAACCCAGCGGCACAGAGGAGCCAATTCCGGCGAGGCCTGTCCGAATTAATAAAGGACGAACTCGCCAGAGTTGAGGCCCCGGACGATCTGGATGACTTCATTCAGTTATGCATCCGGATAGATCAAAGACTCTCCGAGAGGAAGAAAGAAAGACTCTGGTCCTTGGACCACAGACCCACTTATTCCTTCTCTTCCACCGCCCAGCGCGACCCCCGGTCAGCAACTGAACCTATGCAGGTCGACGCTCTACGTAGGTCTCTATCCACAGCTGAGAAGGAGAGACGGCTGGCCGAAAACCTCTGCCTCTACTGTGGGGAGCCGGGTCATTTTGCCATCAAATGTCCTCATAAGATCCGAAAGACTATTGCCGTCACGGAACTAAAGGAGCAACCACAGACTCCAACCCCACCAGCAGCCCCTGAAAATAACAACACGGCGGCTCATGGATCCCACTTCATCGTCCCCATCCTCATCGAGATTGAGGGGCGACAACTCCCCTGTTCAGCGATGTTAGACTCCGGGGCGGGAGGCAACTTCATGGACCTAACCTTCGCCCGCGAAAAGAATATTCCACTGACAATCAAGGCAGCCCCATTGACCTGGAAACCGTCGACGGATCCCCACTCTCCTCGGGGCCGGCCACTCACGAGACCACCGAACTACAACTCCTCATAGAACCAGATCACCGTGAAAAGATCCACTTCTCTCTGATCGCCTCCCCGAAGTTCCCAGTGATCTTGGGCATCCCATGGTTGGCCACCCACAACCCCTCGGTGGACTGGGAAACCCGCTGCATACGATTCCCGTCCGAGATCTGCACGCTAAATTGCTCCCACAAACCCGTCCTTCCACCCGAAGACACCACCATCTCAAAACTATCTGTCAAGGATCTGCTACCCCCTCAATACAGCGAGTTCCAGGATGTCTGCGACAAGAAAAACGCAGACAAGCTGCCACCACACCGACCCTACGACTGCCCTATAGAACTGTTGCCCGGGGCCGAAATACCCTTTGGCAGTATCTACTCCCTCTCAGAGCCTGAACTCAAGGCTCTGAAAGAGTACCTGGACGAGGACCTGAGGAAGGGGTTCATCCGGCCCTCCACCTCTCCCGTGGGAGCCCCCTTTTTCTTCGTAGAGAAAAAAGACTCCTCCCTGCGTCCCTGCATAGACTACAGAAAGCTTAATGACATAACCGTAAAAAACCGGTACCCGCTCCCACTGATTTCCGAACTCCTTGAGAGACTCCGGGAAGCGAAGATCTTCACCAAACTCCATCTTCGAGGTGCCTACAACCTCGTCCGAATCCGCCCTGGGGACGAATGGAAGACCGCCTTCCGGACACGTTATGGTCATTTCGAGTACCTGGTCATGCCTTTCGGACTCTGCAATGCTCCCGCCACCTTCCAGCACTTCATTAACGACGTCCTCAGGGACATGCTGGATCTGTTTGTAGTCGTTTACCTGGACGACATCTTGATCTTCTCTGAAGACCTCGAGCAGCACCGCGAACACGTCCGCAGGGTACTGCAGAGGCTCAGACAGAACTCTCTCTATATCAAGCTAGAGAAATGCGAGTTTGAGCGAACCACCACTCAGTTCCTCGGATACATCATCTCCCCAGAGGGCCTAAGTATGGACCCGGGGAAGGTCCAAGCTGTGATCAACTGGCCCGTTCCGAAAAACGAGAAGGAGATACAAAGATTCATTGGCTTTGCCAACTTCTATCGGAAGTTTATCCGGAACTTCTCCAAGGTCATAGCACCAATCACCCAACTCACCAAGAAGGCAGTCCCCTTCTCCTGGACACCCGAGGCCCAGGAGGCCTTCACCAAGTTGAAACTCCTCTTCACTTCTGCCCCAATCCTAATCCACCCGAACCCCGAGCTCCCATTTACAGTCGAAGTGGATGCATCAGACTCTGCGGTGGGGGCAGTTTTGTCACAACGGACAGGGGAGAGGATGCTATTACACCCGTGCGCATATTTCTCCCGCCAGATGTCCCCCTCTGAGAAGAACTATGACATCGGGAACAAAGAACTACTGGCGATCAAGGATGCCTTCTCCGAGTGGAGACACCTGCTGGAGGGAGCCACCAACCCCATAATCGTACTAACTGACCACAAGAACCTCGAGTTCATCTGCAGCGCTAAGAGACTCTCAGCCAGACAGGCCAGATGGAGCCTATTCTTTTCCCGCTTCAACTATCTCATCACCTATCGCCCTGGATCAAAAAACGGCAAGGCTGACGCCCTCTCCAGAATGTTTTCCGAGCCCTCACAGAGTAACAAGGGCCAAAATAACATCTTGCCCGAGAGAAGGGTCGTAGGGGCCACCTACTCTAAAGAACTCCTGGGCACAATCAAAGAAGGATATGAAAATGACCCCTTCCTCTCCCACCCCACAGGCAATGTCAGCCTTACGTTTAAGAACGGTCATTGGTTTCATCAGGACCTACAACTATATGTACCAGAAATCGCACGGCTCGAAGTGCTCAAACTCAACCATGACTCCAAGGTGGCCGGCCATTTTGGCACAAGAAAGACCCAGGAGCTTCTCTCCTGCTCCTTCTGGTGGCCAACATACAGGGAGGACATCAAGAGGTACATCTCCTCTTGCACGGTCTGTGCCCGCAATAAGACTCCTCGTTCCTCTCCCGTGGGTCTGTTACAACCTCTCCCGATTCCCTCCCGCCCCTGGGGCTCGATCTCCATGGACTTTGTGGTAGACCTTCCTCCTTCAAAAGGGATGAACACCATCCTGGTCGTGGTCGACCGTCTCACCAAGATGGCCCATTTCATCCCCTACAAAGGCCTACCCACAGCCAAACAGACGGCCAATCTTATTCTCAGAGAGGTCTTCAGGCTGCATGGGATCCCGGACGACGTGGTCTCCGACCGAGGTGTACAATTTGCCTCAAAGTTCTGGAAGAACTTCTGCCTGGCGCTCGGGGTTAAAGTGAACCTGTCCTCTGCTTTCCACCCTCAGTCAAACGGGCAGACGGAGAGAACTAATCAGACCCTAGAGCAATACCTACGCTGTTTCAGCTCCCACCTGCAGGATGACTGGCTTGATCATCTCCCCACGGCCGAGTTCGCCTACAACAATGCTGAGCACAGCTCAACCAAGCACAGCCCCTTCTTTGCTAACACAGGCTCACACCCGGTGTTCATTCCCCACCTACCCGTTGCCTCCACCCTCCCAGCAGTGGCCGAACGCCTAACAACCCTACAGGAGGCACAAGAGAACATTATAGACAACCTCCAGCTTGCCCAGAGGCGCTTTAAACAGGGAGCAGACAGACGTCGCAAACCCACCCCGGGCTTCCATGTGGGAGACAAGGTATGGCTGTCCACCAGGAACCTCAGATTGAAGGTCCCCTCCAAAAAATTTGCCCAAAGATACATGGGTCCGTTCCGGATCACCGCACAAATCAACGAGGTCACGTTCCGGCTCGACCTTCCGGACTCCATTAGGGTGCACCCTGTCTTCCATTGCTCTCTCCTCAAGCCATACGTGGAGAACACCTTCACAGGCCGCCACTCGCCCCCACCACCACCCGTGAGGGTACAGGGTGAAGAAGAATACGTTGTCGCAAAGATCCTCGACTCCAGGATCCACCGGGGAAGACTACAATACCTAATTGGGTGGGAGGGTTACCCTCCCGAGGATAACTCCTGGGAGCCAGAAGAGAATGTCCACGCCCCCAGACATGGTAAAAGAGTTCCACCAACGGCACCCCGGTAAGCCTGCCCCTGCGGTGCCCGGAGGTCACCTTGGAAGGGGGGGAGTACTGTCGGGATTCGAACCCGTGACCAGCCACATCCCAGGCAGTAGCCCTGCTTACTAGGCTACCATCCTCTCTGGACATTCCTCCCTGAAACCTATTAGTTAACCTCAGTCTTGCCAAGCCTTGCTCATCACCCTTGATTCCCCACACCTGGTACTTCCCTATATAAGTCCAGCCCCTTGCACTCTAGCTTGCTGATTATTGAGCTTCTGAGCCTTGATCAAGCCTCTCCTCATCTGTTGCTCTTGCTACTGCTGGAAGTCCACTGCTGACCAGGAATTGCCTACCGACTACTCTTCTGCCTTATCCCTACCTACTGAACTGCTACCACCGTTGCCATCCGGATTGTCTGACCACGCTTACTGCTGCCTGCCCTGACCCACTGCCTGCCTACCGACTACTCTTCTGCCTTATCCCTACCTACTGAACTGCTACCACCGTTGCCATCCGGATTGTCTGACCACGCTTACTACCTGCCTGCGGTCCTTGCCACTGGGCTCCACTCCTACCTCCAGCCAGCGGTCCTCTGACACAGGTGAGCCTGTAGGACTGTTACAACGACATTTAAATGATTGACAAAGGGAGGGAGCACCCTCTGTCTGGCTAACAGCACCCAGTGACATGATTGCAGGGTACCCATTCCTTGCAATGGCAACTGGGGGCCTAATAAAATATCAGTGCACTATGCTACAACGAATACTATTTATTACGAAGCAGTATACAAGCGATCAATTAATTGAAGATAAAAGTCTCCTAGTGGGGAATTTTTTTTTTATTAATATTTTTTTAAATGGTATTAATATAAATAAATATATATATATATATATATATATATATATATATATACACACACACACAGTGAGGAACAGAAGTATTTGAACACCCTGTGATTTTGCCAGTTCTCCCACTTAGGAATCATGGAGGGGTCTGAAATTCATTGTAGGTGCATTCCCACTCTGAGAGACAGAATAATAAATAAATAAATCAGGAAATCACATTGTATGATTTTTAAAGAATTTATTTGTCTTGCTCTGCTGAACATAAGTATTTGAACACCTGAGAAAATCAGTGTTAATATTTGGTACAGAAGCCTTTGTTTGCAATTACAGAGGTCAAACGTTTCCTGTAGTTCTTGACCAGGTTTGCACATACTGCAACAGGGATTTTGGCCCACTCCTCCACACAGATCTCCTCTAGATCTGTGAGGTTTCGGGGCTGTCGCTGAGCAACACGGAGTTTCAGCTCCCTCCAAAGATGTTCTATTAGATTTAGGTCTGGAGAATGGCTAGGCCACTTCAGAACCTTGATATGCTTCTTACGGAGCCACTCCTTGGTTATCCTGGCTGTGTGCTTTGGGTCATTGTCATGTTGGAAGACCCAGCCACGACCCATCTTCAATGCTCTGACTGAGGGAAGGAGGTTGTTGCTCAAAATCTCACAATAAATGGCCCCATTCATCTCCTCCTTAATACAGTGCAGTCGTCCTGTCCCCTTCACAGAAAAGCACCCAAAAAGCATGATGTTTCCACCCCCATGCTTCACAGTAGGGATGGTGCTCTTGGGATGCAACCCATCCTTCTTTTTCCTCCAAACACCACGAGTGAAGTTTAGACCAAAAAGTTCTACTTTGGTCTCATCTGACTATATGACTTTCTCCCATGCCTCCTCTGGATCATCCAGATGGTCATTGGCAAACTTCAGATGAGCCTGGACATGTGATGACTTGAGCAGGGGAACCTTCCGTGCAATGCATGATTTGAAACCATGATACCGACAGTGACCTTTGAAACTGTGGTCCCAGCTCTCTTTATGTCATTGACCAGCTCCTCCTGTAGCTGGCCAGCTAAGACTTGTCCTAGGTTGCTAGTACAGCTTATATGTGTATACAGCTAAACCTGCTAATAGCCTTAATACAGTTCCTATGTTTATGTGTTAAAGACAAAAGCATAGTTATTTACTGTGACATCATGTTTTGGATGTCATATAACTGTTTTATTTTGTGTTCACAGAAGCAGAAAAATATAATATGCCTTTAAGATTCATTTTGTAATGTAAGGTAAACTCAGTGACACAGCAGAAACAACAGAAAGCATAGTGTTATTCTGTTGTTACTGGGCAGAAGTCTAGACCAATCACATCCAGCTTCTCACACAGCAAGAGTTTTCACCAATCACAGCCAGCCTCACACACAGCCTGTCTGGGAATTCCCCCAGCTCCTGCTACTAGAATCATTATTCACCAGAGACAGGAGCTGAAGAAACATTCACTCCACTGAGAGCTGAGTTTTATGGGAAAACAAGAGGCCAATATAGTTCCACCAATTACAACCATACCAGATCATACTCAATTAATCTGCAAATAGTCACTGCTAACTGCATACTACAAGTGAACTATTAGTTAGACCTACATAGATATACCTATACCTCTCAGAGAGATCATAAAGTGCTTAAATAACTTAAAGTGAGAGTACAGATAATCAAGAGAGAAATATATCCACCATTTTATGTTGAATGACAGGATTGAACAGTTGAACCACCATCTTATGCATACCGCCATTTTGTGATATCTTTTCAACACGTGTTTTGTACATGGACTATCTGCTGCGGAGGCGGCAGTGTTAAATATGAAGAAAAGTTGAAGTTAATAAAGAAGTTATTTCAAGCATTTGGTGTGCTCTTTAAACCTACTGTTTCCATAGAACGGCGCTAGATGAATTACAGAGTAATAGACAGTCTGGTTAGACTAAAAGTCAGAGATATCAAAATTCTTCTAATTCCACAGCGCAAAAGGCACTTCATAGTGCTGCGCCTGCCACACCTCCCTTGTAGTTCTGGGCTGATTCCTCACCTTTCTTATCATCAGTGATACCCCACAAGGTGAGATCTTGCATGGAGTCCCAGTCCGAGGGAGACTGACAGCTGTCTTTAGCCTCTTTCATTTTCTACCAATTGCTCCAACAGTTGATCTATTTTCACCAAGTTGGAAATTGCCCCATAGCCCTTTCCAGCCTTTGGAGGTCCACAATTTTGTCTCTGGTGTCTTTTGACAGCTCTTTGGTCTTGCCCATGGTAGTAGTTGGCGTCTGACTGACTGTGGGGTGGAACGGTGTCTTTAAAGAGCTCAGACAGGTGCTACTAAGTTAGATTAATGAGTAACAGGTCTTTGAGAGCCAGAATTCTTGCTGTTTTTCAGGTGTTCAAATGCTTATGTTCAGCAGTGCAAGACAAATAAATTCTTTAAAAATCGTACAATGTGATTTCCTGAGTTTTTTAATTCTGTCTCTCAGAGTGGGAATGCACCTACAATGTGAATTTCAGACCCCTCCATGATTTCTAAGTGGGAGAACTTGCAAAATTGCAGGGTGTTCGAATACCTCTGTTCCTCACTGTGTGTGTGTGTGTGTGTGTGTGTGTGTGTGTATATATATATATATATATATATATATATATATATATATATATACACTACGTGCAGAATTATTAGGCAAATGAGTATTTTGACCACATCATCCTCTTTATGCATGTTGTCTTACTCCAAGCTGTATAGGCTCGAAAGCCTACTACCAATTAAGCATATTAGGTGATGTGCATCTCTGTAATGAGAAGGGGTGTGGTCTAATGACATCAACACCCTATATCAGGTGTGCATAATTATTAGGAAACTTCCTTTCCTTTGGCAAAATGGGTCAAAAGAAGGACTTGACAGGCTAAGAAAAGTCAAAAATAGTGAGATATCTTGCAGAGGGATGCAGCACTCTTAAAATTGCAAAGCTTCTGAAGCGTGATCATCGAACAATCAAGCGTTTCATTCAAAATAGTCAACAGGGTCGCAAGAAGCGTGTGGAAAAACCAAGGCGCAAAATAACTGCCCATGAACTGAGAAAAGTCAAGCGTGCAGCTGCCAAGATGCCACTTGCCACCAGTTTGGCCATATTTCAGAGCTGCAACATCACTGGAGTGCCCAAAAGCACAAGGTGTGTAATACTCAGAGACATGGCCAAGGTAAGAAAGGCTGAAGGACGACCACCACTGAACAAGACACACAAGCTGAAACGTCAAGAATGGGCCAAGAAATATCTCAAGACTGATTTTTCTAAGGTTTTATGGACTGATGAAATGAGAGTGAGTCTTGATGGGCCAGATGGCTGGATTGGTAAAGGGCAGAGAGCTCCAGTCTGACTCAGACGCCAGCAAGGTGGAGGTGGAGTACTGGTTTGGGCTGGTATCATCAAAGATGAGCTTGTGGGACCTTTTTGGGTTGAGGATGGAGTCAAGCTCAACTCCCAGTCCTACTGCCAGTTTCTGGAAGACACCTTCTTCAAGCAGTGGTACAGGAAGAAGTCTGCAAGGTAAGAAAAACATGATTTTCATGCAGGACAATGCTCCATCACACGCGTCCAAGTACTCCACAACGTGGCTGGCAAGAAAGGGTATAAAAGAAGAAAATCTAATGACATGGCCTCCTTGTTCACCTGATCTGAACCCCATTGAGAACCTGTGGTCCATCATCAAATGTGAGATTTACAAGGAGGGAAAACAGTACACCTCTCTGAACAGTGTCTGGGAGGCTGTGGTTGCTGCTGCACGCAATGTTGATGGTGAACAGATCAAAACACTGACAGAATCCATGGATGGCAGGCTTTTGAGTGTCCTTGCAAAGAAAGGTGGCTATATTGGTCACTGATTTGTTTTTGTTTTGTTTTTGAATGTCAGAAATGTATATTTGTGAATGTTGAGATGTTATATTGGTTTCACTGGTAAAAATAAATAATTGAAATGGGTATATATTTGTTTTTTGTTAAGTTGCCTAATAATTATGTACAGTAATAGTCACCTGCACACACAGATATCCCCCTAAAATAGCTAAAACTAAAAACTACTTCCAAAAATATTCAGCTTTGATATTAAGTTTTTTGGGTTCATTGAGAACATGGTTGTTGTTCAATAATAAAATTAATCCTCAAAAATACAACTTGCCTAATAATTCTGCACTCCCTGTATATATAATGGATTTGAAATGAAACCAACAAGATGTGCTTTAACTGCAGACTGTCAGCTTTAATTTGAGGGTATTTACATCCAAATCAGGTGAACGGTGTAGGAATTACAACAGTTTGCATATGTGCCTCTCACTTGTTAAGAGACCAAAAGTAATGGGATAATTGACTTCTCAGCTGTTCCATGGCCAGGTGTGTGTTATTCCCTCATTATCCCAATTACAATGATCAGATAAAAGGTCCAGAGTTCATTTCAAGTGTGCTATTTGCATTTGGAATCTGTTGCGGTCAACTCTCAAGATGAGATCCAAAGAGCTGTCACTATCAGTGAAGCAAGCCATCATTAGGCTGAAAAAATAAAACAAACCCATCAGAGAGATAGCAAAAAACATTAGGTGTGGCCAAAACAACTGTTTGGAACATTCTTAAAAAGAAGGAACGCACCGGTGAGCTCAGCAACACCAAAAGACCCGGAAGACCATGGAAAACAACTGTGGTGGATGACTGAAGAATTCTTTCCCTGGTGAAGAAAACACCCTTCACAACAGTTGGCCAGATCAATAACACTCTCCAGGAGGTAGGTGTATGTGTGTCAAAGCCAACAATCAAGAGAAGACTTCACCAGAGTGAAAACAGAGGGTTCACCACAAGATGTAAACCATTGGTGAGCCTCAAAAACAGGATGGCCCGATTAGAGTTTGCAAAACAACATCTAAAAAAGCCTTCACAGTTCTGGAACAACATCCTATGGACAGATGAGACCAAGATCAACTTGTACCAGAGTGATGGGAAGAGAAGAGTATGGAGAAGGAAAGGAACTGCTCATGATCCTAAGCATACCACCTTATCAGTGAAGCATGGTGGTGGTAGTGTCATGGCGTGGGCATGTATGGCTGCCAAACGAACTGGTTCTCTTGTATTTATTGATGATGTGACTGCTGACAAAAGCAGAAGGATGAATTCTGAAGTGTTTCGGGCAATATTATCTGCTCATATTCAGCCAAATGCTTCAGTACTCATTGGACGGCGCTTCACAGTGCAGATAGACAATGACCAAAAGCATACTGCAAAAGCAACCAAAGAGTTTTTTTAAGGGAAAGAAGTGGAATGTTATGCAATGGCCAAGTCAATCACCTGACCTGACTCCGATTGAGCATGCATTTCACTTGCTGAAGACAAAACATGAAGGGAAAATGCCCCAAGAACAAGCAGGAACTGAAGACAGTTGCAGTAGAGGCCTGGCAGAGCATCACCAGGGATGAAACCCAGCGTCTGGTGATGTCTATGTGTTCCAGACTTCAGGCTGTAAATGACTGCAAAGGCTTTGCAACCAAGTATTAAAAAGTGAAAGTTTGATTTATGATTATTATTCTGTCCCATTACTTTTGGTCCCTTAACAAGTGGGTGTCATGCCCTGCTCAGGTTATGTACGGAGGTCTGCCAGGTTAGCAGCACATGTGTAGTTTTTTGTTTTTGTTTTGGAGTTGAGCTGTATCCGCCTCCCTTCAGGTGCACTGGGTGGGGTCGTATGTATGAGTTTAAATTACGCCCCTTCCCAGTGTCCTGTGCGGGTTATAGCTTCTATCTTGCTCAGTGGAAGGAAGGAAGGAAAGAAAGAAGGATTTGCTGTATCTGCTCTCTGACAAGATAAGTTGGTTGTAGGCTGTTAGAGAGACGCCTGCCTCCTCCAGGTCTGAGGAAGCAAGCTGTCTCTTTCCCCCTGTCACTATCTTAGGGATTTTAGGGAATCTTCAGCCTTAGGCACGGGGCACGTTTATTGCCACCTCTAGAGTCTGAACGTGGGCACCAAAGTCTAGGGAGAGCTGGTAGGGATTTGTAAGGAGGTGACCTTTATCCACAGCTTCTGGCCTAGACACTTGTTTGTGGATTTCTGTTGTATCTTGTATCCTGTCCAGTGTGACATTATAACCCGCCTAAAACCTAGACTGCCATTTCTCAGCAGCTTTGAGATGGAGTCAATTGATTTGTTGGTTGATCGCATGCAGGAGTTAACTTGGGAGGTAGCTGACCTCTGCAATGCAATTTCACTTTGTCAGAATTTTCTGCTTCATGGCTCCGCTGGTGGGAGTCAGTCCAGCCTTGAACCTAAGGTTGCTCTCCCTGATCGGTTTTCTGGGGGTGTGGATGATTTTATCCGCTTTAGAGAGTCATGCAACTTGTATTTTCAACTGCGGCCGTCTTCATCTGGTGATGAGAGTCAGAGAGTAGGGATAATCATTTCCCAGCTTAAAGGGGACGCGCAGTCCTGGGCCTTTTCTCTGCCGACCGGTTCTCTGGCCCTCCATTCGGTGGATGAATTTTTTAAAGCTTCATAGTCAGTTTTGTCAGGGGTTGTCTGAGAGATTGAAAGATGCCCTCGCTTTTCATGAGTATCCAGATACATTAGAGAATGCTATGTCTTTGGCAGTACGGTTAGATAGATGCAATAGAGAGAGGTGTAAGGTACCCTCCACGCGAGGGATCCCTTCTGTGAGTGGTTTCATCCCACTAGTTCCCCAGAGTATTATGACATGTAATTCTGGGGTAGGGGAGGAACCCATGCAGCTGGGTCAGGTGTTGTTCCGTTCTGGTAATAGGAACTTTAGGAGGTTGCATAAGCTATGTTATTACTGTGGAGAAAGTGGTCATTTTGTTTATGCTTGTCCTTTTGTTAAATCGCGTGTTGATGATAAAGAACCACAAAGAGGTTTACATAAAGAGAAAAAAAAACATCCTTGACTCTTGGTAGTGTGAATGGGCTGCTGGAGCAAGCAAGTATGCAATCTCCCTGCAATACTCGTTTTCTCCTTCCAGCTATGGTGACGCTAGACTCCAAAAAAATTTATTTTGAAGTATTCCTTGATTGTGGTGCTGGGGTAAACTTTATTGATTATCTTTTTCTTCAAAATCTGGGCCTAAGTACTTGCACCTTAGAAAGAGAGATTCCGGTGTTTGCAATCGATTCTTCCCCTCTTTCTCAAAGGTGTCTCACTCATATTGCTCATGGTATTCAGTTAAGGTTGGGTGATTCACATGTTGAGAACATCTCTTGTTTTGTCATGAAGGACTTGCCCGCTCCTATGGTCTTAGGGTTACCGTGGTTGATAAAACATAACCCTACTATAGATTGGCAGGCAAGGCAGATCATTGGTTGGAGTGAATTTTGTTCGGACAATTGTCTTAGTACCTCTATCTCTGGGGTGTCTACTATAGTTTTACCCCAGTATCTCTCAGATTTTGCGGATGTATTTTCGGAAGGTGGGGCTCAGGAATTGCCTCCTCATCGTGAATATGATTGCCCGGTTAATCTCATCCCAGGGGCTAAGTTGCCAAAGTCTCGGCTATACAATCTTTCTCAACCCGAAAGAGGTCATGCGGAAGTATATTGCCGAGAGTTTGGCAAAGGGTCATATTAGGCCATCTAAATCTCCGGTCGCAGTTGGGTTATTCTTTGTTAAGAAAAAGGATGGATCGTTTAGACCATGTTTGGATTTCCGGGAATTGAACCGCATTACGGTCCGTGATCCGTATACCCTTCCCTTGATCTCTGACCTTTTTGATCAAGTTGTTGGAGCCAAGGTGTTCTCCAAGTTAGATTTTAAAAGGGAACCTGTCACCGGGATTTTGTGTATAGAGCTGAGGACATGGGTTGCTAGATGGCAGCTAGCACATCTGCAATATTCAGTCCCCATAGTTCTGTGTGCTTTTATTGTGTAAAAAAAACGATTTAATACATATGCAAATTAACATAAAAGAGTCATATCTTACTTGTGTGACCAGAGAAGAGTCATATTTTCAAGCTCTGACTCATCTCAGGTTAATTTGCATATGTATCAAATCGTTTTTTTCACACCATAAAAGCACACAGAACTATGGGGACTGGGTATTGCGGATGTGCTAGCGGCGATCTAGCAGCCCATGTCCTCAGCTCTATACCCAAAATCCAGGTGACAGGTTCCCTTTAAGAGGGGCCTACAATCTGATCAGAATTTAAGGAGGGGAATGAGTGGAAAACAGCCTTCAACACACACGAGGGTCATTTTGAGAATCTGGTTATGCCTTTTGGGTTAACTAACACGCCAGCAGTGTTTCAGCGATTTGTCAATGACATTTACCATCATTTTGTGGGAAGGTTTGTTGTAATTTACTTGGATGACATTCTAATTTACTCTCCTGATCTGAAGACTCATTAGGATCACGTGAGACCGGTTTTGTCGATCCTTCGGGAGAATAAATGGTATGCTAAATTGAAGAAATGTGTGTTTACTGTTCAGGAGCTTCCGTTTTTGGGTTACCTGCTTTCTGACTCTGGTTTTCGTATGGACCCCAAAAAGGTTCAGGCGGTTCTGGAATGGGACCGACCAGAGAATCAGAAAGCTTTGATGCGGTTTTTGGGGTTTACTAATTATTATAGCAAATTTATCTTGAACTACTCTACCATTGTAAGACCAATGACCGATATGACTAAGAAAGGCGTCGACTTCTCTGTCTG
The DNA here is from genome assembly GCF_014858855.1 of Bufo gargarizans. Taxonomy (NCBI): domain Eukaryota; kingdom Metazoa; phylum Chordata; class Amphibia; order Anura; family Bufonidae; genus Bufo; species Bufo gargarizans. The sequence goes on along the minus strand of NC_058082.1, from coordinate 159,634,890 downwards.
GTCGGATGAGGCATTGCAGGCCTTTTCGGATATTAAGGAATGTTTTGCGTCTGCTCCCATTCTGATGCAGCCCGATGTGTTTCAGCCATTCGTGGTGGAGGTGGATGCATCAGAGGTTGGGGTTGGAGCAGTGTTGTCGCAGGGTTCATCTCCTGGCAAGTGGCGTCCGTGTGCTTTTTTTTCCAAGAAGCTCTCGGTCGCTGAGAGGAATTATGATGTAGGAGATAGGGAATTGCTGGCCATCAAATTGGCCTTTGAAGAATGGCGTCACTGGTTGGAGGGGGCGTCTCACCCCGTTACGGTATATACTGATCATAGGAACTTGGCTTACCTGCAAACTGCCAAGCGTCTGAATCCCAGACAGGCTAGATGATCACTGTTCTTTACTAGGTTCAACTTTGTGGTTACTTTTCGCCCGGGGGTTAAAAACATCAAGGCGGATGCATTGTCTCGTAGTTTTTCCTGGGGGAGGTGATTCAGAGGATCCTGCTCCGATTTTGGCTGATGGGATGGTTGTTTCTGCTCTGTACCCCGAGTTGGAGATGGAGGTATTGGGAGCCCAGGAGGAGGCTCTGGATTCTTGTCCCCCAGGTAGGTTGTTTGTTCCTGCTGGATTGTGATACAAGGTATTCAAGGAACATCACGATACTGTCCTTGCGGGACATCCTGGTGGCAAGTCCACCTTTGATCTGATTTCCCGGAGGTTCTGGTGGCCCGGGTTACGTAAGAGTGTTGAGGATTACGTAACAGCTTGTGAGACCTGTGCACGGGCAAAGGTTGCTCACACTCGACCTTCTGGTTCACTTCTTCCATTGTCTATTCCATCTCATCCTTGGACGCACTTGTCTATGGACTTTATTACTAATCTGCCGAGTTCCTCTGGTAAAACTGTGATTTTGGTGGTTGTTGACAGTTTGTCTCACTTTGTATCGTTAGCTAGTCTGCCCAATGCTAAGACTCTTGCTTAGGTTTTTGTGGATAACATTGTGAAATTACATGGCATTCCCTCGGATGTGGTTTCTGATAGGGGCACGCAGTTTGTTTCCAGATTTTGGAGAGCGTTCTGCTCTCGTCTTGGTATCCAACTTTCGTTTTGTGGCTGAAAACCAGGAGGACTGGTCCTCATTCTTATCGCTATCAGAGTTTGCTTTGAATAACCGTAGGCAGGAGTCCACAGGTAAGTCGCCATTTTTTGGCACATACAGTTTTCATCCTCAGTTTGGTACCTTTTCTGAGACTAGTTCCTCTGGGATGCCAGAGGAGGAGAGATTTTCTTCTGCCTTGTCCTCTATCTGGCAGAAGATTCAAGTGAATTTGGAGAGGATGGGTGAGAGGTACAAGCGAATGGCTGACAGGAGACGTATGACTGGACTGGTCCGGACCTGTGTGTGGGTGATCTGGTGTGGTTATCTACTAAAAATATTAAACTGAAAGTACCATCTTGGAAACTGGGTCCAAGATTTATTGGCCCTTACAAAATATCTGCGGTGATAAATCCAGTAGCGTTTCGTCTGGATCTTCCGCAGATCTGGAGGATCCACGATGTGTTCCACAGGTCTTTACTTAAGTAATATGTGAAACCGGTGGAACCATCGCCATTGCCTCCTCCCCCTGTTCTGGTTGATGGAAATTTAGAGTTCGAGATCTTTAGGGTTCTCGACTCACAGGTTCTTCAGGGTTCCCTTCAGTACCCGGTACACTGAAGGGGATACGGCCCTGAGGTGAGGATGTGGGTTCCGGCTGTGGATGTTGGTGCCAGCCGACTGGTGAGGGCTTTTCACAGATCCCACCCGGATAAAGTTGGGCCGGGGTGTCCGGAGGTCACCCGTAGAAGGGGGGGTACTGTCATGCCCTGCTCAGGTTATGTGCGGAGGTCTGCCAGGTTAGCAGCACGTGTGTAGTTTTTTGTTTTGGAGTTGAGCTGTATCCGCCTTCCTTCAGGTGCACTGGGTGGGGTCGTTTGTATGAGTTTAAATTATGCCCCTTCCCAGTGTCCTGTGCGGGTCATAGCTTCTATCTTGCTCAGTGGAAGGAAGGAAAGAAGGATTTGCTGTATCTGCTCTGTGACAAGATAAGTTGGTTTTGTTTTCTTGAGTGTGTTCTGTCTAGGCTGTTAGAGAGACGCCTGCCTCCTCCAGGTCTGAGGAAGCAAGCTGTCTCTTTCCCCCTGTCACCATCTTAGGGATTTTAGGGAATCTTCAGCCTTAGGCACGGGGGCACGTTTATTCCCACCTCTAGGGTCTGAACGTGGGCACAGAAGTCTAGGGAGAGCTGGTAGGGATTTGTAAGGAGGTGACCTTTATCCCCAGTTTCTGGCCTAGACACTTGTTTGTGGATTTCTGTTGTATCTTGTATCCTGTCAAGCGTGACAGTGGGAGGCACATATGCAAACTGTTGTAATTCCTACACCGTTCACCTGATTTGGATGTAAATCCCCTTAAATTAAAGCTGACAGTCTGCAGTTAAAGCACATCTTGTTCGTTTCAGTTCAAATCCATTGTGGTGGTGTATAGAGCCAAAAATATTAGAATTGTGTTGATGTCCCAATATTTTTGGACCTGACTGTATGTGTATATATATATATATATATATATATATATATGTCACGTTTGGGTGTGGGAGGGAAACACCACACCGAACATAGGAGGGAAAGGGTGAGGGAATAAGGCCTGGAAACCAGGGAAAAGAGATGGACACCTCCTAGTAAAACCCTAATCAAAGTCCTGACTAACTACCAGTATGAACATACCCCAGAGGTAGGTGAGTTCATACACAGGAATACCTAGTGTCCTAACTCACCCTATAGGACCCTGGTACTAATGTCAGGACTGGGACAACCTGTTCAACAGGAGTCTCCCTCAGGCCTTAATACAAATGACAGGGAAATGCAACACAGAATAACCCAAACAAAATATAAAAGGGAAAGAAAACACTTTGCTTCAAGTAGCTATGGCAGCACCAGGAACTCAGCCGAGATCCACACACCAGCTATCCACAACTCAAACCGAAGCTATAAACCATATAGTATAGTGGGAGAAACAACAATAAAAATAAAGAAAGTTAAATGACCATAATAGCCCCACCTGGGGAAAGAAGGTGTGGCAAGCACCAGAAACAGCACAGACGTCATTTGATCCAAACAGAAAACATGTCAGATCAAACCATGTGTTGCCAGTCTCACCGATCTCCTGCCACCTGTCGCGGGAACATCCTTGACATATATAGTTGAAAGATTGAATTGAAAAAATCTTAAGAAATAAATATAACTTATTAAGTATTATTTATTATATAAATTAGTCCATAAATTATATGTACTCCAAATGATTTCACTAAAAACTACAGCTCTACTGCAAAAACACAAGCCAACATGTGGATACATTGAAATAAAAAAAAAATATTATGACTCTCAAAAGGGGAGCCCCAAAAATGACTTTTTAGCCCGGTTCTTATTGTGCAAATGTAGAAAAAAAAGAAAAAAAAGCCAGATAGGTGTGGGTCCCACCTCTGAGAACTGCTCCTATCTCCAGAACGGGGCCCCCAAAGTGATAGAGAGTGCACTACACATGCACTGTATGCTCTCCATTTACTGCTATTGGAGTTCCAAAAGCAGTCGAGCGAGCGCGCTTGGCTATTTTCAGAAGTCCCATAGTGGTGAATAGAAAGCGCACTGCGTATGTACGTTCTCCTCTCCATTCACTGCTATGTGACTGCTGGAAATAGCCATTTCACAAAAGAGATTATGGCGGTCAACACTACACAATGATCAGCCTCCAGGATATGCCAGCTAGTCAGGTGAAGAAAAATTAGTGGTGCTCAGTGGAAAAAAAGGCAAGTCAACAAAATTGCAAAAATAAAAGATACTATGGCACTCACCAGTCAAATCAATCCCATTTATCAGCCAAATAGTGTACTGTACATTTGAGGATAGTAGATGACACCTATCCCTCCTGGAAATAGAGCAAGTGCTCAGCTATTTTCAGAACTCCTATAGCGGTGAATAGAGCGTGGATGAGTTTGCTCTCCTGAACTTCGAGGGGTGGCATTTTAATACGCCGCTAAATTGAGATCGGCTTCTGATGTGGCATGTTACTTCTTAGAAGTGGATTGTTAGTGGATTTGGTATTGAAGTCAATGGAGAAGCAGAAAAAAACACTAGGAGTTGTAGAAGCTGTTTTACAAAAGTTTTTAGCTGCGTTTCCGGCCCAAAAAATACTTCTAAATTATATCCCAACCAAGGGCTGGATAAGAAAACCTTCTAAAACCTCTTAAATCTTCTAAACACTCCTCCAAATCCTCAACCAAAGTCTCTTCTAAAACAATTGTAATATTCCTCCAAATCTGCAACCAGATTAGAAATCTGCCACCAAAATCAATCTGTTTTGAGCTAGTAATCTGCTACTGCTTTTTGTGCCCTGTGATATTATATCCTGAAAAACCAGTGATTTACATACCTACCATAGAAGCAGATCATGGCACCGCAATGAATAGAGGGGTCCTGTACTAAACGGCTTCCCTTTAGAGCTTCTTATATGGACACATAAGAGGAAACAGATGAATGGTGTAGGGGGTCATGGTAAATCTGTGGATAAATATTGTGATTGTATGTATGTCTATACTAACACAACATATGCATCGTACTTGTTCAGCCTGAGATTACTGTTGACGGAGGGTTGTGAAGCTTCCTCTTGCCAAAGTAACTATATTTCCATGGTTTCCCTGTCGCCGTACACTTTTCAATTACAAGTCACTTTTCACCATATGTAAGTGGATGGTTTTATTACTGATGCACTACAAACCCACATCTGTTGTTTCCACTGTTTATCAGAAACAGAATATTCTTTGTAGCTACAATGTTCAGATCATGACATTTTAGCCATACAATGCAGGTCAGTGTTAGAGAGCTCATCAGTTTACTGCTTTCTTCATGCTGCTTGTCATTATTGCTATGTTTCTTCCATTACTAAATCCTTGTTAATTTGGAGTTTTCAGAACTGGGCAGCTGTCTATGTGTGGGCCAAGCGTAGGACATTGCTATGGAGACAGCGTGTTCATACGTGTGTGTGGGTGTAAGTGTCTGCATGTGCTGCCTGGTGGATTGTGTCCCAATTTGTATATTAATAGCTTCCTTGAAGATAAAGGACTCAGACAAGTTATCAATATCTCAAACACTTATATAACCAGCAGCTTCTTAGCTGGAGCTATTATACATCAGTGACTGGAGTGCAATGGAGATATTTAAAACATAGGGGGTCATTTATTATACTGAAATATTTCTCCTTGCTCACACCTGGTCTAAAAAATTAGGACTGGGAGGGGACGGGCCGGCAGGCCCATCTCATTCATTTTCTACTCCTGGTTTAGGCGTAGAAAATGGTCTAAATGTAAGACAACTAGGAAGCTGTCTTACATTTAGAACTGGCGGAGGATCTGCCAAAGTTATGTAAAGGTGTGCGCCTCTTCATAACTTCAGCGATCCACCGCCAATGCAGGGGCTTATTAAGACCGGCATTTTAATAAATCTCCCCCATAGTCTACAAAGAACAGAACAAGGTATATAGTTTACATAGTTAAACAGTTAATACTGTTGAAAAAAGACATAAGTCCATCAAGTTCAGCCAAGGGATAGGTGGGGACACGAATCCCAAAAGGAAGTGAGACTCTGCACGTGAGGAAGTGAGACTAGATTTCTACACATTTTCATAAGCATTAATGTAATTTACTTTTAAGAATTTGTCTAAACCCTTTTTAAAACTGTCCACTGTTCCTGCTGTGACCACGTCCGGAGGTGTCTATTCCACAGATTCACAGTTTTTACAGTAAAGAAGCTTTGACACTTCTGGAAACTGAACTTTTTCTTCTCCAGTCAAAGGCAGTGCCCCTTGTCTTTTGAGGGGATTTTACATGGAACAGTTTTTTACCATATTTTTTGTATGTCCCATTTATATATTTGTATAGGTTAATCATGTCCCCCCCCCCCCCCCCCTTAGAATCCTCTGCTCAAAACTAAATATATTTAATTCTTTAAATTTTTCTTCATAACTAAGACCCTCCATGCCCCTTATCAGTTTAGTCGCTCTCCTCTGTACTTTTTCCAGCTAATGAGCGTCCTTTCTATGGACTGGTGCCCAGAACTGAACTGGATATTCCAGATAAGGCCACACTAATGCTTTGTAAAGTGGTAATATTACATCCCTGCCCCGCGAGTCCATGCCTCGTTTAATGCATGACAATATCCTGGTGGCCTTAGAAGGAGCTGATTGACATTGTATGCTATTATTTAATATATTATCTACAAGCAGGGGTGTAGCTATAGGGGGTGCAGAAGTAGCAGTCGCTACCGGGCCCAGGAGCCTGAGGGGACCCAAAGACACTTGTGACACATAAGACACTGGCATTATAGAAAGTGCATACTGGTCAATTTACACCTCTGGCAGGAGGGAAGGGGTTAGGTTAAGAATTTGGCATGAGGGGGTGCCCTTTCAATGTTTGCCTCAGGCAGCAGGAAGGATATGTGCTCCCCTGCCCCTTGCCAACAAGCACTGAGGGACGGGGGCCCAAGTTGAACTCTTGCACCAGGGCCCATGAGCTTTTATCTACGCCCCTGTCTACAAGGACACCCAAATCCTTCTCTATAAGTGACTCTCCCAGTGTTACATCCCCTAGGACATGTGATGCCCAGATATTATTACTACCCAGATGCATAACTTTACATTTATCCACATTGAACCTAATTTGCCAAGTTGATGCCCAATCACTCAGTGTTCAAGTCAGCTTGTAGTTTGTGGACATCTTCCATAGACTGCACAGTACTACATGGCTTAGTGTCATCTGCAAAAAAAGAAATGGTGCTAGTAATTTAATATGTAATAATTTCAAATATAATAGTACATTGCAGAGTTAACTAATTAATCTGTGGCATGTGTTGGTCATTAACATCTAAAGAGTGAACATCTGACAATTATACAATTATATAAACTTGTTGGACATCATATTCTAAAACCATGGCCATTAATATAGAGTTGGGCCCCGTTGTGACTATAACAGGCTCCACTTGTTCTTCAGCTTTTGCAGAGTATCTGTGTGAAATTGTGTCCTTTCAGCAAATATAGCATTTGTCAGGTCAGACACTGATGTTAGACGAGGTTTGGCTTAAAATCTATGTTCAAACTAATTCCAAGGATTTATTTTTTTTAACTATAAATTTTAATTAATTTGAAGTACTAAAGAGTACAAAAATAAGGTATAAACATAGAAAACATCAATTGCCCTCATCCAGCCCTGCTGGCAGAGCATAAAAAGTTTAGTCATAAAAGCACACGGATGATATGTGGGTGTGAATGGCAGGACATGGGTCTAACAAAAAAAAAATCCCATGGTCCAAGATAGGCTAATTGCAGGCATCAGTTTGGGAGCGGCGCAAAGGCCCGTAGTACTCAGCATGAGGACATAGACACAAACAACCAAGACAAGGACACAAGCACAGAGGAAGAGAGGGGAGCAGAGGGGCACAGAAGGTCCACTAGAGGACTCCGCTGTGATGCAATAGGAGTCCCATGCAGCCCAAGTGGTTTAAAACCGATTTACCGAGTTATGAAGAGAGGCAGTGAGTGACTCCAGGGAGCAGATATCCCACATTCTAGTGTAAGACCGTGAACCAGGGAGGGACCCCCAGGATACAGCGAAGTCACAGACGAGAAAAGAGACACCGACACCAGCATTTGTGCAAAAACAAACTTTACTGTACAGTAGAATTAAACACAATCTCAAATGTAGTGAAAATGTCCTGAAGTTACATACGCTCGTCTTGGAAGCTGAGACCCCTGTGCTGCACCCCAATATGGTCGACAGACACCACTTGCAATGCTTTACCTATTGCGAGCACAACTATCACTGCCTCGCTTTACCTATTATTACACTAGAGAACGGGAATAATTGTATGGGATGCAAGATACAGGCGACCCGCGGTGCAACACAAGAGCTCACAATCTTACAGGTATATACTATAATTTTACCTTCCCTTGTTCTTAAACGACACTGCTGCACATGTCCTTAATACTCCCAGCCTAGACGCTGGAGTAGCTTTGTAACACAGTCCTTGTAGCACAATCCTTTTGACATGATCCTTGCAACCTGCTGCACACAGAATCCCTATCTATCTGACTAAATGCAGGCATGAATCACAGTCACTCGTATGTCTAGGCTCCCACAATTTACTGCGGTGCGTGCACGATCTGGCTTACCGACGACCCGGGTATGGTCTTTATCCAATGAAGACTTAAACCAAATTAAAAGTCCTTCCATCCACCATTAGGCCTTGCAGAGTCTGTAGCCACGTTCCATGGCTCTTCCAGCCTTCCGGGAACCAATCCTCTCTCTCCTGCACGACATCTGGTTCGCTGACAGTCATCAGTCACTTCCAACAGTGACTCTGGCCACTCCAAGTCCCACTGACCCGAGGATGGCACTCGATGCTGTCTCCTAGTCTTTGTCCAAACATGTCTGCTCAGCTCACATTTCCTGCTTCTTCTCAGCAGCAGCATGAGTCCTCAGCTCCACCTCTTATGTATATTCAATCACTTAACTGTGTGGAGAAACAGCGGCCTCTAGCGGTTAAAACTGCACAATGACAACTAACAAGTAAAAAATTCACATCAACAGAATTAGAAACCGTATTTAAGCAATGGTGGATGTTTCACCCTCTTATACTAGAAAGAAGCATTGACTTAGAAGGAAGAAAGGTGCTCTTCCAAGACTTGGCAACAAGGGACTTAGCAGCTGTACACAGATATAGGAACAGCCTGGAGGAATGCCTCCCAAGGCCCCTCTGAGGTAGATTCAGTAGGTATTCCTTAGGGTTTAAAGGTATCATCGTAAGGAAAGGGATTGGGCATTGGCCTGTGTGTCCCTCCACAATGGGACAACACAGGGGCACATCCAGAAAAGGTGATACAAGGTACCCAGGGCCTCAAAACAGTGCAGGCACATAGATGGAATGGATGGGTTAAGTGAATATAAAAGAGCAGGAGTATGATACCAGTGCATGAGCATCTTATATTGAGTTTCCCGATACGTGGTACAGCTAGATGATTGAGCGGCCCTATTCCAAATGATTTGCTAAGCTCTGAGAGGCATAGGAGCCTCAGAACTTCTTCCCATTTGGCCATGTTCTTATGATAAGGGACCCCTCATTCTACAGAAGAGGCCAAAATCCAGTAAATTGAAGAAATCAGCCCCTTCCCTGATGTACCTGCCTGATACAGGCGCTCAAACTGGGAAGGGAGAGACACCTGGGGGGACTCAAAAAGAAAGGAAATATAATGGCACACTTGATAACAGTGAAACCATTTGTTCACAGGGAGATTAAACTGAGAACTTAATTGGTCTACAATTTTGACAGCATAGAGACATCTACAATGTCTGCCACAGATGACCAGGCCTGGACCATGGAGGATGTAAGACTAAAGGGGATGCCTGGATTGTATAGAAAAGAAATCATAGAGGAGTGCGAAGGGGCCAGATCAAATCGTCTGTGACAAGTATCCCAGATATGTTTCATAAATCCCATTGGGTCAAGGAGCGGGCAATTAGAGGAGATAGGAGAGTGGTGCCACAAAAGCATGTTCAGGTGGACCTGAGCCATCCATATTTTTTTTTCTATTTCAGTCCACTTTCTGTAGCTTGTAGCCTGGGAGAGAGGCCAAACATAATGGCAAGGATGTTTGATGGGGTAAGGTCAGGTCTATGTTCAGATCATTCGGGTTCCTCCATACCAAACTGGTCAAAGTATGTCACCGGGGCAGAGTCATACTGAAACAAGAAAGTGCCTCCCGCAAACACAAAATTGTGAGCATACTGATATGGGAGGAATAATAAGGGTTAATCATACTTCAAATATTGTTTTTCATCTCCCTTAGACACTGTTTCTGTAGATTTCTGAATTATATACTATTTGTAATCACACATTCTTAGTCTGCAATATCTGGTTTAAACTGTATGTAGTCTCCTCATGTATCTAGACAAAATAATTCCTTTGCTTTCCCACAATAGTGATCCCTCGCCCTTATACAGTGAAGGAGATCACTGCATGGACGCTTTCTTCCCAAGAAATTGGCCGCTCAGTCAGTCCATCTAGAGGAGAGGGAATTTTAAGATTTGGAGCATTGCAGATAAAATGTCATTGTGCAAAAATTCTACAATGACAATACAATTATTTAAAATACCATAACTGGAAATTAGGGACCTAGCCAAAACCTTGAAAAAAATAGCTTCGTACCAATATCACTTTTTTACCAAATTTTACAGCAAGCACTATGCATTTTGTAGTAATATCTAGACATCAGCCAAACATGGATTCTACTGTCAGACTGTCAGATAGAGCATGTCAGAGAGCATGTTTCCATTGATCCAGAGTCCAGTGGCACCAGGCTCGGACTGGTGCACAGGGGAACAGGTGAATCCCCGGATGACCCCTGAGCAAGGTGGGCCCCTAATCCCCTACCCCCTGCTCAAGTGGCACATGGCACAGTAGACTGACATATAGATAGGTTGGCTGAGATGCTATAAAGTACATTGTCTATGGCTATATAAAAAACTGGGTAGTGTGGGAAGCTAGTATATGCATGTAGCTTTACACTGGGCCCCCAAAATGAATTTTACTGGTGGGCCCTAGGCATGCCAGTCCGACACTGAGTGGCACTGTGCTTTTCCTCGCTGTAGCTGAAACTTTACATTGTGCATAGTGATCTTGGGCTTGTGTGCAGCTGCTTGACCATTGTGAAGCTCCTGTAATGAGAAATGCAACAAAGGATAACCGATTTTTGTGCTCCACGCACTTCAGCACTTAGCATCCTCACTCTGCTTTTTCCTGGTCTAACACTTTGAGGCTGAGCTATTGTGACCTCTAGATGCCTTTACTTCACAATAATAGCACTTTCAGTAGATTAGGGAAGATCTAGCTGATCAGAAATTTCATGAACTGACTGTCCTGTGATAGAAGCTGAGATGTTCAGTAAGAGTAGGAAACCAATGTTTGTCTACGGGGATTACATGACTATTCACTTGATTGTATACATCTGTTTGCAATAAGTGTGGCTGAAACATCTGAACTCAACAATTAGGAGGGTCGTTCACATACTTTTGTTCATATAGTATAGTTCTACCTTTTAGTAATATTGTAAAATTGGTTTTACATATCAGAAGGACTGTTACAATGGCAGCCCATGACCGCCACCGCCCCACTCTCCTGTGCAGGAATCGGTGCAGTGTGTTTTTACCAGGCCCTGCATCATGCTTTAGTGGTGGTCCAGACCTGCACATTCTCTTTTGTCACCTGCAGTGGGTCTGTCCGCCGATGCTCCATGTGCCCGCTGATGTCCCTCTCCCCTGTATTCCCCTTCCAAACCTGTCCTCTAGGGCACATGCGCTTGCTTGCTCTCTGGCACGCATGTCCAAATTCTCCCCCAGCCTATGGCTGGCTGTCCCTGGGTACATAAGGCACGTTCCTTAGTGAAAGTGTGACGGTGCTATTGAGACTATCTATAACATTTCTTGACTATTGAAGTAACACTTTTTTGTTACAAGGGTGGCTGTGAGCTGCTGCTGTTCTGCTTTACTTACCTAGTGGTCTGGAACCGCCTCCAGTTCCCATCTTCCTGGCGGGCCAAGACACTGTCCTGCTCTATCCCTTCGTGTAGGTTGCGGCCTGCTTGCCAGCAAAGCCTCTCCTCCTCTGCTCATAGGGTGAATGTGCTTCATCTGGCTCTTACAGGTCCAGCGCGCACCTTAATCTTCACCAGTCAATAGCTGGCAACCCTGAGGCCCTTCAGGCACCTTTGACGTTTCCCGTATTGCATGCTCTCTGCCAACCCTGACCTTGGCCTGTCCTTGACTACGTATCCTACCCAACCCCTCAGTGCCCTGCACCAGTGTCTCTGACCCCCACAGGTCCACTGTTAACCACAAGGAGACTACTCCAGGAGGAAGGAGCCTGTTGGAGTCCAGGTCCCTGTATGGGGTGAATACCAGGGAATAACACCATTAGAATTAACCCCAAGCCAAATCCATTGGTTAACAAAGTGGTTCTACATCTACTGTCAAAACTTATTTGTAAGTTTTGACAGTAGATGTAGTAACCTTAGTAACCCTATTAGTCTTTTTTCTGTAGATCAAGGCCTAGTAAACATTTTACCATCATGTATTCATTACACAGGATTTATATCACACTAAGGCATATAGCATTTAGCAGAATAGTTTGCAACTGTCTCAGACATATGCAGCTGTAGGCCTATACATTAGCATTTATCTGCCATTAGATGCCATAAAAATGTATATTGCTTGGGGGGGGGGGGGTTTGCTTGGGGGGGGGGGGGGTTGTATTGAAACGTGTAGTTGACTGTGCTTTTCAATACAGTTGACAATGTAGTCCTGACAAACCCCAGCCAAACATACAGTATGTCAAAAAGCTTTAAAGGTGTATAGACATGTCAGCATATATAGCAGGAGATTACCCAGAATGTATGCTAAATTTGCCCCAATGGCATGGTGCAAATTGGGCATTACATATTCCATAGCACTCTCACCTGGCTCAGAATCTAATTTCTCTATGAAGCTTACGCAAACAACAAGGTCAATTTGACTAGAAGTTAACTAACATAGCAACCTTGTCTTTATAGAATTCTTGAGGAATAACCTACTAAATTCATGGGGAGGTTTATTGTGCAAAATTGATGTGATGCATTTAATACCTGTTAATATTTCGATCCATTTTCATTACTTCACTCATGACTAGATGGTTGCCCTATGACAATGTTTTCTGTTCACTTCTTTTTAAACAGCCCTGATGCACGCACTGGTGTTTGGAAATGTCACAGCAATCATCCAGCGTCTCTATGCGAGGCGATTCCTGTACCACAGCCGTACACGGGATTTACGAGATTACATCCGTATCCATGGGATCCCGAAGCCGCTGAAACAACGTATGTTAGAATATGTCCAGACAACATGGGCAGTAAACAATGGCATTGATACTAATGAGGTAAGAGAATGGTCTTCTGGGTTATTTTTGACTTTTCTCTCCAATGTCATTTGATGTATGTCATTTCCCCTTGAAAATGCTAAATTATGTTTTACTGGGTCCCATGTACATTTATTGACATATTAGTGTAGGTGTCCATCTGTAGTTTCCCTGGCTGCTATGCCTCTTTCACACATCTGTGTCTGTGATGACATCCCTGACAATATGGTCAGTGGTTCATCCATGAAGATGTCCATGAAGGATCCATGTGTGGTCGGTGTGCCCATTTTTTGCTCTACGTGTGTCATCCGTATTCCACAGACGCTGCTAGGCTGAAAATGTATTTCCAAATCATATTCTAGTAATGATCCATGAAAATCACAGACAAATACTGTATGGATGGAATCCCTAGGGCAGTGATGGCTAACCTTGGCACTCCAGCTGTGGTGAAACTACGACTCCCAGCATGCATTTATATACAGTTCTGAGAGCAGCCAAGCAAGGGGGGCATCTTGGGAGTTGTAGTTTAACCACAGCTGGAGTGCCAAGGTTAGCCATCACTGCCCTAGGGCAAGCTTCCGTGATGTCACCAAGGATCCACGGTCCGTCTAAAAACTGCTGATGTGTCAATACACACATTAAAGGCAATGGAGACCAGCACACATATGTGATTCACTGACATATGAAAGTGGCATAAATGATACTGGTTAAAAAGATAGAAGCAGTAAACATATACTGTATTTCAAAGGCAAAAATCACCTCAGAATTACTAAACATAGAGGAGGAATGTATTATTCCCTCTATACCAGAAAACTGGCGGCAACAAGTTGCAAACTTTGGCGCACACCATGCTTGCGTAGAATTTCAATACTTTTGGGGGATTTTGGTCCCAATCTCCACTTTTCCAATAAGTTGGCAGAGCAGTTAAATTTGTTAACCTCTGCATTACCAGGAAGTTTACTCCCCCTTCATTTCCAAGCTAATTTTTCAGTTTTAGCAATGCGCCTATCTAGGCTTGTTTCACACTAGCGGCAGGGGACTCCAGCAGGCTGGTCCGGCGGGGGCACACGTGAACTAGCGGCAGGACGTATCCGACAGGCTGTTCACCCGCCGGACCAGCCTGCTGGAGTCCCCTGCCGCTAGTGTGAAACAAGCCTAGATAGGCGCATTGCTAAAACTGTCGCTCCATCCCCATTGACTATAATGGGGGTGGGGGCAGAGTTCAGGCGGCAGCACGCTAGTGTGAAAGTACCCTAATTGCAAATAACTATTTAATTTGTGAGCCAACCTACATGTATTTAATATTATTTTGCACAGGACACATTAGACCTTTCTTTTGTACCATTAGATGACAGATATAATATTTTTAAAATATTGAAGGAAAAACTGTGGAAATTATGAAAAAACTATATTTTTCCTGGCTTATCAATTGTTTTTGTAACTATTACAAAAGATTTTAAGACAAAACCGTTATAATGCCATTATGGTATGGTTGTACTGCCAAAATGAATGCTACTTGTGTAATTTATCTACTGGCTGGGCTCACAGCAAGATTTCAAAGGGCTGGAGCACATTTTAGATTTTGGCACCATACTGCCAGTACACATGTTGTACTGTGCCATTAGAAACTCCTTCAAAGTTACTATTATTATTTTTTTACCCCCTAAGGCAATGGTGGCGAACCTATGTTACAGGTGCCAGAGGCAGCATTAAGAGCACTCTCAGTAGGCACCCATATCCTGGAAAAAGTCTATTGTGTACCAATATGCCTCAGACTTTTCCTGCCATTCATCAGAGCAGGGCGCACCATGAACAGCACAGGCAGCGCACTGAATGTAGGCAGGTTATTATAGCTAAATGATAAAGTACATGGAAGATATACTATATTGGTATACAGATTAAATTGCTGTGTTGGCACTTTTACATTAATAAGTGGGTTTTGGGTTGCAGTTTTGGCACTTGGTCTTTAAAAGGTTCACCATCACTGTCCCTTGGGTATTTTAAGATTTTGGCTTTTTTTTTTTTTTTTTTAGAAATGAAAAATATGCATGTTTGTATATTATACACACACAAAAAAAAACCTACCCTGTTACATACAAAATTGAGAGGTATTCCTGCCTCAGCCAGGCAATCTATTCTGTTAAGACACCATAATGGCGTGGAAGTCGGTTAGGAAGATATATGGGCTCCTATTCTATACATCGCCCATGATGCCATTATGGACGCTGCCTTCTTTCCCGCAAGGTAGAGAAAACATGTTGTTTCGGGAGTGAAGGGATTAAAGGGATTACTAAACTTGGGACTTGCTGGGAACCTGTGGCCAGGAATTGCTGACATGGGAACAGCTGAAAGAAAAATATGGCTTGGCTAATACATACTATCTCCCTTTCCAACAAATCAAGAGTTACTGTAAAGCTCAGTCAGGTTCATTGGGTGACTCAGAAAAACTTACGTGGTTCACGGCTATACTGGACAGAGTATTTATGTCCCTCTCAGAGCTGTACCGAAAACTACATAACATACAAACGATAGGCTTGGTGAAAGGAGCTTTCAAATCATGGGAAAGGGAATTAAATGATCGAAACATAGCCAAAAAATTGTGGGAAGGTCTTGACCTAGTAAGGCGAGCGGTATACAAACCGGATTCCAAAAAAGTTGGCACACTAAACAAATTGTGAATAAAAACTGAATGCAATGATGTGGAGATGGCAAATGTCAATATTTTATTTGTAATAGAACGTAGATGACAGATCAAACGTTTAATCCGAGTAAATGTATCATTTTAAAGGAAAAATAAGTTGATTCAAATTTTCACGGTGTCAACAAATCCCCAAAAAGTTGGGACAAGTAGCAATAAGAGGCTGGAAAAAGTAAATTTAAGCATAACGAAGAGATGGAAGACCAATTAACACTAATTAGGTCAATTAGCAACATGATTGGGTATAATAAGAGCTTCTCAGAGTGGCAGTGTCTCTCAGAAGCCAAGATGGGTAGAGGATCACCAATTCCCACAATGTTGCGCAGAAAGATAGTGGAGCAATATCAGAAAGGTGTTACCCAGCGAAAAATTGCAAAGACTTTGCATCTCTCATCATCAACTGTGCATAACATCATCCGAAGATTCAAAGAATCTGGAACAATCTCTGTGCGTAAGGGTTAAGGCCGTAAAACCATACTAGATGCCCGTGATCTCCGGGCCCTTAAATGACACTGCACCACAAACAGGAATGCGACTGTAAAGGAAATCACAGAATGGGCTCAGGAATACTTCCAGAAACCATTGTCAGTGAACACAATCCACCGTGCCATCCGCCGTTGCCAGCTGAAACTCTACAGTGCAAAGAAGAAGCCATTTCTAAGCAAGATCCACAAGCTCAGGCGTTTTCACTGGGCCAGGGATCATTTAAAATGGAGTGTGGCAAAATGGAAGACTGTTCTGTGGTCAGACGAGTCACGATTCAAAGTTCTTTTTGGAAATCTGGGACGCCATGTCATCCGGACCAAAGAGGACAAGGACAACCCAAGTTGTTATCAACGCTCAGTTCAGAAGCCTGCATCTCTGATGGTATGGGGTTGCATGAGTGCGTGTGGCATGGGCAGCTTTCATGTCTGGAAAGGCACCATCAATGCAGAAAAATATATTCAGGTTCTAGAACAACATATGCTCCCATCCAGACGTCATCTCTTTCAGGGAAGACCCTGCATTTTTCAACAAGATAATGCCAGACCACATTCTGCATCAACCACAACATCATGGCTGCGTAGGAGAAGGATCCGGGTACTGAAATGGCCAGTCTGCAGTCCAGATCTTTCACCTATAGAGAACATTTGGCTCATCATAAAGAGGAAGGTGCAACAAAGAAGGCCCAAGACGATTGAACAGTTAGAGGCCTGTATTAGACAAGAATGGGAGAGCATTCCTATTTTTAAACTTGAGAAACTGGTCTCCTCGGTCCCCAGACGTCTGAGTGTTGTAAGAAGGGGAGATGCCACACAGTGGTGAAAAT
Organism: Bufo gargarizans; assembly: GCF_014858855.1. Taxonomy (NCBI): domain Eukaryota; kingdom Metazoa; phylum Chordata; class Amphibia; order Anura; family Bufonidae; genus Bufo; species Bufo gargarizans. Next base: position 159,617,871 of record NC_058082.1, on the reverse strand, counting down.
GGTCTTGTCCCAACTTTTTGGGGATTTGTTGACACCATGAAATTCTGATTCAACATATTTTTCCCTTAAAATGGTACATTTTCTCAGTTTAAACTTTTGTTCCGTGATTTATGTTCTATTCTGAATAAAATATTAGAAGTTGGCACCTCCGCATCATTGCATTCAGTTTTTATTCACGATTTGTATAGTGTCCCAACTTTTTTGGAATCCGGTTTGTACAATGAGCAATGGAGAGAGAAACAGCTGAGGATTATCCATAGGGCAACGTACGCCTTTAATTTGTCATATCGTGATGGCCCGGCCCATTACCTGCAGCATTGCCCTAAATGCGACCTCTCAGGGGCTGGTCTTTTACATGCTCTGTGGGAATGCCCGAGGGTAAAACCGCTATGGCAACGGTGGAAGCGGTGAAAGATATTTGGGGAGAGACAGGGAGACTAACACAGCAACAATGTATTTTTCATTACATACCTAAGAATTAGGAAGAAGAAATAGGGACAGTAGTGGCGACAGGGGGGAAACATATCTTACTGATGTCAGTGAAAAAATCCCTTTTACGACACTGGTTGCAAACAGAAATACCGTCATGGGAAGAGGTGGTTGGTACTATGAAGAATGTGTTATATCTAGAAAGACTGGAGATAGAGTAGGATAAGGAAAGATTGATTAGGAAATACATCAAGAAGTGGAGGGAATTCATTGTGAAGCAATTGTCCACTTGGGAAATCAAGGAACTTATGGCCCCTTTCAAGTTGACTAAATGGTACTTAGAAGCACAATTGACAAATAGATTGGGGAAGTTGGCAGTATAAAGTAATACAGGATTGGTTTAAGCTGAAGACAGGATGTATTATATGACAGAATGGAGAAGAGGTTACCGTAGACTCAGACTAGTGTTCACGATGTTGGGCAAAGTTGGGGGGAGGGGTCTAGAGGGGGACGGGGAGCAATAAATAGAAAAATTGAGAAACATAAAGGATACCCTGTTATATTGTTATAAGCCGATATTTACTGGAAAAACGCTAACTTTGTATGTCGTTATATGCTTATAATGTATCGACTATATGAAAGATTCTCAATTCAATTTAAAAAAAACTACCCTACTAAGGCTACTTTTACACTAGCATTAATATTTTCTGGTATTGAGATCCGTCATAGGGTCTCAATACCGGAAAAAATAATGTTTCGGTTTTGTCCCTATTCATTGTCAATGGGGACAAAACGTAACTGAACAGAACGGAATGCTCCAAAATGCATTCCATTCCATTCTCATCCCAAAGAGCAAACCGCAGCATGCTGCGGTTTGTTTTCCGTCCTAGGATGACCCACAATGCAAATCAATGGGGCACGGATCAATGGAGTTCATGACGCATCCATCTTGGGTATGTTAAAGATAATACAACTGTATCCGTTCATAACGGAAGCAGACGGTTGTATTATCAGTAACAGAAGCGTTTTTGCAGAACCCTGCCGGATCCAGTAAAAACGCTAGTGTGAAAGTAGCCTAAATATAGCTGAAATTAATACCAATATTTCAAAAAGTTTATATGAAGGAGAAATTGTGTTACAGACAAAGTCCGGTGTACTAAAACTAATAACTTTTCTTTTATTTTTGTTATGAAAAGGGGGGGAAATATGTGTGTGTACTTAGTCTGTCATACTATTACTTAAACTAATAATTGTAGGTGTAACTTTTTTATAGTTTTATTTTTTTATGTTTTATTTAGTTTTATTAATTTTTTTATTATGGTGGAAAAAAAGTCAATTAACCCCTTCTTGCACAGTCAGGGCAGTAAGGGGTTAATTCAAAGACAACAGGATCACATTTCACTTTACATACAGCAGGGGTCTCTCTGACATAGCTGAATGTGCCCCTGCCGGCTTTATATACTTTTACTTCACACTTGTCATAATGATCAGATGCCTGGAGACCACTTTTGTTAGTCTTCAGCATCTTTACTGTGACCACAGCTGTCTAATGATAGTGTGGTCACAATCGTCTGCAGTGCCAATGGGCGCTGACAGATCTTAATGTAACCCGGCGGGTTACAGTTAGCTGCCTACCGCCCCGACATATAAAGTTGTGCAGTGTTAGGCAAGTGGTTAATCTACACACACACATCCAAAAAGAGGCCAATGGGACTCAAAAATGTATAAAAGTATCTTAGACTTTATTGGTATCTATAAATAAATAATCAAAAGAAAAGAGAGTAGCACGATGGAAATGATACATGCACCGTGCTATTCTCTTTTCTTTTGATTGTTTATTTATTTATATATACTAATAAAGTCTCAGATACTTTATACATTTTTGAGTTCCATTGGCCTCTTTTTGGATGTGTGTGTGGTAATGTTCCATGGGCTTTTTGATATTGATTAATGGGATGGGGAGGTTATTTAAGTGGTAAATCTACGCACGGAAACCATAATCTATAGCTGAAATCTACACTTGCACTCTTGCTGGTGTAGATTCCACTTTAGCACAAAGACTTAGGGCTTATGCACACGAACATATTTTCTTTCCATGTCCGTTCCTTTTTTTTTTCACTTCAATGGGACCGCAAAAAAAACAGAAGTTACTCCGTGTGCATTCCGATTCCGCGTATCGCCGTATCACACTTCCGGTTTCCTGTTCTGACTGGAGTTTGATATGCTCACACACTGACCACAGTTTCTGCTGCACAGGTGAATGCAATTACATCTTATTTAACATCCTATATTATGTGACGCCCCAACACACAGTCCTTTACCCCTGAGGAAGTCGGATTGTATCGGCGATACGCGTTGGGCGCTTGTTATTTTTCCAGGTCCACTGCACCAGCTGGCTATGTAGGTTTGGCTCTTGATATTTGACCCTATGTCGGTCTGTCTGTATCCTCAATTCTAGTGGTCTCATCTCACCTTACATTTGCTATATACGATTCATTGTATTGCTTTATATGCTGGTTGATAACGCATACATTCATATGTGATAATTCAGTGGACCTATGTGTGTCGGTTACATATATTTTATTGCATACCGCACTTTGTTCTATATTGTATACAATTTTTTAATGCGTGTGTGTTGTTGTGTCTAATAAACTTTATATATATTTTATATCCCTTTATGGTCGGATGTGCCTTTATGGGGTGGCCCTTTTGACTCACTCTTGGGTCAGATCATTTTGTTATATGTAGTTATACCACCCTTTGCACTCCTTTAAGTATTTGGTGTGCCCCCTGTCTCTAAGTTATGTCTAGTGTTGTGTTCCATGTCTGGTCTGTTTGGTGTGTTGTCCAGCATGGTTTCTAGACAGTCCCCTGTCTGTCTGTGCCTTTGGTGAGAGGGCCCCTGGGTTCCCCGGAGGGGGAACCACAAGTCAGTGAGTGGCTCTGCCTGGGGCCGCCATGCATTTGGTCCACATGGGGATCCAGGCAGTTTTGGTGCTGGTGTTCCACCCTGTTTCTGCGGCAGGTTAGTGGTTGTTGTTCCGGTGTGTTGTCGTATCACTGGGTTCTTACCTGCCGACCCAGTTGCTGCTCACTGTCTTCCCTAACCTTTGCTGCTTGGCCTGTGAGACTCCTGTTCATCCACGTTCTGGAGGAACAGGTCGTCTCTAGCTCCTAACCTTTATTCAGGGATCATCAGGGTGACTCGGGGTCCGAGGTTCCTGTGTATGAGCCCACCTATCATCTGGGTCTGCTCATACAGTTACGAGTCATGGCCAGGATTAGGGCAGCTTAGGAGGTAACCTGCTCCCTTTTCCTAATGTCCAGACCTAGCTGCTTCCCCGTTTTCCCACGTTATACAGTGGGGAGTTTTCCCCCACTCCCCATCGTGACAATAGTACTGTTCTATGAAGTGCCAGCTGTTCCGTTCCACAAAATACGGAATGCACACGGATCTCATCCATATTTTTTGCAGATTCGTTTTTTGCGGACCACAAAATTCATATGGTCGTGTGCATGAGCCCTTACACAGATGCATTGCAGTTATTAGGAAGAGTAAAAATCTTAATTGTAGCATGTTTTATTCCAGCAGAGGATAGGTTAAGACTGGTGTGTAATACAACGGTCTTAGTAAATATTTTTTATAGCACATATATGGGTAATTTGGTGGTCATTTCTTTTTCAGCAGTGGTGTAGTGCACAGACAATCAAGATCCTCCAGAGAGAGAGAGAGGCACACACACCTTTTGGGTGGTCCTGAGTGTCCCTCAGTTGTCTAAAGGTTGCCCTTTAAGGTCTACTTGTTGGTCTAATTGATAGAATCTTCTCTTTTTTTGCTTTGCAGCTCTTGCACAGTCTTCCAGATGAACTACGAGCTGATATTGCCATGCATCTCAACAAGGAACTTCTCCAAATGCCACTGTTTTCCCTTGCAAGCAGAGGTTGCCTACGCTCCCTATCACTTAACATTAGGCCTTCTTTCTGCACTCCTGGCGAGTATCTCATCCGGCAGGGGGATGCGCTGGAAGCCCTGTACTGTGTGTGTTCAGGATCCATGGAAGTCCTGAAGGATGGAATTGTGTTGGCAATATTGGGTGGGTATTGACAGTGTCCTAAAAATGTATTACATTTATGCAGCCCTTTAACTTGTTTTATTTTTTTATTTTACATCAGAATATATCTACTTGTTTGTATGTGAATTTTTTTATCTATCATTTCTAAGTGCTCAACACTTAAAAACTGTTTTCATTAGCACTTTTTAGCCAAACAACAATAAAGTATGAATCAAGTATTCCCTTTTTCTAGTAAAAATGAATACGTTTTCTGAGCATTAGCTATAGCTAGATGTGACCATGTGAACCAAGACTGCACTACCTACATGGTGACTTCTGTCATGTGAATGCAGTTTGTGACCCTAACACAAAAATGGAAAATCACACATTCCCATTAGGGATGGCTTTTATATACAGATGTAACCGTTTCTAAACTTGAGTGTGATATAAGGTCACTGTGATATTACGCCTCGAAAGCCATTGAAAAAGTAAATTCAAAGTTTCCTGCCACTATTTACTTAACGCTGTAAGAATCAGGACGATGATTTCTACATCCGTATGTTCATTTTTTATTTATATATTTGAAACATTACATATAAAAATCATTCATACACAGATGCTCTCAATGGATCCAGAAGACTTTTTACATTTTCTAATGCAGTTTGCTTCTACACTGATGGATGGATACTGGTCGTGCATGTCTTTCTTATTTGTGGTTTGCACCAACACACTACGGGAGGATTTCTGCTGGAGTCGCGGAAAATGCCTCTGCTATGAATAACGTTACATATTAGCTCAGTGACCACATCTTCTAGCGTATGTGGTACTGTAATGATAATATGTATTGACTGTATCTTTAACTGTAGGCAAAGGTGACCTGATTGGTTGTGAGGTCTCTTCTGAGGACACAGTAATTAAAGCAAATGCGGATGTCAAAGGCTTGACATATTGTGACCTGCAGGGGATCAGTCTGAGGGGACTTCGTGACACGCTATCACTCTATCCAGAATATGCTTATAAATTCACAAGTCAGATCACACAACAGCTCAGTTACAACTTGGGAAGCAGCAGATGTGAGCCTGAGGTAAGTAACACCAGGCAGCATACCAAAAAAAATGATAGCAGCATCTAAAGTGGACTTGATGTTATGACACATGGAGGACAGTTCAACTGATTGTAAATCAGAAAGTCTTAAAATGTTTCTAAAATCAGTGTAGAGCTTGGGGGCCACCAAGAAAAATTATTAATGGACTTGTCCAAATTATAATAAAACCTCCCTGAAGCTCATAAATTTGGTAATATAATAAATGGACATACAGTGCTGCCCATAATTATTCATACCCCTGGCAAATTTTTACTTAAAGTTACTTTTATTCAACCAGCAAGTAATTTTTTGACGGGAAATGACATAGGTGTCTCCCAAAAGATAATAAGACGATGTACAAGAGACATTATTGTGGAAAAAAAACAGCTTTTATTTACATTTGAGCAAAAAGTGTCAAGTCCAAAATTATTCATACCCTTCTCAATAATCAATAGAAAAGCCTTTATTGGCTATTACAGCAATCAAACGCTTCCTATAATTGCAGACCAGCTTTTTGCATGTCTCCACAGGTATTTTTGCCCATTTATCTTTAGCAATGAGCTCCAAATCTTTCAGGTTGGAGGGTCTTCTTGCCATCACCCTGATCTTTAGCTCCCTCCACAGATTCTCAATTGGATTCAAGTCTGGACTCTGGCTGGGCCACTCCAAAACGTTAATGTTGTTGTCTGCTAACCATTTCTTCACCACTTTTGCTGTGTGTTTTCAGTCATTGTCATGCTGAAATGTCCACTGGTGCCCAAGGCCAAGTTTCTCTGCAGACTGCCTGATGTTGTCATTGAGAATCCTCATGTATTGCTCTTTTTTCATGGTGCCGTTTACTGTGATTAGGTTCCCTGGTCCATTGGCTGAAAAACACCCCCAAAGCATTAGGTTCCCCCCACCATGTTTGACAGTGGGGATGGTGTTCTTTGGGTTGAAGGCTTCTCCTTTTTTACGCCAAATGAAGGAAACATCATTGTGACCAAACAATTCAATTTTTGTTTCATCTGACCATAACACAGAAGGCCAGAAGTCTTCTTCTTTGTCCAGATGAGCTTTTGCAAAGGCCAAGCGAGCTTTTGTGTGCCTTATCTGGAGAAGTGGAACACAGCAGTGTGCAGTGTCCGTTGGATTGTCTGCCTTGAGACATTGACACCAGCAGAGCCCAGATTCATCAGGATGGCCTTGGTGGTGATCCTTGGATTCTTTTTCACCTCTCTAACTATCCTCCTGGCCAGCACATGTGTCACTTTTGGCTTCCGAGCACGTCCCCTGAGATTTTCCACAGTGCGGAACATCTTGTATTTTTTGCTCAAATGTAAATAAAAGCTGAGAAATGTTTTTTTCCACAATAATGCCTCTTGAACATCGTCTTATTATCTTTTGGGAGACACCTGTCATTTCCCGTCAAAAAATTACTTGCTGATTAAATAAAAGTAACTTTAAGTCGAAATTTGCCAGGGATATTAATAATTATGGGCAGCACTGTATACTCACCACTTAATGCCCCGCTATTTCCAGCTCTAAAGCTCCAGTCCTCACCCAGTTTCTGTTTACAGGCTTCAGTGGTAAGGTAGCCAGTCACTGCTGGGGTCAGTAGTTAGATGCAGCAGTCATGTGCCGCAGTCTGTAAAAACAAACTAGAGGTGAGGCAAGGAGTGGTAGCGCTGGATACGGCAGAGGATTAAATGGTGAGTATATTATATTATTTTGCATATTTATGTGCTTTGGGGGAAGTTTAAACTCTGTAATGACCAGGCTGACATTTTTTCATGATTTAGCTCATGCATGTGGTGGTTAGCAGTCCTAACATTTTTTATTTGTTGGACTGCCAAAATAATTTTTGCAGTGTTTTTTTATGTGATGCTGAGGTTATTTTATTATGTATTTTAGATATTTTTCTTTTTAGTTTTATTTTGGGGAAAAATGGCAAACAATGAATTTTTTTTTCAAACTGTAGCTCTTTATTTTTTTAAATATGCAAACTGACACTAAAATTAATTATTAAAATGGGTTCCTTATTTTGTGTTGGTGATTTTGATATATGTTATGTGTAGTTTTGCATGAACACAGCGACCGTTTTGATTGCCGTTTTTTTCTTTTATTTGTATTTTAATACATTTTTTATGTATTTATTTATTTTGTTTGTTTTATAATTGCCATATAATATGTCCACCAAGAGGTCATTAAAAAACCTCTGGGGCACACTGACACTTTTTTTTATTTTGCACTTTTCCACTGTAACTGGGGCATCCAAATCCAAGTTACAAAGGAAAACAGCACGCTGTGAGGGGAGAACATTGTACACAGGGAGAGCTAATTAGGGCCTGCTAAGACCCTGAAGCTCTGCTCCGCACCTGAGACACCCGGTGATCACATGATCACTAGGTCCAATAGAGGAAGGGGCATATCTCTGCTCACTACATACTGCTCATTCAGCGCTATGCACCAAGAAAAGGAGAAGGCAGAAGTGGTAACAAACCACTTTTGTCTTCTACTTGGGGGTCCCCAGCCAGGGACCTCACTTTCTCCTGTTAGATAGCAGGAGCTTTCATCCTGCGCCATACATGTACGGCGCTTTGGATTGAAGCCCAGCACCAAGCTTAATAAATACATATACACTCCTTGATTTGGATAAACAAAGACCAGGGCAACATTGGCATCAGGAGAAAGGCAGAGGCATGCAGAGGGCAAGACAGACAGAGTTTATGCAATATGGTAAAACACACAGTAGGTCATGACAGGCAACTCAGGATCTATATGATTATCAGGCAGAGGTCAGGACATGGGAGGTCAGAATACACAGAAGTTGAATACCTTCACAAGAAATAGACAAGCTAAGAACCTTATTGCTCAAGCACTCTCCCATAGAGGAAAGTTCCATATATACCCCAGGAAACTGCTGTAATAGGCTAAGGACAGATTAGCTTTGTTGGGTGAGCTGATGGGTTCTCCTTTAAAATGCATGTACTGTATCATGCTCTTTGTTTAGTACTAACCTCCTGTGTGTAGCGTAACATTTCTATGGTGATCTCTATGCTCTAGAGTCAAATCCATGTGCAGCAGTCTTCTATGAAAGATGGTTTACCAGAAGATGTGTCATCAACTGCACATACTTCTCTGCTCACCCCCAAGTCATCTCCCAGGCTTCGACTCTCCCCATCTCGGTTTTCGAATTACAGTGAAAATCGGTCTCAGGAAGTGACACCCATTCACACACCTCGGAAGAGTTGTGCTGCTGAACTACAAATACCACTTATGCCTTGTACTAGGCCACCAGATCTAAGCCCAAGGTAAGTAGCTCAATTCTCCATTTACAACTTTCATCTTTGAAGGCTAAAATCAAGACAAGCAGGTCAAACTGGGTTAAAACAAGTTCACTTCAGTAAGATTGTTTGGGATCCTTTCTTGTTAAGGCCCTTTTCACACAAGCGTGACGGATTCGGTCCGGATGCGTTCTGTAAAAAATGCATGATTTTGCTTGCGTGCACAGTCAGTTTTGTCTGTGATTGCGTTCAGTTGTTCAGTTTTTTTTGCGCGGGTGCAATGCGATTTAATGAATTTTTCACGCGTGTGATAAAAAACTGAAGGTTTACAAACAACATCTCTTAGCAACCATCAGTGAAAAACGCATCGCATCCGCACTTGCTTGCGATTTTCACGCAGCCCCATTCACTTCTATGTGGCCAGGGTTGGAAAAACGCAGAATATAGAACATGCTGCGATTTTCACGCAACGCACAAGTGATGCGTGAAAAACAACGCTCATTTACACAAACCCATTAAAATGAATGGGTCCGGATTCAGTGCGGGTGCAATGCATTCGCATCACACATTGCACCCGCGCGGAATACTCACTCGTGTGAAAGGGGTCTAAGGGTATGTTCACACAGCGGAGTTTGCGGACAAAATTGTTGCATAGACTCTGCACCAAAATTTTGGAGACCGCCTTGCTTGTGGTGTCCGCCTCCCATTGTTTTCTATGGGAGTCCATGCCAAAGTTGGCTGAAGATTTATTTTTTACGTGCAGTGTTCCAGACTGCGCCAATAATGGACATATCCATTCCTAGCGCAGTTACTATGTGGACACCAGGGATACTGCGGTGGAAGTCTGCTTGCAGTTTAGCTCTATTTAATGGGTCAGCAGCCATGAAATTGGAAAACCAACACAAAAACTATCTTTGTGGCTTAGCAGCTTAATGTAGCACCACCAACAGAACCACTGACAACAGCGTGACAAAGTCTAAGAATAATTTTACATCCCTATCGTTTACCTTTATTTTTTATTAAATTTATCATATTCTTACATATGTAAAGAAAATCTTTTCATTATATATATATATATATATATATATATATATATATATATATACAGACGTGGACAAAATTGTTGGTACCCTTTGGTCAATGAAAGAAAAAGTCACAATGGTCACAGAAATAACTTTAATCTGACAAAAGTAATAATAAATTAAAATTCTATAAATGTTAACCAATGAAAGTCAGACATTGTTTTTCAACCATGCTTCAACAGAATTATGTAAAAAAATAAACTCATGAAACAGGCATGGACAAAAATGATGGTACCCCTAACTTAATATTTTGTTGCGCAACCTTTTGAGGCAATCACTGCAATCAAACGCTTCCTGTAACTGTCAATGAGACATCTGCACCTCTCAGCAGGTATTTTGGCCCACTCCTCATGAGCAAACTGCTCCAGTTGTGTCCGGTTTGAAGGGTGCCTTTTCCAGACTGCATGTTTCAGCTCCTTCCAAAGATGCTCAATAGGATTGAGGTCAGGGCTCATAGAAGGCCACTTTAGAATAGTCCAATTTTTTCCTCTTAGCCATTCTTGGGTGTTTTTAGCGGTGTGTTTTGGGTCATTGTCCTGTTGCAAGACCCATGACCTGCGACTGAGACCAAGCTTTCTGACACTGGCTAGTACATTTCTCTCTAGAATTCCTTGATAGTCTTGAGATTTCATTGTACCCTGCACAGATTCAAGACACCCTGTGCCAGACGCAGCAAAGCAGCCCCAGAACATAACAGAGCCTCCTCCATGTTTCACAGTAGGGACAGTGTTCTTTTCTTGATATGCTTCATTTTTTCGTCTGTGAACATACAGCTGATGTGCCTTGGCAAAAACTTCGATTTTTGTCTCATCTGTCCACAGGACATTCTCCCAGAAGCTTTGTGGCTTGTCAACATGTAGTTTGGCATATTCCAGTCTTGCTTTTTTATGATTCGTTTTCAACAATGGTGTCCTCCTTGGTCGTCTCCCATGTAGTCCACTTTGGCTCAAACAACGACGGATGGTGCGATCTGACACTGATGTTCCTTGAGCATGAAGTTCACCTTGAATCTCTTTAGAAGTCTTTCTAGGCTCTTTTGTTACCATTCGGATTATCCGTCTCTTAGATTTGTCATCAATTTTCCTCCTGCGGCCACGTCCAGGGAGGTTGGCTACAGTCCCATGGATCTTAAACTTATGAATAATATGTGCAACTGTACTCACAGGAACATCTAGTTGCTTGGAGATGGTCTTATAGCCTTTACCTTTAACATGCTTGTCTATAATTTTCTTTCTGATCTCTTGAGACAGCTCTTTCCTTTGCTTCCTCTGGTCCATGTCGAGTGTGGTACACACCATATCACCAAACAACACAGTGATTACCTGGAGCCATATATATAGGCCCAATGGCTGATTACAAGGTTGTAGACACCTGTGATGCTAATTAGTGGACACACCTTGAATTAACATGTCCCTTTGGTCACATTATGTTCTGTGTTTTCTAGGGGTACCATCATTTTTGTCCATGCCTGTTTCATGAGTTTATTTTTTTACATAATTCTGTTGAAGCATGGTTGAAAAACAATGTCTGACTTTCATTGGTTAACATTTATAGAATTTTAATTTATTATTACTTTTGTCAGATTAAAGTTATTTCTGTGACCATTGTGACTTTTTCTTTCATTGACCAAAGGGTACCAACAATTTTGTCCACGTCTGTATATACAGTACAGACCAAAAGTTTGGACACACCTTCTCATTCAAAGAGTTTTCTTTATTTTCATGACTATGAAAATTGTAGATTCACACTGAAGGCATCAAAACTATGAATTAACACATGTGGAATTATATACATAACAAAAAAGTGTGAAACAACTGAAAATATGTCATATTCTAGGTTCTTCAAAGTAGCCACCTTTTGCTTTGATTACTGCTTTGCACACTCTTGGCATTCTCTTGATGAGCTTCAAGAGGTAGTCATCTGAAATGGTGTCACGGCTGAGGATGGGGGAAATCCTCAGCCGTGCGATGATGGAGGATGTCCGGTCGCTACTTGGCCAGGAACACAGAATTAGGGAGCAGGTCACCTCCTATTGCGTCCCTAACGCTGACCCTGTCTCCTGTCAGTATGAGCCGACCTTGATGGTAGGAGGGCTCATACGCTGGAACCTTATAGTCCCTACAAGCCCTCAAGTCGGCCCTGAACTAGAGAACAGAGTAAGACAACCCACTCCTCCAAGACACGGAGGAGCAGGAGTCTCACAGGCTAAGCAGCATGAAGAAGGGAACATCAACAGGCCTATGGATATGGCAGGTGCTGCACTAGTTCCAGCCACCTGCCACAGCCTTGCTGACTGGGTCCGTGTGCAGGCAAGCTGGAGTCCACAAACAATACAAATAGAACTCAGCACACGCACATCCACACACAGGAACCCAGATCCATAGCTGCACAGAATAGTAAAGGCAAACATAAACTGAACATCACGCAAACTTAAACCTATGACCGGAAGGGTGGCCCTTACAAGAAGGAGGAAATCACAGGAGGCTGCTACAGCAAAGCATGACTGAAGCAACCTACTGAGCCATGGTAAAGTGAGAGGCTTTAAAGGCCTAAGAGGCCACACCCAAGGGTCAGACACACCCAGTGCCTCACACACACACTGGGAAGGGAGTTAACCCTTCCAGCACCAGAGAAGGGAAACACCACTTAAAGGAAAAGTGTCCAACAGTACCAACACACTGTGGTTGTTGCCGCTGGCAACGACATGGGTGGCAACCATGTCCTGGGAGATAGCCCGGAGGCCGGGACACTGCCACCACATGTACAGACAGCCAAACGTTGCCACGGGCAACCACAGTGCAGGAAAAGTGTCAGTGCACACAACACACTACACAGAGTGCACACAGACAAACAACACAGTGAACACAATACACACACACCTAACATAGAGGTTGCTAGGTGCAACCGCATGCACAGCAGGAAAGCTGCCACATACATAGCGTTGTCAGCGGCAACCACAGGTGAGGCAAATACCACTGCCCTCGCCTGTGATTGACAACAAAACCAAACCGCTGACAATCGCATGCGGTTGGAGAGTCACGGTCATAGCCATGGCCGTGACAAATGGTCTTCCAACAGTCTTGAAGGAGTTCCCAGAGATGCTTAGCACTTGTTGGCCTTTTTGCCTTCACTCTGCGGTCCAGCTCACCCCAAACCATCTCGATTGGGTTCAGATCCGGTGACTGTGGAGGCCAGGTCATCTGGCGCAGCACCCCATCACTCTCCTTCATGGTCAAATAGCCCTTACACAGCCTGGAGGTGTGTTTGGGGTCATTGTCCTGTTGAAAAATAAATGATGGTCCAACTAAACGCAAACCGGATTGAATAGCATGCCGCTGCAAGATGCTGTGGTAGCCATGCTGGTTCAGTATGCCTTCAATTTTGAATAAATCGCCAACAGTGTCACCAGCAAAGCACCCCCACACCATCACACCTCTTCCTCCATGCTTCACGGTGAGAACCAGGCATGTAGAGTGCATCTGTTCACCTTTTCTGCGTCGCACAAAGACACGGTGGTTAGAACCAAAGATCTCAAATTTGGACTCAGACCAAAGCACAGATTTCCACTGGTCTAATGTCCATTCCTTGTGTTCTTTAGCCCAAACAAGTCTCTTCTGCTTGTTGCCTGTCCTTAGCAGTGGTTTCCTAGAAGATATTCTACCATGAGGCCTGATTCACACAGTCTCCTCTTAACAGTTGTTCTAGAGATGTGTCTGCTGCTAGAACTCTGTGTGGCATTGACCTGGTCTCTAATCTGAGCTGTTGTTAACCTGCGATTTCTGAGGCTGGTGACTCGGATGAACTTATCCTCTGCAGCAGAGGTGACTCTTAGACTTCCTTTCCTGGGGCGGTCTGCATGTGAGCCAGTTTCTTTGTAGCGCTTGATGGTTTTTGTGACTGCACTTGGGGACACTTTCAAAGTTTTCCCAATTTTTCGGACTGACTGACCTTCATTTCTTAAAGTAATGATGGCCACTCGTTTTTCTTTACTTAGCTGCTTTTTTCTTGTCATAATACAAATTCTAACAGTCTATTCAGTAGGACTATCAGCTGTGTATCCACCTGACTTCTCCACAACGCAACTGATAGTCCCAACCCCATTTATAAGGCAAGAAATCCCACTTATTAAACCTAACAGGGCACACCTGTGAAGTGAAAACCATTTCAGGTGACTAGCTCTTGAAGCTCAACAAGAGAATGCCAAGAGTGTGCAAAGCAGTAATCAAAGCAAAAGGTGGCTACTTTGAAGAACCTAGAATATGACATATTTTCAGTTGCTTCACACTTTTTTGTTATGTATATAATTCCACATGTGTTAATTCATAGTTTTGATGCCTTCAGTGTGAATCTACAATGTTCATAGTCATGAAAATAAAGAAAACTCTTTGAATGAGAAGGTGTGTCCAAACTTTTGGTCTGTACTGTATATATATATACACCAATATACTGTGCATGTGTGTATATATATATGTGTATATATATATATATATATATATATATATATATATATTCCTTTATATTACATTACAGTATTTGCAGAGAATATGATACATTTTCCCAAAAACTAATTGTCAAGCATCCCTTTTGCGACTGTCTTTATTATTCTTTTATTTTCTTATATCTGAATAGATCAAACATAATAGCTTTTTCCTCAAAGGAGAATAAAATGTTAATAAGCTTTTCAAATTGTTTCATATCTTTAATTTGATTTGTATTTCCTCTAACGTGCAACAAAATCATTCTCGTTAGACTTCAGATATGTGTATGAGGGCGGTATAGTATATATCCAATAATCTATTATTGCCTTTTTTGCTGCAAGCAATACAGAATGTATAAATTGCCCATAAAACCGTGTTTCTTTTCATCATGATTAATAAAATCAGAGTGTAATACACAAAGCTAATTTCTTAACATCTTTCCACATCAGGCATAACCACAAAACATGTAATATATCAGTCCTCCCTTGCTACACTTGGGACAATTCAATACATACCCTGATCACCCAGGATATATTTGTGTAAAGGTTTATTGAAAGCATATATGGTATACTCCACATATAAATCTCTCTCCATCTCGGATTGTACCAGCTTTATGTTCCAATTAGCCCTCAAAAACCATGTCTTGGATAACTTCCATCTCTCTCTCTATTCATTGGGTCCCTCGTTTATTTAAATAGCTCCATTATTTTTGAAAACGGCCGATAATACCTTTAATGTTTATAACTAAAGTCATCTGTCATTCAAGAAAAGTTTTAACTTTCCCTCATAATTTATAGCAATCCCCAATTGATTTTACACCTTCCACTTCCATCTTAGTCCATAATTCTTTTTTAAGCATCAGCCCTATTCTTAGATGGATTCTTGGAGACAATCCTATATCATACTATATATGAAGTACCCCAGAGTAGGGGGTACTTGCAAAGCGCTTTGTTAATTTATATTATGTTATGCTTTGTATCCCCGGTGTGGTAATGTATGGAAGTGTTGGAGTTAACCAACCCTGGCAAGGCCCCTAGGGAAGCTGAGGTGTAGACTGTTAGCTCCACCCCAAGCTCAGTCTAGAGCAGTGATGGCTAACCTTGGCACTCCAGCTGTGGTGAAACTGCGACTCCCAGCATGCTCCATTTATTTCTATAGAGTTCTGAGAGCAGCCAAGCAAGCGGGGCATCTTGGGAGTTGTAGTTTTACCACAGCTGGAGTGCCAAGGTTAGCCATCACTGGTCTAGAGAGTCTCGTGCTAGCATGTTAAAAAGGAAGGAGATAGGAGGCAAAGTCCAAAATGGAGTCAGTGAGGTAACCTGCTATCAAAATCTATAGAGGGGTGCACCTAGCCTTTCTGCTGCCTGAGGCGAAAACTAAAACGGCATAGTCGTCGTCGCCCCCCCCCCCCCCCCCCCCCCATGCCAATTTCTTAACCTAGCCCCTTTTCCATAATGAAAGTGCTTATAGCCCATGGCCCTTCCACTGGCTCCCTCTGGCCCCTACCTGGTGCTGCCTGAGGCAATCGCCTCACCTGGCCTCATTGGTAGTGCAGCCCTGAGCTATAGACATTACTGCTGTGAGTGGAACACTGCTAAGACATCATCCACACTTAGACACAACCTGGTCAGTCGTTTCCCTGAATCTGTATGCCGCAGTAGAGTATTACAGCTGTCTGATCAAAAGTTTTATTGCTAGCCCCAGATTCTGTAGAGGAAGTGTGAAGGCCTATACCCATACAAAACCATCTGGGGGAAGATTTGCATTGTATGTTGTTGGAACCATGTTCTGAGAGTGTTGAATGTACTGTACTACAACCCTCATTTTGCACTACAGTAAAGAGAGACGTTTAATTCTTCTACCTCAGGCCTGGTTACTGACTCTTACACTATACACCAGTTGCACACCCTACATGCTTTGCCTTGCACCCATGCAAATGTTAACATCAAGGCCTCCCCAACTACCATCACGCAGCAGCCCTAAAACCCTGATGTGCCCCGAGGAAAGAAAGGGTAGGACCTCCTTTCACTGCACTGGCCCTAGGGAGCAACAGTGTGAGAAAAGCCAGTGATAGACTTTCTGAAGCCCTAGACACTACTCTCATCCTCCGCTCTGGCTCCTCAGGGGCTTGCTGCATATGGTAAGGTTCACCATTCTCTTAATATTTTTCCAGCCAACAAATGTATCTTTAAACAGAATCCTATTGTCCTGACCTGCCTTTAAATCTAATGTCCCAGCATATATCAACCCTTCCAAAGGGACTGGGTATACCAGTACACTTTGATATCTAATCTGCTCACAAGAAGCTTTGTTTTGTTAGTGGATTTAATGCCCTGACTCAATAAAAGAGATTGCCTGTATGATCCAGGTAACAATGGGTCTTTGATGGGTGCCGAAGTTCATCATAATCACATGTGATCACATATTCATTGGTCTTTTCTACAGGGTTGTGGATGGTAAAGAAGGAACAACTGGGTTAGTCCAGCAGAAATTCACATTTTCAGACTGCAACAACCTTCAAAACACTCCAGGTAATAAAAACCTGGTATCACCATGTAACTATTGTGGGGTTTGGCTCTGGTAGATAGGGTAAGTGGGTGCAGTACAAAGGCAAAATACAAGTTCTTAACTCAAAACATCAGTGTTTGTTCACACTTGAAGCAATTGCGCAAAACAGCACGTAACTTTGCAGTCTTGGTGTTATTCACACACAATGGAAAGTTCACATAACAGAAGTCACCTTGCTGGCAGTTCTGCCTCCAGTAGTCCACAGCAGGCTTTAGGGGGCCTGTTTCCCCAGCATGCGGCTCTCAGCCCTTCAGCACGGCACAAAGCCTCAGATCCCAAAAACAGAGACATCTCTGCTGAGCCCAGCTGCCTATTTAAGGACAGTCAGGTGCTGCCAAAACCCGGACCGGCACTCCGTTCCGGTATTTGACCTCATCTGGCTGGAAACTAGCCCAGCCGCACATGCCAGGATGACAATACCTGCCTTGCCAGACACAACCCCTCACTGTGTCACACTATACACTATATATATCTGTATATAGAACCTGTCATTATTTCTGACATGTCTCTTTTAGTAATAATTATATAACAATTCTGTATTGTCTTTTCATATAACTGTGTTGTGCTATTCCTCTGTTATTCCTATTACAAATGTATGAATACAATGACAAATAGGCATTACTAGTTGTAGGGGGTTTTGCTACATACTCTGACACTGCCCAATCTGTGTTGACTTTATAGGGAGACACCCATTCACCAGGAAAAAAGGAATAGGAGGAACTGTAATTGTTACGGATCACTGTGTACCTATTGTTCCAACTAACCAGTTTAGCTTTATGCTAAACCCTAAGGTATTATTCCAGCGCTTCCCTGGTATTCACATTTTAAAGAGGACCTGTCATCACAAAATGCAATGCAAGCTGCAGCCAGCATGTTGTAGAGCAGGAGGAGCAGATTTATATATATATATATATATATATATATATATATATATATATATATATATGTTTGTGGGAAAAGATTCACTAAAACTTGGAATTTATACATTTATGTCTTCATTTTTCACAGGGCTGCAAAAAATAAATAAATCGGTACAGTAAGGAGGGGTTACCAGTGACTGATAGTATTGTGTGTATAAGTATGCCTAGAGAGATAGCTGTCTGTCACTGATAACCTCTCCCTCCTATACCGACAGTACTTCACAGGAAGTGGAAAAACAAAGATATAAACGTATGAATTACAATTTTTACTGCATATTTTCCCACAAAAATATATATCAATCTGCTCAGCTAACCCTGCTCTATAATATGGCACTTTCAGATTGCATTGCAATCCCATTGCAGGGATCTGAACTTTGTTGCAGGGAAACAACCAGACTACTACCTCCTGGAATAGCCCTGGTTTAGTTGTCAGTTGAACCACTATGGTCAGGGACACTGGTGCAAGCACCGGGATCCCAGTGTACAGAAAATGCACCAAAAATGCAGTAAAATTGCAGCTATAGTCCGCACAGTCACCAAGACTAGAAAGCTGTTTTCTTTAGATCCAAGCAGTGCACTTTTAATGCAGACACAAGAAAGACTTGAGGGGCAGAATAGTGATGAGGCCAACACAAGGCATACAGGCTGGGGACTAGGCTGAAACACAGACAGGGTAGACAAACTGGGTTAACTTTGACATGAACTGAACTTGGACTTGAAAGTGCATGGGCACACAGGTAGTATGGCACACATGGCAGGAATACAGACAGAAGATAATGTAAGATAAATGTAGGAAAGTCACAATAGCACTAGACTATGAAAACACCTTTACTGATCGCCAAGGAACCTAAAGCTCAGGCATCCTCCAGCTGGAGAGAGTACCTTAAATACCCAGGGACCCTCAGGTACATTAAAAGGCAGGGGGAGCATTAAGCAGGAGCATGGAGGCAGCAGTATGGACAGGAAGTCGGCAACCAGGACGCTGAATGGCATGGTAAGTGGCAAGGTGTCTGCTCCCACAGAGGACAACCAGGAGGGCAGTGGCCACGGACCACAGATCAAATTTTTATGATGAATACAAGGATTTGCTATAATAGACATGTCAGGAGAGCTGATAGATTCTCTAAAGCCTCATTTGCCCAGATTTACTAATCCTAAAGATGGCATAAGCTTACACGGGCTGTCTAGACCTGCAGCAGACTTACAGTATCACTGTGGCTCAGGCTGGATGATAAATTTGGTGCCAGGACTTGTAGTGCCGCAGCAGCTGGAGAGCCACAAGTGTGAGATTGCTGCCTAGGTAGGAGAATCTAAAATATTTTACTTAGATTAAATTTAGCCAATCTCAAAGGAAAAAATGTTCCAATATTTTTTTATATCCCGTCTGTAAATAGAAGAAGAGAACTTTCCAGCTTTATTCTTTTTACAGATCATTTATTGTTGCCATCAGAACCAAGAGCTACTGAAAGTATGGATCGTCTCAGTCAAGCGGTAAGTGGCTAGTGCACTTATCAAGTGATATCTACTGTAATGCAGTCCTGCGGTTTCTGTATTCATCACACAGAAGAAGGGCATAACTACAACTGCATCATAAACTGCTCTTTCCCCCCAGGTATCTGATCTGTCATGCCAAGTGCAGGAGCTGAGAGAAGGCCTCCAGGCTCTCCGTCATGCAGTTCACGTATCCCTAATGCCATGCAGTCCATCATCCTGCCGCCATGGAGGAGACTTCCATTCACACTGTGGAGGAGGGTTGCACTCATCTGGTGATGCAACAAGTACATGCCCTTCACTTTTTCATCCTAATCGACTAGAAAAACCATCTCAGGTCTGCTACATACACAGTGCTTCCCCAGCTTGCTCAGAGGGACATTTATCTTGGCTTTGGGCTCCCCCTACCCCAATGTGGCTGCACTGCTCAGGATTTGAACAGAGAGACTTGACCCAGCCAGGTGCAGTTGGGGAGCCGCACACCGCCTCTGACCCACAGTCTGTAGAAATGAACTTTATCCTTCCACAGAGGGGAAGCAACACAGATCCAGAAAGCTGGTCCAGGGAGGAAGGAACAGGGGTGTGAGGATGAAGCAGAACAGTATTAGGGCAGTAAGATACAGGGTTGTGCAGTATGTCAAGATTTGCAAGAGAAGGATCTTCATGGGATCTGTATTCTGTTCGGGAAGAATGAGGAATTACTTGTACTAGGTGTAGTGCTGCAGCTCAGGTACAATCTGGTTTTATAGTCATTTATATATGAGCCAAAACTTAGTATATTTTGTTCAAATTCTTTTCCAAGTATCATCCTGTGTAGCAAATCAAAAAACAATATCTGCAATGTCACAGGGATGATTTTTTTTAATGTAAAGGTTTTCTATATCTTCTATTTCTATATCTCTTGACCATGGGCGGTGACTGGTATTGCACATCAGCTCTTGTCATACAGGGCATTGTTTCAGATCTATTCACTTCAATTTTAATAAAATAGTTTTTTTCATTCTAGAAGACTGCCAGGAGCCATATAAATAAAAAATAAAGTAAAAATAAAAAACTTACCATGCCTTCCCAAGTTCTCTCCAATCTAGCACTGCCACTCTGTCCACTTCGCTGTGAAGTATTGTCTGCCGCGGTGATGTCCTATATACTGCTGAAGCCAATCACTGACCTCAGGTGTCTTGTGACGTACCGTACATTGCCGAGGCTAGTGATTGGCTGCAGTATATGGGACACAGGGGGCTCTGCAAAGTAATTTAAAAACAATATATTTTAACAAGCTAGGATAAAAGAAGAACTCAGAAAACCTCTTTAATGGTCTATTAGTGAAATATTGCATCACTATTGAAGCTTTTATTCTCTTTTTGGTATTGGTATGGACACTTCCATCAAATTTTTTGCCACATATTAAGAACCTATGTAAATATTTTATGTCGTTTTTTAATTAAAAAAATATGTAATTTTTTAAATAAAAAAAATATGGTTATCTGGATCTAAGTCACTTCATGTATACTACTTCCTGTTCTGGTTCTTTAAAGGCGTTATCCAGTATTTACAACAGCCCCCCCCCCATGTGCCGGGCCCCTCCATGGAAATATACTTACCCCGCTCCCGGCACCGCTGCTAAACCCCGCACCGCCACTGCTGCTTCTTCCTGTACACGGATGAAAATATCCAGTATATCAAGTCGGGGCGGAGCAGCTAATGGCACGCGAGGACGAGCCTCCCTAGCACCGCGGGTGACACTAGGGAGGCTCGTGCCAGTGGGGGTCCAACTCCTGGCACCGCCACTGATCAGCTGTTTGAAGAGGCTTGAAAAATACAATAATCATCAAAGAAAATGTGTCACCTGTCTTTTTTTTTTGGCCAGTTGAAAACTGACACATACTGTATCTGACATATATGCTTTTTTGCTAATTTCATTTTATTTTCAGATTGTAGCTTTCTTAAAGGAGTTGTCCGGGTTCAGAGCTGAACCAGGACATATCCCCTTCTTCACCCAGGCAGTCTTTCTAAGTGGAGCATAGGAGCATTTCATGCTCCGATGTCATCCCTTGCCCTGCACTGAATCGCTCATAGCAATTTTTTTTTTAGATGATCCAGGGACATCTAAAAAATACTGCTAGGTGGAAGCCTCTGCCTAGCAGTGTAAAAATATAAACAAACAGCCCTTGCCATGCGCAATACAGCACAGGGCAAGGGAGAGCATTGGAGCATAAAATACTCTGATGCTCCACTCAGAGGGGTTTCCTGGGCGAAGAAGGGGATATGTCCGGGTTCAGAGTTGAACCCCTTTAATTCTATTTCCTGGACATGATTATGGGTGATGCCACCTTGCTTGAGCTGCTGATAACAGCAGTCACTATGGACAGGAGTTGACCTCATTGATGTCTGTGTATTTTCTCGCCATTTGTTTTGTGTCCAATTCGTCCTATTTTTCCAAAAATTAGATTTTTGTCTGACTCGATTTAAATATGCTTAAATTGGAATGAAAATTGGTATATAACACTCGAGGTCAACTAGGACGCAGATTTTTATATCTTTTTATCATCAATTTTGCTCCACCCCCTTTTTTTTAAGTCCTTTAACATGATGACAGCAATTGCAAATAATGTCAGAGTAACACTGACCTGTATAGCTAGTGGTAAGTGCATGTTTGAAGTTATTAACAAACAGCAGACAGACAGAACCTTCACATTTGTTATGCTTTTGAATATTTTAAGGACAGTTTAAGGACAGTGTAAACACATGCAGTGCTATCGGGAAAAAAAGTGTCTTGTTGGGACTAAGCATCCAAAAATTATACCTTAATTGGTGGCAGATCACTGCCCCTGTTTATGCACACATACACGTCAATATTAGAGATGAGCGAGCCGTGTTCAGATAGCTCTGTCCATACCTGGTACGTTGCATACCTTCATTCATAAATTGCTGCGCTGTAGCAGTCTAAAATGTATGGTCTCCAATGAGGCTTTCTTGCTATCGGCCCAAGTAACTCAAGACTTCCTTAATTTTGTGCATGCACCGTTACACTTAGTCTTGGCGCATGCATTTAGGTTTCAAAATCTGAACTCTGGTTTATGGCTTGCACCAGGATCAGTAACAAACCTGAGTTAGGATTTGGATTTTGAAACCTAAATGCACGCGCTGAGAGCAGCAGCAGAAGCAGTACAGTGTGGATGTAGAAAGGGTACGGTGTGTAGGGGTAATAGTGGTAGTAATAGTAACACCAGCAGTTGCAGCACATTATGTAAATTATCATTTTTATTGAGTTTTACAGATGATACACACTTTAAAAACAGTGTGCAGGCAGGAATAATCCATCATAACAGTTAAAGGGAACCTGTCACCTGGATTTTGTGTATAGAGCTGAGGACATGGGTTGCTAGATGGCCGCTAGCACATCCACAATATCCAGTCCCCATAGTGTGCTTTTATTGTGTCAAAAAAACTATTTGATACATATGCAAATTAACCTGAGATGAGTCCTGTCCCTGAGATGAGTCACGTACAGGACTCATCTCAGGTTAATTTGCATAGTTTTTTTTACACAATAAAAGCACACCGAGCTATGGGGACTGGGTATTGCGGATGTGCTAGCGACCATCTAGCAACCCATGTCCTCAGCTCTATATACAAAATCCCAGTGACAGGTTCCCTTTAAGGTTGCAAGTGATGTAAAGTTACAAGTACAGAGGAAGATGGATGTACAGAGATAATACCTTTTGTTTGTGTATGTAAATCAAAGAACTAAACTGTATATTAAACATAAGTATGAACATCACTCAAGCCATACAGAAGTGTATTAGACATTTGGCGTGGATAGTATCAGAGATTACGGGGTATATAATGGGTGAGTGAGCCAAGGGGCCCACGTTTTAATTATTTTCTTGTGGGTCAAAAATGGATGGCAAGTTGCATTGATCGTGAGCGCTACCTCTTGCATGGTTGGAGGGGATGCCGACTTCCAGTGACTGGTAATGACCAGTTTGGCGCTCAGTAATATGTGGCCTATCAGATTTGCATGAGTACTATGGGATTGATGAATTCCCCAAAATAGGACAGCTAGTGCGGAAGAGGCACCTTACTATACCAGGAGGTCTGCTATGCAACTATCAGAGCTTTGCCCACTATTATCAGTTGGGCATCTATCTATTGAAACCTGCAAGAACTTACCAACTATCCTGAGTCCCCTGATGAACCAGCCTTGATTACGTCTGGGGAAACGCGTCGGGACAAATTGCCAAAGAAGGGACGAACATCATCGATCCGTTTAGGCAGGGTATCAATAGGCGACAGTGAGGGTTTAGCCACCGAGAGGTGGGGTCGCCCCTTTCGGGGCGGGTGCTCCGCCTGTAGGTAGGGGTACATTGAGGGTTGTATTAGGGATATTGTTCCCTTCCCCTTATCCACCATCTCTCTTTTTACCGTTTGGCCAGGTCCACAGTCATCTAACTGTAAGTTGCCGCAATTTTTTCTATACATCGGACTTCATTATCCTGATACGTCCAAGTAAGGCCTGTCTAATTATTTGACGTAGCCTAACATATATACTAAGAAGGGGCATTATTTTAACCAATAACAGTAAAAGTTATGTTTTATATGAAAAGTCATTTTTCTCTGTGATGTCTAGTGCGGAAGAGGGCAAAATTGTGAATGAAGTAATTTGGGAGATGAACATGAATACTTGCTGCCAATAGGCAGTTAATTTAGGGCACTCCCACAATATATGGTGTTGGGTGCTGATGGAGCCGCATTCCCTCCAACAAGAAGCTGACGCTTCTAGGTACATTTTACTCAATCTGTCAGGCGTGTAATACCATCTCAGTAGCGTTTTTATTCCTGCTTCATAGTGAGTAACACATTTTAAGTTTGAGAGAGGAAACCTATGGCTTGAGACCACTCTTCCCCAGAGTATGTCTGTCTCAGGTCTAATTCCCACATTAAGACTTAACAAAGGTTGCCTTATCGTTGATCAGGTCGTAAATGTACCTTGTAGAATGTTTTTTTGTGAAGTGTTTGGTTTTGAAAAAGTCTTAGAATATCGGGGTTAACCTTGGGGGGGGGGGGTTTAAGTTAGAATCATGGTAATGTCTTATTCTCAAATAGTTGAATATCTCCTTGTGTGGTAGGGGAAGAGACGTTTGGATCGTCTCAAAAGGGAGTAGCGAATAGCCCTGACAATCTGATCTAGGGTGTCAACACCTGCCTTATGCCACTTTGAGAGGTTAATGTTCTCAATATTGTTTTCTAGAATTCGGAGAGGAATCAAGTTATATGGGAAAGCGTCCAGATCTCCATGGGAGCGGTGGAAGCGTTGCCATAGTGTCCCCGCATATGCTATAGTTAGGAGAGTGGATTTGGCAGGCGTGCGACACCATAAAAGCTGCACAAGGTAGTTTTTCAGTGAGTCAGGATCTATAGAAGCTGACTCAATTTGAATCCACTGTTTGCTGGTGGAATCATTCCACCATTCCCTCAGAAACGACAGACCAATTTCACAGTGGTAATCCTTTATGCTAGGAAGACCCAGACCCCCAACATTTCGCCTTCTAGTCATCAAATTGTGAGCTATTCAGGGTTTACCCAATTTCCATAAGTAGTTATTCAGGATTGTTTGCGCTTTCTTAAAGAAGGTTTCTGGGATAGGGATGGGAAGTGCTCTGAACTTATATATAAGTTTGGGTACGGTCATCAGTTGGAATGCAGCTATTATTCCCATCCAGGATATTTCTTTAATAGCAAAGCTGTTGAGGTCAAGCTCAAGGGTATTCAAAAGAGAGTCATAATTTTTCTTATACAGGAGGGAACAAGGGGTGGTAAGTTTGATGCCCAGATAAGTTAATTCTGACATTTGCCAGTCCAGAGGGTAAAGGGTTTTCAGTTGTCTTATTTCGGAAATAGGGAGTGAGAATAATGTCATCTGCATAAAGTGAGATGGTGTGGGTGGAGGGGCCCACAACAAAGCCCTCTATCTCATCTGTGTTGCGAATATGTTGGGCTAGGGGCTCCAAGGCTAAAATGAAAAGTAGGGGCGAAAGTGGACATCCCTGACGGGATCCGTTGGTGATTGTGAAACTATTAGATAACACCCTATTCACAACGACCTTTGCAGTAGGGTTAGAGTAGAGGCTGGAGATAGCATTCAGTATGGGGCCTGGAAAACCCATCACGTCTAGGACTGAGAAGGCAAAAGACCAGTGAAGGTGGTCAAATGCTTTCCCAGCATCCAGGGTCACCGCTAGGAGGGGGGATTTGTGGATTTCAGAATAATTAAAGAGATCTAATACTCTGCGGATATTATCGGAGGCTAACCTGCCCTTAAGGAAACCTGTTTGGTCAGATTTGATTAGTAGGGGGAGAATGGGGGCTAATCTAGAGGCAATTAGTTTAGCAAATAGTTTAATGTCGGAATTCAATAGGGAGAAAGGTCTGGAAATTTGTGGGGTGTCAGTGGATTTGCCCGGTTTGGGAAGTGTTATGATCAGGGCTTGCAGCATTTCTGTAGGGAAGGGTGAACCCGACAGATATTTTTTGAAAATAGCTGTTAATTGGGTTGAAAGCAATTTGTGGAACTGTTTATAATATTCATTTGAGAGACCGTCAGGTCCAGGGGATTTTACGTGAGGGAGGGACGATATTAATTTTTGAATCTCCAGGTCAGTTATAGGGGCATTTAAAGCTAGTTGGGTTGGTGAGACGGAGGGTAGGGAGGCTTTCACTAGATAGTCTGAAACTAGTTCACCATAATTCTCTGGCAAAGTGATTGTGTCCCTGAGATTGTACAAGTTCATGTAGAAGAGTCTAAATTGTTTGGCAATAGCTCTCGGATCTATTAATTTTGCTTTGGTGAGAGGGTGAGTAATATGTGGGATCTTGGATTTGGCTTGTTGGGATTTGAGTTGTCTGGCTAATAAACGTCCTGCCTTGTTACCTTACGCATAGTATTTAGATCTTAATCTAAGCAACCCCTTCTCATACTCCCATAGCAGCAGTGTTCTCAGTTTATCCCTCTCTAGTTTCAATTCTTCTGTTAGTGGGGTGGAAGGTTTTTGTTTATTCATCGACACCAGTTTAGTGATTTTTAAATTTGTGTCTTAACTATTAGTTCTCTTCCTTTCTTCTCTATGTGGTTTATCTTAATAAGTTAGCCACGGGTAAAGGCTTTGTGGGCTTGCCATATAATAAAAGGGTCTGCTACTGACCCTTCGTTGAAGAGAAAGAATTCTCACAGTGACTGAGAAATTTCTGCCTAATAATTTGGGAAGTGGTATAGTGATGTGTTATTTCTCCATACTGGTGCAATCTGATTTTGGTATTGGTCCTCCAAGGTAATTGTAATGGAGGCATGTTCTGACCCACTAATTACTCCAATTTCAGAATTCTTGGTGTGGAACAGAGTGGTGTGATCCACTAAAAATAAATCTGTGGGAGTATGAACCATGAAAGAGAGAGAAAAAGGAGTAATCTCTCTCGTGACTGTATTGAGGACACCAAATGTCAATTAGACCCTCAGAGTGGATGAAGGAAGCCAAGCCGCTTGTGGGTGGAGTGCCTGGAGGAATTAGTGGAATCTAAAGAGGGATCTATGATGGAGTTAAAGTCACCACATAGAATTAGTTTACCCTTTTTGATTTTTTGGATCTATCTATTTAATTTATAAAGGAATGACATTTGGCATTTGTTGGGGGCATAAATGTTGACCAATGTGTACACATTGTTATTGATAGGACAAACCTAAATAACGTATCTCCCTCCTTGGTCCACCTTTTGAGAAATGAGAGTAAAAGAGACCGAGTTTCTGATAGCTATGAGAACCCCCCTTGCCTTTTTAGAGTGGTGTGTGTGAGTTATTATAGGGAATAGGCGATATCTTACACTGCTAGCATCACTGTTTAGGAGGTGGGACTCCTGGATGCATAAGATGTCTGCATGTTGCGTCACTGCCTCCTTCCATAGAAAATTTCTCTTTTGAGGACAGTTTAAACCCTTCACATTCGATGACCTTATTTTAACACCCATGGTATATAATAAGATTTATGCTGGGAGTGAAATATTGCTTAAGAGAGTTGGTCTGGTGAATACTTGAGTGAATCAATGCGTTTAACATAAGAAAACAAAAATAGTATAACGTGTGGAATACGAACATATTAACCAGTACAGTGTTAGACGTTTGTAGGTAGGAAGGGTGGAAAGTCCTTTCAATGAAACCGAGAGTATAAAGGCTGACCGGTGGTGCAGGAGGGTGAGAGGACCGCACCTATGAAAAGAACATATTAAAGAGAGAAGAAACTCCATAAATGCAAGCTGTGTGACCCAATGGTTGTCACGCTCCCTAAAAGGGAGTACGGGAGCTTTGAACCTGTAATTTTTCTTTTTATGGCTTCTACCTCTTCTGCCATGTCGTTATGAGCATCTACAGACGTGGACAAAATTGTTGGTACCCTTTGGTCAATGAAAGAAAAAGTCACAATGGTCACAGAAATAACTTTAATCTGACAAAAGTAATAATAAATTAAAATTCTATAAATGTTAACCAATGAAAGTCAGACATTGTTTTTCAACCATGCTTCAACAGAATTATGTAAAAAAATAAACTCATGAAACAGGCATGGACAAAAATGATGGTACCCCTAGAAAACACAGAACATAATGTGACCAAAGGGACATGTTAATTCAAGGTGTGTCCACTAATTAGCATCACAGGTGTCTACAACCTTGTAATCAGCCATTGGGCCTATATATATGGCTCCAGGTAATCACTGTGTTGTTTGGTGATATGGTGTGTACCACACTCGACATGGACCAGAGGAAGCAAAGGAAAGAGCTGTCTCAAGAGATCAGAAAGAAAATTATAGACAAGCATGTTAAAGGTAAAGGCTATAAGACCATCTCCAAGCAACTAGATGTTCCTGTGAGTACAGTTGCACATATTATTCATAAGTTTAAGATCCATGGGACTGTAGCCAACCTCCCTGGACGTGGCCGCAGGAGGAAAATTGATGACAAATCTAAGAGACGGATAATCCGAATGGTAACAAAAGAGCCTAGAAAGACTTCTAAAGAGATTCAAGGTGAACTTCATGCTCAAGGAACATCAGTGTCAGATCGCACCATCCGTCGTTGTTTGAGCCAAAGTGGACTACATGGGAGACGACCAAGGAGGACACCATTGTTGAAAACGAATCATAAAAAAGCAAGACTGGAATATGCCAAACTACATGTTGACAAGCCACAAAGCTTCTGGGAGAATGTCCTGTGGACAGATGAGACAAAAATCGAAGTTTTTGCCAAGGCACATCAGCTGTATGTTCACAGACGAAAAAATGAAGCATATCAAGAAAAGAACACTGTCCCTACTGTGAAACATGGAGGAGGCTCTGTTATGTTCTGGGGCTGCTTTGCTGCGTCTGGCACAGGGTGTCTTGAATCTGTGCAGGGTACAATGAAATCTCAAGACTATCAAGGAATTCTAGAGAGAAATGTACTAGCCAGTGTCAGAAAGCTTGGTCTCAGTCGCAGGTCATGGGTCTTGCAACAGGACAATGACCCAAAACACACCGCTAAAAACACCCAAGAATGGCTAAGAGGAAAAAATTGGACTATTCTAAAGTGGCCTTCTATGAGCCCTGACCTCAATCCTATTGAGCATCTTTGGAAGGAGCTGAAACATGCAGTCTGGAAAAGGCACCCTTCAAACCGGACACAACTGGAGCAGTTTGCTCATGAGGAGTGGGCCAAAATACCTGCTGAGAGGTGCAGATGTCTCATTGACAGTTACAGGAAGCGTTTGATTGCAGTGATTGCCTCAAAAGGTTGCGCAACAAAATATTAAGTTAGGGGTACCATCATTTTTGTCCATGCCTGTTTCATGAGTTTATTTTTTTACATAATTCTGTTGAAGCATGGTTGAAAAACAATGTCTGACTTTCATTGGTTAACATTTATAGAATTTTAATTTATTATTACTTTTGTCAGATTAAAGTTATTTCTGTGACCATTGTGACTTTTTCTTTCATTGACCAAAGGGTACCAACAATTTTGTCCACGTCTGTATTACTGCATTTTGGGAGATAGCAAATTCACCCATTTTTGACTCCACATGTAGTACCCTGTCCTCCACCTCTTGAATTCTGGCGGACATCGGGTTAATCAAGGATACAATGTCCTTCTGCAGAGAGGTTTTAACATCTGTTTTAAAGTTTCCTCTGAGGGCGGTTTATCGGAGGTTGGGAAGCTGCTAAATTAATCTGTTTGTGAACTAGGGTACATACTGGGTCCTTGTGAGGCACTGACCTGAGTATTGTCAGAAACGTCCATCTGTGGCTTCTGTTTTTTTTAGGGATGGTGAGCGGAGACGCTGAGGGGTGGTCTTGTCTAGCACCATGATGGAAATCCGCTTCTGGTTGCGGCGGAGGTCTTGTGTCTTCTGGCGTAGGTGGGAGAGAAGGAGGGGTAATCTCTTGAGAAAGAGGGGAGTCAGCTCTCTCTGGTGGGGAGAGAGATCCAGGCACTTGTGCAGGGTACATGCTGCGGATGGAAGCCGGGGAAGCTGCCTTGCTGTCTGATACTGCGCCATCTTTGATTTTTCCCCTCTCAAAGAAAGAGTCCAAGTTCGCGCTGTTGAGCCTTGGAAGGGTATTTTTTATACTTCCCCATGCTGTCAGTGGGTATACTGGTTAGGACGGTCTAGATGAAGGTCCTGCTGTGTAGAAGTCGCTGTGGTGCAGGAGCAGATCTCTCACACAGCCATCATTCTTGGCTGCCAAGCCACGCCCCGTAGCAGCACATTATGGAAAACACAAGCCACTAAGTAGATGTGTGTGCAGCTGTGATTGGAATAGTAGTAGTGGAGACTGTGTAAGGGTTATAATAGGGACTAGAGGGGACTCAAGTTCATACATGCAGGTGGCAAATTGAGGCAAGCTGCATACACAGTGTATCCTGGTAATAAAATAATTTGACCTCCTTTTTATCAACAGGAAAACATTCCCACATTTTGCTTTGATAGAGAAGGTCGAAAAGGATGGGTATCCAGTAATCATCAGATTGCATGATGGTAAGGATACGCCTGTGTTGTAGAAAAGGGTCAGCACTGCCAGAGTGGTTGCGGTGCACGTCTCAATAGGCGGGCGTCCCAACTTGTGATATAGAGAAGGAAGACCGGCACTCGCGTTGATTTTCTTGGAAAATCAACGCGAAGGCCGGTCTTCCTTCTCTATATCGGTAAGGATACGCCTGTCAGTACGTAAGCAAGCAAACAGCTTGCCATGCTAGCCAGCATGCCTGAGGACCAAGTTCTTTCTAGCTCTGCCCCCAATCAGATAATTGGTCATCATGTCCAGTGTCCTCCTCCAGTGGTAGCTCCTCATCCTTGACTTCCTCCTCAATGGGACAGGTTTTTCTGAAGAGCTGCCACTGCCTGACTTCAGAACAACACACACTTTGGTCTGGTGCATGACAAAATCCTTTACTGCTTTATGCTACTCGTACAGATGCTCTAGCATATGCAGGGTGGAATTCCCACAAGTTGAAATGTGGAGGATCAAGTGGTACAATAGCAGACCATTCTCTCACTTCAAGTGCAGGAGGAAGTTCCTTGTCACATAAGAGCAGCTGAAATGAGAGGTCAGTCTCCTGGACATGGCTGGCACCCTCTGCAAGCCACCTTACTTTAGAAAAAAAACGTTGCATGACTAAAGTCATCATATGTGCCATGCAGGAAGCATGTGTTATTTCCCACAACTGCAGCGTGGCTATGATGTTCCTGCCATTATCACTAGCCACATTGCCCAGTTAGAGTTGGCATGGAGATAGCCAGCAGGATGCTTGCTGCTTGATGCAATTTAGCAACTTATCGGCTGTGTGGCTACTCTCAACCAGGCTGATCAGTTGTAACACAACACTGCATTGCCTCACTTTACACATATGATAGGAGGGAGGGGGAGCAACTCTCTGCCCTGGTTCTGTTGGAGACAGGAGGATGTCCATGGAGGAAAACGTGGAGGAGGTGGATAAGCCCCTGGTGACCGAAACAAACAAGGAGGTGTTAATAGAACTTGGCCTTGTTGCTGCAGTGCTGTGTCCGCTACCGCAGAAAACATCTCATTCTCATTGTCCTAAATAATCATGTGGTGCTGATCTGAAGTCAGGGAGAATTGTGGCCTACTACTACTACTAATATTGACCATATGGCTGGTGCTGCTGTTTGCATTACTACCCACATTCTGAATCTCGGATGATGAAGTATGGATCTTTCATTTCCCAGTCTTCCATTTACAATGTAGAATAAGCCACGGCACTCCAGAGGGATTCCAATCAATTTCTTTATTACACCTTATGTAGCAACGTTTCAACCTAATGGTCTTTGTCAAGCTTGACAAAGACCATTAGGTTGAAACGTTGCTACATAAGGTGTAATAAAGAAATTGATTGGAATCCCTCTGGAGTGCCGTGGCTTATTCTACATTGTTTAATACGGAAATCCTAGGACCAGGATTTAATGCTACAGGCACCACCACGTACTGGATTTGCTACAATAATAGTGAGTAGTGCTGGCCTATTTTTTATCTATGTAGTGTTCCATTTACAAGACATTTTATTATAAGGCCTATAAATGAAGCCACAGGTTTGGTACACATATTATTAAATAGTAGTAGCAAAATTGGCACTACTATTTTTTCTGTAATTTAAAGACAGACAAGCAATTAAATGTCCTTCCTCTTCTACAAACACACTGCACACTGCTATTGATAATTTACAAAAGTAATAACGCCGTTTTTTCAGTAAAATGTGTTTGCTGTAACTGAACGGTATCTTGCAGTAATAGTTCACTGAAACGGGTATAATAATGCCATTTTTGTAGTAAAAGGTGTTTGCTTTAACACTTAACGGTATCTTGCAGTAATATACAATGCATTTAATAACATGGGTATAATGGCATTATTGCAGTAATATGTGTTTGCTATAACACTGTACAGTATCTTGCAGTAATACACAAAGCATTCAATAATAATGGCATTACTGCCGTAAAATGCTTTTGCTATAACACTGAACGGTACCTTGCAGCAGTATCCAACGCATTCAAAAACACGGGAATAAGCATTGATGTTCTTGCAGTAAAATGCATTTGATATAACACTGAATGGTATCTTGTAGTGTTGATCGAGCACCATAGTGCTCGGGCCGAACACATTGGGATGCTCAGGTGCTCTACTAAGCACCCGAGTATAATGGAAGTCAATGGGAGAACCCGAGTATTAAACCAGGCATCCCCTGCTCTAAAGATGGGAGGGTGCATGGTTCATAGGAAAAGGTCAGAAATTGATGGAAACACCACCGAAATGGTTTGGGAACAGCATGGGGAGGATATATGGATGCATCTTGGACTCCAAGGTCGCTGCTGGAAAACAATGTTGTCCAAGTAGTACTCCTCTTTTACAGACTGACAATAATAAGCACAAAACCGAAGATAAAATCGTTTTTAGAGGAAAAATTGTTAGGAAACATTCTTTCCTAACAATTACAAGGAAGAGGCACTCCGATACAATCTGTATATCACATAAAGGAGGGCCTCATTAACATTGTGGTACAATTGTTCATGTAGTGGAACTCCTATACTCATAAAGCCTATGCACTAAGTGAAAGGGCTGCCAAAAATTACAAGGAACCGGCACTACAATACACCCTTTGTTACACATAAAGGAGGGCATCATACACAGCCTTGAAAAATTATGATTGTTGGCCTGCTGGTGACCATCAAAAACATTTGGAGCAAGGGCCTGCTGATCTGACCATCTAAAACATTATGGGTGATGACCTGCTGCCGCTTTGGTGACTCTAGATAACCTGGGGTCGATCGCACATCCCTGTGATGGCGACGATCCATTTAAATGTCTGGCCTATCAACTTTCGATGTTATTGTCAGCGCAAACCATGTTGACTACGGGTAACGGGGTATCAGGTTTCGATTCCGGAGAGGGAGCCTGAGAAACAGCTATGGCTACCATATCCAAGCAAGGCATCATGCGTGCAAATTACCTATTAGGTATAATTAGGTGAGGGCCTGCAGGTGAGCTGACCCTGTAAAAGATTTTAGATGTGGGCCTGCAGGTGAGCTGACCCTGTAAAAGATTTTAGGTTCTGGCCTGCTGGTGAGTTGAACCTCTAAAAAATTATATGCGAAGGCCTGCTGGTGAGCTGACCCTGTAAAACATTGTAGGTGAGGGTCTGCTGGTGAGCTGACCCTTTAAAAAATTATATGCGAGGGCCTTCAGGTGAGCTGACTCTGTAAACAATTATATGCAAGGGCCTGGTGGTGAGCTGACCCTGTAAAAAATTATATGTGAGGGCCTGCTGGTGAGCTGACCCTGTAGAACATTATATGCGAGGGCCTGCTGGTGAGCTGACCCTCTAAAAAATTATTTGCGAGGGCCTTCAGGTGAGCTGACCCTGTAAAAGATTATAGGTGAAGGTCTGTTGGTGAGCTGACCCTGTAAAAAATTATATGCGAGGCCTTGATGGTGAGCTGACACTGTAAAACATTATATGCGAGGGCATGCTGGTGAGCTGACCCTCTAAAAAATGATATGCGAGGGCCTGCTGGTGAGCTGACCCTCTAAAAAATGTAAATATATGCGAAGGCATTATATGCGACGAATAAGCATGTTGATATAATGAAAGAAGAGAAGGAGGATGAGAAAAGGAAGATTCAACCATATACCCTTGTTTTTGGTGGAAGGGGTGCATGGGAATACAGTGTATTCAGTGCATTAGAAACAACACATATAAAGTGCCTTTATGTTCATCAGCTTTCCCCTGGTGGAGTCGAGAAGTCATGGTCAATCCAGGCCTTGTTCATTTTTATAAGGCGGATACGCTTATCTGTTATAATGCCACCAGCAGCACTAAATACTCGCTCCGACAAAACACTGGCGGCAGGGCAGGCCAGCACCTCCAAGGCGTAGAGCGCCAGTTCGTGCCACGTGTCCAGCTTGGACACTTAGTAGCTGTAAGGCACTGAGGGATAATTGAGGACGATGACAAGGTCTGCTATGTACTCCTTCACCATCTTCCAAAATGTTTCCCTCCTTGTGACACTAGGCCGCACATCAGGTTGAGGGTGCTGGCGGGATGTCATGAAACTGTCCCATGCTTTGGAGGGTGTTGCCCTGCCTCTGTTGGAACTGCTGTGTGTTCCTCTTGTCTCCCCTCCTCGTTTGGCCAAGGAACTACGGACTCTGCCGCTAGCGTTGTCAGATGGAAAGTTTTGGAGCAATTTTTCAACAAGGATCTTCTGGTATTGCACCGTTTTGCTTGTCCTCTCCACCAGAGGAATGAGAGATGAGAAGTTCTCTTTGTAGCAGGGGTCGAGAAGGGTGAACAACCAGTAATCCGTGTTGTCTAAAATGCGTATAACGCACGTGTCGTGTGAAAGGCAGCCTAACATGAAGTCAGCCATGTGTGCCAGAGTACCAACAGGCAACACTTCGCTGTCGTCATCAGGAGGATCACTCTCAATCTCCTCATCCTCTTCTGCCCACCCACGCTGAACAGATGGAATTAAACTTCCATGGGTACTACCCTCTGTAGCGGAGACAACCGTCTCCTGATCCTCCTCCTCTTCATCATCCAATTCGCGCTGGCTATCACCCTGTGCAATGTCTTCCCCCATTTCCACCTCTTTCACATGCAAAGCGTCGTCCTTAATTGTGAGCAGCGAGCATTTGAGTAGATACAGAAGTGGGATGGTTACGCTGATAATAGCGGCATCGCCGCTCAGCATCTGTGTTGATTCCTCAAAGTTTCTTAAAACCTCACATCAGACATCCATGCCCACTCCTCGCTTGTGAATAGCAGAAGCTGACTGGAAAGGTGACGACCATGTTGCAGCTGGTATTCTACTACTGCCCTCTGCTGCTCACAAAGCCTGGCCAACATGTGGAACGTCGAGTTCCAGAGCGTGCTCACGTTGCACAACAGCCGGTGAGCTGGCAATTTCAAGCGCTGCTGCAGCATTGCCAGACCATCGGCAGCTGTAGATGACTTTTGGAAATGGGCACCCACGTGGCACACCTTCACCAGTAGCTCAGGAAAAATTGCGGTAGGTTTTGAGAAACCGCTGAACCACAAGGTTGAACACGTGGGCTAGGCATGGGATGTGTATGAGCCTGCTGAGCTCCAAAGCTGCCACCAAGTTACGGCCATTATACGACACAACTATGCCTGGTTGTAGGTTGAGTGGCGAGAGCTCAGTCTGGTCTCTTATCCCCTGCCACAGCTCTGCGGCGGTGTGCTGTTTGTCCCCTAAGCATATCAGCTTCAGCTCGGCCTGTTGGGCTTCCCTGCTTCCCCACTGCAGTGCTACACTGCTTCCAGCTACCGACTGATGACTGACTGGTGCTGCACATGGATAAATCAGAGGTGGAAGTGGAGGAGGAGAAGTGGGGTTTGGAGTCCCTAACGTAGGTGCTGGCGGAAACCCTGATTGACGTAGGGCCCGCAATCCTTGGCGTCGGTAGCACCTATGCCATCCCAGGGTACGACTCAATCCCGGCCTCCACAACATTCACCCAGTGTGCCGTCAGAGAAATATAGCATCCCTGGCCATATGCACTTGTCCATGTGTCCATGGTTAAGTGGACCTTCCCAGTAACTGCGTTGGTCAGGGCACATGTGATGTTACGGGACACATGTTGGTGTAAGGCGGGTATGGCACACCTTGAAAAATACTGCCGGCTGGGCACTGCGTAATGCGGGGCCAGTAATTTGGAAAGCTGTGCATTTAGTGTTATGGCCTGTGGATGGGTGTCTGGGTATTTTCGCATGCGTTAAAAGGCCTGAGGTAAGGATATTTGTACGCTGCGCTGGGACACGGAAGTGGATGTGGTCGCTGATGGTGCTTGCGAAGGTCCAGATGCAGGGCGGGAGGCATCCGGGCCTGCGCCTTTGACAGGGGATTGGCCAGCACGTAACATAGGGGAAGAGGAGGCAGTGGTGTGATCCGCAGACATAGATTGTGGACCCAGGCGTTCGTCCCACTTATTACGGTGTTTGGATGCCATGTGGCGGATCATGCTGGTGGTAGTGAGATTGCTAGTGATCACGCCCCTTCTCATGTTCGTATGGCACAGGTTGCAAACTTCCATTCTTTAGTCATCCGCACTTTCCTCAAAAAAGCACCATACTGCAGAACATCTACCCGTTGGCAAGGGAGATTTCCGCAAGGGGGTGCTCCATGGAACAGTTGCGGGCCTGTTTGGTGTGGCCCGCCTTCTCCCTTTTGCCACCCCACTGCCTCTTCCAGCCAGTTGCGGTGCTGCAGATCCCTCCCCCTCTGTACTGCTGTCCTCGCTCGGCTTTGCACCTCCCAGGTTGGGTCAGTGACCTCATCGTCCACCACCTCCTCTTCCACTTCCTCACTCTGATCATCCTCCTGATTTGTCGACCTAACCACAACCTCAGTAATTGACAACTGTCTCTCATCCTCTTCATCAACCTCTCGAGACAGTAATTGCAGTTAACTCATTGGCAACTGTGTCTCATCATCATCCACCTCATTAAACACTAATTGCCATCCCCATCGTCATGTTCTTGTGAATGTGGATGCTCATGAGTTTGGGAATCAGGGCACAAGATCTCAGGTGCCTCGTCAAGCGTGCTTGGTGAGAGGGCCAAATCAAGTAATGGCGATGAAAAGAGGTCCTCGGAATATCCAAGTGTGGGATTACTTGTTTGGCAAGACTGTACATGGTGGGAGGAAGGAGGATCAGGGTGAGGATTGTGTTGACCAGACTGTTGGCTACTCAGACTGGACTTGGTGGAAGACAGGGTGGTGCTTAAACGACTGGAACCATTATCTGCTGCAATCCAACCGACTACCTGGTCGCACTGGTCTGACTTCATGAGTGGTGTCCTGTGCCGCCCTGCAAACTGGGACATGAAGCTAGATATTGTGGATAATTGTTTTTCTTTTGCTCTGGCAGTAGGCACAGTTTCTCCGTGCCCAGGGCCACAGCCTCTGCGTGCACCATCAGCATCACAACTACTTCCCCGTCCCTTACTGCTCACCTTCTTCATATTAAATGTTATACATGCTTGAAAGTTTGTCACACGTACAGTAGAGTAGGATTTGAAAGTGTATGCTAAAAAAAAATTACAAAGGTATTTGTGATTAGGAAACGTTATACAGGACAGGTACCAAAAGTAATGTCACTGTTCGCAGTGTCTACGGAAAAAGGTAAACTGGATGTTACTGATATTTTAGGGATGCGTACACTTTAAACAGGAGATGTGGCGCAGATAAATTAACTGTCCTCAGTGGACACCGTCTATGGATAAAGTACACTGGATGTCACTGATATTTCAGGGATGCGCACACTTTACACAGGAGATGTGGCGCAAATAATTTAACTGCCCGCAGAGGCCTATTACACGGTATTTAGCGCCGGATGCGCTAAAAATATATATTGCTGCTGTCACACACAATAGTCCTTAAAAGGAGTCCTTACACTCCCTACACTGTCTGTCCCTTTGTATGCACAGCTCTCCCTAACACTGAGCAATTTAGTGCAGGTTGCGTTACAAACATATATTATTGCTGTCACACACAATAGTCCTTACAAGGACTTTTGGGTCTCTGAAACATTTTTGTACAAAAAAAATATTCAATTACACTCCCTACACTCTCTGTCCCTTCCTATGCTCAGCTCTCCCTGACTACGAATGAGCCGAACATGCGTCATCTGGTGCTATATAGCACCTGATGACACGTTCCGGCCAGCCAATCACTGTAATGCCAGTAGCCAACATGGCTACTGGCATTACAGTGAGAGTAGTACTTACCTGCACGTTTATTGGCTGCATAGCAGCCAAGAAACGTGCGGGGAGGAGACTTGAGCATGGCGCTCGAGCACATGCGGTACTCGGCCAAGTACCGCCATGTGCCGAGCATCAAGATGCTCGAGCCGAACAGGGGTTCGGCCAAGCATGCTCGATCATCACTAGTATCTTGCAGCAATATACGTGTTCAATAAAATGGGTATAATAATTGCGTTACTGCAGTAAAATACTCTTGCAGTAATACTAAATAGTATCTTACCATAATATACAACACATTCAATAACACTTGTATAATGCACTGAAATGTCCAATTACAAATAGTAAATAGAATTTTTATTTTTAGAAAAACTAAAGGGGCAATTCCACAGTGTTTGCAGCAGAGTGTATGCTATTGGGGTGCTGTCAATACGCCTATGAACTGTAGAAAAAAGAAGAGCTGGCTGGTTGTTGATGCAGAAGAATATGAGTTTCTTGCAGGATTAGGCTCAGACTGGCCCACAGGTTAACAGGTGAATTCCCCGGCCAGCCCCTAGTTGCCCAACCCCTGCACAAGTGGCACAGAAGACTGACTGCAACACATTCAGAGCACACAGCATCTCAACCAGCATATGTTCATATAAAAAAAAATTGGGTAGATTATTTAACAAACTACTCAGTTTATTGCTATATATGCATCAGGTCGCTGTGATAACTTCTAGGTACAAAGGCAGGTCAGCCAGTATGCATTTTACCCAGGGACCCACCTTCTCAAAGTCGCTGCATGGATCCCATAATTAGTGTTGAGCGAAGCAAGCTTCGGATGCTTCATCCAAAGTCGCTTCGTTCAAAACTTCGGAATAATACTGTACGGAGATCCGTATCCCTACAGTATTAGAATGTATGGGCTCCGATGAGCTGAAGTTAGTTATTCACGAAGTCGCATCTGACTTCGTTGAATAACTTCAGTAGATGATTTTTTAAGTGGAAAACCACTTTAAAACTGAACTCGGCTTCAGTTCCAACTAGTACCTCGGCAATGAAGCCAAGTACGGTTTCAAGTTTTAAAGTGGTTTTCCACTTTAAAAATCAATCACAGAAATTATTCAACGAAGTCACGGGCTGAATTTTACTGGTGGCCATAGGCACCACAGTCTGACACGGCAGGATTCTGTATTGCAGAACTTCCCAGCAGGCTGTATGAAACAACCAGGGCCGTATTTACAAATAGGCACCCGAGGGCACGTGCCTAGGCTGGGGCCGGAGCCAGAAAGAGTTTAACATTTAATTTTTTTTCACTTGTCCCTTTCCCCCTGTCAACTGGGGGGAGGGGGGCTCTGGTGCTCTGCAAAGACCTATCAGAATAGAATACTGACCAGGATTAGTTCTCTATTTGCAACACAGCAAGAACTGAAGGACTTGTGGTGATGTCACCATCATGTGATCAATGTAGGAGGGGCCAGAGTTCATCAGTGGAAGTAAAGGACCTGTGATGATGTCACTGTTATGCAATCGGTGAAGGAGGGGGTACATCCAAAGTCGATTCGCTAAAACTGACTAAAGTTCTAATACTGTACAGAGATCCCGGTACCAAGGTTTTTTATAATAATAATTAATTCACGAAGTTGAAGTTATTACACAAAGTCTTGCGCGACTTCACGAAGTAATAACTTCGGCTCATCGGAGGCAATACATTCTAATACTGTACGAAGTTTTTAGTGAATCGACTTCGGATGTACTCCCTAGTGGTGAGCCTGAGAAAAGATTGAAGTAATAGTCCTCCCCTATGATACACTCCTTGTAATATCCTCTGTCCCATAATAATGGCCTGGGCATGCTGGGACTTGTAGTCCTCTCTCCTTGTAATGTCATCTGTCCCATAATAACAACCTGGGCATGCTAAGAGTTGTAGTCCTCTCCTCTTATACACCCTCCCTAAAATATCCCATAATACTGGCCTGGGTGTGCTGGGAGTTATAGTCCTCTGCTCTTATACAACCTCCCTGAAATATGCTCTGATATCCTATAAAAATGACGTGGCCATTCGGGGTGTTGTAGTTCTCATTGTCTCCTCATATACCTCATCTTTTAATATTCCCTAATACACTATAACAGTTTAAGTTTTCTCCTCATGCCACCTCTCTGAAATATCCTCTGATATCCCATAATAATGGACATGCTGAGAGTTGCAGTCCTCTTCTATTACACCACCTCCATTCCTCTAAAATCACATAATATCAGCCTGGTTATGCTAGGAGTTGTAGTTCTCTCTACACCCCTCCCTTCCTCTGATATTCTATAATATCAGCTTGGGCATGCTGGGAGTTCTTATACTTCCTCCTTGTAATGTCCTCCTACGCTGTTATATAGATTACGGTTTCCATTCTGTGTATTTTATCGTCACCCACTGTCCCGGGTGTGATGTCCTCCTTTTGGGGGATATAAACTGGTCTCCTTGATTGCGGTGCTAAGTGTTAAGATGATTGGTGGAGCAGTGGTGAGCAAGAACTACTACACCACCAATCTTCTCAGTCATACATATCGGATGCAGTGCCTAAGAGAAAGCAGGAGCTATGTGACTACTGGCCCGCCCGCCTGTGAACACCACCGCCACCTCCTGCCCCTGACTGAGCAAGAACTTAAGTCTGAGCACTGCAGCAGCCACAATGCCCCGCCAAATCTGACTAATGCCTGAGATACGGTAAGAAATGATTTCTAATGATATCTATGAAAAACAGTGCCCACCCAATATAACCACAAAGGACACCCGTGATTTGTAACTCGGTACAAGCTCCCGAGTATAATAGCAAAAGAACAAGAAAATGGAGCTCATAGTACCAAAAAGTAAAAATATACTTTATTGTAACATGATTAAAAGATAAGTAAAGAAACAAGTAAATATTATGCCAATTAAAAAGTGAATGGGAGCAGAGAGAGCGCCACCCTGGGATAGCACACAGGTCAATTGTAAGGCATGTATATATGGATCAAGGGAATGCTAGGTACAATCAGTGGCGTTGCTAGGGCTGGTGTCACCCAGTGCGGTAGAAAATGGTGTCACCCCCGGAAGCAATAATTTTTTAGTCATATAACCAATAATTTAGTTATATAATGATTTAGTTATATAATGTGGTACAATAATTTAGGCTACTTTCACACTAGCGTTCGGGTGTCCGCTTGTGAGCTCCGTTTGAAGGCTCTCACAAGCGGACCCGAACGCATCCGTCCAGCCCTAA
Source organism: Bufo gargarizans (assembly GCF_014858855.1). Classification (NCBI taxonomy): domain Eukaryota; kingdom Metazoa; phylum Chordata; class Amphibia; order Anura; family Bufonidae; genus Bufo; species Bufo gargarizans. Next base: position 159,576,452 of record NC_058082.1, on the reverse strand, counting down.
TGCATTCTGAGTGGATGCGGATCCGCTCAGAATGCATCAGTCTGGCAGCGTTCAGCCTCTGCTCCGCTCAGCAGGCGGACACCTGAACGCTGCTTGCAGCGTTCGGGTGTCCGCCTGGCCGTGCGGAGGCGAGCGGATCCGTTCAGACTTACAATGTAAGTCAATGGGGACGGATCCGTTTGAAGATGACACAATATGGCTCAATCTTCAAACGGATCCGTCCCCCATTGACTTTACATTGAAAGTCTGAACGGATCCGTCTGAGGCCATTTTCACACTTAGAAATATTTTAACAATATAATTTAGACGGATCCGCTCTGAACGCAAGTGTGAAAGTAGCCTAAGTTAATAATAATTTAGTTATATAATGTGGTACATAATGTGGGCAAAATATACCTAATTACATACCATTCCCAATACATAAACTTATTTTTATGTGAAAAATGGCTATTTTTTATTTTTTTTTTTTAAAGTGATACACTTTGGTGCCAGGTGGTGTACCATAATAAAAATGCCAGGGTACACCCCCTGGCACCAGAGTATCACTAATAAAAATGTAAATAGCCTTTTTTCACATAAAAATAAGTTTATTTATTGGGAATGTTATGTAATTAGGTATATTTTGCCCACATTATGTACTGTGGGACTCTTTGTTTATTATATATAAATATAGGGGACACGTACTGTGCAGTAAAAATATTGCTATTGCCAAAGTCAGGAGGTAGGCAGGCTGGCAGCTCCAACAGCCCTCCGATGCGGCCCCACTGACGGACTCAGTCACACCTCCTTGGGCCTGAGCACCGCACGCACCGCACGGCACACACGTAGGCTGGCACGTAGGCTTACACAATTTAGAGATGGGAAGTTCGGATCGTTTTCATGAATCGGATTTTCGGTTCACTTCCTGAGCCGCCAGAAGCAAGTGAACTGAAGATCAATGCGCATGCGCAGCTCATCGAATCTTCGGTTCACTTGCTGAGTCGGCTCTCAAGTGAACCGAAGGTCTGGAGGGACTCGCTCCTGGCAAACACAGCTCTGCTGCAGTGAATGCAGTGGAGCAGACTGATGTAATTACACTGTATAGTTATTGCAGGGATTTAGATAATTGTCTAAGAGTTTATTAGTTAAAAGAATCCTGTCACCGAGTCCCTGCCAGGCTTCCTACTCTGCTACAAGCACCCTATACACACACAGTTACACACACAGCTCTGCTACATGCAATCTATACCCCCCTATAGCACCCTATACACACACAGCTCTGCTACATGCAATACACCCCCCTCCCTCTTCCTTGTCAGGGGACAGGGAGCCGCAGGAGCCTGGCAGGGACTCAGTGACACGATTCTTTTAACTAATAAACTGAGACGATTCTCTGAGTCCCTGCGACTCACCCTGTGCTGTGAGTCAGTGCTGGACTGCTGGCTGCCTCTGATTGGTTGGCGGGGAGGGGCGGGGCTAGCTTCCACTCTCGGCTCCTATTACACTGCCTGCTGCTGCCGGCTATCTGACTGAGCTGTTTCACTCGATCAGCTCAGTCAGAATACACATAGTAAGTCAGTTCGGCGGCAGGAGGGGGCGGGTGACACCCCATCAGACTGGTGTCACCCGGTGCGGCCCGCACCCCCCGCACCCCCCTTGCAACGCCACTGGGTACAATCAGGGGTGGGATTCAAATTTTTAACAACACGTTCCCTACTCAGCGGTGGATACGCAGCGCGTCACGAGTCATGACACATATATACATACACCATATATATGCAACACAGTCACGACATATTTACATACACCATATATACACTACACACAAATACACTATATATACACTACACACATACCACTCAACTTTTAAAAAGCCTTAGGCCCCCTCTTTGTTATTACTGTAATGGCCCCCTCTTTATTATTATTATAATGGCCCACTCTTTATTATTAATATAATGACCCCCTCTTTTTTATTAATATAATGGCCCCCTCTTTATTATTAATATAATGGCCCCCTCTTTATTATTAATATAATGGCCCCCTCTTTGTTATTACTGTAACGGCCCCCTCTTTGTTATTACTGTAACGGCCCCCTCTTTGTTATTACTGTAACGGCCCCCTCTTTGTTATTACTGTAACGGCCCCCTCTTTATTATTATTATAATGGCCCACTCTTTATTTTTAATGTAATGGCCCCCACTTTATTATTAATATAATGGCCCCCACTTTATTATTAATATAATGGCCCCCTCTTTATTATTAATATAATGGCCCCCACTTTATTATTAATATAATGGCCCCCACTTTATTATTAATATAATGGCCCCCTCTTTATTATTAATATAATGGCCCCCACTTTAATAACAAAGAGGGGCCATTACATTAATAACAAAGAGGGGGCCATTACATTAATAACAAAGAGGGGGCCATTACATTAATAATAAAGAGGGGGCCATTATATTAATAATAAAGAGGGGGCCATTACATAGTGGAGTACCGCTTAAAAAAGCTGCTCTTACTCTGTGGGCAAAATAGATGTGTTTCCCTGTGTGTGGCCACCTTAAATATTGTCATCAACCCCATCCATAACTCTTGTTTGGCTAAAAGAATCTAAACATTGGGTCAGGATGAGGGGAAGGTGGAGTAGGCACCTGCTTAGGAGAAATAATTAATACTTACCTCTCTCTCCTTCACAGCTTGTGGCATCCTGGTACAGGCGGTCACCAATGCCTCGCTCACTGTGCCTTCCCGCGCCGCGTCATCGCGTCATCTCGCGAGATCCGCCGCAGGAGGTCACAGTGAGGTACGTGACTAAGTCCTGCGTCGCACCTCAACTGAAGCCGCTCCCCCGGCCCCTCCTCACTTCGCCTGCCCAGCTGCCCTGCACAGTGCGCGTCACACAGGGCCTCTCCTCTCGGCTTCCGCTCCGCCCCCACCCCTATAGCTACGCCACTGGTGCAGGCGCAGCTGCAGGACCGGGTCGGGATCCCTGCTTCTCACCGGTCCTGCGAACCGCCTGTAATTTTAACAAACGGTTCGGCAGAACCGGCTGGATCCCATGCCTGGGTACAATGACCAACCGATGACCCAAAAGCAAGGTACAGACCTAAATATACAGGTGAGTCAGTAGTCAGAACCAGCAGAACTGCAGAACTGCACGGCAGTAAGACAGGGTTTGTTAGGCAAGTGCAGTATGGAAAATAAACAACAAACCACAGTAGAGACCAGGTGTGGTGAAAACACCTGAGTCATAAATGCCGTGCAGATGATAGAAGGGCAGAGACTCACCTAGAAAGAACCGTGTGCTATGTCAACCAGGATGGCGCTACCCCAACACGCGTTTCGGCGTGCCTTCGTCTGGGGGTAACGCCATCACTGTGAATCAAGGATTTACTGACTCTCTCAACCAATGAGAAGTTGATTGTACTCACTCGTCCCCAGCTGTGAATGTATGGTGGCACGCGATGCTCCAGTCAAACCGCGTCCGGCGTCCTGCCAACATGCCCACATCACGTGACAAAGTCACATGATCAGACGATTGCGGCGTGAGGACGCTCAGGCGCGAGGCGCCAGGGGCGGTGCTAGGCAACGCGCGCACACATCACAGGAGGGGAGGAGGAACAGGGCACCAACCTAACAACATGCGTTCCATCAAAGGACATGATTATCTCCTCGGAAAAGCATCATACATGAATGAAGAATAAAGCATGAAATACATAGAACATAATGCGCACCTATGTGTGCTGGACAATCCAGTTTTTGCTGAATACATATATGAACACAGGAGTACATGTACCAAAATAAAATATATATATACATATTACAAGGTGAAGAACAAGTACAAATATCACAATATATAAGATGGTACAAAAAATGAATAATAATAAGTAACTAAATAATAGTGAAACCACAATGAACGTGACATTGTACAGGCATACATATACAATCACAATGATAATTTCATACTATGAGTGTGTTAAGGTAAAGCCTACGGTGCAAGTGCTAGTGGAGCTATAGAAATGAAATACATCATTTATAATAAAAGCACTGTAAAGTGAAAATGTGCATAGAAAGAATACATGGAATATGCCATATTACCAGAAATCTGGGAAATAGGCTGTACAGTAAAAGGGTATATGAAAGTGCCCAAAGAGAAAAAACGCTGCGTGATACCGCAGGTCCAAAAAACCCCATTGGACATGCATATATGGTCTCATAATGTCTGGAATCAATCAAGGTATGTAAGGTGCCAATGTGCATTGGAAGGGTACAAAAAATATATATAAACCGTAATAATACAATGGGTGATGTGAGGTGTGCAGGGAGGGAAGTGGGGGGGGCGGGCGGGGGGCGCGGAGGGGGTGGAAGGCAAAGCGGAAGAGGAAATGGGGGGGCCTGGATAAAGAACGGGGGTGAATGGGTAATATGAAAGCCGGCACGCATTACGCATGTACAGACGTGGACAAAATTGTTGGTACCCTTTGGTCAATGAAAGAAAAAGTCACAATGGTCACAGAAATAACTTTAATCTGACAAAAGTAATAATAAATTAAAATTCTATAAATGTTAACCAATGAAAGTCAGACATTGTTTTTCAACCATGCTTCAACAGAATTATGTAAAAAAATAAACTCATGAAACAGGCATGGACAAAAATGATGGTACCCCTAACTTAATATTTTGTTGCGCAACCTTTTGAGGCAATCACTGCAATCAAACGCTTCCTGTAACTGTCAATGAGACATCTGCACCTCTCAGCAGGTATTTTGGCCCACTCCTCATGAGCAAACTGCTCCAGTTGTGTCCGGTTTGAAGGGTGCCTTTTCCAGACTGCATGTTTCAGCTCCTTCCAAAGATGCTCAATAGGATTGAGGTCAGGGCTCATAGAAGGCCACTTTAGAATAGTCCAATTTTTTCCTCTTAGCCATTCTTGGGTGTTTTTAGCGGTGTGTTTTGGGTCATTGTCCTGTTGCAAGACCCATGACCTGCGACTGAGACCAAGCTTTCTGACACTGGCTAGTACATTTCTCTCTAGAATTCCTTGATAGTCTTGAGATTTCATTGTACCCTGCACAGATTCAAGACACCCTGTGCCAGACGCAGCAAAGCAGCCCCAGAACATAACAGAGCCTCCTCCATGTTTCACAGTAGGGACAGTGTTCTTTTCTTGATATGCTTCATTTTTTCGTCTGTGAACATACAGCTGATGTGCCTTGGCAAAAACTTCGATTTTTGTCTCATCTGTCCACAGGACATTCTCCCAGAAGCTTTGTGGCTTGTCAACATGTAGTTTGGCATATTCCAGTCTTGCTTTTTTATGATTCGTTTTCAACAATGGTGTCCTCCTTGGTCGTCTCCCATGTAGTCCACTTTGGCTCAAACAACGACGGATGGTGCGATCTGACACTGATGTTCCTTGAGCATGAAGTTCACCTTGAATCTCTTTAGAAGTCTTTCTAGGCTCTTTTGTTACCATTCGGATTATCCGTCTCTTAGATTTGTCATCAATTTTCCTCCTGCGGCCACGTCCAGGGAGGTTGGCTACAGTCCCATGGATCTTAAACTTATGAATAATATGTGCAACTGTACTCACAGGAACATCTAGTTGCTTGGAGATGGTCTTATAGCCTTTACCTTTAACATGCTTGTCTATAATTTTCTTTCTGATCTCTTGAGACAGCTCTTTCCTTTGCTTCCTCTGGTCCATGTCGAGTGTGGTACACACCATATCACCAAACAACACAGTGATTACCTGGAGCCATATATATAGGCCCAATGGCTGATTACAAGGTTGTAGACACCTGTGATGCTAATTAGTGGACACACCTTGAATTAACATGTCCCTTTGGTCACATTATGTTCTGTGTTTTCTAGGGGTACCATCATTTTTGTCCATGCCTGTTTCATGAGTTTATTTTTTTACATAATTCTGTTGAAGCATGGTTGAAAAACAATGTCTGACTTTCATTGGTTAACATTTATAGAATTTTAATTTATTATTACTTTTGTCAGATTAAAGTTATTTCTGTGACCATTGTGACTTTTTCTTTCATTGACCAAAGGGTACCAACAATTTTGTCCACGTCTGTATTTATGCAGATGACAAAATCCGACAAGAGCTCAAGTAACAAAAATAACAATAACAAGCTGAAGAGAAGTCCAGTTGTAACAGATATAGGTCAATGGCAGGCATGGTGATATGGAAAGTCCCAAGGGTCCAAATCCAACGGCTCTCCATTTGGTCTAGCCTTTTGGATACATTGCCTGCATGTAAATCAACCTGGATACAGTCAATCCCTCTGACCTTAAGAAGTCTTGGGTTGCACAAGTGAAATTCTTTGAAGTGCCTCGCAATTGGTTTGAGGACCTCATCCTCCTTTGTTTCCTGTGCATTCAGAATGTCCTTTACATGTTCCCGTACGCTGACCTTTAATTTGCGTGTTGTCAAACCCACATATATCTTGGGGCATGGGCATAAAGCATAATATACCACCCGCGAAGTAGAGCATGTAAGGGACTGATGGATCTTAAAGGACCTAGTTCCAGAGGAATTCATGAAGTCGAATGATCACTCCATATTAGGGCATGCGGCGCATCTGCCGCAAGGTCTAAAACCAGTCTTTGGACTGCCTTGTCCAACAAAAAGTTGAGGAGATATTGGTTGTAGGTAGCTTCTAACTAACTTGTCTCGTAGAGTGTTGGCCCTACGTGCCGTAACAAGGGGTTGTATAGACAGGAGTTTCTCCAAGACGGGATCCGTTAGTAAAATGGGCCAATGCGAAGCTAAGCACTTCCTCATTTCGTCCCAATGTGAGTGGTACGTACTTATGAATCTATTTTTTTTGTCAGGTACCTTATCGGGTTTGTTCTTGTACCTTGGCTCGCCAATAAGCCTTTTTGATGGAGCGATGGCTATAGCCTCTCCTAAGGAAACGGTCCTTTAACTCACTGGCCTGTCTTTCAAAAGTCGCATTGTCGGAATATATCCGACGAATGCGTAAAAATTGGCCAACAGGGATGGCAGAGATGATAGTTTTGGGGTGCAGAGAGGTTGCATGCAAATAGGCATTACCAACCGTCTCTTTACGAAAAACGTCAGTCCTAAGATGGCCACCAGCATCCCTGAACACAGATACATCCAGAAAATCAACTCTCTGTTTGTGGTACGTATAGGTCAATTTAATATTTCTGGAGTTGGTGTTAAGTAACTTAAAGAAGTCATGAAGTTGTTCCTCAGTTCCCTGCCAAATCAAGAAAACGTAATCTATGTACCGCACCCATAAAATGCCGCAGTCCATGATGATGTGTCTGACAGGAAAAGGTCCCTTTCCCACAGCCCCAGGAACAGGTTTGCATACGAGGGCGCACATGCCGCCCCCATAGCTGTCCCCTTTAGAAGTTGTAAAAGAAAAGAAGAAAAATCCCCTGGCAAACTGCTGGCAGAGAGAAAAAACTCTACTGCCTGAAGACCATCCACGTGTTGGATACTGGTGTAGAGAGATTCTACATCACAGGTCACCATGATATGATCCTCATCAAGGTGGATCCCCTGTATCCTCTGCAGGAAGTCAGATGTATCCCTGACATGCGAAGGTAGAGTTTCCACAATTGGTTTAAGGTGGAAATCCAATAGTTTCCAAATATTTTCTACCACACTATTGCACCCAGATATGATGGGCCTACCTGGAGGTATAGAGGCGTTCTTAGGGACCTTGGGTATTAGGTACAAAGTTGGGATGGACGGTTCCTGAACAATAAGAGCTTCATACATCTATTTGGAGATGATATTCCTCTCCAGTCCAGTGTCCAAGATTTTCATTAGTTCACCTCTAAAGGAAATCGAGGGGTTAATGGTTAGTTTATGGTAGCAAGTTTGATTTTTTAATTGCCAGTATGCTTCTGCTAGATACATATTACGGGGCCAAACCACCAAATTTCCCCCTTTGTCGGAAGGTTTATAGATAACATCCGACATATTTTTGAGTTTGCAAAGACTTTGTCATTGGTCCCTGTCAAGATTGTCATGTCAAACAGACGTAGAGATTTGCTCGAAGTCCTTACTGACCATCTTGACAAAAAGGTCAATCGCAGGACACAACGACAAAGGGGGAAATTTCTTGGACTTCTTTCTTTCTATCTCCAATGGTATCTCATTGGCAATGCTGGTGGCAGGTCCCTCCTGTTCCAACAGCAAATCCTCCAAAATATGGAGAGCTTGCTGTTCATCCTCGGTGTTGAGGGCCCCAGAGAAGTCACCCCTGGTGTGCCACCTCTTCATCATCAAAGAGCGCCCAAAAAGGTGCAGCTCTTTGATGGCTGTAAAACAATCAAATCTAGAACTTGGTGCATACGATAGACCCTTTTCCAACAGAGAAGTATCTATACTGGAAAAAACATGACCAGATAAATTGATTACCTTAGGCTCATTATCTGGATGTTTGGCATTAGGGGTTGACTCCGGTTGCCTTTTTCTCCCAGGTCCATTCCCATGCTCCATCTTTCTCTTGTTACGAGTCAGGCGAGTTGGATTAGTGCCTTGTGGCTGGGAATGTCCTACTGACGATACAGAGGATACTGAGGAAGATCTGCTACGGGACCTATTTCTGTTGAATTCTCTGTTTTTCCATTTATAAACACGATTTTGCTGCGCATCATTGCTATCCCTAGCAAATTTCTTAATTTTTACATCCTGGATTTCTTTTTCCCAAATTGGATATTTTGTATCTAGTTGTTCCTGGAAGTTTTTCAAAAGTTCTGTGCTGCATTCACTAGACAGACGTGCCTGTAATTGGTCGATTTCTATGTCCATCTGTTCCAGACTTTTTTTGGTGTCAAAAGCTCCATAAACTTAAATGAGCCCTGATTGCAGGTCTCTTCCCATTTGGAGACAAAATTGTCATCCTCTATGGGAAAGGAGGGAAAAACTTGTATCCTCAGGCCATGGGGGATAAGGCCTCTCTGGAGATATTTTTCCAGGAAGGCGTTATTCCACCATGTGTGTGCTCTTTTGTGTAGCAATTGTTGCAATGAATTTTGGACTGTATCCAGGTTGATTTACGTGCAGGCAATGTATCCAAAAGGCTAGCCCAAATGGAGAGCCGTTGGATTTGGACCCTTGGGACTCTACGTCCCAGGGGCCTAAATGATAATTTGGCCTTCTCATCTTTTCTGTAACCGCTGGGCCCACGACTGTGGATCCCACTACTTTTCTTTTAACTTTTTAAATTACTTTTTATTAACTTTTCTTAATATGTTCTCTCTCTCCATTACTTTGTTCCTTTGCAGGACGCCAATATCACCATGCCTGCCATTGACCTATATCTGTTACAACTGGACTTCTCGTCAGCTTGTTATTGTTATTTTTGTTACTTGAGCTCTTGTCGGATATTGTCATCTGCATAGATACATGCGTAATGAGTGCCAGCTTTCATATTACCCATTCACCCCCGTTCTTTATTCCCCCCTCCCCTCCCTGCACACCTCACATCACCCATTGTATTATTCTTCATTCATGTATGATGCTTTTCCGCAGAGATAATCATGTCCCTTGATGGAACGCATGTTGTCTGTACCTTGCTTTTGGGTCATCGGTTGGTCATTGTACCTAGCATTCCCTTGATCCATATATACATGTTTTACAATTTACCTGTGTGCTATCCCAGGGTGGCGCTTTTTCTCTGCTCCCATCCACTTTTTAATTGGCATAATAGTTACTTGTTTCTTTATTCATACATATCTTTTAATCATGTTACAATAAAGTACATTTTTTACTTTTTGGTACTATGAGCTCCATTTTCTTGTTCTTTTGCTAATGATATCTATGGCATAATCAGAAGCACCTTAGCTGATTATTTATTGTCTGGATTTTTTGCAGAATATCATGGGTAGCAGTACACTACTTGTTAAAGGCGTTTTCTGAGATTTTGGTATCGATGAGCTCTACTCAGGATAGTTCATCAATATCGGATCAACGAGGGTCCGACGTCTGGCTGTTTGAAAACGCCAGAGCGCTGCGACCTCTTCCCAAGCCAGTGACATCATGTTCATTAGTCCCGTGGCCTAGGTGCAGCTCAGACCCATTCTTGGTAAGCTGTGAGGAATCTCTGGTGCTCACTGGAGAGCTGCAGCCTCCTCAGATAGCTGATCGTCAGGTGTCGCAGGTGTCAGACTCCCACCAATCTGATGATGACATATCCTGAGGAAAGATCATCAACGTCATAATCTCAGAAAATACCTTTAGGGTATCACATGACCATATCTGCAAAATACAGATGCAGTCCATGTATAGCCCACACTTTTTTCAGTGGACCCCATTGAAAAAATGCCTATCCTTGCCGGGAAAACACACAAAAATCCGACATATCCTATAATTTGCGGCTCGGCCACACAGATGCGGACTTAGATGACTTCCGTGTGCTGTCTGTAATTTTATACTGTATAGAAATTAATGGGTCCATGTTTGATCTGCACTTGTAGGTTGCAGAAGCTGGGTCCCAGTTGGTTCTATAAATGTTCGATTAGCGGTAAATCTGGTGAGGGAGCAGGCCAAGGAATTGTTGTAATCTGTGTGAGACATTCCTGAGAAGCCCCTGTGTAGCCTAACATTATCCTGCTGAAAAATGCCACATGGAAGCCCTGCCATGACAGGTAACACATGTGGCTGCAGGATGACCTGCACATATTGCTGAGCTGTTAGTTTCCCTTGTATCTCTACTTTTGCATGCAATGGCTCCCCAGATCATCACAGTAGGTTTCTTGATCATAACACCACTGCAAACTAAAGTGATGGTGGCTTTGGAAGTCAGGGCCAGACATGATCACATTTTTACTGCCTGGTCCTGTCAACCAAAATGCAGAAGGCGTGACAGTTGCAGAGACAGCAGAGCCTCTAGATGTAACAGCAATGCCCCCATAGCATCTAGAGGCTCATTTGCATATATTAAAACTTCATTTTTCTCAGCAATGCTGGCACATATGAACATGGTACCAACACAGATGCCTTCAGCTGCCAAGTGCACATGTAACAGGTCAGCCAGTGACATAGGGACAAATCTGCTGCCAGATGCCCTTTAAGAATTGGTGAAGGTCTCAGCACTGGAAAGGTTGACCTTCCAACAAGACAATGTCCCTTAAGCACACAGCCTAGACAACACAGTAGTGGCTTAGGGACAACTCTGTGAATGTCTTTGAGTGGCCCAATCGAACATCTCTGGTGAGACCTGAAAATGGCTGTCTACTGATGTCCCCATAAAGCCTGACAGAGCTTGTGAGGATCTGCAGAGAAGAATGGCAGAAAATCCACATATCAGGGTGTGCATCATACCCCAGAAGACTGAAAGCTATTACAACTGCCAACGGTGATTCAACTAAGTCCTGAGTAAAGGATCTGAATACTTATGTCAATGCAAGATTTTCATTTTAACTTTTCAATAAATTAACAAATATTTCAAACACTGTGTGTGGTATGTGATAACTGTGATAATGAGATGACTGCTGAAAAATGATCTGTACAGACCAAGAAGTGGCACCTATTTTAATTTTATTTAAAAACAAAATTACCAAAGAAAGTGACATGGAACTTTAAATATTGCCTTCAAAACAAATCTTTAAAAATATGGTTAACCCTTTCATGACCAAGGGTCATTGATGCCACTGTGACCACATCTAATTTTGCAAATCTGACATATGTCACTTTATGTGGTAATAGCTTTGGAACGCTTTTACTTATCCAAGACATTCAGAGATTGCTTTCTCGTGACATTGTACTTCATGACAGTCATACATTTTAGTCAATGTATTTCACCTTTATATATGAACAAATCCCAAATGTACCAAAATTTTTTAAAAATTTGCAATTTTCAAAATTTCTATTTCTCTGCTTTAAAAACAGAAAGTGATGCCTCATAAATATTTATTACTTAACATTCCCCATATGTCTACTTTATGTTGGCATCATTTAGTAAAAAAATTTTTTTTTTTTATAAGGCTTAGATTAGAAGTAATTCTTAACATTTTTAAGAAAATTTCCAAAACTCACTTTTTAAGGAACAGTTCAGTTCTGAAGTCACTTTGTGGGGCTTACATAATGGATACCCCCATAAATGACCCCATTGTAGAAACTACACCCCTCAAGTTACTCAAAACTGATTTTACAAACTTTGTTAACCCTTCAGGTGTTCCACAAGAATTAAAGGAAAATGCAGATGAAATGTGTAAATTTCACATTTTTTGCAGATTTTCAATTTTAATCAATTTTTTCTTTAACAAATCGAGGTTTAACATCCAAACAAAACATTATTTATGACCCTGATTCTGCGGTTTACAGAAACACCCCACATGTGGTCGTAAACTGATGTAAGGGCACACGGCAGGGCGCAGAAGGAAAGGAATGCCATATGGTTTTTGGAGGGCAGATTTTGCTGGACTGGTTTTTAGATGCCATGTCCCATTTGAAGCCCCAGTGATGCACCCCTACTGTAGAAACTCCCAAAAAGTGACCCCATTTTGGAAACTAGGGCATAAGGTGCCAGTTTTATTGGTACTATTTTGGGGCACATGATTTTTCATTGCTCTATATTAAGTTTTTTGTGAGGCACTGTTTTTATTTTAGATTTTTTACAACATTCATCTGACAGGGTAGATCATGTGCTATTTTTATAGACCAAATATGTCTACTTTACTTCGTTTGGTTGTTTCAGTTTAACATAATAAAGCATTTTTGAAAAACAATTCTGTTTTTGTTTCCATTTTCTGAACTAATTTTTTTATTATTTTTCTGCCGATCGTCTTGTGCAGGGGCTAGTTTTTTGCAGGAAGAGTCGACGTTTTTATTGATACCATCTTTGGGTACATAAGATTTTTTGATCATTAATTATTACACTTTATGGGGCAAGGTGACCCAAAAATTGGTTGTTTTGGAACAGTTTTTTATTTATTTATTTTTACAGTGTTCACCTGAGGGGTTAGGTCATGTGACATTTTTATAGAGCAGATCGTTACAGATGTGGTAATAGCTAATATGCATACTTTTTCTTATTTAAGTTTTACACAATAATAGCATTTTTGAAACAAAAACAATGATGTTTTAGTGTCTCCATGGTCTCAGAGCCATAGCTTTTTTATTTTTTGACTTGTCTTAGATAGGGTCTTATTTTTGGCGGATTGAGGTGACGGTTTGATTAGTACTACACTGCTCAAAAAAACAAAGGGAACACAAAAATAACACCTCCTAGATCTGAATAAATAAAATATTCTTCTGAAATACTTTGTTCTTTACATAGTTGAATGTGCTGACAACAAAATCACACAAAAATTAAAATTAGAAATTAAATTTTTCAACCCATGGAGGTCTGGATTTGGAGTCACACTCAAAATTAAAGTGGAAAAACACACTACAGGCTGATCCAACTTTGATGTAATGTCCTTAAAACAAGTCAAAATGAGGCTCAGTAGTGTGTGTGGCCTCCACGTGCCTGTGTGACCTCCCTACAACGACATTGCACAGGGTGGATGTCATATTTATAGACCCGGTTGTTGCAGACACAGTGTTACCTAATATGTGTAGTTTATTTTTCTTCATTTTTTAATCTCTTATAAATGAGAGGATATAGGAAAAGGCAATAAAAAAAAATAAAAAAAATGTATTTACATTTTATTTAAACTTTTTTTTATTTTCACACTTTTTTTTTTTTATCAAGTCCCACTTGGATCTTGAAGATCCAGTGGGGCTGATGACTGTACTGTACTTCGCAATGCTCTTACATTGCAAAGTATAGTACTATCCGGTTTCCTGATAGAAGGCAACACCAGACGCCTTTGCAAAGCGTCCAATTGCCATGGCAACCATCCGGCGCTGCCATGGCAGCGCAGCAGCCGGATGGTTGAGAGAGGGAGCCCCCTCCCTCTATTGACCCCATGGATGCCGCTGCATCTAAGGGGTTTTAGCAGAGTGCAAGCATAGAGCTGACACTCGCTGCTGATGGCGGCGGCTCCGGAACATAGCCACTCCCATCACATGCAGCAGGGTGCACAGGTGAGGGATAGGGACACCGATGGGGCAGAGGACACTCATGGGAGCAGACATCGTGGATTGGGGCAGGAGGGCACAGATGCTGGAAGTAAGAGCGCAGCACAGATGCCGGAAGGGAGAGCCCATAGCCGGTAAACTGGTTGAAGGCAGGGCGCCCTGGGTAAGGGGGTGCGCACAGATGGGGCCAACAGATCGGGGGCACGGAGCACACACTGCCTGATTTCAGTCTCATCTGCAGAGTGCAGGCACTTTTACACTGCCGCGATCCGATTGGTTAGTCTGCACAGACTAACCAATCGGACCGATCTCCGGCAAGGGACCACTCTGATTGGTCCCTTGCCAGCATTACTGGACTGTATGCTGTCCGTGAAGAGTGTACAGTCCAGGGGTAGAAGCTTTAATCCAAGCGTTTTGCAGCACTTGGATTAAAGGGCCATGACGTCTATACACATGCTAGCTGCACGGAGCATGATATAGCCATATTGCAGTTGGGAAGGGGTTAATGTAAATACTTGATTGAAATAATAGGTTATTTACTGATGATACATTCCCTTTAATCCCCTTAGGACTCAAGGAGCCTGTCATGAACCAGCAGGTGTGAACCCACTGTGCCATGTAACCAACCTTCTCTAAGGGCGTTGTCTAAGTGAACCCCTGATGGTGGGGATAGTTTCCCAAGAGGAACACCAGGTTGCTACCTCTTGAGGAGAATTGGCACACGAGGCAGCTGGTCCAGACGGACCAGGAGATACAAGACGTAGTCAGCAGGCTGAGTCGTAACCAGGAGCAACAGTGCTGGACCAAAGGATGAGGCAGAGGCAAAGTCAAATAAGCAATGCGTTAGGGCAGGCGGTAGAGGTCAGGCAATCCAGGTAAGCAGCAGGAGAGTCGAGGCAAAGTAGGCAGGGATCTAACAGGTAGCTGAGTTCAGAAACACAAGCACAGGTCAGGTCTACAGTAACACAAGCACAGGTAACAGCAACCTTCGCTGGACACAAGGACCTTTGACGCTCAGGCACCTGGGAATGGGGCTGGACCACTAAAACAGGTGCAGGATGACTGGGGTCGGTCACCCGTGAAAAACCCTTACATCACAGGAAGTGATGCACACCAGCCCTTACCAAGGTGCAACAGGAAACAGGCATGCTGTATCTAAAGCAGAAAGGAACCTGTGGAGTGGATTCCAGACGGTACAGCATCTGCAGGCAGAGTCCAGGACCAGAGCAGTGCATGAAGAAACACCGGCAACAGATCACCGCTGCTACCTGCCCTGCAATGCCGTTGGAAGCGGGCAAAAAGGGAAATGGCCAAGGAGAGCAGTGCTTGCCCGAGCACGGAGACTGTGTCTGTGGTGGCGAGTAGGCGAACACTGGCCATTCGCAACTGCTGGTACAGAGGCAATCTCATGGATCCAATACACTTCTCTCTGGAGAATTCACTTAGTAAGTTATTCTGTAGCGGACCCTTCTACCTCTGACATTACGCTTCAAAATAGAAAGTGCTTGGCTACAGCAGTCTCACAAATCTTCCTCCAATTGATATTTCTCATCTCTTACTTTTTGTTGGTTTTACCGTCTCGTCTTTCGTTTCTGTGTAAATGTGCAAACGACTGATCCATGCTCATTGAGCCTAATCCTCACTGCACAACTGCTCTATCTAATGTATACCTTACCACATGGGCATTTTAACATATATATCGTGTTTTGGGGATCACAAGTAGTGTTGAGCGGATCTGCCTCAAAAAACGGATTTGCTCTGGATACGTTGCGTGTGCATTGCGGGGAACCCGCACGAGTGCACACGCAATTTAGTCAGTTTTGACTGCAATTGCGTTGTTCAGTTTTTATCGTGCGGGTGCAATGCGTTTTGTACGCACGTGATAAAAAACTGAATGTGGTACCCAGACCCGAACCCGGACTTCTTCACTGAAGTTCGGGTTTGGGTTAGGTGTTCTTGTAGATTTTATTATTTTCCCTTATAACGTGGTTATAAGGGAAAATAATAGCATTCTTAATACAGAATGCTTACTAAAATGTCGATTGAGGGGGTTAAAAAATAAAAATAAATAACTCCCCTTATCCACTTGATCGTGCAGCCGGCATAGTCTTCTTTCAGGACCTGCAAAAGGACCTTTGATGACGTAATCACGCTCAGGTGACGTAAGCGCAGGTCCTGCAGAATGAAGATAGAAGATCCTTCTATCTTCATTCAGCAGGACATGCGCTGACATCATGCCGACTGCGCGATCAAGTGAATAAGGGGAGTTAATTATTTTTATTTTTTAACCCCTCAAATCGACATTTTAGCAAGCATTCTGTATAAAAAAAATCTATTATTTTCCCTTATAACCATGTTATAAGGGAAAATAATACAGTGAATCTACTTTAATGGGGTCCAGCGTTGCTCATCACTATCCTCTCCTAGCAACCACATGTGAAAATCGCACCACATCCGCACTTGCTTGCTATTTTCACGCAGACCCATTCATTTCTATGGGGCCTGCGTTGCATGAAAAACGCAGAATATAGAACATGCTGTGATTTTCACGCAACGCACAAGTGATGCGTGAAAAACATCGCTCATGTACACAGTCCCATTGAAATGAATGGGTCAGGATTCAGTGCGGGTGCAATGCGTTCACCTCACGCATTGCACCCGCGCGTAATTCTCGCCCGTGTGAAAGGTGCTTTAGGGTGCTTTCACACTTGCGTTTGAGGAATCCGGCAGGCAGTTCCGTTGCCGGAAATGCCTGCCGGATCCAGAAATCCGTATGCAAACGGATAGCATTTATTTCCGGCTCAGTCTGACAAATGCATTGAAATACCTGATCCGTCTCTCCGGGGTCATCCGGAAAAACGGATCTGGTATTTTTTTTCTTCTTCACGTTTAAAGGTCTGAGCATGCGCAGACCAGGAACCCAGATCCGGTTTTCCGGAACACTTGGTTACAGATCCAGCATTAATACATTTCAATGGAAATTAATACCGGATCCGGCATGTGTTCCGGAATTTTGGCCGGAGAAAATACTGCAACATGCTGCGGTATTTTCTTCTGCCAAATACCGTAAGAGGGACTGAACTGAAGACATCCTGATGCATACTGAACGGAATGCTTTCCATTCAGAATGCATTAGGATAAAACTGAAGGTTTTTTTTTCCGGTATTGAGCCCCTGTGACGGAACTCAATACCGGAAAACTGAACGCTAGTGTGAAAGTACCCTTATTTGTAACCCTGCACATTAAAGGAATTTTAGTTGACTTTCCGAGGAATGGGCTCCGTGTAGCAGGGTCACTTGGGTCCCCGGAGTTCTCCTTGCATCTTGAGTTTTTTTCTGCCTCCTCCGAGTCAGGTCAGGGCAGTGTGCAGCAGCTTGGATAATTCCATTACCCGCTCTAAGATGTGTTATGCTCTGTGCATAGCCTTTCCAGGTTATCAAATATAACCAGATACTACCCCCTTGTTTTTACGGTCCTTCCTGTGATGCCTCTCCCCTTTTCCATTTAAAGAGCCATACTTTCTATCCTACCCCAGTATTTGCTTATGGTACTTTTGATGCCGTTTGGGTGGGAAATCAGGTCTAATGTATATAAGGTGTGAAAAACTAATTGTTGCACAAACCATTTAGTGGAAATTTTGTATTCATATTATCCGTAAGGCCCCTTGACACATGAGCGAGTTTTCCGCTTGGGTGCAATGTGTGACGTGAATGCATAGCACCCGCACTGAATCCTGACCCATTCATTTCAATGGGTCTGTGTACATGAGCATTTTTATTTTTCACACATCAGGTCTGCGTTGCGTGAAAAACGCAGAATGTTCTATATTCTGCATTTCATGCAGCCCTGGCCCCATAGAATTGAATGGGGCGTCAGTAAAAAACACATTGCATTCGGAAGCAAGTGTAGATGCAATGTGTTTTTCACTGATGGTTGCTAGGAGATGTTGTTTGTAAACTTTCAGGTTTTTTTTATGACGAGCGTGAAAAGCGCATCAAAATGCATTGCACTCAAGAATTGAGCTAAATAGCTATGGGCTAATGGTCCTCTCTCTGTCTTACACTACTTTTTATACATTAGATCTATTCTGTTAACTATCTATTCCTAGTAGGATACTTCATAACTAGAACATGTAAGTATTTAGTACAGATCTAAATATTACATGGGCAGCATATAGAGCCAGCGTTCATACTACATACATATATTAGGAACTAGGGACATCACTACCTTTAAATGACCCAATAATATGCATATCTAGAAACCGTGTCAGGTTGCAGAGTTACTCGCCTGTATAAAAATTCACTGCGTAAATCTTAAAGCCTACGACCAAGACATGTTTTATGAAAATATTTAACAGCAAAGTTTGATAAATAAAAATTTCTTGTTAGTTATTTGCCCTTGAGAGTATACATTAAAACACACTTTTCCTTACAAAGCACATATCATTTAATATACGAGTGCAACTTCATTAAAAAAAAAAACTTATAACAAAAACATCCAAAAATATGAACAGAAAACCCCTAAGACTACGTACAGAATGGTGCATGAGGAATGAAGGATGGGGTGGAGTCCAGGCCTCAATAACAGTCTGTCTCTGGTTGCCCACTTAGTTGGCACAGACAATAGTTGAGGATCTACCTGAAGAGTATTCAGAGAAGGTCTTGGAGCACAGTGTAAGAGGACACATAAGTTATGTACAAACTCCTGAAACAGTTCATAAAGCGCCTTTCTTCAAGACTGAATCATCTTGGCAGCTTCCGCTTTAATGAGAGCTATGAGATCCTGATTGATGAGGAACACAAATCGAAGGCCAGAAATCTAAAAAGTGGAGACAGAAATTGTGAATGGTTGTTGCTCCCCATAAAAAGGCTAAGTTTAACCCATACACATCCTCCTCTCTAATAGTTTAATAGCACCAGCGCTTTAGTAGCAGCTCTAATAAAACAATATCGATCTAAAGTTAAAAAAAAAAAAAAAAGTCTGGGTCTGGATACAAACTACTTTATATACACACAGAAAATACCCTTTAAAAGGGCTGTGCAGTGTGATGATATTTATGACCTATCTTCAGAGTAGGTCTTAAATAACAGATTGGCAGGGGGTCCGACCTCCCGACTCAAGAGAATGGGACGAGCAGTTGCGAGTACACTGCCGCGCGCAGTTCAACATTAAAGAGAATGCAGCGCTCGCACGATTAACACGACTCCTTAAAGCAGCTGATCGGCAGGGGTGCTGGGAGTTGGACTCCCGACGATCTGATATTGATGACCTATCCTGAGGACAGGTAAATCGATATTACTCTACTACACAACCTCTTTAAAAGGGAATATATATATTTGTTTTTTATTAAAATAATTCCTGACATTTTCTAATCTTTATTTTCCCCAATTGTGGACATTTCTATTCTATTTTCTGTGCATGATTACGGGAGTGGCCATTTTGCCTGAGATGCTACTCTGTTAGACCAAATGCACACGGCCGTGAGCGGTCAGTGGTATCCCGGCCTGGAATCCTGCTAACAGCAGGAGCACACAGCGTCATTGGTTGCTATGATGCCGTGAGCTTCATGCCACCGCTGCACTACAGTAATACACTCGTGTGCATTCGGCCTTAAAGGGGTTTTCCGGGATTTTAATATTAATGACCTATCCTCAGTGAAAGGGACAGCTTCTTGTAATTACACTTGCTGCGATGTCAACGGTGAGCAGGTAAACAATGAAGGGAAGGCTGCTCTCACACTGAGCACAGCCTTCTCTTCAACCAGCTGATCAGCGGGGGTGCCGGGTGTTGGACCCCCGCCGATCTGATATTGATGACCTATCCTGAGGATAGGTCATCAATATTAAAATACTGACATATGCCACACAGCAGCTCCATGGACCATAGGGACCTGTACTGTGGAGAGGACTGTAACATCTATGGGAATGTTCTAGACATTCTTTATGACCTGTACAGAGGTCACCGTGTAGAGAGGGGCAGGAGGGGGCTGTGACCATCACATAATGTCAATGGTGGATTCAATGTCCCCTATACAGAGGTGATACCTTTCATAGAGATCCAGTCTGTGAGAGGCAAACATTGCAATTTCAGAATTATAGGCAGTGACATGGGGAAGGGGGGACTGGAAAAAAAACCCTTTAATTTTATTTCTGACCATGCATACATCCACACAGCCTCACAATAAAAATTGTCTGAAATCCAATTTTACCTCCACGACAGAGTTGTGACTTAGCTTCCACTTGCTCCCTGGCAATACAGGTCGACCATCAATATAAAGCGCTCTTCTTCCCTCATTCGCAATGAAAAAGTCACCATTGTTCTTCAGCTTTATAACACCTTCATGTGCAGAAAATACAAAACAGATTCAATGTGAAGTGGACTGCAATGTTGAGAAACTTTTCCTTTAGAAACTGCAAAAAGCAGTAAAGTACATCTAAAGTATATGGTTCAATATGCACTTAAAGAATACAAGTAGTGGCTATTCGAGCCTCAGTTCTGCCTACGTTTAGGGAAATAACCTCTCACTGGTCTCCTGGGACATCTACCAAAACCGTGGAACATGCAATCACCAAGTGGTATATTCAGGACTGAGCTAATGTCAAGAATGAAAGCTGTAGATCCAACAACTGGAGCGTCCATTTCTAGCAGCATTATGGTCTGTAAAGCCTCCAAAGCAGGACTACCTGGTCTTTCAGACTGTCCTTTCTACAATCAACCGGCCTCATTTAGCAAAGCTATCTAACAGGAAAAACAGGCATATAGCAACCAATCAGCGCTCACCTTTAATTAAAAAAATAAAAACTTTAAGAAATGAAAGGTGAGCTCTGATTGGTTGTGATGGGAAACTAAGAGAGTTTTCCTAATGGACAGTTTTGATAAATGCGGCCCAACGTGTTTTTAGTAGACAGAGAAACTGCCATAACATTGCATGCTTTGCAATGGCCATGTAGCCATAGCAAGATAGCAAAATTAATCACCTGAGACATACCATCTTTTAAATGTGGACATAGAGGCATTATACAAAATCCATGCAGATGACCTAGTAATAGTATCAGACCATAAATTACCTTGTTTGCGAGAAATCTTCCATGCTGGGCCCTCTAGCGACAGGTCCACGTCAATCTGGTTGTCCTTAGTGGCTCTACCTAGTGTTATCTAGGATAAAAGGAAACATGCTGCTATTCAGAGAACATGCACACTACAATAAAACCACTTCCACCACTCTAATCTAAAGTTAGTACTACCTGAATGTCATCAACAGGTCTCCTGCCATACCAGAGGGGATAAAACCTTGGACCACGTCTATACAAACAAGGTAACGCCCCTCCCCCACCTGGGACAGTCTGATCACCTTTCTTTGTTTCTCACCCCCAAGTATTCAACTCTTATCAACAGTGTGAAATCATCAGTGAAGACCATCAAAGTGTGGCCAGCGGGGGTAGATTCCTTACTCCAGGACAGGTGTAAAGACACGGACTGGAGCTTGTTTGCCTCTCAGGCCACCTGTGGTTCTCACACTAAGGCCTCTTTAACACGAACAATACGAATTGGCTCCGGATGCGTTCAGTGAAACTCGCACCATTTTGCAAGCAATTTCAGATCGTTTTGTCTGCGATTGTGTTCAGTTTAGTTTTTTCCGCCCCGGGTGCAATGCGTTTTGATGCGTTTTTCAAGCGTGTGATTAAAAAACAAAACGAAGATTTACAAACATCATCTTCTAGCAACCATCAGTGAAAAACGCATTGCATCCGCACTTGCTTCTGGATGAAATGCGTTTTTCACTGAAGACCCATTCACTTCTATGGGGCCAGGGCTGCGAGAAAAACACAGAATATAGAACATACTGGTGTTTTTCGAGCAACGCAGAACTGATGCATGAAAAAAAAGTTCATGTACACAGACCCATTTAAATGAATGGGTCAGGATTCAGTGCGGGTGCTGTGTGTTCATGTTAGGCATTGCACCCCCACGCAAAACTCGCTGGTGTGAAAGGGGCCTAAGGGTCCAGTCACACGTCCGTAGTGCATTGCGGATCCGCAATACACCCGGCCGGCACCCCCATAGAACTGCCTATTCTTGTCCGCAATTGCAGAAAAGAATAGAACATGTACTATTTTTTTCGGGAGCCGCGGACCGGAAGATCGGGCCCGCGCTCCGGAAATGCGGATGCAGACAGCACACTGTGTTGTCCGCATCTCTTCCGGCCCCATAGAAAATGAATGGGTCCGATTCATTCCGCAACGTTGCGGAACGGACCCGGACCCATTCTACGGACGTGTGAATGGACCCCAATATCGATTCTTATACGTACTTAGTACTGGAATACATCAAACACCACAATTGACAATCAGAAGCAATGGATGAACAAGGAAGTGCGGCTTCTACTAAAGGCACGTAACAATGCCTTCAGATCTGGTGACGCTCAGGCCTACAGCACGTCAAGGGCAGACCTGAAGAGGGGCCTCAAGAAGGCCAAGCACAGCTACAAGCTGAAGGAACACTTTGTTAACTCTGACCCACGACGCATGTGGCTGGGCATTCAGGCCATCTCAGACTATAAGCTCAGCAATTCCACACAGACAGCCATGACTGTGTCCTCCCTCAATGAGCTAAATGACTTTTACGCTTGTTTTGACAAGGACAACAAGGAAAAGTCTGCCAAAACCTCTGATGACTGCCATACCTTCACTCTCACTATTTTAGATGCCCAGAACGCACTGAGCAGCATCAACGCTCGCAGAGCTGCTGGCCCTGACTGCATTCCTGGACGGGTGCTTCGAGCATGTGCTGAGCAGCTCTGCGTGGGATATATTCCACCTCCATTGTACCAGTGCCAAAACACTCATCACCAACGTGCCTGAACGACTACCACCCTGTAGCACTCACGCCTATAGTTATGAAGTGCTTTGAGCGACTGGTCCTGGCACACCTCACGTTATGCTTGCCCCCCACACTGGATCCTCACAAATTTGCGTATTGAAGTAATAGGAGTACAGAGGATGCTGTATCTACAGCGCTTCACTGTGTACTCTCACAACTGGACAACAAGAATACTTATGCAAGAATGCTGTTTGTTGACTTCAGCTCAGCCTTCAATACAGTCATTCCTTCCAAGTTGCTCACTAAACTTGTGGATCTTGGAATCAGTAACTCTATTTGTAACTGGATCATGGACTTTCTGACCAACAGACCCAAGCATGTTAGGTCAGGAAATAACTGTTCCTCCTCCATCACACTCAACACTGGCACTCCACAGGGCTGTGTGCTGAGCCCGTTCCTCTACTCCCTTTTCACCTATGACTGCAGGCCTCGGTATGGATCCAACCCCATCATCAAGTTTGCAGAGGACACCACGGCGATCAGTCTCATCAGTGACAACGATGAGTCTGACTACAGGGAGGAGGAAAAGCACCCATCTGTGTGGTGCGCTGACAATAACCTGCTCCTGAATACCAGCAAAACAGAAGAGCTCATTGTGGACTTCAGGAAGGAGGAGAGACACCCATGACCCCATCCACCACATAAATGGCACGGCCGTTGAACGGATCTCCAGTTTCAAGTTCCTGGGAACCCACAGGTCTAAGAATCTGTCCTGGTCAACCAACATCTCGAGCCTGGGGAAGAAGTCACATCAGCGCCTCTTTTTCTTGAGGACACTGAAGAAAAACCACCTGTCTGCAGAAACATTGGGTAACTTCTACTGCTGTGCGATAGAAAGCATCCTGACCAATTGTGTAACAGTCTGGTATGGGAATTGCTCTGTGGCTGACCGTAAGGCACTGCAGCGGGTGGTGAAAACCGCCCAACGCATCATAGGGACTCCACTTCCCGCTATTGAGGATGTTCACAAGAAGAGATGTCTACGTCAGGCACGCATCATTCTTAGGGTCCATTCACACATCCGCAAAATGGATCCATTCCGCAATTTTGCGGAACGGGTGCAGACCCATTAATTTCCAATGGGGCCGGAATGTGCTGTCTGCATCCACATTTGCGGATCCGCACTTCCGCATCCGTGCTTCCGTTTCCGCAAAATAATAGAACATGTCCTATTCTTGTCCGCAATTGCAGACAAGGCATATTCCATTAGTGTCGGCAATGTGCGGTCCGCAAAATGCGGAACGCACATTGCCGCTTTCCGTGTTTTGCGGATCCGTGGCTCTGTGTATCCGCAAAACAGGTTGCGGACGTGTGAATGGAGCCTTAGGGACTCCACTCATCCTGCCAATAAACTCTTTCAGCTTCTTCCCTCTAGAAGGTGCTACAGGACCCTTCAGACTAAAACCAGCAGGTTTAGGAACAGCTTCTTTCCCACAGCTATCAACCTACTGAACTCAGTCCCCGATGAACCTTTCCATCCACAATCATTTAACCCTCTACACTCCTCCCCCCCTCCATCCATCCCATGACCATGACTGTCAGTCATTCTCAATATTCACTGTATGTTCCCATTGGTTACTGCTATAGTTTGGGAGACTGTCATAGCATAAGTCTCTGTTAGCACATCTGCATATACGTATACATCAGTACATCTGTATATTTGTCCATAGTACATTTGTATATTTGCTCTCTGTATAGCAATAAACACCTGTATACTTAACTTATTTGTACATAACTAGTCCTACCTTCTACACTATCCTTACCTGTATATAACCTGTTTTTATTGCACTTGCTGCTCTTTGCACTTCTGATTAGATGCACTCTGTATCTCTTTATTCTGTATTTATACATGTGTAAGGACCATAAAAGTTGAATCAAATCAAAAGCCATATTTCTGCACTAATTTTTTATATTACCTCTCGGGACCTCATCAGATATCGTACCATGCGCCCACGTAAAACCGCCAACGTCTGTGTATCAAAATCTGGAGAGCTCATTCCTATACAGGAGAAAGCACACAGCAGTCATGGAGATAGGTCTATTCAATCTATCGTTAGCACTGCTTTCTCATGAGGAGGACATTTTTACCACAATAAGGAGATCTAGTCCTGGAAATACTTTGTATCATACTGATAATTATCTGAGGGTGAAGACCATCACAGGACAAGGCAAATCAGCTGAAAATAATAGTACCCTGTATGTATAAACCAACAGTATATCAGTGGTAAACTAGGCTGGGTAACCATGGTCAGCCGAACAAGCTCTGACGAATACTATAGTATTCCGGCATGTGACAGGGTACTTCTATTTTCCCATCTCCTGGTCCTGTAACCATGTCACTCTTTTGAACATTTACTAATCTTGCAATTAATGGATAGTTCTAAGGGTACTTTCACACTAGCGTTTTTCTTTTCCGGCATAGAGTTCCGTCCGAGGGGCTCAATACCGGAAAAAAACCTCATCAGTTTTATCCCCATAGAATTGAATGGGTCTGGATTCAGTGCGGGTGCAATGCGTTCACCTCACGCATTGCACCCGTGCGGAAGTCTCGCCCGTGTGAAAGAGGCCTTAAGGCTTCTGTTTGACTGATACAGTGACTAACCAGACTACTCCATATACCTAATGCTGAGGTCTTATGGATAAATGTCACACAATCTCATGAAAAACACTGCAGAAAATGTGCTGCACTGCCTGCTGCAATATTCATAACTACAAACAGATTATCACTTCACTAAATTATATATAAAAAAGGTGACAGGGCTGAGGAATACATAAAATACTAACCTGTTATACTGTCCACCAGCACTTGCCAACGATGCAGCTCCTGCTCTAGTTGACGGATCTCACGTTTTTGTCGACGGTCAGCAACAGTAAGCTCTGTAAAAGGAATGTGATAAATATACAGCACTAGCTGAAGGACCCGGCTTCGCTCGGGTATATTTAATCTATTTCATTTAATGTTTGTGTGTCGTTAAAAGATATCAACACTATCCACTATAACAGTGACATCTAAAGCACCCCGCCCCCTTAACAGTGACCTCCGCTGACCCCCCCGTGGGCCTCCACAGAAGGCCACCCCCTTAACTTTGACCTTTACAGCAGTCTTCCCCTTTAACAGTGAGTTTCACAGCATACCACACCCTTAACAGTGACCTCCACAGAGGCCTGCCCCCTTAACAGTGGCCTTTACAGCAATCTGCCCCTTAACGCTGACCTCCATAGCAGACAATCCCCTTAACTGAGACCTCCACAGCAGCCTGCCCCTAGGGTGGCCAGAGGTCCAGTTTTACGCCGGACAGTCCGGCTTTCAGACTCCCTGTCCTCCTGGAGGGACACAAGGATGTTCTTTTGAACAGCTCACTCTTAGACAGCAGCACTGTGCTGTCTGAGTGTGAGCTGTAGGAAGAAAGTCACCATCCCTCCCACCCCTGTAGCTGACAGAAGTAGTTTTTTAACTTAATTTTTTCAATCCCTGTCGGCTGAGTTGGGGCGTGGCCTAATCAGATCAGGGCGTGGCTTAGCGGGACCTAGAAGTAGATTTTTAACTTTATTTTTTCAATCTGTCGGCTGAGGGCGAGTGGCCTAACTGGATCGGAGGTGTTGCTTAGTGGGGCGAGGTTTTAAGTTAGTCTTTTGAGGGTGGACACATTGTGGCAGGGGGCATGTCTGGGCTCCTTCCTGCAAGAGCGACGCCCCTCTGGGCACCTTACTGGCTCATTTGCATACCAAATAAACTGGATTTTCAGAGGATAAAAACATCTATTGCTGGAACAAAGGCACATCTTGAAATAAGGTACTAAGTGCTATTAGGCCATGGCTTTACTTCAATAGCGATTATCCCGGTGACAGACTTCCTTTAAAGCTCTCCTACAGCAGTGAACATAAATGGCTCGGTTGTTTTGGAAACCTGGAGTAAAACTGTGTGTATGTGGAGGCTAACAGCCTGCAAGCTTCAATTGGCTGATAAGGGTCATGTGACCAAGCTTCTATTGGCTAATGCATTTTTTGGGAATATCTCAGGAACGGTACATCCTAGAGAGCTGGTACACCTGATGTACCTATGTGCCAAATTTCGGGATTGTAAATGCGACAGTGCGGATTCCTTTAGCGGACACACACATACACTCAGCTTTATATATTAGATGGGATGATTTTTCAGGATAAGCATCAAAGCTACTTAAATACACAACAAATTGATCAAAATATGCACCAAGAACATCACATGTAAAATACCAAAATTATACATGTTTGCACAGGTTAACTTACCATGCTCCAGAACTTCATCGCGGGAGTCCCTACAAAAATAATCAGAATTCTAATTTATTTTATGCACTTATATAGCACTACTATATTCTGCAGCGCTTTACAGACCTTAGCATCACGCTGTCCCCAATGGGGTTCACAATCTAAGTTCCCTATCAGTATGCCTTTGGAGTGTGGGAGGAAACTGGCAAACCCGGAGGAAACCCACACAAACACGGGGAGAACATACAATCTCCATGGAATGTAAAGTACCCAGGACTAGGAGATGTCCTCTATGTCTACTCCAGGATTTTTTCCCCCCTGACATGAGGAAAGTTGGCTTCTACTACATGAGTGTTTTTTAGCTTCCTCTAAGTCAGCTTTATACTACAAAACCTATACGGAGATTGCTTATTTAGAAAAACTGATCACCAAATTCTCGTGGCTCAGAAATACTCTCCCAGCTCCTGGAGGTTTCGAAGTTACAGACTGAGGGTCCATTCACACGTCTGTTTGTGTTTTGTGAATCCGTAAAACACAGACACCGGCAACGCGTGTTCCGCATTTTGCGGACCACACATCGCCGGAACTCTCATAGAAAATGCCTTTTCTTGTCTGCAATTGCGGACAAGAATAGGACATGTTCTATTTTTTTTGCAGAACGGAAGTGCGGATCTGCAAATGCGGATACGTACAGCACATTCCGGCCCCATTGAGAATGAATGGGTCCACACCAGTTCCGCAAAATTGCGGAACGGATGCGGACGTGTGAATGGACCCTAATACTGTCCCTTTGTTAAATTCACAACATACTCCATAGTATTCAGTAGTGGGGGTAGTTCCAATGGGAATGTGTGTGTGTGGAGCTGGCTGAATTGAATGGGAGAAGCACTGCAGTAACCAGCTCCATCCACTGCATAGTGAACAGAGCCATGTAAGTCCCAGTGCCTACTTTCGGTACCGGAGGTCCTAAGAAACAGATTATCACAGGCATGCAGACCCCCTACCAACCAGACACTGATGACCTATCCTTAGGTTAGGCCATCAGTATTAAAATCCTGGATCCCTTTAATGTTCTTTGCGTTGAAAGTTTGGAAGCTTCAGTACCAATTACTGGTTTCATAACATTTAGCTATGGTCTCAGGTTACAGTATGTTAGACCTAGAACAGTTGTCCAGGGACCACTCAATATTGTAAGATGAGACAGCAATATATTTAATTCAGTATCCTCCACAGATTGTTTGAGAGTTACTTTTCCACTTCCTTCATCCAAATACACTGAAACTCAAACCCTACACATCAAATTATTAGTCTTTACAACCAATTCCTTACCTAAGTTTGGAGTCATCAAGCATGTCCTCCGCATCAGAGAAGTTTAGGACTTGATCCCCTTTGGGTAATGGCTGAACTAAATTATTGACAATAATAAATAAATAAATAAATAGGATTATTCATGAGTCAGCAATTAACTGCATGTGTGCAATACAAAGGTGAATGCCATGAGCTAGATACCTGTTTGGTCCTCCAGAAGATAGTACTGCTTCATAAGCTGCCAATGCACCTGAAGAGACTTGGCTGTGCGGGACATATAGAAAACCTCGGGATGTTTGCTGAGTAGATCTTGAAAAATCTCCAGTGTAGGCTGAGAGCTCTGTAAAGAAATCCCAATAGCACCGGCAATTATTTACTATGCTACTCTAGTTTTCAGCATCACCCCTCTACTAGAGTTGTTCTGGCACTTTTTTGGCGACTTAAAATAAAATAAAAAGTCCAATTCTTAAATCTGGAGTAAAACTCGTTCAGAGAGAACTACGTCCACCTTTCCAACTGCTTTTCAAAACTGGAGGGAAAATGTAGAAATGCAAAAAGTCGCAAACTGTTTGTGCAAGCGAGTGCAAAGCGAGCCCTATTTTTACGACTTTTTGAAGAAGATTTTGTCATAGTAAAAATATTTGGCACCTTTAGCTGTAGACATGGTGTATGCATCAGATGGTACAACCTCCAAAAATCTATTTTAATTTCAGACAAAACAAGAAAAACACCAAGTGGAGAATACTTTTGCAAGTCACTGTATGCCATGGTATTATCATGCATCTGCTTGATCACTTGAAAATGAAAGAGCAGAAATATGTTTTGTCAGGATGGCTCCTACTTACAGAGCTGATTGTACTGAGCAACTGTTCCTCCGCTTTACTGAACAGCACCTTGCTTTGGATCGCAGCGATGGCCTCTGGATGTAGCTGTCGGATTGCCTGGCATGCTAGCCTACCGAAAATCATACATTGCTTGAGTCATTTTGCCCATCCTACATTCCTCTGATGCTAAATTAATATAAAAACCTTAAAGTAGCACTCCCACAAAAATGTATATTCTCTGACCTTTTAGAAAGATCTATGATGTAAACTGCAGAGAGGGTAATCTTCTCATCGGTGACTGTATTTGTGAGTTATAGCCTCTCGTCTGATCTCCAACAGACAAGACAGTAAGGATCCATTCAGACGTCAGTAGAATGGGTCCGGATCCGTTCCGCAATTATGCAGAACGGGTGCGGACCCATTCATTTTCAATGGGGCCGGAAAAGATGTGGACAGCAAACAGTGTGCTGTCCACATCCGCATTTCCGGTCCGTGGCCCCGAACTTCCGGTCCGCAGCTCTGCAAAAAAATAGAGCATGTCCTATTCTTGTTCGCAGCTGCGGACAAGAATAGGAATCCTCTATTAAGTGCCGGCAATACGTGGACCGCAAAACACTACGGGCGTCTGAATGGACCCCAAGTCAGTTACTTCTCTATTCATGTCTATGGCACTGGCTTCCTGTCCACACATAAGATGCTGTGTTATTTGGAGAGTCAGAGTGATGGTCACATGACACAGCTGAGGATAAGAAGGGAGGTTATAACTCACAAATACAGTCACTGTTAAGAAGATAGTCTTTATAAAAATAACAGTATGGATCCTATCAAATTCATTTTGAAAAGGTACGCTTTTTTCCCCGAACTCCCTCTGTTCTAGTGCTGCTAACCTTTATTATCTGATGGCAGTGGTGACATAAGCATATGCCACATGTAACGGCAACCAATCACTGGCCGCATGCCATATAATGCTGAGGCTAGTCACTGAATCCAGCAGTCACTGCTGTGGCAGACGGGGTTCAGACATTAAAGGGAACCTGTCACCGGTATTTTGTGTATAGAGCTGAGGACATGGGTTGCTAGATGGTCGCTAGCACATCCGCAATACCCAGTCCCCATAGCTCTGTGTGCTTTTATTGTGTCAAAAAAACGATTTTATACATATGCAAATTACCGAGATGAGTCCTGTCCCTGAGATGTGTCACGTACAGGACTCATCTCAGGGTAATTTGCATGTGTATCAAATTGGTTTTTTTTTGACACAATAAAAGCACACAGAGCTATGGGGACTGGGTATTACGAATGTGCTAGCGGCCATCTAGCAACCCATGTCCTCAGCTCTATACACAAAATCCAGGTGACAGGTTCCCTTTAAGGTTTGATTCTTTTTCAATAGATAAATTAAGACATACACATAAATTAGATACATAGAAACATCAAATAAAATGTTGCTTACTTGGAGATGACAGGGTCATAGAGAAGCGCATACCACCGCTCCTGTATTTCATTGAGGGTGAAACGACAGCTGAACTTCACACCAAGATGTACAGCCTGCAGATCATTTGTCTGAAGATTAAAGCAACAACATAATGCAGGCTCTCCAGACACCATACTAAATTGGGGAACGACAGGAAAAAACTAAAGGGAGTCATACCTGTAGCACTGTGTTGATAAGAAGCAAGTCATCGGCCGGTTTCCATCTCCCCAAGTCCTTGGTAACCTGAAGTGGCTGCTTACTCTTTTTTATCCTTTTGGTGATGCTGGGGCTCGGGGCAGGGGATGGTGGCGCTGGCGCAGACACCGTTTTGCAGACTTGCTGCAATAAAACACACATTGCCGTGTTCCATCACATACGAATAAGGCTACTGTACACGTAAACCAGGGATCGGCAACCTCCGGCACTCCAGCTGTTCTGAAACTACAACTCCCAGAATCCTTCTTTCACTTCTATGGCAGTTACAAGAACAGCCAAGTCCTGGGAGTTGTAGTTTCACGGCAGCTGGAGTGCCGAAGGTTTCTGATCTCTGACCTATACAATTCAACTAAGGAAGAATTCATTTCTTCACAGTTTATTTCCACATAAACTATCATGTGCATTTACTGAAATATTTCTTCTTAGCTTTAAAAGGTAGTTTTTCTTAAATAGAGTCAAAACGGCAAACGATCCCCGACTCTTGTTCTGATGCGTTCTAGGTTCCTGCTGGTTTCTACTTCCTGGTCCCTCAACACACGGTAAAAGACCTCTCAGCCAATCACAGGCAGAAGGTGAGCCGCCGCAGCTAGTGAATGGCTGATCGGTCTTTCGTATGGGTGAAGAAAGAGCAGGAAGATCTGCCACTTATTCAAACTTACTTACTGGCATCCATACAGATGCCAAGCGCTGCAGACGCAGTTCTCTCTTCAGCACTGTTACACATGTATCTGTATGGACTGCCATAGCCTCTTCAGAATGGTCTGTAAGGAGAGGGATCCTATTTGAGCACCATGTTATCTATTCTGTACCAGAACCAGGGAAGCCTCAGAAAAGAGCGACGAGTGACAGGTCACTGCTTTATGACAGTCAGACCCTTTAAAAAAGGTTTAATGGCCAAATAACCACTTTAACCCTGATACAGTGGGGCAGATTAACTAATCCTAAGCCTTAAGGCTGGGTTCACATCATCGTTTAGCTTTCCATTCTTCTGATCCGTCAGAAGAATAGAAAAATAATAATAAAAAAAAATAATAAAAATTATCCGTTATTTTGAGCATCAGTTTGCATCACTTCTGTCAGAGATCAGGTACTTTGTGTCCTGTCAAAACTGCTGCTCAAGGTAACGGATCCGTTTTTCTGTTGGATCAGGAGAACGGAAAGCTAAATGGTTATATAAACCCGGCCAAAGAGTGATGGAGCACGAGTCGTTTGCTGACCTTCTTCTTCTCGCTGGACGAAGGTTCGCTGCCAGATAATCTCCCCGACTCTCCTCCACTGGGGCCTCGTGGACGACTGGAGGATTTGGCAAGGCTGCTCTCAACCAATTCGTCATCAAATTTCTTCCTTTTGATAAATCTATCAATTCAAGATACAAAACACTGTAACCATTATACTGAATATGTTCCTGTCACCACATAGTCTGTATTCATACAGCGCCAGCATATTCTGCAGCAGTTTACAATCAGAGGGGGGATCAGACAAATCACTACAGAACCAATCAACAATTCGAGTGAGGGCTCTGCGCACCAGAGCTTACAATCCACAGGAAAACAGGAGTGACATACTCTAACCGTCGCCAGCACAAGCAGCAAGGGAATACCGGCTGTTACTGGCACAGAGAGGGGGGGGGGGACGCCGCCCGTCACTGGCACAGAGAGGGAGGGGGGGACGCCGCCCGTCACTGGCACAGAGAGAGAGGGGGGGACGCCGCCCGTCACTGGCACAGAGAGAGAGGGGGGGACGCCGCCCGTCACTGGCACAGAGAGAGAGGGGGGGACGCCGCCCGTCACTGGCACAGAGAGAGAGGGGGGGACGCCGCCCGTCACTGGCACAGAGAGAGAGGGGGGGACGCCGCCCGTCACTGGCACAGAGAGAGAGGGGGGGACGCCGCCCGTCACTGGCACAGAGAGAGAGGGGGGGACGCCGCCCGTCACTGGCACAGAGAGAGAGGGGGGGACGCCGCCCGTCACTGGCACAGAGAGAGAGGGGGGGACGCCGCCCGTCACTGGCACAGAGAGGGGGGGACGCCGCCCGTCACTGGCACAGAGAGAGGGGGGGACGCCGCCCGTCACTGGCACAGAGAGAGAGGGGGGGGACGCCGCCCGTCACTGGCACAGAGAGAGAGGGGGGGGACGCCGCCCGTCACTGGCACAGAGAGAGAGGGGGGGGACGCCGCCCGTCACTGGCACAGAGAGAGAGGGGGGGACGCCGCCCGTCACTGGCACAGAGAGAGGGGGGGACGCTTGTCACTGGCACAGAGAGAGAGGGGGGGACGCTTGTCACTGGCACAGGCTGTATGATAAAAGGCAATAGGTCTCTGAGCTGAGCCCATGTCTCTAGTTTACTCAGAGGCTTCTAGACGCACAGCAGCTGCCAGGGCACATTCACACTATGTAGCAGAAGCGATGAGGAAACACCAGCGGCGCCTACGTCACCTGGACGAGCTCCTCCTCTTGGGTATCGGGCCAGACCCCTGGGAGAGGCTCCTCTTATGTCCGGCGGAGGAGTCCTCGTCCTCGGAGCGGCTGGCGCACGCCAGCAGGGACTCCATCCCCTCCGCTGCTCTCCTCAGAACATCCGGTGACCGGTCTACCGATTAATCCACCATTATCCTGCAGTGACCTGCACCGCTTCCCGGCCTGCGCTAGGATCTGCTCATTTCACCATGACATCACTTCCGGCGGCCGGAAATACAGCTGAGGGCGGGGATTATTCATTGTCCGCTGGTACGCGGCTTGTAATGCGCTAATGTCAGGGGTCTGGAGGGCTTCAGAGCTAGATGTGCGGGCTGGCCTGCCATACAGTGTTGCCGTATTGCATCTCTCGTGTATAACGGCAGTTTTACTAAATTAGTGGAGCCCTTTCTTCTATAGAAGCTGGAATTGTAGGACTTCAGCAAAATGGCGCTCAGATCTTATAATGCGCTTGCGCAAAAGACCTTAAAGCAGGGGTCAGCAACCTCAAGCACGCCAGCTGTTGTGAAACTACAATTCCCAGTATACTCTATTCACTTCTATGGGGTTTCAAGAATAGCCAAACAAGTGTGCATGCTGGGAGTTGTAGTTTCATCACAGCTGGAGTGTTAGAGGTTCTGATCTCTGACCTAAGGTGTAAATGACGTCCAGAACCTCAAATAGCCCTGCTGCAAGTGTTAGGTTTAACCCCTTAGACTATTTTGGATTTGTGGTTGTGACTTTTTTTTTATCTCCACATTTCAAACATCTTTGATTAACTTTTATATTTTCTGAGTTTATAGCCTTTCGAGGGATTGTTTTGTGGGACAGGTTGTATCAGTTTAGTGGCACCATTTTGGGTCACATCTTATGTATTGACACATTTTTTTGGGGGGTGATGGTATGAAGTAACACAGCTATTCCACCATTGTTTTTTGGGATTTTTTACAATGTTCACCCTATAGGATAAAATGTGATAATTTTATTGGACAGTCATCGCAGACGCAGCGATACCAATTTTATATTTATTTTTACGTAAATAAAGGCTTTCATAAGCAAAAAAGCTAATTTTTTGTTTACTTTTTCGAACACTTTTTCAGACTTTTTATTTTTCCCCAGTTCATCCTCTGATTACTGGTTAATACACAGGAATAATTCTGTACTGCAGTGTATGTCGGTTACTGAGAAAACTGAGATAATGCTTAGTCATCCCTGCCATATCTACCCCATATGAGATGAGAGAGGGAGCCCCCTCCCTCTATCTAACCCCTTAGATGTTGTGGTCAGCATTGACCACAGCATCTAAAGAGTTAAACTGCTGGGATTGGCATTAGCTCAGGTAGGCACTTGCTACTGGTGATGTCATCACAGCGCCATACTATTGTGGTAGCGAGCATTAAACAGGATTTGTCACCAGTAAAACTCACTGAGTTACACATAGCATAGAGGATGTGTGTCATCTCTGGGGGCCCCTTCTCCCCTCTTTGAATGAAGTGGCGGTCATGCATGCACACTGCCGCTCCGTTCAGCTCTATGGGGGGGCAGTTCTATATGGACAGTACTGGCAGCCTATTAGACTATTAGATCAGAACCTAATAGGCTTGCATGCATGACACACCGTGATGATACTGTTAGGTTTCCAACTACCATGGCAATCCCTCAGCACCCAGCAATCACTTCAGGGGTGAGAAAGGGAACGCCCTCCCTCTGAAACCACATTTAAAGGGAACCTGTCGCCTGGATTTTGTGTATAGAGCTGAGGCCATGGGTTGCTAGATCGCCGCTAGCACATCCACAATACCCAGACCCCATAGCTCTGTGTGCTTTTATTGTGGAAAAAAAACTATTTGATACATATGCAAATTAACCTGAGATGAGTCCTGTCCCTGACTCATCTCATGTGCAGGACTCATCTCAGGTTAATTTACATATGTATCAAATAGTTTTTTTTCCACAATAAAAGCACACGGAGCTATGGGGACTGGGTATTGCAGATGTGTTAGCGGCGATCTAGCAACCCATGTCCTCAGCTCTATACACAAAATCCCAGTGACAGGTTTCCTTTAACCTCCGCTCCACCTAGCATTGCACACTCATGTAACAATACATCTCTGTGATAGAAGGCACAGCAAAAGTGCATATTGGGGGTTGTTTTCTTTTTTAAAATGTACCTTAGGCCACCAGGACTTCTAGTCCCCAAAACTATGAGAAGCAGGTGTATATTCAGCAAGACAGACTCTAAAATGCTGCATACTGTATCTGTCCTGAGTGAGATCAATTTCTCCAGTGTCGATGCAAGACTGGTGCAGGAAGAGATATCAACCTGTGCATGTCTGCTGGTTGGTAAAGAGCACTGCAGGACCCTGGGGTTTCTATAATGTATGATAGGGACACTGCTGAAGCACTGGTTTGCAAGGAATGACCTGGGGGCGATGCTTGGATTGAGCTACTTATACACTGTAGTTTTCTGTGTCTTCTGGGCTTCCATGATTGAGAAGTATCTAACTAGTACTGTGGCTCCCAAAAGGCAGTCAGACAGCCATCCCTTATAACTTTTTTAGGCCTCATGCACTCGGCCACTGCTCGGCCGTTCTGTGCACTGTGGACCGCTCTTTGCACGGGCAACATACGCGCTGGATTCCGCAGACGGATCCAGTCCCATGTTGTTGGAACCATCTGATCAGATACTGATGATAAAAAGTCAGAAAAACCCTTAAATACTGATGACCTATCCTCAAGATAGCTCATCAGTATCTGATCGGTAGGGATCTGACACCTGGCAACCCTACTTGCAGCTTACCAAGCACAGTGCCGTCCATTGTATAGTGGCTGTGCTTGGTATTGCAGCTCAGCCCCATTCACTTGAATAGCACTGAGCTGTGCCTAGGCAATGTGACTGAAGAATGTGACTGTCACTGGCCTAGGGAAAGAACGCCGGGCTCACCGGAGTAGTCATGGCTTCTTAAAACAGCAGATTTTTAGGGGTGCTAAAAGCCAGACCCCCACCAATCAGATACTGATGATATATCCTGAGTATTAAACACTTGGACATCCCCTTTAATCACAAATATATGAATGTCCAGTAAAAGTATTAAAACCAGTTATTTCCTATCTCCAACAAACAATAAATGATTCAGCAAAGACATTAGTCAGAACAGTGCATTAGATAAGTCATGATAAAACAGGATGGGATCATTATTAATGCAAAGCTCTAAGACCATGCATTATTCTAATGACCAGGAGTGATTTCAGCTCTTGGGGCAGATTTACTAATCCTGTTAAAAAGGAAGACATTGTAAGCATGACCAGCCTAAGATGCCTGAAATTTATCCTAGTGGCTCATAAAGGGGTTGTGTTACTTTAGCAAGTGGCATTTATCATGTACAGAAAGTTACTATAAGGCCCTTACTAATGTATTGTGATTGTCCATATTGCTTCCTTTGATGGCTGGGTGCATTATACACTTCTTGTTTCCATGGTTACGACCACCATGCAATCCAGCAACAGTAGCCATGCTTGCACACTGTAGTTAAAAAGCGACGCCCTCTCTGGTGGCCGGGACCATGGGAGTGCACATAAGGATGGCGCTGTTTCCTATAGTGTGCAAGCATGGCCACCACTGATGGATTGCAGGGTGGTCATAACCATGGAAACGAGCAGTGTATAATGTGATGGAAAAATAAATCCAGCCAGCAAAGGAGACAATATGGACAATCACAATATATTAGTAAGTGCCTTGTATTAACTTGTCTACATAATAAATGCCATTTGCTGAAGAGAGACAACCCCTTTAAGCCTAGACAGGCAGATCAGCAAGCGATTGTCGGAAGGGAAGCGCTGCCTCCCAGCAATTGCTTGCTAGCTAGCAGAGGAGAACGCTACTATTTCCTCTGCAGCATGGGGAGGAGCGATTGCTATGCATTTGCTTGTCCCCATACTAGTGGTTTGCTGGCGGCAGATCACTACTAGACAGCTCAATCTGTCGCCAGCAAGCGCTGATTTTTAAGCATGCTTAAAAATCTGAATTGACCGATGAACGTTCCTCGTTCATCTGACAATTGGCGGCAGTATTACACTGCCAGATGATCGCTATCAAGCGCTCATGCGAACACTCGTTAACAATTACGCTGGGTTCAGACCTGAGCGTACTTGAACGTACGCTCTGTATGCGCGATTGTACGGGCGTTTGCAATCGCGCATACAGAGACAAGCGAACGCCCATTGTCGCGCGTTCCCGCTGAAGTCTGTGTACGGGAACGCACGACAAGACGCCCCAAAGAAGCTCCTGTACTTCTTGGGGCGTCGGGCGTTTTACAGCGCGATCGTACGCACTGTAAAACGCTCAGGTGAGAACCATTCCCATAGGGAATCATTGGTTCTTGCCTGTTGAGCGTTTTACAGCGCGTAGGAACGCGCTGTAAAACGCTCAGGTCTGAACCCAGCCTTATGAGCCAGTGTAATACAGCCTTTACTATAAGATAAATGGTGCACAGCTAGAAACTGTTGTCTAACTTTACACCAACTAGTGGTTGGTTTACCTTGCACCAAAAATTTGGCACAATGGGGGAAATTTATCAAAACTGGTGTAAAGGAAAACTGGCTTAGTTGCCCATAGCAACCAATCAGATTCCACCTTTCATTTTTCACAGCTCCTTTGGAAAATGAATGGTGGAATCTGATTGGTTGCTATGGGCAACTAAGCCAGTTCTACTTTACACCAGTTTTGATAAATCTCTGGTGCACTTACTTTATAAATAGGTCCGTCCAGTGAATGCAGTCTGCCAACATAAGCACTGCACAATGGGGGAGTCTTCTTCTGGCCATGTTAACTGTTTAGTTTTCTGCACCGGCTGATCCTGAGGATAGGTCTTCAGTAATGCCAGGCTGAACCATGAGATACTTTTTTTTATCCATAAAAACTGTTTAAGATGTTACATCTGTGGATAGGCATAATAATATGTACAGCCACCTGTTAGCACATATACAGTATAGCGGGGATCAGCAACCTCCGGAACTCCAGCTGTTCAGGAACTACTACTCCCAGAATGCTTAATTCACTTTTGGAGGAGTTAGAACAACCGAGCATGTTTGCATGCTGGGAGTTGTAGTTTCACAGCAGCTAGAGTGCCGGAGGTTGCTGATCCCTGCAGTATAGAATATGCTGTAACTGGCAGGTTCACAGTAACGTCAGAGAGGGAACAACCTTCTTTTTATTAACATCCTGCGAAGCATTGATTCTGGTATGTTAAAGGGGCTATTCCATTAGAATAAAAAGTTTGGCCATGGGCTATCCCCCTCTGCTACCGTTCTACTGGTGGATAGGATCTCGCTGTTCTCCATTTCCTGCTCCTGTCCTAACACGGCAGAAAGTGGCTCATCCAATCACCGGTTGAAGAGGGTCAATCACCAGTTGAGGAGGGTCAATCACCAGTTGAGGAGGGTCACTTGAATGGGAGCTGAGCTGCAGTATGCTGGAACGGCCGCTACTCAATGGACGGAGCCTTTTGCTTCCAGCTCGGTCTACTGTTTAGTTTCCCAGTGGCTGCGAAACAGCTGATCAGTGGCGGTGCAGGCTGTTGGATCCCCACAATCTGATATTGATGAGCTACTCAGAGGATAGGCGATAGGAAAAAAGTTAGCATACCCCTTTAACCCCTTAAGGACTGGGCCTATTCTCATTTTTTTATTTTACCTCCCCACATTCCAATAGCTATAACTTTTTTAATTTTCACATTACCATATGAGGGCTTATTTTTTGCATTTTATAATGGCACCATTTAATTCACCATGTCTTGTACTAGAAAATGGAGAAAAAAGTATTTGTGGGGAAAAAACAAACAAAAAAAAAAAACAATCCCTACAAGGTCTTTTGGGTTTTGATCACTGGTCAATACGATTGCGACAATACCAAATTTGTATAGTTTTTATTTTATTACATTTACAAAAAATAAAACCCTTTGGAATAAAAAATCGAAAATTTCTTTGCATTGCCATTTCTGACAGCCATAACTGCCTCACACTGTAAAACCAGCAACATAATGGGCACATCGGCCTCCATCAGGTAGGAGGATCCCAAGAACCAGAATCTGTCATGAAGGGAAGAAGCGGTGTCGGCCCAGGGAGCTTCAGAACCGTGAGTACAACTACTGCACCCATCCAGCCACCCACACTCACACTAACTATACAATATGCAGATATTTCTGGCTTTATAGTGTTCCTCCAGAATGGAGCTCTAGATAAAGAGCATGCTCAGGAGGAGCCAAGGCGTGTAGTCGTGATGGCCTAGCTTGTGCCATGAAACTTCCTGGCTCAAGCTGGTAATTTAAACCACTTATTATGGAACCTTGAATCTTATGAACAATTCGCTGATGCACTTTCTTAGAGCAGAACTGAAAAGTGAATTAGAGAAAACCTTGTATTTAAAGAAAAAAGACCTTGTAATGATGTATCGGCCAGTTCCAGCTTCTGCCAATGTTTGGATTCCCATCTGACCCACTTATGGCATATCACTATTAACATACCGTAATTGCTATGATTTATATGATACAGCTGTGGGAAAGTACCAAGCACCCGGCTCGGTGTGTACAAAGTCTTAATGCTAAGCCTCTCCCATATAGAAAAATACAAATTAGCCTTCCATTATGCACTCTGAGGTCCTGCGCCTGTTTATTGACAGGAAGGAATTACAGTTAAGTGGTTATTGATCAGGCAAAGAGCGTATAATGAACAGTTCGGGGTGGGCGTTCTGCTCAGTGCAAGGTGTGGTGAGCACGGCGAAGGGTCCACAGACCAGCTCCAAGGATGGATTCACTGAAGCCAGAAAGCACCTGCCCTTCAAGTTTTCCAAGTTTACCAGATGGGTAATTATTACAATGATTAATAATTGAATCTTTCAAATGCATAAATTATGTT
Organism: Bufo gargarizans; assembly: GCF_014858855.1. Taxonomy (NCBI): domain Eukaryota; kingdom Metazoa; phylum Chordata; class Amphibia; order Anura; family Bufonidae; genus Bufo; species Bufo gargarizans. Next base: position 159,536,135 of record NC_058082.1, on the reverse strand, counting down.
TGTTACCCCCTTTAAGAAACAGCAGCCAGTGTTAGATGTTCTAGCTGCTTGTTTCATAATCCATGCCTTCTCTAACGCTGATCACTGAATTATGGATCTTTGGATCTTGACAGATGTCAGAGACAATAAGCTAAAGCCGGTGTCATTTTTCGATTTATTTCCACATATACAGGTTATGCACGTAAATACTGATAATCAGCATGACCACTGTCCTATAGACGGACGTACAGCTAGACGGTCACTAGTGGAAGGAGATCTGGTGAAGCTGTGGATCATCTAGAATAGGCAGTTCAGCTCTGAGCCTCCATCGGTTTATAGTAAGGATGTCCTGGCGTTAGGGTGCTGCCAAACGTTCAGGGGTTTTTTATGCAGTTTTTGAAGCCAGAAGTGGATTGAAAAAAGTGGAGAAGTTGTATCTGCCCTTAATGCTTTCTCTCCTGTTATAATGTAAACGCCTGAACGTGTGGCAGCAGCCTTGGGCTCCGGAGAACCTCAGCTGTTTACATTTATTTGGTCTTGGGGGCAGATGACTGATGCAGAACATAAATTGGCACAAATACATAAATCTAAAATGACATCTACTAACAGAAAGGAAAGCACAAAAGGGAGATAGGTAAATAGTAATGTAAGTACATAGGATTTTAGGATAGTATGATTTTTATATATTTTACTCTCACGCCAGCTACTATGGTAAATGACCTCAGTATTGCTAAGCTTGGTCTGAAATCACATATAGCCATTGTGCCCAGTCCTAGTTATTCACAGATTTAAATTAGCTTCTTGCAGATTAAAATAGCTTTTCTTTCACTTGTAGCGGGCATATGAGGTGGTTAACCTGCAAGTAACATACTAGACCCCTTGCAAAAGTAAGTTTGTTGTCTGCATTGTGACATGTTTAGGTGGTTAACGTATTGCATTGTTACTGCCATGTAACCAAAAAGGCGCCTCTGGCATGTTGCAGTAGGAGTTGGTGAGCCACTGATTCAAGATCACCCCATTTCTATGTTGGTTGATGACTCCGAGAGTGGTGTCCCTTGGTGCCATACCGCATGAGGAGGATCGTGTCAGTCAGCAGGGGCCATTATTTAGGGCCCTGTGTAGACTTGACAGTGGACATTGCATTACTATAAACATGTGTTTGGCGTCTATGGTGACTGTGCGTAACTGGCACCTTAGTGACAGGTGGAGGACTAGATAGCCACTAAAGAACACACTGGTGGGGTCTAAGAAATAGGCCAAAGGAGTGACTTTAAAGGCTATGTACACCTTTGAGGGCAATTGTTTATGATTGCATAATTGCAGAATCATTTTTTCAATTGATCTTTATTAAAAATATTGAAGCTGTTCTGTTTTTCTATCTGTGTGACTGGTGCTTTCACTTTGTTCCGGTCATCTAATAACCCTCATCTGTAAATGACAAAAAGGTCATAAACACTTATTTAAGCCACATTATTATCAGTAAGATAAGAATTGAGCTATAATGAGTGTTTATAAGGTAAGAGATAAGGAGCCCATCAGCTCCCTGCCTGACGGAGCAGAGAGCAAATTCAGAACCAGCTACTAGATATACTCGGAGCTGTGCAGGCAAACTGCTCAATATTTTTAATAAAGACCAATTGAAAAAAAGATTTTTAGCTCAAAATGAGTACAATGCAATAACAACAAAACATTCTCACCAAGCGTGTACATAGTCTTTAAGCCTAAGGAGGAGTGGGGTCTATGGAACTGCTGTGTGAGGATGGTATACACTTGAGTGTGAGTCAAGTCATAGAGCTGGTAGCCATCAGAGCTGCCATTTGGAGATTGTGGGATAGTCGCAAACACTGGCGAGTCTGAGAGATGGTTGCAAAGGAGGGGGTGGCTGCATATTATCTGGATCGTCGTTAAAAGGGGTTGTCTGGTTTTCTCATACTGATCTATGTCAGAATGGTGGGGGTCCGACTCCCGGCACTTATGCCGATCAGCTGTTTGAAGAGACTGCGGCACTCCTTCTCTTTACTGTATATCTGCTGTCAACACTGCAGCAGTGGAGCAGTGTAACTACAACAGCTGTAAACTGCTGATTGGCGGGAGTGCGGTGAGTCAGACCTCCACTAATCTGATAATAATGACCTATCCTGAGGATAGGTCATCAATATAAGAAAATGGATAACCCCTATAAGCCCCAACAAGTTGAGTATTGTGCTAGCACTGGTAAACCCGAAGCTGCAATGGGTCTGTGTACATGCGCGCTGTTTTTTACGCATCATCTTTGCATTCAGGAAAAAGAAATCACAGCATCTTCTATAGTGTGCAGTTTTTCAGTCAGCTCTGGCTCCATAGAAGTGAATGGCGCTTGCACGAAAAACGGAAGGCATCCGAATGCAGTGTGTTCTTTACTGATGGTAGATTGTAATTCTACAGTTTTTCTTCACGCGCTGAATATGGTATTGCTGGCCCTGTCTTCCATCAATTTGGACCCAACTGCAAAACGGGGCCACGTTTAGTATTTTTTCCAGGGCCACTTTAAGTTCCCAGTCCACCCCTGGACATAAGCCATATCGCTCGTGTGAAAGAGGCCTTAGTAAAAACCCAAGATTGGGAAAGAGTCAGTGTCAGTAATTACTCTCCTCCGGCAAGTAGAGAAAGGTTCAAGAGTCAAAGTGTCTCTCTGCAAGAGGCAGTAATCCTGTTTGGACTGTGTGACCTGTGGACTTGAACTGTGCTAGGGACCACCGTGGAAAAGCCTCAAGTGTTATTGGCATGCATTCTACATACATGAAGTTGGTCATGGTGATTCTGGAAGCAAGTAGTAAAGTAGCATTTACAGACACCCATGGAGATGCTGGAGCATTGTATACAATTGGCTGTGAAAAATGTCAAGCAGGGCATGCAGCCGTATGAAAAATGTAAGGCGGAGCATTTCGGCAATAACGGTCAGCCACCTTGGGTGCAATCTGACCAATAGACCTCACCAGAAGACTGTAATGGGCTGCAACTGTTCAATTGTTAAAGGGTCGATGCCCACCAACTGTGAGAGGAACTGTGTGCCTCTTCTAGAGACTGTGACCATCATGCGTATGTGCCACTACAAGTGACAGTAACCATGAAAAGTATTGTTCCTCTATGTGAGAAAATAACCGATTTCTGTTTGCACAAAGTGTCTGCAAGATTGCAGTCCTGATAATGTCACACGTGTTATCTGCATTTTATATGATTATCTCTCTACCTTGTAGACAAGCGCTGACAGAGCTGGAAAGCTCCATGGTAAATATCATACGGATCTTCCATTCTTATTCTAATGAACACTGCAAGCTGAGGAGGAAAAATCTGAAAGAACTGATCAACAACCAGATGTCAACATTTGTGAAGGTAAGCAATCACTTTGTAGACTTGTCCAACAGTCACTTCAAACAGCTGATCGGCAGAGGTGCTGGAAGTCGCCTATCGGAGGACAGGTCATCAATATGGGAAACTAGACAACGTCTCTTTCACGGGCAGAAAAAATTATAGGTGAAACGTCCCCTTTAAAGGGGGTTTCCATAAATGACATTTACTAATATCAACCTCCTCTGATCCCTAGAACACATTATAAAAGCAGTGGAAAACCTTTTAGGGTCCATTCACACGTCCGCAATTTCTTGCGGAACGGAATTGCGGACCCATTCATTCCTATGGGGCAGCACGATGTGCTGCCCAGACACGGAATTGCGGACCCGCACTTCCGGGTCCGCAATTCCATTACCCCAAAAAATAGAACATGTCCTATTCTTGTCCGCAATTGCGGACAAGAATAGGCATATTCTATAGTTCTGGCAATGTGCGGTCCGCAAAATGCGGAACACACATTGCCGCTGTCCGTGTTTTGCAGATCCGTGGATCCGCAAAACATGTTGCGGACGTGTGAATGGAGCTTTAGAGAGGGAAAGGCATACTGCCTACCCTCTTGGGGTTATCAAGTGCTTCTTCCTGTTGGCCTGTTCAATGCAATTTAAGATAAGACCAAAATTTCTATTATACATGCGGGGGTATTGGCTATGCCTCGTTCGCTTTCTCCACTTACCTTAATACCCTCCTTCGAATTCCCATTCCCCACCATTACACCTCCTCGCCACCATTCCCCAATACCAAAAAAGACTCGGACCACCAATTGGAAATGTAATGGCCACAGCAGCCGTTTATTAAATAACAATTATAAAATAACCACAACATAACACTGGTAATCCCCAATGGGGGGAGGTCCTTGAAGCCCCAAAACATCGAGCTGCCAAACCAGGGTGAGCCATTCTTACCTCCAGCCGTAACACCCAGCTCAAAGGCAACAACGAATGACCCCCCTCGATTCACCACAACCGCTCGGTACACCTGGGAGTCCAGCCCCAACCGTGGGGCCCCCCAATTGTCCTCAGATTCCACCGTGACCAACTCCAAGGTCCCCCACCCCACCGCCACAAGCCGCCGTGACATGATCACTCCCCACTGAACCCCTCCCCCAACCACAAAACAAAAAGGGAAGGGTGGGTGGGAGCTTTTCTTCTATCTAAAATGGCGCCCTGGCTTCTTCCTCCCTGCCTATTTAACCCCTTAACTGTCACGACTGAGGATGGGGGAAACCCTCAGCCGTGCGATGCTCAAAGATGGCCGGTCGCTACTCGGTCAGGGCAACAGAATTAGGGAGCAGGTCACCTCCTATTGCGTCCCTAACACTGACCCTGTCTCCTGTCCGTATGAGCCGACCCTGATGGTAGGAGGGCTCATACTCTGGAACCTAATAGTCCCTACAAGCCCTCAGGATGGCCCTGAACTAAGGAGCAGGGTAAGACGACCTACTCCTCCTAGACACGGAGGAACAGGAGTCTCACTGGCCAAGCAGCATGAAAGAAGGGGAACATGAACAGATCTATGAATATGACAGGTGAACCAAACAGTTCCACACTAACCTACCACAGCCTTGCTGACTGGAACCCGTGCTCAGAAAATGCTGTCCACATAAACATTAGACAAACAGCACACACATAAGAACACACAGGAACCAGGACATCCATAGCTGCAATAAAAACCAAAGGCATAGGACATCAACTAAACATCAGGGATTTGGATTTTGTGACCGGAATGGTGGCCTTTACTGGAAGGATGGTAACAGGATACCAGGCGGACGACTCCAGCAACATGCCTGGAGTACCCCTCAAGCTTCTGCCATCCAGCAGGAAGCTAAATAACCCAAGCGGCCACACCCACACACACACACTAGGAAAAGAGTTTAACCTTTCCATCACCAAACCAGGTAAGTGTCACTTAAAGGGGAAGTGAACACACAAGTATCACAGTGCAGCTGTTACCACTGGCAACGACATGCGTGGCAACCAAGTCCTGAAAACAGAGGGCCAAGACACTGCCATCACATGTACAGAGACAAACAACCGCAAGTGAAAGGAACAACACAGTGCACACACACACATATAAACCCCGTGCACACCAAAGGATAAAAGGCACACCTATAAAGAGAGGTTGCCAGGTGCAACCGCATGCACATTGCAGCAAGCTGCCTAGCACAGCTCAGGCTGCTTTGCTGCCACATAAACAATGTTGCCAGCGGCAACCACAGGTGAGGCAACATACTACAGCCCTCACCTGTGATTGACAACAAAACCAAGACCGCAGGCAACTGCTTGCGGTTACAGGAGTCACGACCATGACCATGGTCGTGACATTAACTTCACCCCCCTTACTCAAACTGACCTATCCTGACCCTTCTCCCTCCCTATAGCCCCCCCTCTCCCTCCACCCCAGCTTGCTAAACCCCGGCTCACTAACCCAAACCCCCATCATGGGGGCCTCCCCTAAAGGGGCTCCGCCCCCCCCTCAGTCCGGCCATTGCTGTATTTTGGAGGTCAGCAACAGAGTGCATCCAACCAGGTTTAAAGGCATAGAGCATAAGTAGATAATAGAGAGGTAGTTCTCACTTGAAGGCACTGATTCAAACATTATATATTATTATTATTTATTATTAAGGCACCATTTATACATACATAACACAGACAATTGCACTAAGCATAAACAAGACGTGTTAGGCTACTTTCACACTGGCGTTTTGGCTTTCAGTTTCTGAGATCCGTTCAGGGCTCTCACAAGCGGTCCAAAACGGATCGGTTTTGCCCTAATGCATTCTGAATAGAAAATGATCCACTCAGAATGCATCAGTTTGCCTCCGATCCGGTCTGGAGGCAGACACCAAAACGCTGCTTTAAGCGTTTTGCTGTATGCCTGACGAAGCGGAACCAAACACAATCTGACACAATCTGGCACAATAGAAAACGGATCCGTCCCCCGTTGACTTTCAATCGTGTTCAAGACGGATCCGTCATGGCTCTAGAAGACATAATAATACCGGATCCGTTCATGACGGATGCATGCAGTTGTATTATTGTAACGGAAGCGTTTTTGCAGATCCATGACGGATCCGCAAAAAACGCTAGTGTGAAAGTAGCCTTACAGACTGGTACAGAAGGAGAGAGGGCCCTGCCCGTGAGGGCTTACAATCTACAAGCTAAAGTTATCCACCACTCTGGAAACATTACACTGGCTACTGTGTGAACTGATCCATTATGCAGGCAACCTATGCCACATTAAAACGTTAGCAGTGCTATATAAGATCTCACAACAAAGGAGAAATGCTGTAATAAACTAACTACTTCATCCTCTACTCTGTTCATGTAATTAATTGCCATCTTTATGCATGTTACTAATTGGTGTCTTGCTGCATTTCACCTGCAGTATCCCCTGCGGGCAACTCACGGGACATGAATGATTGATCTGACCGGTCATAAGCTTTAGGCGGCCACAATAAGAGCAGCATATGGCGGCTAGGATGGCAAGCATTTATGGGCTAGAACCTAGCTCCAACCCTGGAGGGGATACTGGACGTGAAATGCCTTGAGACGTCAATTAATACAATGTATAGTGATGGCAATCAATGACATGAACCGCGTAGAGAGGCTAGAATTTTCAGGTAATTACAGATGAATCGCGTTGAGTGAATAGGCAAAGTATTTTCTTCTCTGAACTCTAGTTTTTAAGCTTTTTAAATCTATTTTTAAAGTTTTTCATCCACAAAAATTCTTTCTCCAAAGGGAAAATTCTTTTATCTGACTATCGGTCAAAAATTAACAAAGCTCACTTCTTTTTAGAGAATCACACCGAAGAAGGAGGCAACACAAAGGGTCAATTGCCAGAAATGAAGGGATTTTATTGGATCACATATCTAGTGATGCAAAGTTTCGACATAACACTGCCCTTTTCAAGCATGTGTGACAAAAATGGACTGTAGGCTGGAAACGCTGCGGTTTCTATCTAGATCAGATTTATAAGAAAATAAAGGCTAAGACCTAACAAGACCAAATTCACCTTTGTCAGACTTCTACCCCTTCACATACAATGGGGGCATATCGCTAGGGTATTACAAACAAAAGGGAGGGGGGTCAGCACATCCCAGCGCGTAGGTGCACGTTGCTGTGGCTGCAAATATATATCTGACAAACACATAGTGCAACAGCACTCTACAAACCAAATAGAGGACAAAAGTATATTACATCGCCTTGGCGTTCGGCAGACGGGCTCAAATGATTTTGTACAAAATTTATGTGCTAAGCATCTCTAAGTTAATAGCATAACATTTGCAATATAATATACTTTTGTACTATATTTGGTTTGTAGATCTATATTTTGTGTTTGTCAGATATTGCTAGGGTATGCCCCCATTGTTTCATAGGTGCGGGTCCCAATGAGAAAATTAATGGAAGGCGCACTGTGCATGGGCAGCCGCCCTCCATTCATTTCAATGGGGTCGTGGAAAACAGCAGAGCGTTGGCTTGGCTATTTCCGTCTGCCCCATAGAAATGAATGGGAGCAGGGGCCGCGCGTGTGCAGTGCGCTCACATTGCACTTGTATGAGAGAAGCGGAGAGCAGTGCTTGGTGGTGCTCCGTTCTCCTTGTCAGACAATGGCGGCATAGCCTAGCGATATGCCCCCATTGTATGTGATGGGAATACCCCTTTAAATACAGAATGGTCAGTGAAGGCTTCTTCAAGATGTACTGTAGTAGAGACAGAATAGGGTTACTAACTCTGCCTATATGTCTGATAGTTTTTTACAATAAAGTCTTCCCAGTACACAATACCTTCTCAGGGAGAGGCAGACCAGTAAATAATCCTACATAGGATTAGGCATACCCTCATGCTGACATACCCCCTCATAATGACAGCAGATTCTTCTCACCAAGCTGTTTCCCACCTGCCCAATTCACAATGTCCAGCAGAGTATTGACTAGAGATGAGCTAATCTATTCTACTCAAATCAATTTGTTATGAATTTCACAAAGCTTCGGTTTTCAGCGAATCTGAAACTTTTGGCCACCATTTCACAGATCAGAAGACGGAGAAGATGAAAAAGGATCACTTGACCCTAGGCAGCGGGCTTGCCCGTGATGCCTTACAGGCCGCCTCAGTCACTCATGAGAGACTATACAGGGAGTGCAGAATTATTAGGCAAGTTGTATTTTTGAGGATTCATTTTATTATTGAACAACAACCATGTTCTCAATGAACCCAAAAAACTCATTAATATCAAAGCTGAATATTTTTGGAAGTAGTTTTTAGTTTGTTTTTAGTTTTAGCTATTTTAGGGGGATATCTGTGTGTGCAGGTGACTATTACTGTGCATAATTATTAGGCCACTTAACAAAAAACAAATATATACCCATTTCAAATTTTTTTTTTTTACCAGTGAAACCAATATAACATCTCAACATTCACAAATATACATTTCTGACATTCAAAAACAAAACAAAAACAAATCAGTGACCAATATAGCCACCTTTCTTTGCAAGGACACTCAAAAGCCTGCCATCCATGGATTCTGTTTTGATCTGTTCACCATCAACATTGCGTGCAGCAGCAACCACAGCCTCCCAGACACTGTTCAGAGAGGTGTACTGTTTTCCCTCCTTGTAAATCTCACATTTGATGATGGACCACAGGTTCTCAATGGGGTTCAGATCAGGTGAACAAGGAGGCCATGTCATTAGATTTTCTTCTTTTATACCCTTTCTTGCCAGCCACATTGTGGAGTACTTGGACACGTGTGATGGAGCATTGTCCTGCATGAAAATCATGTTTTTCTTACCTTGCAGACTTCTTCCTGTATCACTGCTTGAAGAAGGTGTCTTCCAGAAACTGGCAGTAGGACTGGGAGTTGAGCTTGACTCCATCCTCAACCCAAAAAGGCCCCACAAGCTCATCTTTGATGATACCAGCCCAAACCAGTACTCCACCTCCACCTTGCTGGCGTCTGAGTCGGACTGGAGCTCTCTGCCCTTTACCAATCCAGCCATCTGGCCCATCAAGACTCACTCTCATTTCATCAGTCCATAAAACCTTAGAAAAATCAGTCTTGAGATATTTCTTGGCCCAGTCTTGACGTTTCAGCTTGTGTGTCTTGTTCAGTGGTGGTCGTGTTTCAGCCTTTCTTACCTTGGCCATGTCTCTGAGTATTGCACACCTTGTGCTTTTGGGCACTCCAGTGATGTTGCAGCTCTGAAATATGGCCAAACTGGTGGCAAGTGGCATCTTGGCAGCTGCACGCTTGACTTTTCTCAGTTCATGGGCAGTTATTTTGCGCCTTGGTTTTTCCACACGCTTCTTGCGACCCTGTTGACTATTTTGAATGAAACGCTTGATTGTTCGATGATCACGCTTCAGAAGCTTTGCAATTTTAAGAGTGCTGCATCCCTCTGCAAGATATCTCACTATTTTTGACTTTTCTGAGCCTGTCAAGTCCTTCTTTTGACCCATTTTGCCAAAGGAAAGGAAGTTGCCTAATAATTATGCACACCTGATATAGGGTGTTGATGTCATTAGACCACACCCCTTCTCATTACAGAGATGCACATCACCTATAATGCTTAATTGGTAGTAGGCTTTCGAGCCTATACAGCTTGGAGTAAGACAACATGCATAAAGAGGATGATGTGGTCAAAATACTCATTTGCCTAATAATTCTGCACGTAGTGTAGGTGTCAGTTATTGATTACTCAGAAAGCCCACTTGCAGGCTGTAAGGCGGCCTGCTCGCCTGACACACGGTCTTCAGACCTCAGCGCAGAGATCTTCACAGCTCCACTGTCAGAGGGAGGTAATCCACACCACCTGACAGTGCTGACTGCTTTTAAACTTGCCAAGACCCGGCCTGGAACGTGGGGAGAAGCCACCCACCCAGCACTTTGGCTACTCCCAGTAAAAGCCGTCCCAGGTACAGCTTTACAGCCATACTAAACAGCTGAAGTGTCAGACTGCAATCTGCAATACTGACACTTCAGGCCAGGAACCTCAGTAACACGTACCGACCATCAATGACGGCCCTTTGTTCCTTCCTACAATATATTATAATAGATGTGAGAGAGAGATAAGAGTCAGACAGGCTCAGCCAGTCAGTGTCAGTGTGTTAGTCAGGCAGGCTGGCAGCCATTTATACCATTCAATTTCTTATTAATGTGAATCACCCCGATCTTCATCACATCATTCACAATCACAAATCCTCTACAATAATAATTAGGCTTGGTGCTGATAGTGTGCCTGCTGATACTGATGTGAGTGACGTCATTGATTTGCATATATCTAATTGCCAATAGCACCACACAAAACCATTGTTTCTTCACCTTTCAGGATGATCAGGCACACTGCACATGTCGATACTGTATATATATATTTTTTTATAACACTATAAAGGTATTATTTTTGGACAGCTTGTTAACAGAAAGTCTCTGCTTCTTCCGATACTGTTGTGTGTGTAGAAACACCAGCAGGCATCTGCCCCCAAAAAGGCATCATTTTTGGACAGCTTGTTAAAAGCAAGCCACTGTATTTTCCAAAACTACTGTGTATATATAAACACCAGCAGGTATCAGCTCCCAAAAAGAGATCATTTTTGGGCTTCTTGTTAAGAAGCCTTTGCTTCTTTCAGTAACACCTGGAGGGAGATTTGTCCCCTGCAATGCACAACTCATCATAAACGAGGCGCATCATCAGTTCCTGTCCCTAGACTGAACTCTGTGGCAGGTCATAACTTTTTTTTTTTTTCATTGACATAGCCGTATGAGGGCATATTTTTTCAATACAAGATGCACTTTCTAATGGTACCATTTACGGTTGCATACAGTGTTGTGGGAATCAGGAAAAAAAATCCAAATGGGCTGGAATTATTAAAAAAACAGCATTCGGCCACAGTTCTATGTGTATATTTATTTTTTACACCGTTTACTATGCGGTAAAACTGACCTGTTATTTTTATTCTCTGAGTCAGTACAATTACAACGATACCAGGTATGTATAGTTTTTCTTGCATTTTGATACTGAAAAAAAAAATGTAACTTGAATATTAAAATAATTTTTTCTCTGCATTGCCATATTCTGACCCTCATAACTTTATTTTTTATTTTTATCTGTATGGAGCTCTGTTGGGGCGATCTGTACTTTTCATTGATCTTCTTGGGTGTGTGACTTTTTGATCAATTTTTGTGGGAGGTGAACTGACCCAAAAATTGCAAATCTCCAATTTATTTTATTTTTTTCTGTTTTGCTGTTTGCCATATGGGCTAAATATTTTTATATTTTGATAGTATGGCCATTTTTATGATATCACATTTTTTATTATTTATGTATTTTAATTTTGGGTATTTCAATTTTTTTTATATTTTTATTTTTTTATAGTTCCCCTATAACAAGCAATCATTAGATTGCCTTTATCATACACTCCAATACATAAAACAGCAGGCACCTGGCGACTATGGCGCCCGCTTGTGAGCGGGGGCCATGTTTCAATGGCCGACCGCCATCGTAAATTTACGTGGGACGGTCTGGAAGGGGTTAAAAAGCATAAAAAATTGGCTACCATTAGTTTACTCAGAGATATATATGTCTCTTTGACATTACTAATGCTGTCTTGTCATTAAAATAGCTTGAACGTTTTTGGATTCAGTCCTAGGAGACCCCAGAGTGTCATACATGGCTTTTTAGGGCATTTTCAATTTGTATCAAATTGATTCAGTGCAAATAAAATCTGACAGCTGATCATAAAATATGACATTTTTAGTTGGTTGAAGGACATCTCATGCTTCACCAAAGTGGGTAAATTTAACGAGAGTGATTACACCAAATGCTGGGATTTTGGTATTGATGAAAACGACTTACCCGATTTGCTTGCAGGAATACTGGCAGGTCAGTCAAAGGGAAATAGGCCCTGGTCCATTGACCACCCTGAATGCTAAGAGCACCAGCCGACCTCCAATCCACATTAATATTTTCACGCAGGTGGTTATTGTGTGGTTCTCCAATCTTCCTGGGTAGGAACAATTTATCTAAATCACTAATTTGGTCCAAATGTGCCTTGATACGATATCCTATCCAGCCAGGAGTACCACTGGATCCTAGCTAATGACCCCACAGACATTTCCCTCAGATAATCAGGTAAAAAGGAGCTAACATTTTGAAAAACTAAGCATCCTGCTTGACAAAAGTATATCATAGATATAATACAGGATATTTATGTAAAAATTAGGGATAAGTGAATTGATTTAAATGGATTCATCTCATTAGCATTCATTCTTCATCTGTGGGGGGCTGTCCCTACAGGTGAACAAGTGATGGTTGATTAACAGGGCTGGACATGTAGCCGGGCCTTACAGTCTGGGCCCTGAGACGCTGCTCTGAGTAACAACGCAGGCGCTGAAGCTCATATTCGGCTTCAGGAGCAGCGACTGCACATGCGCCGCTTCACTTCCAGAGAAGAGTATCTTCAGAGAAGGTATTGCCACTGGACCTGTAGCTTATTCTATTACTAGTGAAAACAGAAAAATACAGTCCAGTGAAACTACAACTCCCAGCATGCATACTGTTCTCAGAATTCCTCTAGAAATGAATGGAGCATGCTGGGAATCGTAGTTTCATAACAGCTGGAGTGTCCAAGTTTGCTGAACCCTGATCTAGCCTGTGGATAGGTCATCTGTATCTGATGGTTGGGGGACCGACACCCGAGACTCCCGCCGATCAGCTGTTTGAGAAGCCTCCTGTAAGCGCCGCTGCCTTGTCACTGCTTTCCCTATACCAGTCACATGGCCTAGGCACAGCTCAGCCCCATTAAAGTGAATGGGCTTGAGCTGCGATACCAGGCACAGGTGCCATACATTGTACAGCGCTGTGCTCGGTTTGCTGACGCTGGGTTAAGACCTGAGCGTTCGCGATGGAGCGCTCTGTATGCGCGATTGTACGGGCGTTTGCAATCACGCATACAGAGACAAGCGAACGCCCATTGTCGCGCGTTCCCGCTGAAGTCTATGTACGGGAACGCGCGATAAGACGCCCCAAAGAAGCTCATGTACTTCTTGGGGCGTCGGGCGTTTTACAGCGCGATCGTACGCGCTGTAAAACGCTCAGGCGAGAACCATTCCCATAGGGAATCATTGGTTCTTGCCTGTTGAGCGTTTTTAACAGCGCGTAGGAACGCGCTGTAAAACGCTCAGGTCTGAACCCAGCCTGAGAGAAGACCGCAGAGCTACTGCTAGCGCCAGTGCCTTCTCTAACAGCTGATCAGCTGGGGTCCCAGGTGTGGACCCCCGCCGATCACATACTGATGACCTATCCAGAAGATAGATCATCCATATACAACTCCTGGACAACCCCTTTAAGTTTCCATAACTAACTTTCTTGTCTCTTTTATTTCACAGCAAGTCCAAGACACAGACACACTCGATGTTATTTTCAGAGACTTGGACGCAAACCACGACCGGGAGATAGATTTTAGTGAATTTGCTGCGCTAATTGCCATGGTTACATCAGCATGTCACACCTCCTTCCATGAAGCACAGTGAAGGAGTCAAGACGCCATAGTCATAGCATGTAACAAGTACCAGCTTCTATCACTATTTTTGGATGGATCTGGATTTTCGTTATATTTCACATGCAGTACAGTGAATACTAGAGAGCTGTATGTATTATTTATGGAAAAATATGACGCGCCGTGTCTCGGTTACATTGCATTCAGGCCATTTGTGTGTGCATTACTGCCGTTGTTCTTTATGTTTTTTTGTTTGTACATGCATCTTTCTAGAGGACTCGCTGTATGTCTCCCTAAAATGAGCTTTACATTCTGTGTGGATAAGGGCCATGTAAAAACTGCACATTATGTGTCAGTTAAGCAGAAAAAGTATTTTGCATAGTGCATATCTCCCAACTTTTTGGACAGTCAACGAGGGACACGTTGGGTTCATTGTGTGAAAGATCCATTTTTCCTGCATATTTATTCACTTCAATTGTATTTTTACACAATAGTTCAAACATTTTTCTGAATACAGAAATGTCTAAAATCCAAATTGCATCAGATAATGAAATAATATACAAGGCAGGCTCTAATATACAGATAGGAACCAGGCAAACACTATTTGAATTAATACTGTAAATGTTATAATGCAAATCTGTGCCTCAGATCAAAAAGAGGGACATTTAAGGAGCTAAGAGGATTGGATTTTCAATGCAGATTTCACCCCTTGCAATCCTGAGATCCGAGGAAAATTCATGCCAAAATCTTCGACAAAATCTGCAAGTAACACAGCAACAAATGCACGAAAATCCACTTAAGGCCTCCTGCCGGCCCGCAATGCACGAACACTTTAATGGGTTCGCGATCCGGCCGTTCCACAAAAAGATAGGACTATCTTTTTGCGGAACGGAAGTACTGGACGAAACTCCACTGAAGCACTCTGTAGTGCTTCCGTAGGGTTCCGTTCCGTGCTTCCGTTCTGCACCATTCAAGTGAATGGGTCCGTATCCGTGATGCGGAATGCCCATGGAACGGCGCCCGTGTATTGGGGATCCGCAAATGCGGTCCGCAATACGGCAACAGGCAGCACACGTTCATGTGCAGGAGGCCTAAAGTACACTGCCATGTGTGTATGCCCTTCAGTTACAGTGCCTTGCAAAAGTATTCACCCCCCCTTGACTTTTTTTCGTATTTTGTTACATTACAGCCTTAAGTTCAATGTGTTTTTTAATCTGAATTTTATGTGGTGGATCAGAACACAATAGTCTAAGTTGGTGAAGTTAAATAAGAAAAGTATATAAATAAAACTATTGTTTAGAAATAGAAAACAGAAAATTGGTACGTGCGTATGTATTCACCCCTTTTGTTAGGAAACCCATAAAAAGCTCTGGTGCAACTAATTACCTGCAGAAGTCACATAATTAGAGAAATGATGTCCACCTGTGTGCAATCTAAGTGTCACATAATCTGTCATTACATATATACACCTTTTTTGAAAGGCCCCAAAGGCTGCAACACCTAAGCAAGAGGCATCACTAACCAAACACTGCCATGAAGACCAAGGAACTCTCCAAACAAGTAAGGGACAATGTTGTTGAGAAGTACAAGTCAGGGTAGGTTTTAAAAAAATATACAAATCTTTGATAATTCCCAGGAGCACCATCAAATCTATTATAACCAAGTGGAAAGAACATGGCACAACAGCAAACCTGCCAAGAGACGGCCACCCACCAAACCTCATGGACCGGACAAGGAGGGCATTAACCAGAGAGGCAGCACAGAGACCTAAGGTAACCCTGGAGGAGCTGCAGAGTTCCACAGCAGAGACTGGAATATCGACGACAATAAGCCGTACGCTCCATAGAGTTGGGCTTTATGGCAGAGTGGCCAGAAGAAAGCCATTACTTTCAGCTAAAAACAAAAAGGCACGTTGTGAGTTTGCGAAAAGGCATGTGGGAGACTCCCAAAATGTATGGAGGAAGGTTTTCTGGTCTGATGAGACTAAAATGGAACTTTTCAGCCATCAATGAAAGCGCTATGTCTGACGCAAACCCAACACATCACCCAAAGAACACCATCCCTACAGTGAAACATGGTGGTGGCAGCATCATGTTGTGGGGATTGGACTGGGAAACTGGTCAGAGTTGAGGGAAAGATGGATGGTGCGAAATCCAGGGATATTCTTCAGCAAAACCAGTACCACTCTGTGCGTGATTTGAGGCTAGGACGGAGGTTCACCTTCCAGCAGAACAATGACCCCAAACACACGGCTAAAGCAACACTTGACTGGTTCAAGGTGAAACATGTAAATGTGTTGGAATGGCCTAGTCAAAGCCCAGATCTCAATCCAATAGAAAATCTGTGGTCAGACTTAAAGATTGCGGTTCACAAGCGAAAACCATCCAACTTGAAGGAGCTGGAGCAGTTTTGCAAGGAGGAATGGGCAAAAATCCCAGTGGTAAAATGTGGCAAGCTCACAGAGACTTATCCAAAGCGACTTGGAGCTGTGATTGTCGCAAAAGATGGCTCTACAAAGTATTGACTTTAGGGGGTGAATAGTTATGCACATTGACTTTTTATGTTATTTTGTCCTATTTGTTGTTTGCTTCACAATAAAATAAAAAAAACATCTTCAAAGTTGTGGGCATATTCTGTAAATTAAATGATGCAAATCCTCAAAGAATCCATGTTAATTACAGGTTGTGAGGCACCAAAATTCAAAAAAAGTCAAAAAAATTGATCAACAAAAAATACGGATGACGTCCATGTGCATTCAGTTTTTTGCGGAACGAAACAGCTGACCCCTGATAGAACAGTCCTATCCTTGTCCGTATTGCGGACAATAATAGGACATGTTCTATCTTTGAATGGAAGGGAAAAATGGAAGGCATACTGAGTACCTTCCGTTTTTTTTTTGCGGATCCAATGAAATGATTTCGTATACGGTCTGTATGTGGAACGAAAAAAATAAGTTTGTGCGCAAGAGGCCTTAGCAGGATCTTAGACCATTATCTGCAGTACTTCATGAGTAGTGCTGCAGATAAAGCTACTTTCACGCTAGTGGCACGGACCTCCGGCAGGCTGTTCCGTCGGGTGAACAGCCTGTCGGATCCGTCCTGCCGCTAGGAAATGTGGGCCCCCGGACTGCCGCTCCATCCCCATTGACTATAATGGGGGCGGAGGCACGGCGGAGACACGGCAGCGTACGGCGACAGGCTGCCGTAATAAAACTACGAAATGTATTTATTCCGGCAGCCTCTCGCCGTGAGCTGCTGTGCCTCCACCGAAACTCTGTTCCGCCCCCATTATAGTCAATGGGGACAGAGCGGCAGTCCGGGAGCACACGGTCACTAGCGGCAGGACGGATCCAACATTCTATTCACCCGACGGAACAGCCTGCCGGAGGGCCGTTCCGCTAGTGTGAAAGTAGCCTTAGGAGTCGACATCACTATTTTTTATTTTCCAACTGTCCCCCATTCCCCCGCTGTCAGCTCTCAAAGCTTCATGGAAATACAGGACTATGGGGGTCATTTATTAAGCTGAAATGCGCCTATAATAGGCGTATTCAATGTGCAGATTGCGGCTCAATGGTTAATTGTGCCGCAATCTGCGACTTCTCCCCGCTCATGCCAAGGCTGGGAAGAGGACTGTCCGGCAGACGGATCCGTTATGCTTGCCCTTAGACTTCTACTAGGATGGAGCAAAACGCAATGCCTCTTAAAGGCTTCCGTTTTGCATTCCATTTGGGCATTCCATTATATTCCATTATAAACGGAACCTATAAGGCCCCTTTCACACGGGCGAGTTTTCCGTGCGGGTGCGATGCGTGCGGTGAACGCATTGCACCCGCACTGAATCCTGACCCATTCATTTCTATGGGGCTGTGCACACGAGCGGTGATTTTCACGCATCACTTATGCGTTGCGTGAAAATCGCAGCATGCTCCTCTTTGTGCGTTTTTCACGTAACGCAGGCCCTATAGAAATGAATGGGGTTGCGTGAAAATCGCAAGCATCCGCAAGCAAGTGCGGATGCGGTGCGATTTTCACGCATGGGTTCTAGGTGACAGTCTATTCACTGTATTATTTTCCCTTATAACATGGTTATAAGGGAAAATAATAGCATTCTGAATACAGAATGCATAGTATAATAGGGCTGGAAGGGTTAAAAATAATAAAAAAGTTAACTCACCTTCTCCTCTTGTTAGCGTAGATCCCGGTCTGTTCTTTAGCTGTGGCTGAAGGACCTTTGATGACGTCAGATCACATGCTCCATCACCATGGTGATGGACCATGTGATTGGAGCATGTGATCTGACGTCACCACAGGTCATTCAGTCCACAGCTAAAGAACAGACCGGGATCTACGCTAACAAGAGGAGAAGGTGAGTTAACTTTTTTATTATTTTTAACCCTTCCAGCACTATTATACTAAGCATTCTGTATTCAGAATGCTATTATTTTCCCTTATAACCATGTTATAAGGGAAAATAATACAATCTTCAGAACATCAATCCCAAGCCCGAACTTCTGTGAAGAAGTTCGGGTCTGGGTACCAAACATGCGTGATTTTTCTCACGCGAGTGCAAAACGCATGACAATGTTTTGCACTCGCGCGGAAAAATCGCGCATTTTCCCGCAACGGACCCGCCTCTTATCCGGGCAAAAAACATGACGCCCGTGTGAAAGAGGCCTAACGGAATGCCATAACGCTAGTGCAAACCCACCCTTACCTTGCATGATGGGTGGAGGGTGGTCTCGCTGTTAGGAATAAAGGATGTTAATATTTTGAACACGACAGTTTTGATCAAATGTAAAGTGATTTTGGTTTTATTCCTTGAGTTTGGAAAAAAAATTACAGAAATTACTTTTAATAAATGTTTTGGCTCGTTGTCCTTTCCCTTGCTTCGGCTTCACCTAAATGGATACTGTTAAGTGTTTAGTGAAATAAAATGCATCTCTTATCATAAACCTTTTCTACTGGCGCTTCACCAGGATACAGTACAGAAGACATTACCAAGTGCTGCTTGATGTTTTACAGAACGAGACCTGATGTTTCTTCTTAGACATCACTTGTCACTCACTGATATGTACATGTAATAGCCTTGTGTACATAGATTGCACTCAGAGATGAGCGAATTTCATATTTTGAAATTCGTTCACGCTTCGTTTGGTGGTAAAAGCAGAACTGTTTTATGGATTCCATTACCACGGACCATAACGCAATTCTATGATGGAATGCCTTCCGTTATTCATTCCGTCATAATAGAGGTCTATGGACTGCATAACGGAACCGTCCCGTTTCTGTTATGCAGGGGAGTCCTCTCCCAATGTTCAAAGGCAAGGAACCAAGCCGAAAAGCTGCCTGGCCCGTGCCAGATCTGTCTCCTATTGTTTTTAATGGGAGGCTGTGATTTATGACCAGGACCACGCCAAGAATGGACATGTCCAAACCGTGGCCATATGAATACCAACTAGGCTGAAAACAATTAGAGGCGGTTTCTGTGATTCCACCCGGCAGCTTTTTTAAATAAAATAAGTTATACTTAGTGATTTAAACCTCTGCTCCAGCACCGCCGCTCCGATCCTCCCAGCCATGCTTTGCACATAGGTGCAGGTCGTGTGACACAGGTCTTGTCTCATTACTACATTTTTAGCAAGCTGAATTTGGTGTGAACCCTGCACCAAAAATCCGCCTGCCGGGCGTGCTGGAACCGCCTCCCATTGTTTTATGACCATGACCCCTCCAAGAATGGACATGTCCAAACCGTGGCCATATGAATAGCAGCTAGCCTGAAAACAGTGGAAGGCAGTTTCCGTGATTCCACCCGGCAGCTTTTAGGCGTGGTATCTGTGCCAAGTTCAGCCTGCAGAAAACTCTTTGTGGACGGCCCTAAGGCTGGGTTCACACTTGAGCGTTGCGCAAACGCGCGTTTTACGCGCGTTTTTGACGCGCATTTTTATGCGCGTTTTTGTAATAGTAAACGCGCGTTTGATGCGCGTTTGTGTGATTCACTACAGTGTCCTATGGCCACAAACGCCCCAAAAGTCGCTCATGTACTTTTTGGAGCGTCGGGCGTTTTACAGCGCGATCGTACGCGCTGTAAAACGCCCAAGTGTGAACCATTCCCATAGGGAATCATTGGTTTCTCCTTGTTGAGCGTTTTACAGCGCGTAGGAACGCGCTGTAAAACGCTCAGGTGTGAACCCAGCCTAAGGGTAACTTCACATAGAGGCTTAAGTGCAGTTTAGGCTAGGTCTACACGACGACATGTGTCACGCGTCACATACGGCACAACTACACTGCAACATGTGTCGCACGACATTTTGTCGCACCAATGTCGCGCAACAATTTTTATAATGATAGTCTATGGTGTCGCACTGCGACATGCTGTGACTGCGACAGTCGCAGAAAAATCCATTTCAAATGGATTTATTGCGATTGTTGCAGTGCGACACCATAGATTATCATTATAAAAATTGTCACGCGAAAAATGTTGTTGTGTAGACCTAGCCTAAAGCTGCATCATTACTGCAACAGAAAAAATGTGATGTCATTTTGATGTGGTTGCGTTTTTACAGGTAAAACACATTATTTAATATGATTCACCCGCAAACACTTTGATAACCACTTAAAAAAAACATTGTTTTGATGCGGTCTGTGTCACCTGTAATTTTATTTCTGACCGTTAAAATCAAGTAGTGACACACATCCTTTTTTCTAATCAGTTTTTATTTTATAATTATAGATGGTTTTAGTCTATTTCCTGAACTTGATTATGGGGGCTGTCATCCTGCCTGAGCTGTTTTAAGCAATGGCTACATTGGTCGTGTGACACCTGTCGCGGCCAGGATCGCTGAGCAGCGGTGATCCCATAGAAATTAATGGGATCGCCGCAGCAGTCAGAAGAAATCCAGCTGTGTTGTTTTTTTTTCTATGGGATCACTGCTGCTCAGCAATCCTGGCCGAGACAGGTGTCGCGCGACCGGTGTAGCCTTGCCTTACAGCAGCCACCATGAGCCATAGACACAACAGATTTAAGATGACTCACTGACTTCTATGGGAGACTTTTCTAGGCATGCTCTGTGGCCTGTGCAGAAGTCATTGGACAAGTAAAGAATAGATAAGGTGTGACCATTACCTACTGTGAATGGTGGATCCTATGTTGTCTGTATAGGTGATATTTGTCATTGTAATCCTGCCTAGAATGATAATGATGAAAAGTGCTGTACAGACCAAGAAGTGGCGACTATTATTAGGCTTAGTGACCAGTGTAAAAAAATGCAGGATTTTAGGATTTATTTTTAAATATAGATAGTAACATGGAAAATGAAGAATAAGAACCTAGACATAAAAACTAGATTAGAAGAGGACCTGTCACCTCTCCTGACATTCCTGTTTTAATAGCGTCATGCATTCCCCATGTAATAACAATTCTGGATCCTCTAGTCTTATGGCTCTAAGTTGTGCCATTCCTTTATTATTTCTACTAGAAGTTATGAATGAATTGCTAGCAGTCTGCAGTAAGGGTACAGAGGGGAGGTAACCAGTTGGGGGCGTGTACCTGCACAGTCTCACTCCAATCAGTACTGCCATTTATAGACTGACAGGTGACAGGTCCTCTCTAAACAATAGGTCATTTTCTGATGGCATTCCCTCTAACTGCACCTCAGCCACTATGTGTGAGCATACCCTTAATATAGCTGTCCCATATTGCAAACTTGTTGCACAAATTTCTGTGACTGAATTAGAGTTCTATTTATATGAATGGGGTTGATTTGGCATCAAGTACATTAATTTCTCGGCCCCATTAAGATGAATGGGTCAGCCGCAATATTTCTATACCGATATCTCTTTAAAGGGGTTGTCTCACCTTAAACATTGGTGGCATATCACTAGGCTATGCCACCAATGTCAGATAGGTGAGGGTCCCACCTCTGGGACCCGCACCTATCTCTAGAATGGGACACCCAAAGCGGAGAAGAACGGACCGCATGTGTGGCTACCCTCTATTTATCTCTATGGGAGTGACGAAAATTGGCTATTTTCGGCACTCCCATAGAAATGGAGGGGGCTGCGCATGCGCAGTACACTCATATTCACTTTGGGAGGTCCGTTCTAGAGATAGTTGTGAGAACCGCACTAATCTGACATTGGTGGCATATTCTAGTGATGTCTGAGGTCCCATCTCTCCAACAGTTTCTGGCCTATATACAGTTTGGACTAGGAACTGAAAAAAAGACATGGTGAAATTACCGCACAGTCATTAGACAGGGTTCTCAGGTCAGCCACAGCCAAAGGCATATAAACAACAGAAAACATGGCACATATACTGGAGGTAACCTGTGCAGCTAGAAAAACGACTGAAAATGGTAACAAGAGTACACGGACAACACGTGCACAGAAAGAGCAATTCTTACTGCAGAAGTCCCCTCAGTAATAATGCTGATATTGGAGACCTCACTATACAGTATACACTCTACTTGTAGACATTTGTGTATTGTCAATCCAAAGAAACACCAATCTTATTGTAGAAATATATTTATTAAGGTAACCATTTTCTAAGAGCTTGCATTAGCCTCATTTGCCATGACAAAAATATTGAATATAAATTACAGTATGCACTGGTCATATATATCACATTCAGTGTAAAGGCACCAGCACCTTGTTAAGATGACATTTACATTGGGACATGAGAAGAGACCACAGTGATCATCAATGAGCAAAAGGATGCATTCAGTTCTATATTCAAGGCACAGTTGATTTCCAGTAGGCGTTTGCAGTTCCGCAGGTGGAAGGTCTTGTCTGATGTCGGGATCTTCTACTACCAAGTATAATATAAGTATAGAAACGTATCTGATCACATTGATCCTTTTCTTCTTGCATTGTGATGATCTAGGTGCTTTCAGGAAAGCTTAGCATTCCTAGTGGACATTCCTCCAAGGAGCTGTATGTACACAGCTACACGCCCAAAGCTCCTCATCATGCTCCTACCCTGATGCGCTATACTGCTTACTCATCGTACAGTATCTTAAAGTGGTTTCCGAGATTTTAACAAACAAAAAAACCTCTTCAAACGCCAATCCCAGTTGCTCCGGTCCCCACTGATCCTGCAGTGATGATGCCACATCTATTGTTTACGTGACCGCTGCAGGCAACCACTGGCCTCAGCAGTTACGTATGAAACCTGACTGCTGAGTCCAGTGACTGGCAGCAGTGGTCTTATGAATGGTGTATGTGACATCACCTTTGCAGGACCAGAGAGGACCAAAGCAACTAGGACCAGAATTTTGGTTCTAAAGTGGTAGGACTTTCAATAGGTAAGGGTTTATTTTTTGTTTATTTTCTACCTCCACCAACTCTGTTCTCCCTGTTTTTTTTATTTATTTTTTATTTTGGAAAACCCCTTTAACAGTCTCCACATGCATCCAGTTCGGCGTTCATATATTACTATGAAAATTCGATAAAATTTTAAGGGACTGCGGGACATTTTCTGAAATGGGCACTGGGCACTCTCTGGAATTTAGAACAACTTGTCACTTGCCAGTGTTTAGACTGATGCCTGCCTCAGTTTGTAGCAAGCTGCAGTACACATGGGCCTTAATCCATAAGGAGGTAAAATGCTGCAATAAAACAGTGGTAAAACAGTATTATAAGAGTGTTATACATCATTTCATTATCACAATTCTTGGGACAAATGATACACCTTATCTTCAGGACACTTTTGCATAATCAGTATTTGGTCAGTGTTTGATAAGTGCTTTCCATCAGCGATTGTTAGCCAGAATTAGGAGTGGAGCCTACACAGGAGTAATGTATAATGGAAAGATTTGCTCCTGGTCTTACTTTTGACCCTTCGCCTAGTTTTGGCTCACCAGAAATGATGGAAATCACTGATCAAACACTGACTACACGCCTTAAGCCTCATTCATTCTGTGTTTCACTGACACTGAACAGCTGAAAAATAATTTTAAAAGCATCTTTTCCTAATGATCCGTGAAACACAGATGCAACACGGATGGCATACGGACCCATAGACTATAATGGACGTGATGGATCCGTGAACACGGACAAAATAGAGCATGCATCCATGCTAAAAACACTGACCCACGGACCGTGCTAAAACACTGATGTCTGAATGCACACATTAAAATGAATGAGGACGTGAGCTGTCCGTGGAGAACACGTACCGCACACGTCCGTGAAACGTGTGAATGAGGCTTTGCTGTGCATGGTGTCATATAATACAGACATCCATTTGTCTACAAATTCTGTTATCATTCATTCTTGGGGAGAACTTAGATAGGCTCTGTAACAGGAGCGCATGTTCCATCAGTGATAACATAAACCTATTGAATGCACAAAACAATACGTTTCTGCTATCATTTCCATGTCACATAATGGAAGAGATTTAACAAAAAACTGCTATAAAGGAAAGCTGGCTTAGTTACCAAAAGCAACCAATCAGATTCCACCTTTCATTTTCCACAGAAGAGTTGAAAAATGAAAGGTGGAATCTGAATTGGTTACTTTGGGTAACTAAGCCAGTGTTCCTTCACACCAGTTTTGATAAATCTCCCCCAAACTGTTTGAACCACCACAGCTCTGTATCCCCCTTCTAATGAAGGCGTGCGGTAATGAATGCTATTTGTAGAAGAGATGAAAGTGTAGTATAGAGGAGTAAAGGCTATTTTGTGACACATGACAGCGCAAACATAAAATGTGAGTCCATTACTACAGTAACAGAAACAAGCTGAAATATGTTAATACACAGAACTGTACTCCATCAATGGCTGGCAGGCGGATCTTTTGCTCCACAGACACGTCCTAGAGTCCATCAGCCATCAATGTTGGTCCTTAGTATAGCAGTACATACAATCAAATCAAACATTATGCATCAATAGTGATATATTAAATAATCAGTGATTAGGATATAGATTTTTTTAAGAATGCAAAAATTTCCTGCTGCCATAAATAATAATAATAATTAGTAGGATTTCATGAACGATATAGATCAGCGTTTTCAAGTTGTTCCTCTCTAGCTGTTGTAGTACTACAACACCCAGGTAAACTTCCATAGCAAATGGAGACGCACAGGCTGAAGACCATTGATCTGATAAACTTACTCGTATATATATATATATTTTTTTTTTACTAGGTCAGCAATCGTACCATTATAGATAGCAGATACTGTATATTGCCCGAATTCATATGAGCTACCAATTTGCACTGCACTGTCGGCACTCAGTAATACGCAGTAATACCAGCTCTCATTCCCGTGACCAGTCTCTGCAGCTGGCGAGCTTTCATTAGGGTCAATTCATTCGGACGTGAAATGCTATATAAGTTGCTGTCCAGGCCGGGTGTGCTATAAGCTAATATTCACTCTCTCACATATATACATAGTGTCAAGTATTGTAATGTATTGTACAGTCTCCTTTATATAAATGTCTGGCTATTCATCTGTACAATCCTGAAAGTCTCCAGGGCAACCAGTGATGCTACAGTATCAGTGACAATGACTGCAGGAAAGAATATATCCACGCTGATCTCCATATCCACTTTTCATTTTCGTCTGTGGCTTTACAATGTGACGTATTTTCCTCGATTTCACTCCATAGGCTGTAATGTGCTGACGCCACAGATGTGACTGTCTGACAGAGCTTAACAATGTAAGCAGCAGAGATGTCTCCACATAGGTTCTCTATATACAAAACAGCATAAAACCAAATATATAAGAAACCACCCAAAACTAAAGGATCCAGCCTTCCTAGTACATGAATAGTTCACAGGAAGGGTCCCAGAAGAAAGATGGCAGAAAATGTTATGAAACGTTGTTTATAGACCCATCTTCAGTCCAATTTGTCACCCAGTCTTTCTTTTTAATGGTCCCTGTCTTCTCCTCTAGGACCATGGGTCGCTCTTCCCGGGGAATTTTCACAGCATGGTATTGTGGGAGCTTCTCATCCTGGTAATTCTTTCTCTTAAAAAACCCACACTAAGAAAAAAAAAAGAAAAAAAAAAGAAACATTATTTGAGAAGGGTGGGATGTAGGTTTCCTTGGCCATGGTTAGTAGTCATTTGGAAAAACATCTGATGCTGCCCATTTTTCCTATTCATTATGAAGGAATGGTTACCATGCCTCCATGCACATTAGATTATTGTGAGTTGAACCTAGAGAGGCTATTGAAGGGTTGTGGATGAATGGCGATAATATAAGGTGGGTAGTAGTTGTACGTAGTAGTAGACAGAAGCCTGCAGGTAAAAAGCTGTTGAGGAGGGCTAAATCCTCCCTGGGGTTTGGGCAGATATTGAGATGAGGTGTCCACAGAGAGAACACACAGCAACAATCACTTACTGGGAACAAACTGTTCCTTCTTGATAATTGTCTGTTCGTTACAGGTGGTGAACGCTAAATGTTTACCTGCAGCAATCACCTCCACTCACCCTCATACACATTTACTGTTTCTGGGCAGTAGATCAATGTTTACACAGCATGACCTGCTGCCCAGAAATGATCATTTAGGTGTCCGCACCAGCAATGCCTCCACCCGATGAATGAGCATTGGCTCGTTCATCGGGTGATCGGCTGTACCTTTAGGCCAAACAATGCGGCTCGGGTGCGAACCCATTCACTTCAATGGGGCCGCAAAAGATGCGGACAGCACTCCGTGGGCTTCCGATCCGTGCCTCCGTTTGCACCGCATCTCCCGGATTGTGGACCTATTCAAGTGAATGGGTCCGCATCCGTGATGCAGGGTGCACACAGCCGGTGCTCGTGTATTGTGGACCCGCTGTATGCGGGCCGCAATACGGCCATGGCCAGGCAACGGGCATGTGCATGAGCCCTAAAGGTGACCTTTTTTTAACTCACTATGACACTGTTTTTAAATTAAATGATTTGCCCAAAAAAAACTTTTAAAATAGCGTTAATATCATTGCTGTACTCACTACAGTATCTCAGGCAGTCCAATGGAGCAAGGATCCTCTACCTGCGGGCCTCCAGCTATTGCGAAACTACTAATCCCAGCATGCCCTAATAGCTGTAGACTGTCCAGGCATGCTGGGAGTTGTAGTTTTGCAACAGCTGGTGGGCCGCAGGTTGAGCATGCCTGCTATAGAGAATGAATGGAGTGGAAGCGCACATGCTAGATCTCCCACTCCATTTGGATGGGGGGAATGGGACCCACGTTCGCGAGATCTGTGGAGGTCCCAGCAGTCAGACCTGCACTTATCTAACAGTTTTCCCCAATACTGTGGATAGTAGATAACTTCCAACCAGAAGAAAAACAGTTTACATACAGCATGCTTCAAGTATAAAAACACACAAAAACAACATCTGTGCTAAGCCAGACTATACCGACAACATGCCCATACCAAAACAGAATGACCAAATAACCAAAAGAACATGAAGAACCCATGTTAACACTTTTTTCAAGAGTGAATTATCAAAATTAGAACTACAAAAAATAAAAATAAAATGCAATTGATAATAATATATATTTTTTTACTTTTTGTACAGTTTAGTCTAACTTATCCACTGGTCATTAAAGAGTTAACCAGTAAATGCTTATTCAACATGGTTAGTTGTCAGCCATCACAGTATTAGACTGGAAATATGGAGCACTATGCAAAAACTCATAACACGCGCGTGCCGGGTGTTACCAGCTAAGCCTCTTCTTTGGCTTGCCTATCTAGCTCAGAGGGCTGCACCCCCAGACGTGCTCGGTAGTAATTTGTGGTGAACTTGGATTCTGCCGATTCCCTCTTGAAGAAGCCACACTGAAAGGACCATTTGGAAAAAAATGTTGATATATACTGTCAAGGTTCATCAAGCGTGAAGACATGATGGAGTCAAATGGAGTATACAGCAGTGCTGATGGACTATGCATCAAAAGGAATAGATGCAGAATATTCAGCTACAGTATATCTCTGTAAAGCCACCAATGTAAAAAACTTGCAATGAGAAAATATATTCGGATAGGAGAAATATAGACCTGAGGCTATGATAGAACCCGCAATATTACATTATATCAGGGGTTCCGTATGGGGTTTGCATAATTTTTTTCAGCAAGAATAGTGCAGCATCCAAAGTCATTCTTGCTCTCAAAATGACAAGAACCTCAATGTAACCCCTCACTGAATGTGATAGCGCAGGGGGAGAATGTCTGTATGTGGGTAAGGCCTCATGCACACGACCGTTGTGTGTTTTGCGGTCCGCAAATTGCATAACGACACGGACAGCCATTGATATAACTGCTTATTCTTGTCCGCAAAACGGACGGCTCGGACCAAAACATCATGTGCATGGGGCCTAAGTAACTGGATCAATGATAGAAAACAGAGGGTGGTTATTAACGGTACACACTTAGATTGGGTCACTGTCACTAGTGGGGTACCTCGGGGGTCAGTATTGGGCCCTATACTCTTAAATATATTTATTAATGATCTTGTAGAAGGCATGCATAGTAAAATATCAATTTTTGCAGATGACACTAAGGCTACTTTTACACTAGCGTTCGGGTGTCCGCTTGTGAGCTCCGTTTGAAGGGGCTCACAAGCGGACCCGAACGCTTCCGTCCAGCACTAATGCATTCTGAGTGGACGCGGATCCGCTCAGAATGCATCAGTCTGGCAGCGTTCAGCCTCCGCTCCGCTCAGCAGGCGGACACCTGAACGCTGCTTGCAGCGTTCGGATGTCCGCCTGGCCGTGCGGAGGCGTGCGGATCCGTCCAGACTTACAATGTAAGTCAATGGGGACGGATCCGTTTGAAGATGACACACTATGGCTCAATCTTCAAACGGATCCGTCCCCCATTGACTTTACATTGAAAGTCTGGACGGATCCGTCTGAGGCTACTTTTACACTTAGAAATTTTTTAACAATATAATGCAGACGGATCCGTACTGAATGGAGCCACCGTCTGCATTATATGAGCGGATCCGTCTGAGACGGATCCGCTCTGAACGCAAGTGTGAAAGTAGCCCAAACTGTGTAAAGTAATTAACACGGAAGAGGACAGTATACTACTACAGAGGGATCTGGATAGATTGGAGTCTTGGGCAGAGAAGTGGCAGATGAGGTTATGCACCTTGGAAGGAATATGCAAGTCACCCGTACATACTAAATGGTAAAACACTGGGTAACACTGATATGTAAAAGGACTTAGGAATTTTAGTGGGCAGCAAACTAAGCTGTAGAAACCAGTGTCAGGCAGCTGCTAACAAAGCCAATAAGATAATGGGTTGCATCAAAAGGAGCATAGATGCCCGTGATGAGAAAAAATCATCCTACCTTCCAGAGGATTAAAACCAGCAGTAAGAGGAGCAGAATGCCAGCCAGAACTGCAATAAGGATAATCCACCAGGGAATGCCTCCGTGAACCACAACATCGAGATCTGAATACAGCATCATGGAAATCTGCAAAGGTCCAAAATTAGGGATCAGTTACATGGTTCCCACAAAAAACTGTCAATTTCCTTATGTTTGTATGTAACCTTAATTATATGGAATTAAAGGGCATCTGTCAGCAGATCTGTACCTAATGAAACTGGTTGACCTGTTGTATGTGCGCTTGGCAGCTGAAGGCATCTGTGTTGGTCCCATGTTCATATGTGTTCATATATTGCTGAGAAAAATGATGTTTTAATACAGTTGCAAGAAAAAGTATGTGAACCCTTTGGAATGATATGAATTTCTGCACAAATTGGTCATAAAATGTGATCTGATCTTCATCTAAATCACAACAATAGACAATCACAGTCTGCTTAAACTAATAACACACACAGAATTAAATGTTACCATGTTTTATTGAACACTTCATGTGAACATTCACAGTGCAGGTGGAAAAAGTATGTGAACCCCTAGACTAATGACATCTCCAAGAGCTAATTGGAGTGAGGTGTCAGCCAACTGGAGTCCAATCAATGAGATGAGATTGGAGGTGTTGGCTACAGCTGCCCTGCCCTATAAAAAAACACACACCAGTTCTGGATTTGCTTTTCACAAGAAGCATTGCCTGATGTGAATGATGCCTTGCACAAAAGAGCTCTCAGAAGACCTACGATTAAGAATTGTTGACTTGCATAAAGCTGGAATGGGTTATAAAAGTATCTCCAAAAGCCTTGCTGTTCATCAGTCCAGGGTAAGACAAATAGTCTATAAATGGAGAAAGTTCAGCACTGATGCTACTCTCCCTAGGAG
Organism: Bufo gargarizans; assembly: GCF_014858855.1. Taxonomy (NCBI): domain Eukaryota; kingdom Metazoa; phylum Chordata; class Amphibia; order Anura; family Bufonidae; genus Bufo; species Bufo gargarizans. The sequence continues at coordinate 159,506,088 of NC_058082.1, read as the reverse complement.
TGGCCGTTCTGTAAAGATGACTGCAAGAGCACAGCGCAGACTGCTCAATGAGGTGAAGAAGAATCCTAGAGTGTCAGCTAAAGACTTACAAAAGTATCTGGCATATGCTAACATCCCTGTTAGCGAATCTACGATACGTAAAACACTAAACAAGAATGGATTTATTGTAAGGATACTACAGAGGAAGCCACTGCTGTCCAAAAAAACATTGCTGCACGTTTACTGTTTGCACAAGTGCACCTGGATGTTCCACAGCAGTACTGGCAAAATATTCTGTAGACAGATAAAACCAAAGTTTAGTTGTTTGGAAGAAACACACAACACTATGTGTGGAGAAAAAGAGGCACAGCACACCAATATCAAAACCTCATCCCAGCTGTGAAGTATGGTGGTGGGGGCATCATGGTTTGGGGCTGCTTGGCTGCGTCAGGGCCTGGACGGATTGCTATCATCGAAGGAAAAATGAATTCCCAAGTTTATCAAGGAGAACTTAAGGCCATCTGTCCACCAGCTGAAGCTCAACAGAAGATGGGTGTTGCAACAAGGCAATGACCCAAAGCATAGAAGAAAATCAACAACAGAATGGCTTAACCAAAAGAAAATACGCCTTCTGGAGTGGCCCAGTCAGAGTCCTGACCTCAACCTGATTGAGATGCTGTGGCAAGACCTCAAGAAAGCGATTCACACCAGATTTCCCAAGAATATTGGTGAACTGAAACAGTTCTGTAAAGAGGAATAGTCAAGAATTACTCCTGACCGTTGTGCACGTCTGATCTGCAACTACAGGAAACGTTTGGTTGAAGTTATTGCTGCCAAAGGAGGTTCAACCAGTTATTAAATACAAGGGTTCACATACTTTTTCCACCTGCGCTGTGAATGTTTACATGGTGTGTTCAATAAAAACATGGTAACATTTAATTCTTTGTGTGTTATTAGTTTAAGCAGACTGTGATTGTCTATTGTTGTGACTTAGATGAAGATCAGATCACATTTTATGACCAATTTGTGCAGAAATCCAATCATTCCAAAGGGTTCATATACTTTTTCTTGCAACTGTATATGCAAATGAGTCTCCAGGAGCAACGGGGGTGTTGCCATTACACCTAGAGGCTCAGCTCTCTCTGAAACTGCCACAGACTCTGCACTCTGACAGGACCAGGCAGTGATAACATTGTAACGCCTGGCCCTGTCAATCACACTGCAGAGGGTGCGGCAGTTACAGAGAGAGCAGAGCCTCTAGGTGTAATGGCAACACCCCCATTGCTCCTAGAGGCACATTTGCATATATTTAAAAGTGTAACTTTATTTTTATTTTTTGCTAATGTTTAGGGACAGGTATAGGGAACATTTTTCGAATATACTTTATTTAGGGAAAAACTTTATTTATACTAGAAAACTAGGGCTGAAATGTCCCTCAACTGCAATCTTTTTCAGAGCCACTGCTAAGGGATATCCATCTTCACAACAGCGCTGCTGAATGAAGTTTATATATCTATTTATATATTAATATATACTTTATTAGCCCTACTATATGAGGGAGCAGCACTGCGCTAGTAGGAAGATGGATGTCTCTTAGCAGCGGCTGCTGAGGGACATTTCAACCCTAGTTTTCTAGTATAAATAAAAGTTTTTCCTAAATAAAGAACATCACAAAAATGTTCCCTATCCCTGTCCCTAGCCATTAGCAAAAAAAAAAAAAAAAACAGTTACTCTTTAACCATCATTTTTCTCACCAATGTGGACACATATGAACATAGGACCGACACAGATGCCTTCAGCTGCCAAGCGCACATGTAACAGGTCAGCCAGTGTCATAGGGACAAATCTGCTGACAGATGCCCTTTATTGGCAGCAGACATTCCTAAGCTCTGTATAAAGAATACAATATAGGGCAGGAGTGCACAATATTTTCCAGTTAAGGTCCACATCGTCAGACAAAACCATCCTAAGGGCCCCAAAAAAACAAACCTTAAAGGGCTATTACCAAGTGAAACATTTATGGCACATTGAACGTATATAGCATAAATGTCTGATAGATGCTGGGCTCTCATCTTATAGGAGGATACGTGTGAGGCAGCATGTGTTTGCTCAGATGGTCGGGGGTTCCACACAATGGTACTGTGGGCCTTATGTGGCCCAGAGCTGCAGGTTGTCCAACCCTGCTACAGACATTAATAGAAAGACAATGGAAGAACGGACCGGCACTCGCTGTTAGTGCATAATCTTGTGATTTATTGTCACATTCCAGTGACTGCGTTTCGGCATACAATCTGCCTTTATCAAACTTTATCAACAGTTTGATAAAGGCAGATTGTATGCTGAAACGCCGTCACTGGAATGTGACAATAAATCACAAGATTATATACTAACAGCGAGTGCCGGTCCGTTCTTCCTTTGATCTACATGGGACTCCTGCCCTGGGACACGCGCACCGCCACTCTATCTCCCGCAGTGCCGATCGATATTTTGTACACATTAATAGAAAGACATCAGGGCGTACCTGTGTTGTAGCATCTCTTAGCACCAGGTTTTTAATACTAGACTTGACAGTAATGTTTGCCCTGATCACCACTTCTATGTTACTTCCAGATGGATAATCCTGTATATAACAAAATACACGAGAAGATTAGAAAAAAGGCTCAAAGCTGCAACGATTCAAGTAATACTGAAATAATAGATGTAGTCACCTCTAAGAAGCTGCTATTCCAAACCCGTCCGTGGACGTTGAGCACCACCTGCTGGTCAAAGCTGTATAGTGGACATCTAAATACTACACATTGTGCAGTTCCTCGTTCACAGTCCTTAAAAAGAGAGCAAACATTCAGTAGTGATATAAGGGATCATGCACACGACCGTTGGATGTTTTGCAGTCCGCAAATTGCGGATCCACAAAACATGGATACCAGACATGTGCATAGAGCTGGCCCCAATAGAACAGTCCTATCCTTGTCCGTAATGCGTACAATAATAGGGCATGTTCTATTTCTCTGTGGAACGGCCATGTGGACATATGGATACAGAATGCACACGTAGTCCTTTCTCTTTTTTTTGCGGCCCCATTGAAGTGAATGGTCCATGTACGGTCTGCAAAAAGTAACGGACATGAAAAAAAGCATGAGCCCTAAAGTGAAATTCTCTTCTTTGAATTGTGGGAAAGCTTAACTGCACATCTCCCTCTCCATATATGAACGGATATAAAGGATAGCTTCCAACTTCCGACTTGGTTCCAAACACCTACAAGGTGACCCTTCCATCTCCTAAGCAGTGATTGCCAGTTTAGATTTTGTTAGCAGCCCGCATATGTTCGTGGGCGATCTTTTTTCACAAGTCCGGCGAGGCACAGGTAAGCCCTTACCTGTGCCTGTGCGTGAGCCGGTCTGAAAACAAGTGCGGTCACCGGGAGCAGGCAGTTCCGAGAACAGCCCGATGAAGGCCCCCGGCGGCTGTTCTCGGAACTGCTTGCTCCCGCTGACCGCACTTGTTTTCAGACCGGCTCGCGCACAGGCACAGGTAAGGGCTTACCTGTGCCTCGCCGGACTTGTGAAAAAAGATGGCAGCCCGCATATGTTCGCGGGCGAACAATGCGAACTGGCCATCACTGCTCCTAAGCCTAGTAGCATCATGTTTACTGTTTGATTCACCATCAGACCTTGAGCTGGGACTCCCGTGCCATGTGGAGCTTTATTGGTTCCCCAAAGGGTTTCTTTTTCTCCACAGAGATAGATTGTTGACTTCATATGACAGAAATTGTTCTGGTTTAATGAATGATCTTTTCCCCATTTTTCCCTTATTTTCCTTCTCAGAGCCCTTTCCCTCAAACCCTCTTCCTCCTGCACCCTTCTTATTTTTGCCCTCTGGCCACTATATCGGGCCGACCTAGGCTTCGGCATAAAGCGTATGTATTCACCCTGCGCAACTGGACCAAACTATTGATGGACTCAGTCGTTACATCTGGGGTGACCAGTTTTGACTATAATATTAAGCACCATTGAGCCCTGAGACTGATCGTATGGTCATATGGGCCCAACCACATTGTCCAGAAAAGTTTCCCTTATGTTCTGTTTTTGTTCTTGTGCAAAATTTCAATTAAAACTTCCTAAAATATAGTGTAAAGCTACAGCCACATCGCATGTTCTTTAAAGACTGACTGTAAGGACCACAAATATGCATGGTGTATTAGCCCTACAGTCAACAGTGCGCCCCATCTCCCGTTTAGGCGGGATGTACAGGAAGCACTCTGAGGGTACATGTACACCTCTAAATTTGAAGTGTATTTCAATGTATAAAGCGCTCCTATTACAAGCCAAAATATCCGTCAGAACTGTTTGAAAACAGCCCATTTGGCGCTCGGCACTGTTTATATGGTGAATATTGGAGCCGTTTTTAAAAAAGCATTTCAAGCAGGGCATGTCACTTCTTGAAGCATTTTACGTGAATAAGAGGGTGTAGAATACTCTCTAAGGCCAGTTTCACACTGGCGTTAAGCTTTTCCGGCAGGCTGTTCCAGCTGGATCCGTACTACCGTGCTGCCAGAAGTCCAGAGATCCAGCCGCAGCACGGAAAACATGCTGAGAGGCGGCCGGACATAAACCTCGGCACGCTGCGTTATAGTGAATGGGGCCGGACGGACTTCCGGCAGAACACGTGTGCAAATGGTAGTACAGATCCGGCAGGCTGTTCCCCTGCCAGAACAGCCTGCTGGAAAAGTTTAACGCCAGAAGCCTTTATATGCTGGTGTGTTATTTGGAGCATATTTTGCTTGTTTTTTGCAGGCAAAATGTAAGGGTCAGCCCCTAGAATAACTGTTCTTTGCACAGATATCTACAATATGGTGCTACATAGACTGTAATGACTTATTTCAGCCACTAGAGGCCACTGTGGCTCTGAGAAAGAGGAAGCTGAACTGTTTCTGAGATACACAAGAGGTAGAAGGAGCCAGAAGTTCCCGGGGTTTGAGTCCTGGCTAGAGGTGGGAGTGCGCTGAGAGGATGGCTGCTATGTTAGGAGCCAAGTAAAGGCTAGTGATGGGACATGGAGCCTGACTGATGGAGTCCTGAGAAGCTGGCTGTGCTGGAGACAGGCCAAGATAGACTCTGAACTGAAGTGCTGCAGCTGTGACCCAGAGAAAGAGACTGCACAGTGTGTTACAGAGGAGTGGGACCGTGTGTCTGAGACCAGTACAATCCGGAGCCTTCCTGCCAGAGCTGAAGAAGATCTGCGTCTGCTGAAACCAGAGAGAGAGAGAGGGAAAGACAGACAAGCCAGGGACCGGACCTGGAGCCAGACTGCTTCTTATTGGATCAAGGAGAATCTGCGGAACTGTGAGTGGCACCGGTGCTTATCTGTGATAGGTTATAGCAGGCATGTCCAAAGTGCGGCCCTCCAGCTGTTGCAAAACTACAACTCCCAGCATGCCTGGATAGCTTACAGCTATTAGGGCATGCTGGGAGTTGTATTATTGCAACAGCTGGAGGGCCGCAGTTTGGACATGCCTGGGTTATAGGGTCAGGGACTTAGTCAAAGCGCTGTAGAAGCGAACCCTGAGTAGCAGGGGTAGATAGGAGCATATTAGCTGAGTGTAGCCTGGACTCTGATGTGTATACTGTGAATTTATTCTAATTCGTGTTCATGTAATCTGTGTAAACCTGTTTATACCGTTAATCTGATTTTCCGGCAGTTACATCTGGTTCTTTAATAAAGCCGGTTTTTGCTTCAGTCTCCTTGTCCGCTGTACTGTACTAGAATCCTGCCTTGCGGTCTCTCCCTCCTCTGACCGCTACAAAAACATGCATTCATTTTTTTATTTTTCCATTTAAACTATTTAAATCGTATATTTATATGTGGAGGTGTATAAACTCCAATCTAAATGTGCCTTGATTACCATCCATAGGCAGCATTTAGGTGCACCTGCAAAATATCAGCCAGCCATGGGTGGGACTCTAAGCATCCTCCCATTGTATGTGTGGTTAGTCACACTGGAGGGAACTGGGTGCTGTGAGTCGCACCTTACCCTGCTGTAATTTGCCCACTGGCTTTTGGTACTACTCATACGGTACAGGTAGGTTTAGAGTTAGGTCCTGTGCCACTTGAGAAACCTTGGCGTGGTGCGCGGGCTCAGGTATGTCCTTAATATAAGGATATACTGGCTAAAGTCTCATTTTTAACATCAGTGTGAGGGTTCAGTCAGATGTTACTGTTTGCATCCACCACAGTAGTGCACCTATTCTTGTAACTATTTAAAACATGCATTCAGAAATGAAAAAAAAAATCTGAAAGAGATAGTAAATGTTGGAGGCAGATTTCGCTTGAAATCAGCCTTGTATTTTTGAGCCAGCAGAAGTAACAGTAGGAACATTTCCTAACAGTGCTGACTGGCCATATGTTTTTTTTTTTTAAAGCCCATTTTTTTGGTGTGAACACATGACCAGAAGTTATATGTTGGCATTAGGAAATTATTTAAAAAAATGGCCTTACAAACACTGTGTCCCAGATTCACTAATCTCTTTAGATGGTGTAACCTTAGACAGGTTGTCTAGACCTGCTTCAGACTTATCACAGGGGCCTAGGGTTAATAATAAATCTGGTACAGGGATAGACACTTTTCTCTGGCTTACTCAGACAGATTTTTAAACCGGAATCGTGGTGCAATTTCGGTGCAAAATGCCACATCTTTGGCTCTGCTCCTTTCCTAGGAAGTCTCACCCTTTCCAATAGGCCACTGCTTTTTAGTGCAGGCACCATAGTAAATCCAGGACTCTGTGTCTTCTGTAGTGGCGTTTTAAGACAATGGGGGAGAATTATCAAACTGGTGTAAAGTAGAACTGGCTTAGTTGTCCATAGCAATCAATCAGATTCCACATTTCATTTTCCAAAGGAGCTGTCCAAAATGAAAGGTGGAATCTGATTGGTTGCTATGGGCAACTAAGCCAGTTCTACTTTATACCAATTTGATAAATCTCCCCCAAATACCCTTGTGTTTTTTGCTCTGTTGCCTTTTTTTTTATTTTATTTACCATGCATTGGTTTTTGTGTTCTTTTGACATCCCTATAGGAAAAAAAAAAGGCAGGAAAAAATCGTATGAATTTCATGGCACAAGCCAAATGCCATGAATATATATTAGTTGGGTTCTGGTACCAATCTCAAGAGAGTTGTAATCCAATTGCTATTTCAGAGATGCAAACTATATTTCAGCATAGAGGTGACAGCACATGTGTGGTTTATTCATATGGGTGGGAATCGTGGAATCGTAGACTTTTCACAACCCGCACTACATGAACGTCTTTCTATAGTCTATCCTGCACATGTAGGTTTTGCATGTCCCAAGGTATCATGGTAATACATACCAGAACAACATCCTTCTTTTTGGCAGGATACGTCAGCGACCATCGCCTTGCAGAACGCGGACTTGCAGTGGGTATCAATGAACTTGAATCTGATCTTACTGTATCCTAGAAAATAGTTGTGGGGCAAATAAAAAGGGTTTAAGGTAGATCATAAGTAATAATCTCCATATCAAGTATGATTACTTTCAATCCAAAAAGAACAGCTACTTACCAGTCTGAGGGGGTTGATTGCATTTATGGGGCTACACTCCAGGCTGCGGCCTGACTGATCTTTCTCTTTCAACTGAATCTTCATTGGGTACAGCAGCCATTTTCCATTGGCCATTTCATGTGGCCACATAAGGTTTAGGTATGCAGAACCCAGCGTGCGTAAGGACTTTCCTCTGTTTGATACCTAATGAAAAGATTATAAAGAATAGTGAACAAACTATTCACAGTAGCCATAAGTGTTTAATATGCAGGGGCATCGTTAGGCCAAAACATCTGGGGATAGAGCTTTGGATATTTTGCCCAGGGCCCCGAACATCATGAGCGCCGCACATTCAACTGTATCGCGGTCCTCAGGATAGCAATAGTGCTGAATACTGTGGTGGGCCACAGGTCACTAGGCCTGAAACCTATTAAAGGACCATCAACAGAACAGGCTGCGCAGTGACGTCATCACAACTGCCTGTGCCAATATGCAGGCAACTCAGGCTGCCGGACGGAAGAGACCCATGACCTGCATTGCATTATAAATACTGAGGAACTACAGGGGTGCATTATAATTACTGGGGCCGTACAGGTGGCATTATAACTACTAGGGCACTATAGGAGGACATTATAACTACCGGGGCACTATAGGGCGACATTTTGCCTAGTGGGCCAATATATGCAGGATTATAGCTACTGGGGCCATACAGGAGGACATTATAACTACTGGAGCACTACAGTAGGGTATTATAAATACTAGGGCACCATAGGTGGGCATTAACTACCTGGACGACTACAGTTGTATAGGGCACTACTGGGAGCATTATAACTACAGGGGGCATTGTAACTACAGGGGGCATTGTAACTACAGGGGCACTGTAGGGGGAATTTCTGTATATAACTTTATTGACTGTCCTTCATGTCTGTCAGTGTCATTGACATGATGATATTCTACAAAAAAAAACACCATTTGAGGGGTCAGTAATAATCTGAAGCTGCAAGGATAGGACAGGATATCCTTTAGCTGTACAGGCTCAGCTGAATGGCATATTTGCAGAGATATTCATTCCAAGAAGCAATGCTTGTAAGCGACAACGCCTTCATACATGAGCATCCACTGGAACAAAGAAGTACAGAAGACACCTCCATGGCAGCCTTATTGTGGCTTGTGTGGGGACTCGCTCTGGTAGACAGGATTAGCGGACGCAGTATACAGGTGAAATTCGAAAAATTAGAATATCGTGCAAAAGTCCATTTGTTTCAGTAATGCAAATGAAAATGAATTGCATTAATGCAGCTTAAAATTCGAATTTTTGTGAAAAGGTTCAATATTCTAGGCTCAAATTGTCGCACTCTAGTCAGCTAATTCATCCATACCCCCTGAGCAAAGGGGACCTGAGATTGTGACTTTGGGGTTTCATAAGCGGTAAGCCATAATCATCCAAGTTATAGCAAATAAAGGCTTGGAATATCTCGCTTTGCATGTAATGAGTCTATGTCATATGTTAGTTTCACCTTTAATTTGCATTTTTGAAATAAATGAACTTTGCATCATATTCAAATTTTTCAAGTTTCACCTGTAGATGCAACAACAAGTTCTTTGGATCAAACAGTTCAGTGTTTTATTCACACTTTAGGCAAGTGACAAAACAAGCAAGTCATAAACAAGCAAATAGTCACCTTGTGGTGTTGGTGGTAATTCACACCATGCGGCAATTCTGACTCAAAGAGTCCTTGCTGATAGCAGCACCAACCTGTTTTCACGCCAAACAGGTAGCAAGCCTTCATCCAGACACAAGGCTCCCAGATCCCAACACAGAGAGACCTGGCTTCTGAGCCCAGCTGCCTATTTAAGGACAGCTAGGTGCTGCCAAAACCCGGATCGGCATTTAAAATCCGGTCTGGTATTTGACCTCACCTAGCTGTAAATCAGACCAGCAGCACATGCTGGACGGAAAATACCTGTTTTCCCAGACCAAACCTCTCACTGTGTCACATTTGGTATAAAACACAGCAGTTATATGGCAGTGTGAATGAGCCCTAAATCTAAGTGTGGGCAACGTAGATGAGAATATGACATGATACCACTGCGTCTGTACCCACAGCTCCTGTCTCAGTAAACACAAAAAGAATGACACTAGATGACTACTGTCCTGGAGGGCAGGTCCACGTGGCATGTATACAATTCTGATTTGCCACTGCAGATTTATTTGTGGCAGATTCGCAGCGTTTTACGGTATCAGTGGATTTTAAAAGAAAACTGTGAGCCATACCATACTGCGCTTACTGAGGGCAGCATAGTATAGTGACAGACTGTATAATGGCGGTCTGTTGCTGCTGTGATGGCATTCAGTACTTTTATAGTACTGATCTGCTGGAGCCCACAGTGCACACTAGCGCTGTGATAGAGATGACTCACTTGCTGCTCGCTGCCTCCACCCTCCCCGCCTCTGGACGATGACTGACAGGTTTCCTTCTTATGCACAAGAGGAAACAAAACTCTTGGCAGGTCAGTTTTGTAAAAGTACTACAAAACTACCTCATTGAGGGCACCATAACGTAGGTGGCAGGACCCTTTAAGAATTCTCATACACACACTGCAGAAAAAAATCTGCAGGGTAAATTGATCAGCGGTGCAGTATGTCATTTTATGCTGAGGTTTTCCATTGTGGATTTCACCCTTTGCAATCAACTGCATATCCAAACCAAAACTGCTGACAAATCTGTATGTAAGACATATGGATTTTGCTATGGAACACAAAAATCTGCTGTGGAAAGTCTGCCCTGTCTGCAGGGTCAGACTGGCCAACAGGAGAACAAGTGAATCCCCCAGTAGGTCCCCAGCCCTCCAGCCCTTGCACAAGCGGCACATGGCACAGTAGACCGAGTGCACTACATATGAATAGACAGCGTACATCATCTCAACCAGTTTAGTGGTAGGCCCTAGGCCAGTTTGACACTGGACATACTCTCAAGGCAAGTTCATATACTTTAGAATGCTTTCCAAAGCCGTACACAAAAAATAAATAAAAAAAATCCACCTTTAAATCGGCATGTATTGCAATAGATGAAATATGTGGCAAATTCACACAAAACTTACACAGGATACCCTAAAATCTGTACTGCATTATACCCATTAAACTGCATGGGAATGGTATTTAAAGGGCACCTGTCAGCAGTTTTGTACACACAAAACTGGCTGACCTGTTACATGTGCGCTTGGCAGCTGAAGACAACTGTGTTGGTCCCATGTCCATATGTGTCCGCATTGCTGAGAAAAATTACGTTTTATTATATGTAAATGAGCCTCAAGGAGCAACAGGGGGCGTTGCCTTTACTCCTAAATGCTGAGCTCTCTTTGTAGATGAACTTTTGGCCAGGCATTGTAAACGTCATCACGTCTGGCTCTGAAATCTCCTAAAGTGCAAAAGGAAGTGGAGCCTCTAGGAGTAATGGCAAAGCCCCCGTTACTCCTTGAGGCTCATTTGCATATATTAAAACTACATTTTTCTTAGCGATGCGGGCACATATGAACATGGGACCAACACAGATGTCTTCAGCTGCCAAGCGCACATGCAACAGGTCAGCCAGTTTCTGCTGACAGATGCCCTCTAATTTGCATTGTACCACACTTTTGGTGCACACTTTTGGTGTACTGTACAACATACAACAGTTCCAGTATCCTAGATGAATTTACAGGTAAGAGCAATATAAAAATGAATAAACTTACAGTCACTTTAATGTCCACGGGGCTGCCAACATCTTCCTCGTTTCCCATTACAGACTCGCCCTTTACCTCCCCACTATAATACAATCTGTTAGGCGTGGCCTCCCTGCAAAAGAACACAGCATATCCCCTCTCAATATTACATGAGTTTTCTGCCAAACAATAGTGCACTTTATCTATAATTTATCTATAATAATTATATTACATAATTGATGCATGTCCAGGCAATAGGATTTTGGCTTTGTAAGCGCCGTGCTTACTTACCCGGAGACAGACAGAGGAAGTTCAATAATCACTTTGGCTTTGGCAAAGACAGAAGTAAGGTTTTTCTGCTCACTTATCCTACAAAGACACAAGTGTTTAATGCTACTCCTATATCAAAGCTGGGGTTGACGTGCTGCCACTAGTAGTCAATATCTTCTGTATATCAATATTAAATTTCACTATAATCAGAACTTTAATTGCATCTGGGAACTTGCATTATTCCTTTTTGGGGCTCACAGTCCGATTTTCATATCTCTCTCACGTACAACCTTTGTTTTTGTTTTTTAAATGGGGCAGGTAGATGGAGTACCCAGAGAAAACCTACGTAAACACTGGGAGGACATACTGCATATGGAGTCATTTACAAAGGGTGCAAAAAGTCACACATTTTTACACAAACTGCATTTTACACAAAAATCTGCAACTTTTAGCCTTTCTCCGCTGCTCTCACCACTTAAAAAAAAAAAAAAGAGAGGTCAGCAGAAGGGGACGGGGTCACTATTCCCCAACACATTTAGTATAATTTACACCAGAAAACTGCTGTAAATAACGGATATCTACGCCAGTCCTAACTGGCATAGGTTTCAGATCTCATCTGGCACTATGGTTAGTCATTATGTCATCCTCCCCGCTTCCCATTTTTGACGTAGAATCTATTCCATGAATTACTGATGATATATGACAAATTCACTGGTAAGGGCTCTTGCACACAGCGGGCATACAGCGGGTCCGCAATACATGGACACCAGCCGTGTGCACATCGCAATTCACTTGAATGGGTCCGCAATCCGGGAGATGCGGTGCGGAACGGAGGCATGGATCGGAAGCCCACTGAGTGCATGCACTACTTTTTTGCGATGCGGACCGTCGTATGCGGATCGCGGACCCCATTGAAGTGAATAGGTCCGCGATCCGCATGCGGCTGCTCCACGGTCGGTGCCGGTGCATTGCGGAGCGCAATTTGCGGTCCAGAGCATGGGCCCGGCCAGCACGCAGTCATGTGCATGAGCCCTAACACAGTGAAAACAAATCATTTCCTGGTGCTACCTACTGTATATTAGATCAGACAGTGACTTACGTAGCCAGCTCTAGCTTCACTTCCAACTCCGTGGTCTCTAGAGTTATTCCTTGGGTGCTGATAACCATGTAGAAAGTTACCTGAAACAAAAGATCAAACATTAAAAGAGGGGTCTTGGGACATTAAAGGGGTTCTCCGGGAATTAAGAAAATGAAAATACTTAAATATTACTTTATTATAAATATATTCCCAAATACTTTTCATTCTTTATAATGGCTTGTTTTGTCTAGGGAGCAAATCATTAGGAGAACAAAAATGGCCACCGTCCTATTAGTACACACAAAATCTGTCCTAATCACACAGGAGGACAAGTTACTTCACAACACTGAGCTAAAAAGCTGTCTCATCCTCCTCTCTGCTTGTCCGGGATTATGATGCTGAATACATCTGATAAGAACTTTAGCTGAATAGCTGCAGGAATGGAGTTCATGAGGAGACATAAAATACAGAGAGAATAGACAGGGCAGTCTGTGGTAATATGGGGCTGTGGTAATGGAGACTGCATATAAGTGCTGCTGCTCATTAGCCATCTCCTACAGAGATTCAGCTGAATATCATATTAGACTAAATTCAAAATCATAATCCCTGACAAGTAGGAGAAGAGGATGAGGCAGCTCTTTAGCTCAGTGTTGTGAAGTAACTTGTCCTGCTGTGTGATTAGGACAGGTTTTGTGTGTACTAATAGGATGGCTGCCATTTTATTTCTCCTGATGATTGCTCCCCAGACAAAAAGGACCATTTATAACTAATGAAAGGTATTTGGGAATATATTTATAATAAAGTAATATTTAAGTCTTTTCAGTAATTTTATTTTCTTAATTCTCAGAGAACCTGTTTAAAGTTTGCCATATATCTAAAGTGTATGGTGGCCTCCTGACTGATCCAACTGCAGAATGTTGGGGGAGAAGGATAGGGCATGTTGGATTTCAAAACCGAATTCATTTGTGAGAAGATAAGTCACTGACAGAGGTTCCGCTCTCCTGTTCATTACATATGAGCATATGTATATATATATATATATATATATATATATATTTTTTTTTTTTAGGAGGACCAGGACAGATAGCTGTCTGACAAGCAAGCATTTGTCTGATAGCTATCTCATGTGTATGTTTAATAAGAACAGAATGGCACTTGGATCTGATACAATTATATCTCATGTGTATGGCCAACCTAAAGCATCAGCTCACAATAGAAGCATGTAATATATGAGAGTGCGACCACACGGCTCATTGGTGCGGCACTGGTGACACTGCAGTACTGCGTTTGAGTACCGCAATACCACTCATTAACAATGCAGACAGACTAAACAATGTAATCTCATTAGTATAATTAGAGCCCACTAGGGCCTGTATGACCGCACGGTACTCAAACGCAGCATAAGTGCCACACAACCACGCTGTGTGGTCATACCCTAAGATAAAAAGGGATGACACAGCAAGGAAATTAAAGGGAACCTGTCACCAGGTGTTACCCATCACAATCTATGACATCAAATATAACCCTTTGTAAACTTATACCTATTGATCCCCATTGGCACCACATACCGTAGAAAATAAAGCATGAAAAATATGCCATATGCCAATTAGCAGTGAAGTATGTGCTGGACGTTCCCTGTTCTCCCAATTCACATTGGTTTAGGAATACTGGGGGTCATTTATCAAACTGGTGTAAAGTAGATCCCACCTTTCATTTTTTCAAAGGAGCTGTCCAAATTGAAAAGTGGAATCTGATTGGTTGCTATGGGCAACTATTTGACAAATCTCCCCCCAATACCCTTGTGTTTTTGCTCTGTTGCCTTTTTAAAAAATTTTTAGCATGCATTGGTTTTGGTGTTCTTTCAACATCCCTATAGGGGGAAAAAACGTACGAAAAATGTTTGCAAAAAAAAAACTAAGCCAGTTTTACTTTACACCAGTTTGATAAATGACCCCCAATGTGTTTCTGTTCCATCACAGGAACAGAAAATTGGAGTTCAAGATGTGACAAATGTCACATGAAGAACACCACTTAGTGATTATGACGTGTCAGGTTCCGTAATTTTATGGGGGGAAAATAGCACTGCATCCTGTGCTATATTTTCCCCGAAATATGGCAGAAAGCTCTATGGAGGCTCCCAATGCAGGTGTGAACAAAGCCTTTCACACTTCACAAGAAATCACATATACTGTACATACAGGTGAAACTCGAAAAATTAGAATATCGTGCAAAGTTCATTTATTTCAGTAATGCAACTTAAAAGGTGAAACTAACATATGAGATAGACTCATAACATGCAAAGCGAGATATTTTAAGCCTTAATTTGTTATAATTTGGGTGATTATGTGCCTTTGGGGTTTCATAAGCTGTAAGCCAATCTCAGGTCCCCTTTGCTCAGGGGGTATGGATGAATTAGCTGACTGGAGTGTGACACTTTGGGCCTAGAATATTGAACCTTTTCACAAAATTCTAATTTTAAGCTGCATTAATGCAATTCCTTTTAATTTGCATTACTGAAATAAATGGACTTTTGCACAATATTCTAGTTTTTCGAGTTTCACCTGTATACTCTGCACTCACACTTTTTTTTAAAGGCATTCCAGCAAACCTGACGTTTCGGCCCTTATTTCCAGGACCGTCCTCTGATTCTGATTGCTGCACTGCTATAGGAAAACACTAGTAAATAAAAATATAGCAGTAGAGCACAAAGGGCAGGCAAAGTGATGCAATGGAATAATTATCAGCTTTCTCCTATACCATAGAAGCAATCAGAATCTGAGGTCCCAGAAATAGGGACTGAAACAAGCAACAACATTTGAGTGCTGAGTTCTACTTTATGCGGAGCCTAAGGGCTCATGCACACAAACTTATTTTCTTTCCATTTCCGTTCATTATTTTTTTTTGCGAACCGTATGTGGAATCATTCACTTTAATGGGGCTGTAGAAAATACAGAAGTTACTCCGTGTGCATTACGTTTGTCCGTGTGGCCGTTCCGCAAAAAAGTAGTGCATGTCCTATTATTGTCCGCAAATCACGGTCCGAGGCCCCATTCAAGTCAATCGGAACGCACACGGAACACATCCGTATGTCATCCGTATTTTGCGGATCCATACTGTAGAAATGCTATGCCAAGCCCATATTGCTCATGTGTCTGGTGATTAATAAATTACTGCTTCTGTATACAATCCGTAACGGATCAAATACGGAAACCATATGGATATGTGTTGTGCAATAACGGAACGAAAGAGGACTTAAATCAAAGAAAAAAAAATCAGATCCGGAACAACGGACCAGTGAAAAACGGACTGCAAAACAACAATGGACGTGTGCATGAGCCCTAAGCCAGATCGTTTGCTTGACTAAGGCCTCATGCACACGACTGTTCAGTTTTTTGCGGTACGCAAATTGCGGATCCGCAAAATACGGAAGCCGCATGTGTGCCTTCCGCAATTTGCGGAACGGAACAGGCGGCCCATTGTAAAACGGACAAGAATAGGACCTGTTATATTTTTTTAGGGGGTCACGGGACGGAGCAACAGATGCGGAAAGCACACTGAGTGCTGTACGCATCTTTTGCGGCCCCATTGAAGTGAATGGATCCGCATCCGAGCCGCAAAAACTGCGGACCAGAACAACAGTCATGTGCATGAGGTCTAATGTGGATGATGTCTCCAACATCATTCTCAGGCTGCTCTAGCAGAAAACTGATACAAGTGCATTGGGTTTTCCCTTTCATGGACATTGTCCGTGCAAGTGGTGATCCCCATGTCATTCAAGGGAATACGGGCTGACTTAGAGAAGATTCTCCAGACCATTGAAAAAGCTGCACACAGTACCACTGAGGTTGAATAGCATAGCATATGCCTGACCACCACTCCATTCAAATGGGGACACTGTACCCCTTTTCTCATGATTGGTGGGGGTCCTATGCAATGTTGTTTGTGGGAAAATACACTAATAAATAATAGGTCTATATCAAAATTTAGAGTATACGGAATATCTAAAGCTTAATAACAATAGAAGACAACACTAACCTCAGCATTTCTCTTCAAAGGGTTGCCAAGTTCACATATTGCTTGGGATGCGTTATAATTGGAAAGGCAAAACACCGACTTGTCCTGGGGATGAAAAAGACTGTCTCAGCAACAGATAATAAGTAGTCTATTAAACACTTACTAGGACTATTCACAGACCCCCATCGATATTAAGAGCATCTGTGCGGTAAGAGGCACCGAACCAGACCGTGCTCTTCAGTCCTCCCACCAATCAATCATACATATTATTCATCTCAGGATGAAAATCAGTTCTTTCTAATGGTTGATATATTTCATACCATGGCTAAACCTGCCGGACGAACACCTGAGTAGGACATGGTTTCAGGGAAGGTGGCAATGAGCTGAGCCGCATGAGCATCATCTCCATCAAGGTGTGGAAGAAGTGGGTCTGATGGAAAATTATTAACTGTGATCTTCAGCACCACGTAAATCTGGTCGGTCAGTGAAAACACCGGAGTACTGTTCTCTCTACAAAAGCAAGGTTGGAACCATCAAGTTGGGTTATCGCAACAGAGTTCTGTTATCACACATGCCGAGTCAACACTAAGCTTATTACATATTCATTTGATTAAAGGAATTATTCAGATGAGTTATGACTGCTTGCGTATCTTCTCTGAATAGACAGGAAGTGCGCAGTAGACGTAGACATTGCTCCGCTTTACTTACATAGAATGGCACCACCTTGTGTTCAAAGTGTATAGCAATGTGTACGCCCACCTAATGAGCTGGGTGCTAATGAACACACATGCTCCGTCTCTAAGGGAGTGCATACTGTGGATGTCACGTTGTATAGACCATAAAGTGATGACATGCACTCCAAGTATGGTTGGTGGTGCCAGTGGTAGGCTGTTGCCCTTAGATATCACTACGACACGTCTTCTTTACTTTTGCTCTTTTATTTCTTAATATATTCAATTATCAGTATGGGTCTATAAAGTACAACAATTTTTATAATGGATACGGCTGACATTGTCAAGACGTTCGGTCCAAGAAGGGACCTTCCTCATAGTAAATGACCCCATAGTCTTAATTTTGTGTTCATGGACTGCTCATCTCTCACTACTTGCTCAGGCACTTAAACATTTTATTATTCAGATTGCACTAAAATTGTGTTTAATTACAAGGAAATATATTCATTTTGTTGTTAAAAAAACCCTCGGCATACGGGATATGTAACACCGAACTCTGCTTTGGTGACTTCACTGAGCAAAATGCAAAATCATTCATCCGTGTGAACCGTTACTTTTATATTAGGTAATTAGGGAACACGATTTATGAGATGGGGTGATTCTTGTTGTAAAAGAGAGCAGCAGGGATATTACAGTCAGAACGACCATAAACTCATTCGACAACCCTTCTGCTTCCCACATTCTGAGATTCAATGTGAGTAATAATCAGTGGAGCTGCTCCATCACTGTCCACCAATGGTCCAGTGCACTACAGCACAGCTCCATTCACACATACATTTCTATAAATACTAATAACTGCTGCAGTAAATTATGGAAGAAGGCACATGTGAACTGAGGAGATTCAGTGTGGTACCCAGAGTTCTACATACAGATGTACAAGAGCTGAATTTATTTATTTTTTTACATTATTTGGACCCAATGCAACATATCATGAATTGCACCAAATGACAAACTTAGCTTGCCTACATTTAAAGAACTGCAGGCAACCTATATGAGATAGATGAAAGAGATACACTATCTCACAGAAGTGAGTACACCCCTCACATTTTTGTAAATATTTTATTCTATCTTTTCATGGGACAACACTGAAGATCTGACACATTTCATACAATGTAAATTAGTCAGTGTATAGCTTGTATAACAAGTGTAAATTTGGTGCACCCTCAAAATAACTCTACACACAGCTATTAATGTCTAAACCGCTGGCAACAAAAGTGAGTACACCCCTAAATGTATAGATAAAACAAGAGAGAAAAAACAGGAGGCAGCGCCTCGTGTGTAAAACCGTGTGGTATTTTTATAAAAACCACCAAAGCACTGATTGCGCTTACCGTGTTTGGTTGTGAGAAGGCACAACTCCTCTGGATCACTTTAGCTGGTAGTAAGGCCCGTCCAGCTTGCGGGGGTGACTGCTGCTGCTGCCTAAGTTCTTGCCGGTAGCCGTGGAGTACGGTGTCCGGAATTGGATAGTGGTGGATGGTGATAAAAAATATATATATATATATATATATAGAACCTTAACGGCGCTGCTGCAGAAGACAGGACTCAGGTGGATAAAATAAAGTTGGTTCTTTATTAATAAAAGTCTACGCGTTTCTGGGGCGGACTGCCCCCTTCATCAGGACAATGGGTGAAGGGGGCAGTCCGCCCCAGAAACGCGTAGACTTTTATTAATAAAGAACCAACTTTATTTTATCCACCTGAGTCCTGTCTTCTGCAGCAGCGCCGTTAAGGTTATATATATATATATATATATATATATTTTTTTTTTATCACCATCCACCACTACACCCCTAAATGAACATGGCCAAATTGTGCCCAATTAGCCATTTTCCCTCCCCGGTGTCATGTGACTCGTTAGTGTTACAAGGTCTCAGGTGTGAACAGGGAGTTAAATTTGGGTTTTATCGCTCTCACACTCTCACACTGGTCACTGGAAGTCCAACTCTCTAAGAATCTGAAGAAAAATAAAGAATTGTTGCTCTACATAAAGATGGCCTAGGCTATAAGAAGATTGCCAACACCCTGAAACTGAGCTGGAGCACGGTGGCCAAGACCATACAATGATTTAACAAGACAGGTTCCACTCAAAACAGGCCTCGCCATGGTCAACCAAAGAAGTTGAGTGCATGTTCTCAGTGTCATATCCAGAGGTTGTCTTTTCAAAATAGACGTATGAGTGCTGCCAGCATTGCTGCAGAGGTTAAAGGGATGGGGGGGGCAACCTGTCTCAGCCAGTGCTAAGACCATACACTGCACACTGCTTAAAATGGGTCTGCATGGCTGTCGTCCCATAAAGAAGCAAGCCTCTTCTAAAGAATATGCACAAGAAAGCCTGCAAACTGTTTGCTGAAGACAAGCAGACTAAGGACATAGATTACTGGAACCATGTCCTGTGGTCTGATGATAAACTTATTTGGTTCAGATGGTGTCAAGCGTGTGTGGTGGCAAACAGGTGAGGAGTACAAAGACAAGTGTGTCTTGTCTACAGTCAAGCATGGTGGTGGGAGTGTCATGGTTTGCATGAGTGCTCCCGGCTGTGGGGAGCTACAGTTCATTGAGAGAACCATGAATGCCAACATGTACTGTGACATACTGAAGCAGAGCATGACCCCCTCACTTTGGAAACTGGGCAGTATCCCAACATGATAACAACCTCAAACACACCTCCAAGACGACCACTTGCTAAAGAAACTAGGGTAAAGGTACTGGACTAGCCAAGCATGTCTCCAGACCTAAACCCTATTGAGCATCTGTGGGGCATCCTCAAACGAAAGCTGGAGGAGCGCAAGGTCTCTAACGTCCACCAGCTCCATGATGTTGTCATGGAGAAGAGGATTCCAGTGGCAACCTGTGAAGCTCTAGTGAACTCCATGCCCAAGAGAGTTAAGGCAGTGCTGGAAAATAATGGTGGGCACACAAAATATTGACATTTTGGGCACAATTTGGCCATGTTCACTTAGGGGTGTACTCACTTTTGTTGCCAGCGGTTTAGACATTAATGGCTGTGTGTTATATCTTCAGTGTTGTCCCATGAAAAGATAGAATAAAATACTTGTGAGAGGTGTACTCACTTTTGTGAGCTAAAATGGATAGACTGGGGTTTCATACACCAATAATTGTAAAACGTCATTCAGAGCTCTCTGAAGTTATTATGGCCTCTTAAAGAATTTGTTGCATCTTCTGCTGTCCATGTGCTGAGATCTACTGCCGCTAGAAGCTGGCCTAGATGTATAGTGAATTATTGTAAATAACTCTGCTAAGTTGCAAATTTTTTTTAACGGGAACCTGTCACCTCCACTATGCTACCCTCACTGAGCGTTTCTAAATGTTCATTGTGTTACCCTAAACATATAAATTACACTTTTAATCTCATTTGCAGACGAATTCAATAAGTATTATGCATTTTTGTACTTCCCGCCTTTTATGCAAATTGACATAAAAGAGTCATATCTTACTTGTGTGACCAGAGAAGAGTCATATTTTCAAGACCCACCGTGTCTACATACTTACACAGGCAGTGGTACAAACTGGTCAACTTTGCCTACACGAGAGTAGAAAGTGTAATTCAGCTGCAGGTTACTTTGACAGATTTTGTCTTCTCCACATCCTTCTCTTATGAAGTGTACCTAAAGTAAAGACACCAGATAAGGTAGGTTACTTCACAATCTGCAGACACTCAGCACTGAATAAGTGGCTAGACCTGCATCTCGAGATACATGTCATTCACACAGAACAGTAATGATTCAGCAAAAGATGAAAGCCGTTTATGAATATAGTCCCCTTTTTTGTATTTTGTGTGCTTATCCTCTGCCATTATTACAGCTTCACATTGTAGTTCTCTTGGTCCAAAAACATTTAGGGGGAGACTTATCAAAATTTATGTAAAGTAGAACTGGCTTAGTTGCCCATAGCAACCAATCAGATTCCACCTTTCATTTTCCAAAGGAGCTCTGAAAAATGAAAGGTGGAATCTGATTGGTTGCTATGGGCAACTAAGTTAGTTTTCCTTTACTCCAGTTTTGATTAATCTCTCCCTTACCCTAAGTTCACACCTGAGCGTTTTACAGCGCGTTCAAACGCGCTGTAAAACGCTCAACACATGAAAACCAATGCTTCCCTATGGGAATGGTTCTCACCTGGGCGTTTTACAGCGCGTACGATCGCGCTGTAAAACGCCCAACGCATAATCAAGTACTTGAGCTTCTTTGGGGCGTTTTGACGCGCGTTTGTGGCCATAGGACACTGCAGTCAATCACACAAACGCGCGTCAAACGCGCGTTTACTATTACAAAAAACGCGCATAAAATTTGAGGTCTGGGTTCTGCTGTTGTTGGGTCATTGTACCAAAAACACCAGCAGCTTGTATGATTGTAGTACTGGTCTTGACCGTATTACACAATGTGTCATCATTAAAGGGCTATTCTGGTTAGAACAAGTTATCTCCTATCCACTTAGATTGGTGGGGGTCTGACTGGCGAGACCCTTATGATCACAAGAATGGCATTCCCATGTACCTTGTTACAATTGAGCACTGATCCATTCGTCCCATGGACAGCCAGAGATAGAGTACATTGCTCAGCTATCCCAGCATCTAACAGCTATTCCTTATCCAGTACATAGAGGATAGCTTGTTCTTGCTGGAATACACCTTTAAAAGGGTTTTAAGGACTTTAAAAAAAAAATAGTTTTTTCTTCTGTGAATGAAAGATAGGTTGGTTAATACTTAGGGTACTTTCACACTAGCGTTGTTCAGATCCGGCAGGCAGTTCCGGCAACGGCAAACCATATGTAAACAGAAATATGTTTTTTTCCGGATCCGTTAGACGGATTTGGCATTTAATTTTTTTTCAAAGATCAAAAGCAAAAATAGCTCCTCCTATGTCCCGGCGCATGCACAGACCGGAAAACCGAATCCGGCAACGAGGCAATATTCGGAACACTTGGTACCGGATCCGGCATTAATACATCTCTATGGAAATGAATGCCGAATCCGGCAAGTGCGGTAGTGTTCAGGGATTTTGGCCGGAAAGAATACTGCAGCTTTGTCCGGTCAAATACAGTACAAGGGACGGAACAGAAGACATCCTGATGCATTCTTAATGGAAAGCAATCCGTTCAGTATGCGTTTTTTTCCGGTATTGAGACCCTTTACTGGATTTCAATACCGGAAAAGAATAACGCTAGTATGAAAGTACCCTTACCTGTCCATTGTGCTGGGAAGAAAGGGCAGGTTTTGTAAAATTTCCCGGAGAACCCCTTTAATGATGCCTTCAATCAAAACAAGCCCCAGATTTGTCCAGATCAGTTCACACAGTCTCTTTGGCGGCTTTCACTCAGCAGTATTTTAATCATTATTTTGCTTCAGTATTTGTTAGCCAAAGTGAGGACTGAGCCCAGAACATGGAGGCAAATCTTTCCATTCTACTTTCCGCTGCACACCTAGTTTTGGCTTACAAATACTGATGCAACATGCTCACCAGAATACAAAAGCTTGAAAGAAGTCTACCTATCCGAGGGCAGGCTGTAAAGATTCTACTTTACCACACATCCAGGTGGACACCAGTACAAAAAAACACCTGCAGAATACTGTAGGAATATCTGGAGCACCCAGGGTCAGGCTTATTTCAATAACATTAGGGAGTTTGGACTCCAAATTACTGAAAGCGTCACTGACTTTTCAAATAACTATTGATATGTTATAGAGACATATCAAAAGTTTAAATCAGTGGGGGGTCTGAGCTCCGAGACCCCCACCCATCTCTAGATCAAGAAGTTTATGGGTCCCTCTAAATTCCGTCTTTACCAGCGAGGAGAGAGCCGTAAAATCATGCGCTTCTCTCACCTCTTTCTAGAGACTGGTGGAGGTCTCTATGACATACGATATTAAACGTTTTTTGAAAAGAGTGACCCTTTAAAGGAGTGCCCTTTAAGACAAACCTGCCCCCTATTCTCAGGGTTGAGAATGTGTCTGATGGGTGGGGGTCTATTCACTTGTGCTTGTACTGGCGATCTCTAACAGTACATAGGGGATATGTTGTCTTTAGGACAATCCCTTTAAACAAACTGGTGAGGTGTGACATCTGCAGAGTATATTTGAGCTCTGATCTCCCTCTCAATATTAATTATGGTCATTGTCTATGACGCACACAGAGCAAACTCTCACCTCTGTGTTGTAGACATTGGGCTCTTCTTCACTGAGAATAGGCATTAGAGAAGGCAAGGATTCCACTGAAGACTGTCTTCTGTTCCTTGCTTCTAATATATTGTAGGTCAGAGAGACTGGGATGGAACGAAGCTTGTCTTTAATATCCTCCTGCACAATTGTATAAAGCATGAGAAATTATGGTGTAATTAATGCTTCAATAAATAATTCACTTTTAGTGGAAAACATGCATGTTCTCCTTCCCTAGAAGAACTGGAAACTAGTGGGGAAATGGCACACAGGGCACTATGCTGTACAATCAAATCATAAGCCCAATACAAGAGTCATAGATAAAATTTATTGTAAGATTATATACAGTTGCTTTTTCTCTTTTTAAAGGGGTTGTCCACAAATTCCTGACCTGTGAAGGAAAGTATACCTACC
Organism: Bufo gargarizans; assembly: GCF_014858855.1. NCBI lineage: Eukaryota > Metazoa > Chordata > Amphibia > Anura > Bufonidae > Bufo > Bufo gargarizans. The sequence goes on along the minus strand of NC_058082.1, from coordinate 159,482,170 downwards.
TGCTCCCTGCCACTTGGTTCTGGCTCCATGGGTTCTAGGCTGTCTTCACGGCACTTCCGGTGCCAGCATGTAAAATTCCTGCACGGATGTGGTCCGGTGTACCACTACAGCCAATAAGTGGTGATGTGTCCCCATCACTGCTGTGTCACAAGCCTCTTGTGGACACTTCACTGCTGAGGCCTGTCATTGGCTGCAGCAGTGCACCTGAGCCTGTCCGTGCAGGAAGTTCACATACCGGGACCGGAAGGGCACTAAAGACAGCCCAGGACTGAGCGGCAGGGAAGCAAGTATACAGCAATGGCAGAGATGGGGGGTATTTTTTTTTTTTTAAAAGACAATTGTTAAAAACCCCTTTAAAGCAGAGTATTCCTACTTTCCAGCAGCACCATTCTGCACTCCCTCACCCATAAAGGATATACAGATATAATTGCAATCCACGCTGCCATTATCATAAACACCTGAAGACATTATACCATTACATTTTCAGCTTCATAAATTTTGGATCCATGCCAAAAAACACAAGCTGAAAATGCAGTTTTCTATTGAAAATCCATTGGTAAAAAACAAAACAAAAACAAAAAAAAAAAAACTGAACAAAAACCTGGGGGAAAAAAACGCTCTGAATTTTGTAGGTACATTTTCAAAATCTGTTGTGTGTGCTGCTTGTGGCCACATCACTGCTGAAGCCAGGCTGGAGCAGTGCATATGACCATGAAAACAGCGAGGGGACCAGAAGATGGAGAGATCGGGGGCAGCACGGAGGACCAGAGAGGCCATGAGCAGGTAAGTATGAATCGTCTGTTTCAGGCAGCATGCTTCTGGCACTTGCTAAAAAATAATTATCGGAAACCCCCTTTAAGCACCAGGACATGGGTGAAACAGCATATCTGAGTATGTGAGAACTATTATTATATATCATTCTAAATCCTGTCATGGCGAGATAATGTATACTCAGCCTGATACTGTTACAGCCCTATGAGCAGCGTCACATGGTTCTAGGAGTCCGGTCACCTGTAGTTGGAATACAGCAGTAGTGCAGCGGCTAGAGGACTGCTTGTGAAGCTCCACAGTGCTGGTGGACTGGTATTCTACATCGCTGGGGTGTCGCGATATGAATTGTAGGCGACTGGCCTTGCCTTGCTGTCTTCTGTCTGTCTCAGCTTCAAATACACACTTTAAAACTGAAAAAAAAAAAAGGAAATTTACCATCCACAATCTCCACTGTGAATCTATGGCGCTCCCTTCAGGGTTATTGTTGGTGTCTTCGAACCTCTGATCAATGTCCTCATCACACGGTCTGTGAGTTTTGGTGGGCGACCATCTCTTGTCAGGTTTGTGGCTGCACCATATTTTTTCCTCTTTGTTATAATGGACTTAATGGTTCTCCGTGGGATGTTCAAAGTTTCTGATATTATTTTTATAATCCAACCATGGTCTACAGTTCTCCTCAAATGTGTATGTTCCACCTGTTTGGAGAGCTCCTTGGTCTTCATGGCGCTTGCTCAGTAGTGTTAGAGACTCAGGGGCTTTCAGAACAGGTGTATTTAGGGTCCATTCACACGTCCATATAGTGGGTCCGCATCCGTTCCGCAAATTGCGGAACGGGTGCGGACCTATTCAATCTCTTTGGGGACGGAATGGCTGAGAGCACCCTATGTACTCTCCGCATCGCATTTCCGGAGCGCACCCCTGATCTTCCGGTCTGCGGCTCCGGAAAAAATAGAACATTTCTTATTATTATCCGCAATTACGGACAAGAATAGGCAGTTCAATGGGGGTGCCGGCCGGGTGTATTGCGAATCCGCAATTTACGGATCCGCAATGCACTACAGACGTCTGAATGGACCCTTATACTGACATCATGGGACACTTTGGTTGCACACAGGGGGAACTTAATCATATGACCTTAATCATATTACCTTATTTAGGGGTTTTATAGTAAAGGTATGAATATATATTCACTCATAACTTTTCATTATTTACAGTATTTATTTTTAAAACTATGCATTTTTCATTCCACTGTAATAATTTAAACTATTTTGTCAGGCCCATTACACAAAATCTAAATAGAAATCCATTTTATATCCAGGTTATAATGCAACAAAACAGGGAAAACACCAAGGGGTGAAAACTTTCACAAGGCACTGTATTTTATATTTAAAAGTCACATGGCGGTTTATTTTCATGGTATGAGCATCACTAAAATAAAGGGTAACTTTAAAAGGAAGTTGCTTATAAGCGACCGCAGACAATTATTCATTAGTTATAGTTACCACTGACTGTCTTCTGTGGGAATGAGCACAGATGGCTGTTATTTGCGCAGAGATATATTTTACTGTGACAAAGAAAACAACAAAATCTAAGTTCAAAAAGTATGAGACTGGCAATCAAATATGTGGGTCACACAGAACGTAGCAATTTATTGCAGCAATATTAATATAAATTAAAAACACATGTAAAAATAAAATACAATAATAAAAATACAATGGTAAAAATACAATTAAATCATGTGCAAAATTGCAGATGGTGTGTACACTGGTGCAACCTGCACGTGGTGTATAGATGTCTGTTCCTTCAACTAATTAGCTTGTAAAAGCACAATAAGTTCACGAAGCATGTGTCTAGGTATAAGGACACATGCTGTATGGGGGTGAACGTACAGAAGGATGACTTGGCCGAGCAATATAATCAGATGCAGGACCTTGGTCTGCCGGTTTATTATAATTGTTGTGTGTGGTTTGGTGGTAGGGCGTATAATAGTGATTTCCCCCTGTAATATAGGGGACGCCGCTGAAGTTTCCACTCACCACTCGATGCCGGCGTCTTCTCCTCCTGCTTGGCGTCCTCGACCGAGACTTCCGCGTCACGTGATGTGTGTCTCGCGGGACTTACTATTCAGTCCAGTCTTTCGTGCCGATGATATTTCAAAGCTTTGTATGGAGCGCTCCGTAGGTAAAATAGTCCTTTAATCCTGTGCACTAGGTCCGGATCTTTCTGTACGTTCACCCCCATACAGAAAGATCCGGACCTAGTGCACAGGATTAAAGGACTATTTTACCTACGGAGCGCTCCATACAAAGCTTTGAAATATCATCGGCACAAAAGACCGGACTGAATAGTAAGTCCCGCGAGACACACATTACGTGACGCGGAAGTCTCGGTCGAGGACGCCAAGCAGGAGGAGAAGACGCCGGCATCGAGTGGTGAGTGGAAACTTCAGCGGCGTCCCCTATATTACAGGGGGAAATCACTATTATACGCCCTACCACCAAACCACACACAACAATTATAATAAACCGGCAGACCAAGGTCCTGCATCTGATTATATTGCTCGGCCAAGTCATCCTTCTGTACGTTCACCCCCATACAGCATGTGTCCTTATACCTGGACACATGCTTCGTGAACTTATAGTGCTTTTACAAGCTAATTAGTTGAAGGAACAGACATCTATACACCACGTGCAGGTTGCACCAGTGTACACACCATCTGCAATTTTGCACATGATTTAATTGTATTTTTACCATTGTATTTTTATTATTGTATTTTATTTTTACATGTGTTTTTAATTTATATTAATATTGCTGCAATAAATTGCTACGTTCTGTGTGACCCACATATTTGATTGCCAGTCTCATACTTTTTCAATTTTAAAATCCCTTATACTGATTGGGTGATCAGTTTTTTGACTAGAGCACCAGTTCCATACCATAAAGAAGGTGAGCTATCCACTTCAGTGTTACTATAAAATCTAAGTTCAGTTTTAGGTTTTATGATAAAGTCAACTCACTGATTTTAGGGTTGTAGGTTGCTGGAAATGAGGTGTAGCTGAAGCAAACTCTAAATTCCACACTGAAATGACAAAAAGATACATCAAAGACATTGTGTATGACATAACAGTATAACAAACGTACATTTTAAGGGGTATATATCAAGTTTGTTAGCCAGGTGCAAATTTTGGCACAAGTGCCGATTAAGAAAAGTGGGCAGGAAAGTGAGCGTTGTTATAATTAGTGTGACACAGTGAGAGGTTTGGTCTGGGAAAACAGGTATTTTCCTCCCAGCATGTGCTGCTGGGCTGATTTACAGCCAGGTGAGGTCAAATACCGGACCGGATTTTAAGTGCCAATCCGGGTTTTGGCAACACCTGGCTGTCCTTAAGTAGGCAGCTGGGCTCAGAAACCAGGTCTCTGTGTTGGGATCTGGGAGCCTTGTGTCTGGATGAAGGATTGCTACCTGTTTGGCGTGAAAACAGGTTGGTGCTTCTATGATCAAGGACTCTTTGAGGCAGAATTGCCGCATGGTGTGAATTACCACCAACACCGCAAGGCGACTTTTTGCTTGTTTATGACTGCTTGTTTTGTCACTTGCCTAAAGTGTGAATAAAACACTGAACTGTTTGATCCAAAGAACTTGTTGTTGCCTCTATACTGCGTCCGCTAATCATGTCTACCAGAGTGAAACCCCACATTAGTTTAATGCCAGATTTATTACTGCAACGTTTTTTTAAATCAGTCCAATGGGGGGTGGCATAGGAAAACTGGGGCAGCATTTCCAGATGGTTTAAAGGTGCGTTAAATTTAACAAACATTATGAGACTTTTGATAAAATTGGCACACCTTAGCCAATGCAAACTCATAGCAAAACTAACTTCAAAAGCAACATCATGATACATGTTTACAATCAAGCCAACTGGATTTAACAGCTCCCACTCTTAAATTTTACCAAGTAAAAAAGTTTACTTAGCCACCAAAGTGTGACGTTTCAACTGATAACAAGGTTTTTTCAATTATCGGAAACATTTCACTATATTACAGCTTCAACCTGTGATCACTGGAAGGGTACAACCGCTGGACCAGTCGCAATTATCTGTCAACTGAGTGACAGCGTGGTGGAAGGGGGTGTCATTCAAATAGGGTAGCCCAATTGTTCCTTGATAGTTGACAGGTTAAACAAAGATTAGGCATGCTGGATTTCAATATGCTCTACCCTTTGTTCCCCCAGTAGATATGTGATGCCAGAGGTGTCTAGTAGTGGCCTTCTCCCCATCTTATGCCAGTAATAGAGTCATTCTGAACATGGGTTTTTATGGTGGAATCGGTTGGACTACCCGTCATGAAAATACCCCAGCACTTTACTCACCAGACCCCAGGTCCATTCTTGCAGGTTTGCTGTTCAAGATCAATGTTTTCTGGTGTTATGGTTACATCTTTAAAGACACGGATAACATTACGTGACCTGAGACAAATAAAGGAGACAGATACATATTTTAGCAGCCAAAGTAAATGCCTGAAGATTTAGACATATTTGTCAATGCCAGTGTGCCAGTTGTCATTCTTTGCAGTATGCCAACTGGAAGGAATACCAAGAGGAATCTGGTAGTTTGGATAACAGTTACACAACCTGTTTCTTTGGTTCATCTTTTTGCTAAAGTTGGAATGTTGCTTTGTAATAAAATTTTGCCTCCCTCCCAAGCTCTTCTGTTTTTGCATTTGTCACAATTGAAGGTTTTAGATCATCACACTACTTTTAATATTAAAAGATAACCCAAGTAAGAACAAAATGGCGTTTTAAAATAATGATTTCAATTACTGAAGATAAGGATTTATTTAAACCAATATCACCCACAAGGAAAAGTAATTACCCCCCCCCCCCCCCCTCCAATCTAATAACTGGTTGTTGCCATCTTTGCCAGTAACATCTGCAACCAAACATTTTACGGGTACATTGATGTTGAGGAATTTTCTTTGCAGAATTGTTTTACTCTGGCTACATTGGACGGTTTTGAACTTAAACTACCTGATGATGTCTAAGGTCTTGTTTCAGCATCTCTATGGGACTGAATTCAGGACTTAATTTTGATTTTTGAGCCATTCAAAGGTAGATTTGCTTGTGTTCTTAAGATCACTGTCCTGCTGCATAACCCAACTGTAGCTGGTGCTTTAGGTCATGAACACCTGACATTTTCCTTCAGGATTTTCTGAGACACAGCAGAATTCATTGTTCCATCAATTATGACAAGTCATCCAGGTTCTGCAGAAGCAAAGCACCATCATACTACCCCCGCTATATTTGACTTTTGGTATGATATTCTATGCAGTGTTAACTATACGCCAGATGTTATGGGGCTCATGTCTTCCAAAAAGTTTCTCCTTTGACTGATCATTCCACAGAATATTATCCCAAAAATTTGTGGGGGTCCTTTTTTGCAAATGCAAGATGAGCCTTTGTGTTGTGTTTTGGTGAACTCGGTTGGCACCTTGCAACTCTTTAATGGATTCCACTTTTGCCCAGAGTTTTTTTTATTATTGTGGAATCATGTACACTCACATTAACCGAGGCAAATGAGACCTGCAGTTTAGATGTTCATCTTTTGTGACTTCTTGTATGAGTTATCATTGTGCTCTTGGTAAATTTTGGTAGGATGAACGCTCCTGGAAATGTATTTGCCAGGAATCTCACATTTATACAATGAGCATAGCATTAGCAGTAGTACATTTTCTATTGTGAATATGACACTATTATATTATATTTTGTTATTTGTGTTTGTAGAGTGCTGTGGAATTGTGTTTGTTTTTGCTTTTGTGCTGTCAGCCATGGGATTTGCTGACTGAACCCTCTTTTTTTTTTTTTTTTTTTTTACATGCTGTGTAAACACGCTCTGCTACAGGCAAACATCGAGTCAGTATGGGGATGAGCGATTACAATAACGATGACTGCTTCCCATAGTGTGGAGGAGATCACTTAACAATGGACCCAACTTCTTGGTCTGTACAGATCACTTTGAAGCAGTCATCCTATTATCATCACAGGCATGATTAAAATGACAGATATTACCTGTATATAGATAACACAAGATCTGCCATTCACAATAGGTGATATCCAAGCGTATCAGCTCCCTCCTGACCCCTGCACAGGTCATAGAGCATGCCTAGAAAACGCTACCATAGAAGTGAATAAGTCCCCTCCCGACTATTTGTCTATGGCCCTGGATAGCTGCTGTAAAGCCTCTTTCTAAATACTGGTAAAAACAGCTCAGGCAAGATGACCACCCCCCACAATCATGTTCAGGTAATAGAATTAAAAAATCTACAATGTGAAAGTAGAAACAGAATAAAAAAAAGGATATGTATCACTATCTGGTTTTAATTAGCAGAAAAAGTTTAGGTGATACATTCCCTTTAAATGTATTCCCTTTAAATGTATTCCCTTTAAATTTAAAGGGTTTTCCATGACATTATCGGTCGTCAGTATCTGACCGTGACCCCCGCCGATCAGCTGGTGGAGAAGACACTAGTGCTCGCAGTAGCGCCGTGGCCTTCTCACTGCTTCTCCTAGCCAGTGGCGACATGTTCATCAGTCACGTGGTCTAGTCGCAGCTCAGCCCCATTGAAGTGAATGGGGCTGATTGCGATACCAAGCACAGGAGCTGTGTTTGGTAAGCTGCGAGAAGGCAGCGGCACTCACAGGAGCGCTGGTGCCTTCTTAAACTGCTGATCTGTGGGCGTCCCGGGTGTTGGGGGCCTGTAGGATAGGTCATCCTTATTAAAATCCTGGAAAACCCTTTTAAGTGTATCTCACCTGTAGAGGACCACAGTGTCTGCTAAAGATCCCACAACAAGGTCCGGATATGAGTTTCCATCCATGTCTAGACCTCCAGACAGTGAGTAGCCAAAGGTACTTACACCAACACTAACTCCATCCAGCACCTTTAATGCAATGGTAACATTTAAGGGAGAGTGAAAACATGGCAGAAATATCGAAGCAACATCAGTATACAGAATGTAGTGGAATAATGGAGAGAGTAACATTATTACACACTTTAGGAAATAAGAACTCTGTCTACAACACATCCTTCAGTCTAGTATCTCTTCCCCAGATACTGCAGTTTATCATAAGCAGTGACTGCTAAAGGAACTATCCTTTTACAAACAGCAAATTGACAGATTGACGTATTCTGTGGCTATAAAAATGCAAAATGGTGTATACAATGTACTATATACTTGTGTACATATATGGAATATACTGTAACTAGATTTTGCTAGTACATTGTAGGGTTTCCAACCGTCCAGAAATTCCTGGACAGTGCATAAAAATAGGGGACTTCTTTCAAGTGTCTATGAAAAATAATAGATGTGTCTGGGATTTTTGAGGCTGGTGGAACTTAAGAAGGTACAGTAATTGTGATTGTCATTATCATCATTTTACAACTCAAACTAAATGCTGGTAATATGTTCATGTCACTATACTGAGCTATAGACATGTATCACTTATAATCTTTATAATCTATTATGTTTTCAAATTTGTAAAATTTGTAGGATGTCTAAGATTTTTGGGATAAATGGTCCAGAAGAATTTTTTTTATCTGGTTGGCAAACTTGTTACATCTACAGAGGATACAGTAATTTATTTGGCAAAGTTAAAGGGAACCTGTTATGTTGAACGTGGTATCTGAGCTGAAGACAGCATGTTATAGAGCAGGAGGAGCTGAGCAGATTGATATACAGGTTTAATGGAAAAGATTCAGTAGAACCTGTGTTTATACATATATATCTCAGCTCATTCTGGGCTTTGAAGTCCAGGAGGTTGTCCTATCAGTGATTGACAGCTATCTCTGTACACAGTCATAGAGGGAAGGCTGTCAATCACTGATAGGACCGCCTCCTGGACCTCAAAGCCCAGAATGAGCAGAGATTGAAATGAATAAAATACAAGTTATAGTGAATATTATAATAATAAAATAAATAATATAATAAAACTATATATCAGTCTGCTCAGCTCCTCCTGCTCTAGAGCATGGTGCCTTCAGCTCAGACACTGTGTGCAATCCGACAGGTTCCCTTTAATTAATTAATTTAATGCTCATCTCCGTTAAACTTTATTTGATGGCTGTGGGTCATGGATCGGTAATGAACATGTGTATGAACATTTGTTGCCAGATTATTCACCATGTAAACATGCTGGCAATCCTTTATGCAGCATTATAAAATGCTCATTGGCATCACATCCCATTTATATGGGAGATCTGCTGTCGACAAATGGAAACTGTATATGGATGAATGATTGTATTACTGATTGTTTGTCCTCATATGAACAATAACTGCTTCATATAAATGAAGGTAACCATTACTGCCCATGTAAAAAAAAACTCTAAGCGGATATCTTCGGCAAGTAGGAAGAGAAAAAGGTTGAATATTGGTGTGCTTCCAATGGATCCAATATAGTACAAAAATGCTGTTGAAACTATTTGCATAAAATATAATGTTCATAGTAACATAGTTTGTAAGACAGAAAAAATACATCCGTCCATCCAGTTCGGCCTGTTATCCTTTAAGTTGATCCAGAGGAAGGCAAAAAAAAATATGTGAGGTAGAAACCAATTTTCTTCATTTTAGGGGGAAAAAATACCTCCCGACTCCAATCAGGCAATCAGAATAACTCCCTGGATCAACCCTCTCTAGTAGCTATAGCCTGTAATATTATTACGCTCCAGAAATACATCCAGGCCCCTCTTGAATTCCTTTATTGTACTCACCATCACCACCTCCTCAGGCAGAGAGTTCCATAGTCTCACTGCTCTTACCGTAAAGAATCCTTTTCTATGTCTGTGTGCAAACCCTCTTTCCTCCAGACTATATGTAAATATACCAGTCAGTCAGTATTGGAGTGGGTTAGTAGATAGTAAGGACAGCCCATCCCTGACCCCTTTAAATCAGTTTTCTACAATAATAATTAGAATGGACAGCCTTACATTAATACTTCTCACTATATTTATGTTACCTGTGCTGGTTTGGTCACTAATCCTGTTTTGCTTCCATGGTATATATAGACCTTCCCATTTCCATCAAATGGTGCTCCAACTGCAATGTCTGCGATAAGATAAACTGTGTCAGTATAAACTAAATAATAATCGCTTCTATGGACAGAGGTGGCTACACTTTTGGCATGGGGTCTAATTTTTGTGATCAACTAATGTATTGGAGCTAATCAAATTTGGAAAGACATTAAGGCCTCATGCACACGAACGTATTTGGTTCCGTGTCCGTTTCATTTATTTTGCGGATAAGATGTGTACCCATTCATTTCAATGGGTCCGCAAAAACCGCGGACAGCACACCGTGTGCTATCCTCACCCGTATGTCCATTCTGTAGCCCCGCAAAAAAATAGAACATGTCCTATTCTTGTCCGTTTTAGGCATTGTTACAATGGATCCGCAAAAAAAAAAAAAAGGGGTGGCATACGGATGTCATCATTTTTGTTGTTGTTGCATATCTGCAATTTGCAGACCGCAAAACACATACAGTCGTGTGCATGTAGCCTAAGGCTACTTTCACACTAGCGTTTTCCCTTTCCAATATTGAGATCCGTCATAGGGTCTCAATAGCGGAAGAAAACGCTTCAGCTTTGTCCTTATTCATTGTAAATGGGGACAAAACTGAACTAAACTAAACGGAATGTACCAAAATGCATTCCATTCCGTTTGGTTGCGTCCCCATCACGGACAGAATAACGCTACAAGCAGCGTTTTTCTGTCCGCAATGTGGACAACAGGATCCGTTCATCCGTTCAATAATACAACAGGATCCGTTCATGACGGATGCTTGCGGTTGTATTATTATCCACAAAAAACGCAAGTGTGAAAGTAGCCTATAAAACAGATCCTGTTTTTTTTCTCTCTCTCTCGTCTTCTGACAGATCAGAAGAACGGTAAGTTAAACTGTGGTGTGAACTCAGCCTCACCGATTTCTTTTGAATCTACACCTGGCTGCACCAAAAACTGCATGTGCAACTTCATCCTAAAAGTACAGTATGTTCACACTGACTTTTTTCCATATAAATTTAAGCACGGACGTATTTCACAGCGAAATCCTGATGGGGTCTGCCTTCCATAAATTTTGATGGGAAATCCATGCCATAGTTTATACAATGTGGATTTTTTCACAGAGAAAAAAGAAAACTATGGTCATCTTTTTGGGGAAAGGTTATCCCGGCACAGTTTAGCCCAAGTGAGTTATTTTAATATCGATCCCCCAGTGTGATGTTACACACTCACAAGCAGTGTGACCAACTCATGAATAAAGTTTAAGGTCATGTTCACAGAGCGAAAATGCACGTCAGAAACATCTGACATGTATTTGGTGTGGAATCCACAGCAGAAACCCTCAGATTTCAGCCACAGCTTTGCAGTTTGCAATGCTTTAGATCCGGCAGTTGATTTATCTCCATTTACTTAGGGTACATTCACATCACCGTATCTATGTTGCAGTCTGCAAAAAACGGATCCTCAAAAAATATGGATGGTGTCTGTATGACGTCCACGTTGCATCCTTTTTTTTTGCGGACCTTATTGTAACAATGGCTATTTTTGGCCGCAAACTGGACAAGAATAGGACATTTCTATCTTTTTTCCAGGGCTCCGGAACAGACATACGAGTGTATAATTCCATACCTGTGCCATATAGTCCAGTATCGTACATTGGCTTCTGCTTGCTCCGCAGTACAGATGACTACAGTGCATGTGCCGATGCTGCACTGTACGGCGCAGGCGTGGGATTAAAGATCAGAGGAGAGAATGCTGCTGTCAATCAAGGAGACGGCGAGAATGTCCAGCGCTGCAGAGTGGTGCAGCTAAGGTGTAATGATCGGCTAGGGCCCCCTTTGGTATATAGCAATACCAATTATTATGCCTGATTTAAAAGGGTTGATACTGCTGACAGATGCTCTTCAACATATCAAAAAGCACATTTCTTCAGATACTAAAGCTAGTACACACTAAAAGCTCAGTATATTGCATTTACTCCAGACCTTTAAATCCATCTTGGTTGATGTCTCCCAAACTCTCTATGGTTAATCCAAACATGGATCCATCAGTTCCATTCAGCCGAATCGGAGGAGAGCTGTCCAGTCTTCCACCTTTATTCATGTACACATAGACAGCTCCACCAATCTCCTCCTTGCGTGAGAAGAAATTAGGGGCTCCCACCAACAGATCTGTCCAACTAAATAAGGTAAAGAAGAATGAAAAAAACTATGAAAATCATAGAAGTAATAAAAAATTGATGATCACGATGCAGTGAGAAATAAAGGATATTATAAATACTTAAAATGACAAACATACCGAGCATGTTCATGTTAACACCTACAAAGGGCCACATTAATACATATCATCAATATATCATATATGCTTTCTATATAAATCAACAGACTTGGATATTAAAAAAAAACGTTGATTTACTAAACTGCAGAAGTACAATACTAAATTCTTGAGATTTTACATTCCTACTTTTGCACAAATGTGCTGCCCATTTTATACCTAATTTTTTTTCAAATAATTTTTTTAAGGTATACTTTTTTCAATTTTTACCTTTTAAAAAGGTGTGAATAGGGCTTAAGAACACACACACATCTTGATATAAAATATTAAAATACTGAAGAATTTCTAAAATGTTCACTGCCAATAGAAAGCTGACCTTAATGAGAACATATGAGGCATACAATTTGCTTTGGTCTTAAGGCGTCATGCACAGGTCCGATCCGCATTATTTGCGGATTGCACGCGGACCCATTCATATTTCAATGGGGCTACAAAAAATGCAGACATCACTTGGATGTCGTCCGTGTGCTGTCCGCATCCGCTTGGCCGTTCCACAAATTATACATGTCCTATAGCAGGGGTGCACAACCTGCGGCCCGGGGGCCACATGCGGCCCTTGATACCATTCTGTGCGGCCGCCAACCATCTGGTAACAGACATGTATGCCTATGTCTTGTGGCTGCTCACATGTATTTTTCATGTATTTCTCCCATTAGATGGGAGTCCTGGAAGTGTAACTAGACATTAATGGTATATAATGTGTGTTCAATATGCTATAAATACAATATTTCAGTTGTTAATACACCTTTAAATTTTAATTTCGGCCCTCGTCATTGGTTCAGTCTGGCATCGTGGCCCCCAACCAGGAAATGTTGTGCACCCCAGTCCTATAGGTATTTCTACAATAGGGACTGCAGAAAGTGCGGCATGCACACTGCCGGTTTCCGTATTTTGCGGATCTGTGCATCACAAAACGGCAATGGCCGTGTGCATGGACCCTAAAGAAGACAAAAATATTCTAATTTTATAGGAGAGACAATGAATAAAGTAGTAAAAGGGCTCCAACTTTATAGAACGCCACATAACCTCTTCCTTCTCATACAACTTGATTTCCACCAGATAATAGATTAAGCACATGGCAGCTCCGTACAGAAACCGTATGTATAGCACCACGGAAGAGCTAAAATTCCATCCTGGTAGATCACAAAAGCATTTTCATCTGATAGTGAGGTCTGATCATTACAAGTTCTCTCATATACACTTTGTGGTATATCTCTAGCTATAGTTGTGCCTGTGGGGGCCAAAGGCCCTTCCGTCACATAACAAGACACCTCTATTATAAAAGGCACATGACAGGTAATAGGCCTAGTACAGCTCTTGCACTGGGCCTATAAGCTATGTCTCTGAATCTAGAGCACATGAGTCTAGACCAGGCATCCTCAACCTGCGGCCCTCCAGCTGTTGTAAAACTACAACTCCCACTATGCCCTGCTGTAGGCTGATATCTGTAGGCTGTTCAGGCATGCTGGGAGTTGTAGTTTTGCAACAGCTGGAGGGCCGCAGTTTGAGGATGCCTGGTCTAGACAAAAGTGATTCTGAAACATTGAGCTATACAGCTGGTCAGTGAGGTTTTAAACGCAATGCAACGAAATTTCAAAAGAATAGGTCAAATGACTTACCTATCACTATTTAGATCCTCCATCAGTACAGAGTACCCAAAGGATGAGGCCAGCGTCTCTCCCCATAGAGTCAGTTCTGGAACAAGTTGGCTTCCCCCATCCCGACGCAGAATAACCACAGCACCTGTGTGATTGGCCCGGGGGGCTCCGCTTACAAAACTCAGCTTGTTACGCCCTGTCACCCCCCACCCCGAGTCCACTGAGAAACCTGGAGAATGCAGGTCAAGAGTCAGCAAATACTTTACTATGAACAATAATTATACATACGGAAGCATCACACATAGGAGGAGATGTTAGAGAAATGAAACAGCATTGAGGGTTAGAGATCAATGGGACACCCAGAAAAACAAGAAGCCAAGGTACAGATGAACGGTATTAAGGCCTGCATTAAGAGTGTGGTATTTCCTACTTGTTGTGTGGTAGACTGACAAATCTCTGAATCGCTAGGGGAATTTAATAAGGCTGTGTACTGGTCACTTAGTGCACAAAACATCCGTATTCATGTGTTACTGAACAGATAATATCCAGAAAATCTATTGCAAGTTCATTTGTAGTGTTTTTTCACAACATTATATCCAGATCAAATCTAGCTTTGTGCAAGAAGAAATAAATATAGCTGCATAGTTGCGTTACTGCACATTTTTGCCTGAATCATGATAAGGCCTCATGCACACGGCCATTGCTCACCCGTT